>NC_047108.1:84421431-85121431 GCF_902500255.1 Thalassophryne amazonica
ATATGTGTGTGTGTGTATATATGTGTGTGTGTGTATATATGTGTGTGTGTGTATGTGTGTATGTGTATATATATGTGTGTATGTGCATATATGTATATGTGTGTGTGTGTGTGTGTGTGCGCGCGCGCTTTTGCGTAGTCTCACTGGAGTATAAGTTGCACCATTTTTCTGTATTATCAGCTCTTTATTTTGGGATTTTTGTGCAGTTGTAGTGTATTTTCCTGTTGACATTATTATTGTCATCATCCTTGCAGGGGTGTGGCGAAATGATTAGTGCACTTGGTTTCAGTGCAGAAGATTTCTGGTTCAAACCCCACCCCTGCCACATTTATCCATGTAATGTGGAGTTACATCAGGAAGGGCATCCAGTGTAAAACCTATTCCAATTCAACACGCAGCTCCACCTCAGATTTGCTGTGGCGCCCCGAGTACAAACAAGGGAGTAGCAGAAGGGACTTGCTTTTATTAATCTTACTATGACTAAGAAATGGGCTTTATTATTCCTTGCTTTCAGTATAAAAGTTGCACGACCTCCCAAATTAGTAAAAGAAAAGAAAAAAACCCATGGTTAATACTCTGGAAAATGTGGCATAAGAATGTCATTTGACTTCGGTTTTTTAGTAATGTTATGAATCCTACTTGTTTGAATTGTGGTTGTTCTTTGACCTGTGGCATTAACATGATTTCAGGAAAGAACTGCTACACTGTATGGAGTGGCCCACTAGTGAATAAAGGCCAGGAGTTATTCCCAGTCTGTCTGCGGTCATCCAAACGTGCTTACCTACCTTTCAGATTGTGAGTTAAACTTAAAAACTGCTTTCTACTGTTAATCATAAAAGATCTGTCACAGAAAATGCGTTTGAACCTGATCACAGCCATGTGCACCAAACTCCATTTCTCCTTGGACACAATGTGAATGATATTTTTCTGTGACATGTGCTCCTGCAGGCCTGAGAAGCTGCAGGTGAATCGTGCCATGCAGCTGGACCAGGTGAAGCGAAAGCTTCCCTCCATACTCTTTTCTTGGGACACCTACAGCATGTCACGAGAAGGTCAGTCATATCCGTTTTTTTACACCTGCAGTCGCCAAAAACACAAGCAGCCAAGAAAACTAGCTTAATTTATATATCAGGCAGAAATTGCCCTGCAAGTTAGAAGACTATCGTAAAACAATGGATATCTATAAAGACCTTTACATGAAACAAAGTGTAAAGTAGGCATGGGCCGGTATGAGATTTGGACGGTATGATAACGGTATGAGGTTGGCCTCGGCCAGGGCTGTGCCTTGTCACCAATCCTGTTTGTGACATTCATGTACAGGATATCGAGGCGTAGTTGGGGGGAGGAGGGTTTCTGGTTTGGTGGGCTCAGGGTCTCATCACTGCTTTTTGCAGATGATGTGGTCCTGTTGGCTTCATCGGCCGGTGACCTCCAACACTCACTGGATTGGTTCACATCCGAGTGTGAAGCGGCTGGGATGAGGATCAGCACCTCTAAATCTGAGGCCATGGTTCTCAGCAGGAAACCGATGGATTGCCTACTCCGGGTAGGGAATACGGTCTTGCCCCAAGTGAAGGAGTTCAAGTACCTCGGGGTCTTGTTCACGAGTGAGGGGACGATGGAGCGCGAGATTGGCCGGAGAATCGGTGCAGCAGGGGCGGTATTGCATTTGCTCTACTGTACTGTTGTGATGAAAAGGGAGCCGAGCCAAAAGGCGAAGCTCTCGATCTACTGGTCAGTCTTCGTTCCTACTCTCACCTATGGTCATGAGGGTTGGGTCATGACCGAAAGAACTAAATCGCGGATACAAGCTCCCAAAATGGGCTTCCTCAGGAGGGTGGCTGGTGTCTCTCTTAAAGATAGGGTGAGAAGTTCGGTCATCCGTGGGGACCTTGGAATAGAGTCGCTGCTCCTTCGCGTTGAAAGGAGCCAGCTGAGGTGGTTTGGGCATCTGGTAAGGATGCCTCCTGGGCACCTCCCTAGGAAGGTGTTCCAGGCACATCCATCTGGGAGGAGACCCCGGGGAACACCCTGGACTAGGTGGAGAGATTATATCTCCACACTGGGCTGGGAACGCCTCAGGATCCTCCAGTCAGAGGTGGTCAATGTGGCACGGGAAAGGGAAGTCTGGGGTCCCCTGCTAGAGCTGTTGCCCCTGTGACCCAAATCCGGAAAAGCGGTTGAAGATGAGTGATGAGTGAGTGATAACCATGGGCAAAAATACAGTGGTTTCATGGTATTATGTATAGCTTTAAAATGTGCTTTAACAACATTATGGCTATTTGCATATGAAGCACACGTGATTCAGGCGCACTAATTGATGCAATGTCTACCGCTACGAGCATTATACCACTGATAACTTTAGAGAAAATACCAAAATAATAATCACTCTTTTAGACATGTAGCATCTACCCCATGGGGAAACATGACTTACTTGCTTAGGGAGAAATGTGGCTGGAATAAGCTCCACAACTCCGGATGCTCAATATTGGCCCAGCTTCACCAGCAAAGTGCTTGGAGTAGATCTGTCTGTCCTTCTTGACATCTTTGTGGGAGGAATTTGTTCGATCACAAGCACAACTCCAGTCCACCGCTTGTACTTCTCAGTGGTTTCAAAGATGGGATAAAGTTTGCTCCTTCCATGTAATCCTTTGCGGGTATGTTGAATCGCTCTGCGTCCGACACAGACCACAGCTACGGTGCTTTGTTGCCACTGTTTTTGGCTTGAAGGCTTGTTCCGCAGAAAATGAAACGAAAAAGCTGACTTGGTCCTTTTAGATAGAGGGAGGGGTGCCAGGGGGAAGGGTGGCAGCAGCTGCCTCCACTCTGCCTTGTCCAGAATTGTCATAACCCGCTCATACCATAGGAACGGTATAATGGAAAATTTTAGTGGTTTTGATAGTGTGGCTTTTTCATACCACGGTGTACCGTGAAACTGGTTATCAGCCCATGTCTAGAGTAAAGTGAAGTGGAGAGGCAGAAGCAATAATGTAGGCGTGCCCAGCAGATATGCATCCTAAATTTCATAGTTATTGAGGAATGGAAGCATTGTGTTATATCTAATGGCTCACTTAGTCATCTTGCTTACTAAATGTTTCTCCAAATGTCGGGATGGGGCCCAGCCAATTCAATATTGGTATCCGAACCCGATACCAACATAATTCACGGATCGGAAATTTCTGATACAACCACTGAGTTCTCCCCCTGTTGAAACGTGTCCAGAAGGGATTCCCTGCTGGCTGCCGCTGGCCGCCAAACACGGAAGGTGCCTCCTGAATGGAGGCGTCTAGGAAATTTCCCCCCACCACAGCCTGCAGCCAGGAGCAGGCGAGCATGAATTAAAGCAGCATTGGAGCTGGCCAACTTTTTTATCACGTCCGCTGTGTCCGCAAAGTAAGACGGCAAAGTGCAGTGTTTGCAAAGGCGGTGGACCGAGAGGCGGAAGCTCCGCCGTGACTTACAATACAGCAAACTTAAAACATTTGAAAAAGCGCCACATTAAAGAGCACAAGGACTTTTTAGCCAGAGGCAGAATGAATAAAACAGCCTGCAGGAAGGGTGTGCAGATTTACTCAGACTGACTCCAAATATGAGTAAATTAAGTACCTTTTTTGTTTTGTTTTTTTGGTGGTTTCTTGTTGCATTTTGGAATGCACTCCTTTAAAACGGTACATGTACTCGGGGAGTGGGGGGGCGTGTGTGCCATCTGGTATTCAGGATATGTAACTTCAGCCACTGACCCAACAATAATTAAAAGTACTTAATTCTTTCACCAAAACAGATCTAGGCTTGAATCTTAGATCTACCTTCTGGCAATTGCAGCTGAACTTTCAGGTCTTCTTTTTAAGAAAATCCTCCTCTCTATCACTTCATCATGAAGCTGTATAACTCGGGATACAAAATATCCTCATATAAAATTAACAATAATGATAATAATAATATTAAAGCAAACAGAGTTCTAGTATCAGTATTGGCAGATATCCAAATTTAGGGATATTGATCAGAAATGATTGGTGCATCCCTACCCAAATGGACTGGAAAAATGCAACGGGCATCATTTGAAATATGGACTCCATTTGATGAACAGACTTTTAAGTAAAAAAAAAAAAGAGTTTTCAATTAAACTTAAGTGGACATAAAATAAATGGCTCCAAAGATGAGTGATTGGTTCATTGACTGTTCATTTTTTTTTCTGCAGTGCTGAAATATGGGATGTTCTGCAGCCTGTTTGATGTGGTGGATGGAAAAGGCAAACCAACCTGTGGTAGCCTGGCAGCACTGATCAACAAACTAGAGCGGGACAGGATGGTGAGTTTCCTGTTACCTTCCAAGAAATTTGTGATGGTGAAATGAAACCTTTAAAGCAGAGCATGGTGGTTCCTAAACTGTGCATGTTTTGCTGACAAAACCCTCGCATACTCCAACCTACTTGTACATCTTCAATATACTGTAGTGTAAATAATGTTAGAGTAAAGGTTGGTTCCACTCTTGTGCTCCTGGAAGTTGTCCGCCTCTTGAGCAGTATGTGCAGTAACACACAGTACCAGAAAATGCAGTGTAGAAGTTTGGAGTTTAAACTTGGGCAAAAACTAATGCTTATTTTTATTTACTTACTTATGTTCTCAATTAGTTGTTTGCTCCATATAATGAAAAAATAAATAAATAAAGTGGACATGTCCATTAGTGTTATCCAGAACCCAAAATTATGCTTTCAAATGTCTTTTTTTGTCTACAATCCAAAGATATTCTGTTCATTGCCAGACCAAAGAGGAAGCAGCTGGTAAAATTAACCAGAATAAATTTATATTTAAGAAAATAGTTTTTTTTTTATGACTCAAAATAATGCATCCTTTATCAAAATTCAGTGCATCTGGAAAGTATTCACAGTGCTTCACTTTTTCCACATTTTGTTATGTTACAGCCTTATTCAAAAATGGATTACATTTTTTCTCATCAAATTTCTGCACATAATGACAACATGAAAAAAGTTTTTAGATTTTTGCAAATTTATTAAAATTAAAAAATTGTAAGAAATCACATGTACATAAGTAGTCACAGCTTTTGCCATGAAGTTCGAAATTGAGCTCAGGTGCATCCTGTTGCCACATGTAAAAGGCACGTGACGGCCCACCGAGAGTTTGCCAGAAGGCACCTGAAGGACTCTCGCACCATGACAAACAAAATTGTCTGGTCTGATTTCCTGAGGAGGCTGAGGAAATTTGGGATGGCACCCAAGATCCTCAGCAACTTCTACAGCTGCATCATTAAGTCAGTCCTGACCACCTGCATCACTGTGGTATGGCAGCTCTACTGTGGGACCGCAAACGCCTGCAGAGAGTGATAAGGACTGCGTCTAAGATCACCAGGACCCCACAACCCTCTCTGCAGAGCATCTACCACCGCAGAGTCCACAGGAGAGCTGTCTCCATCATCAAAGACCCCACTCACCTCCAACATGGACTATTCACACTCCTCCCCTCAGGCCGCAGGTTCAGGACTGTGAGATGCAAAACCACCAGGTTCAACAATTCCTTCTTTCCCACAGCCATTAGACTGTTAAACAGCTGAACCCCTCCCCTATTCCACTACAATACCTGTTAACTTGAATCCATTGCATTAAATTGCATGAAACCATTTACTGCTGAATGTTGCACAAAACAGTGAATGTTGCACACTGATGCACTATCATGTACATATCATGTAGGCCATTACACAAGCATATTTTATATTTCCCTTCTTACAGTGTATATTTCTTTTTATTACATTACATTTTATTGCATTGCTTGTTATATTCTATTGTTCTTACTAGCATGCTTATTTTATGTTATTTCATTTTCCCCCACTTATATTTAGAGATTTTATACTTAGTTATACATATATATTTGGGCATCCAGTGTGGGCAGCAAAGTAAGAATTTCATTGCACGGGGAAACATGTTTCTTTACTGTGCATATGACAATAAAAGCTTTGAATCTTTGATGAGACAGAGATTAAAGTCTTTGGTGTGAATGCCAGGCATCATGTTTGGAGAAAACCAGGCACCATCCCTACAGTGAAGCATGGTGGTGGCAGCACCATGCTTTTCAGCAGCAGGAACTGGGAGACTAGTCAGGATTGAGGCAAAGATGAAGGCAGCAATGTACAGAGACAACCTGGATGAAAACCTGCTCCTCGGACTGGAGTGAGGGTTCGTCTTTCAGCAGGACAGTGACCCGAAGCACACAGCCAAGATATCAAAGGAGTGGCTTCAGGACAACTTTGAATGTCCTTGAGTGACCCAGCCAGAGCCCAGACCTGAACCCTATTGAACATCTCTGGAGAGATCTGAAAATGGCTGTGCACTGACGCTCCCCATCCAACCTGCTGAAGCTTGAGAGGTGCTGCAAAGAGGAATGGACAAAACTGCCCAAAGATAGGTGCACCAAACTTGTAGCACGATATTCAAGACTTGAGGCTATAATTGCTGCCAAAGGTGAATCAACAAAATATTGAGCAAAGAATGACAATACTTATGTACATGTGATTTCTTAGTTTATATATAAATGGATGGTGCGGAAGGGGGGCAGCTTTTGTAAATTCAAGCTAAAAAAATGG
The DNA here is from genome assembly GCF_902500255.1 of Thalassophryne amazonica. Lineage (NCBI taxonomy): Eukaryota > Metazoa > Chordata > Actinopteri > Batrachoidiformes > Batrachoididae > Thalassophryne > Thalassophryne amazonica. The sequence continues at coordinate 84,428,026 of NC_047108.1, forward strand.
CCATTCTAGGGGTACCCAAAGGGGAAAAGCCAGGTACGACAGCCCAAGTCCCTTCATCATGTCCAGAAGGCTGGGGAGGTTTGTTGAGTGGGCAATCTCATTCTGGGTTAGCCAGTACATGGCCCTCAGTGAAGCAGTCGGAGTCCGTGGACATTTTTAAGTCAAGACTTAAAACCTATTTTACATGTGAATTTCTCCTCTGTGAGATCAGTAAAGTTTATCTTATCTTATGAGTAGTTTTTATTTTATGTTTTATTCTTTTACTTCTGTTTTTAATTAGGTATTTGAATATTTTTATTTATTTATTTAAATTTTTTTATGTTGAACTGTTCTGTGTGAGGCACCTTGAGACGGCTTTTGTTGTAATTTGGTGCTTTATAAGCTGATTAAATTGAAATTGAACATTTTATTAAGTCTTAAATAAATATGAAATTGGTTACTGGATCCTTAATCTCTGGACATAATAAACTCTACATGGTGGATCCTTGATCTCTGGACATAAACAGAAATAAAATCTGTTAGTTTTTGTCAAAGCATTTCCTTTCAGACATTATTATTGGGCCCCCAATCGGGGAGGGGCCCCGATTGGGGAGGGGCCCAGAGAAAACTACAGAGTCCGACATTGTTTTTGCAAAGTTACACACCGATTCAATGTTAATTTTAGTGACCTCCGATTGGCGTAACCGGGTGTCATTACTGCCGACGTGAATTACAATCTTACCAAATTTACGCTTAGCCTTAGCCAGCAGTTTCAAATTTCCTTCAATGTCGCCTGCTCTGGCCCCTGGAAGACAATTGACTATGGTTGCTGGTGTCGCTAACTTCACATTTCTCAAAACAGAGTCGCCAATAACCAGAGTTTGATCCTCGGCGGGTGTGTCGTCGAGTGGGGAAAAACGGTTAGAAATGTGAACGGGTTGGCGGTGCACACGGGGCTTCTGTTTAGGGCTACGCTTCCTCCTCAACAGTCACCCAGTCGGCCTGCTTTCCCGGCTGCTCGGGATCTGCCAGAGGGGAACTAACGGCGGCTAAGCTACCTTGGTCCGCACCGACTACAGGGGCCTGGCTAGCTGTAGAATTTTCCACGGTGCGGAGCCGAGTCTCCAATTCGCCCAGCCTGGCCTCCAAAGCTATGAATAAGCTACACTTATTACAAGTACCGTTACTGCTAAAGGAGGCCGAGGAATAACTAAACATTTCACACCCAGAGCAGAAAAGTGCGGGAGAGACAGGAGAAGCCGCCATGCTAAATCGGCTAAGAGCTAGTAGCTGCGCTAAGCTAGCGGATTCCTAAAAACACGCAAAGTGAATAATGTGTAAATAATTTAGAGGTGATTCAGCAGAAGGAGTGCTTTAGTTAAGGCACGTGAAGATTACACTGGGCAACAGATCGTTATCTAGATAACTAGATCAATCTAACTGCGCAGATTAAACAGCTAACAGATACAGCAAAACACCGCTGTGCTCCGGAACAGGAAGTGATACAATACCGCAGTGAGAGCCAACCACCAGTAGAGGCAAGCAAGAGCAAGCAAAAAGACCCCAATCGGACCGGGAGTGACATGTTTAGCCGCATGTTCTCCTTGAATTGCTGGCTGTCTGAGTGGTGTCCAAAAAATGAGGTGGGCTTCATAGATAATTGGCAAAGCTTCTGGGGAAAACCTGGTCTTGTTAGGAGAGACGGCATCCATCCCACTTTGGATGGAGCAGCTCTCATTTCTAGAAATCTGGCCAATTTTCTTAAATCCTCCAAACCGTGACTGTCCAGGGTTGGGACCAGGAAGCAGAGTTGTAGTCTTACACACCTCTCTGCAGCTTCTCTCCCCCTGCCATCCCCTCATTACCCCATTCCCGTAGAGACGGTGTCTGCTCCCAGACCACCAATAACCAGCAAAAATCTATTTAAGCATAAAAATTCAAAAAGAAAAAATTATATGGCACCTTCAACTGCACCACAGACTAAAACAGTTAAATGTGGTCTATTAAACATTAGGTCTCTCTCTTCTAAGTCCCTGTTGGTAAATGATATAATAATTGATCAACATATTGATTTATTCTGCCTTACAGAAACCTGGTTACAGCAGGATGAATATGTTAGTTTAAATGAGTCAACACCCCCGAGTCACACTAACTGTCAGAATGCTCGTAGCACGGGCCGAGGCGGAGGATTAGCAGCAATCTTCCATTCCAGCTTATTAATTAATCAAAAACCCAGACAGAGCTTTAATTCATTTGAAAGCTTGACTCTTAGTCTTGTCCATCCAAATTGGAAGTCCCAAAAACCAGTTTTATTTGTTATTATCTATCGTCCACCTGGTCGTTACTGTGAGTTTCTCTGTGAATTTTCAGACCTTTTGTCTGACTTAGTGCTTAGCTCAGATAAGATAATTATAGTGGGCGATTTTAACATCCACACAGATGCTGAGAATGACAGCCTCAACACTGCATTTAATCTATTATTAGACTCTATTGGCTTTGCTCAAAATGTAAATGAGTCCACCCACCACTTTAATCATATCTTAGATCTTGTTCTGACTTATGGTATGGAAATAGAAGACTTAACAGTATTCCCTGAAAACTCCCTTCTGTCTGATCATTTCTTAATAACATTTACATTTACTCTGATGGACTACCCAGCAGTGGGGAATAAGTTTCATTACACTAGAAGTCTTTCAGAAAGCGCTGTAACTAGGTTTAAGGATATGATTCCTTCTTTATGTTCTCTAATGCCATATACCAACACAGTGCAGAGTAGCTACCTAAACTCTGTAAGTGAGATAGAGTATCTCGTCAATAGTTTTACATCCTCATTGAAGACAACTTTGGATGCTGTAGCTCCTCTGAAAAAGAGAGCTTTAAATCAGAAGTGCCTGACTCCGTGGTATAACTCACAAACTCGTAGCTTAAAGCAGATAACCCGTAAGTTGGAGAGGAAATGGCGTCTCACTAATTTAGAAGATCTTCACTTAGCCTGGAAAAAGAGTCTGTTGCTCTATAAAAAAAAGCCCTCCGTAAAGCTAGGACATCTTTCTACTCATCACTAATTGAAGAAAATAAGAACAACCCCAGGTTTCTTTTCAGCACTGTAGCCAGGCTGACAGAGTCAGAGCTCTATTGAGCTGAGTATTCCATTAACTTTAACTAGTAATGACTTCATGACTTTCTTTGCTAACAAAATTTTAACTATTAGAGAAAAAATTACTCATAACCATCCCAAAGACGTATCGTTATCTTTGGCTGCTTTCAGTGATGCCGGTATTTGGTTAGACTCTTTCTCTCCGATTGTTCTGTCTGAGTTATTTTCATTAGTTACTTCATCCAAACCATCAACATGTCTATTAGACCCCATTCCTACCAGGCTGCTCAAGGAAGCCCTACCATTATTTAATGCTTCGATCTTAAATATGATCAATCTATCTTTGTTAGTTGGCTATGTACCACAGGCTTTTAAGGTGGCAGTAATTAAACCATTACTTAAAAAGCCATCACTTGACCCAGCTATCTTAGCTAATTATAGTCCAATCTCCAACCTTCCTTTTCTCTCAGAAATTCTTGAAAGGGTAGTTGTAAAACAGCTAACTGATCATCTGCAGAGGAATGGTCTATTTGAAGAGTTTCAGTCAGGTTTTAGAATTCATCATAGTACAGAAACAGCATTAGTGAAGGTTACAAATGATCTTCTTATGGCCTCGGACAGTGGACTCATCTCTGTGCTTGTTCTGTTAGACCTCAGTGCTGCTTTTGATACTGTTGACCATAAAATTTTATTACAGAGATTAGAGCATGCCATAGGTATTAAAGGCACTGCGCTGCGGTGGTTTGAATCATATTTGTCTAATAGATTACAATTTGTTCATGTAAATGGGGAATCTTCTTCACAGACTAAAGTTAATTATGGAGTTCCACAAGGTTCTGTGCTGGGACCAATTTTATTCACTTTATACATGCTTCCCTTACGCAGTATTATTAGACGGTATTGCTTAAATTTTCATTGTTACGCAGATGATACCCAGCTTTATCTATCCATGAAGCCAGAGGACACACACCAATTAACTAAACTGCAGGATTGTCTTAACAGACATAAAGACATGGATGACCTCTAATTTCCTGCTTTTAAACTCAGATAAAACTGAAGTTATTGTACTTGGCCCCACAAATCTTAGAAACATGGTGTCTAACCAGATCCTTACTCTGGATGGCATTACCCTGACCTCTAGTAATACTGTGAGAAATCTTGGAGTCATTTTTGATCAGGATATGTCATTCAAAGCGCATATTAAACAAATATGTAGGACTGCTTTTTTGCATTTACGCAATATCTCTAAAATTAGAAAGGTCTTATCTCAGAGTGATGCTGAAAAACTAATTCATGCATTTATTTCCTCTAGGCTGGACTATTGTAATTCATTATTATCAGGTTGTCCTAAAAGTTCCCTAAAAAGCCTTCAGTTAATTCAAAATGCTGCAGCTAGAGTACTAACGGGGACTAGAAGGAGAGAGCATATCTCACCCATATTGGCCTCTCTTCATTGGCTTCCTGTTAATTCTAGAATAGAATTTAAAATTCTCCTTCTTACTTATAAGGTTTTGAATAATCAGGTCCCATCTTATCTTAGGGACCTCGTAGTACCATATCACCCCAATAGAGCGCTTCGCTCTCAGACTGCAGGCTTACTTGTAGTTCCTAGGGTTTGTAAGAGTAGAATGGGAGGCAGAGCCTTCAGCTTTCAGGCTCCTCTCCTGTGGAACCAGCTCCCAATTCAGATCAGGGAGACAGACACCCTCTCTACTTTTAAGATTAGGCTTAAAACTTTCCTTTTTGCTAAAGCTTATAGTTAGGGCTGGATCAGGTGACCCTGAACCATCCCTTAGTTATGCTGCTATAGACGTAGACTGCTGGGGGTTCCCATGATGCACTGTTTCTTTCTCTTTTTGCTCTGTATGCACCACTCTGCATTTAATCATTAGTGATCGATCTCTGCTCCCCTCCACAGCATGTCTTTTTCCTGGTTCTCTCCCTCAGCCCCAACCAGTCCCAGCAGAAGACTGCCCCTCCCTGAGCCTGGTTCTGCTGGAGGTTTCTTCCTGTTAAAAGGGAGTTTTTCCTTCCCACTGTAGCCAAGTGCTTGCTCACAGGGGGTCGTTTTGACCGTTGGGGTTTTACATAATTATTGTATGGCCTTGCCTTACAATATAAAGCGCCTTGGGGCAACTGTTTGTTGTGATTTGGCGCTATATAAAAAAAAAAAAATTGATTGATTGATGAATGTCTTTCCATATCTCTGAGCTGAGCTCTTGTGCAGGTCAGGTTTATAAAGAATGCAACACGTCTCATTTTGGAAGGAAAAACTGTTTTAGTCGATTGTAGTTTATTGTCTGTATTGCAACGTTTGTAAGAGGTGTCATTTTATTTAAAGCGGCGATTCATTTTGAAGTTATTAATTCCGAGCGTACTCTGTCTCAGCAGAGAGCCGTGCAGCGGTTGAAGTTGTGCCAACGGAACGGAGGACTATTCTCCATTCTTGACTAAAACAAGACAAGAGTCCCAGTTAGTGACTTTAATCTACACAAAAGTGACTCATGATATTTTAATGGCTTTCAGAGGGGTTAAGAAGCAGACTTACCGCTTCTGAAGAGCAGCGAATCAAAGAGCCACGAGCCATTGAATCAAAGCATTGCTTCTGCAAACTGGAGTCGCGCTGCAGAAACGGTTGATTACAGACGCTGTATTGAAAATAAGCGTAACGGGCCTTAACGCAAGTAAACTATATATATATATATATATATATATATATATATATAAACATTTTCGTGTCATTATGTGGTGTTCTGAGTGGAGGTTTGTGTGAGAAAATTAAATTACTCCATTTTGGAATAAGGATATAACATAACAAAATGTGGAAAAAGTGAAGTGCTGCAAATATTTTACGGATACACTGTAGTTATTGATTATTAATGGATTATCAATCTATCATTCCAGCTCCAGTGCAAACCATATTCATCCTGTTAGTTTATCTCGGAGAGATAATGTGCACAATGTGTTTCCTTGGGTGTCTTGTGTGGGGAAACTCATCTGCACAATTGATATTGGGCATAAACATGTACCTCCAGTTCTGTCACATGGCAATGATTAGGGTGATTTTGCAGTTGAATGCGCATATAATCCTATCTGAATGCACACTGTGCAGAAATGGGGAAAAGGAATTAATGTTAGCTTGTTTTGTCTTCCATGGTGACAGCTTTTTAGTTGGTTCATGCTACAGGTTGTCATCATAACAGTAATCAGGGCACAGATTGACATTACGCATGCTTTTGGTGACAACTGACGAGCTTGTGCTGAATTGACTGTGGTGCTTTCAGAAGCCCAGAATGAACAATCAGGCAGGAAAAGTAGAAGACAATTCTCTCTGCCTAATCTCCGCTCAGATTTGAACACACACAAAACTTTCTGACAAACTCCGGACATCAGCTGACATGGAACTCATTTTGTGCTTTATAACAGCGCTTTAAAACAAACCTCATTCATAAAAATCACGGCATGTGGCCAGTGTGTGGTCACAAGGTACTATGTAAGGTGTTTGTGCGGGGCCTTGCGGTATTTGTGCAGACTCCAGCCTTGGCAACTCTTCTGCGGTAATCAGGTCCAGCTTCATGCTTCACGGCGACCATAGCGGGTTGTCTAGCCCCACCCTTCCCAAAAAACAAAAACAAACTGTGTGTCACTGACATGTTTGCTCATCTGATTCAGGTGCTGGTGAAGTCCTTGCTTGATCGAGGCTTTCTTTTCCTGCTGTCTTCAGCTCAGATGTTGGATTCTAAAGGTGCCAGTAAACTTCATATTTGCACTCATTGTTCTGTTTTTCTGTCAGTCGAACTCCTATTTGTTGCCTCTCGTATGGGTTGAGTTCTAAAGGAAAGTGCTATTTCTTTACTAGAGCGGTGGGGGCGAGTTGAGAAGAACCTCCAGGCTTTATTCATCTTTCAGGAGTCGAGGATGGTTGTCAAGTATTGTAAGTATTGTTCATTGTATATTTCTCCTTGATGGTGGTGGCTGTACTGAAACTAAAAGTTGAATAAAAATGATTTCAATGAAAGGAACTTTATCCATTTTGTTACGAAATGAAGAGCTCATTGTTCTGAGGAAGAGCTCATGTTATCAATAAGCATGCAATTTGGTAAGACTGGTAACTGTTATCTTCCTCAGCATCCCGGCTGTTTGATTCAGACCTGCTGACAGTGGAGCTGCGGCCTTCTTTTCTGCCCTGCGTGGAGTCCTTTATTCCAGCTCTTCACTATGCCCTGTTCAAGTTGCGGCCAAACCCAGGAAAGGACCCGAGTTTTGGAGTAGAGCGGCAAGCCACTGATTACTTAACTCGTATGGATTTAGGCACAGTGAGACCATTCATCCTGCCTGACTACAAACATGTGGATGATCGGACCAAACCTCTCCCACTGCACAGACCCAAATGCAACATGGAGGCTGCACTGCGCTCGTACATTCACAATCCTGCCAATTACGTTCTACCGTTGGCCAAGGCAAAGGATATCATTTACAAAATACAGAACCCTGTGCCTGCTCCTGCCCCTGCTCCAATGGAATACAGTCCTGTTTCTGATTGGGGTGGGTCGGACAGGGGTTCAGACAGGGCAGAGAGGCTCCTGGAAAGGCTACCACAGGAGAAGTCGCTTCTAGATAGGACAGGTCTTGAAAGAATGCGTCTAGACAGCAGCCGGCAGAGGTCAGGTTTGGCCCCTTCAGTTGGAACACAGCTGCAGCCCAGGACCCAGATTGAAACCCAGGCTCAGTCCCAGCGGTTGCGGCTGTCCCAGAGTGAGTATGACAAAGAGAAGATGAAACAATTACTGAAGCTGATACATCTCCACAAGAAAACCCTTGTGAAGGATCCTGGAAAAGAAAGGGCAGAGGATGTTGGGGCATGGGTCTCTCGCCAGCTGAAGAGGAAATATGAGGGAGATGACACTGGAGGCATGAGCAAACATTCACGTACAGATCCACTGAGCAACGGTGAACCAAGCAGAGGTGAGGAGGGCTTCAGTTACATCTTGTAGATTCATTTACATATGTGCAACCTGATGTAAATTACACAAATGTTCACCTGTTCTGTGAAGAATGCTGGCAATTCCACTGCAAGAAAGACACTTTGTCACAACATGACACTACATATTGTGTCACTGTAAATTATACACAATCTTGGGTAGGGTTGGGTATCGAGAACTGGTTCTTTTTGGGTATCGTTAAGAAATGATTTGATCCACCGACATCCATAGCCTTTGGCTTAGTGATTCCCTTATCGGTCCTTCGGAGCGGCCGTTGTTTTTGGGGCTGTTTGTCGGAAAATGATCATGTCTGTGTATAATAATACAGTAATAGTCTGTGGCTTTATGTCACATACAAGGCAAATCCACCAGCTGCCACAGTTGGGGAGCACACTGAAATTGATGTGGGGGGGTATTTAATTTTGCAATATGAGAATTTATTTTTAAAGGTCGTTTTATATTTTTAGATCAAAATAATTCAAAACCAATTACTGGAAATGTGGTTGGCATGTAGTACCTCTTTCATTCAGCAGAGGGCGCAATGTGTTGTAAACCTAATCTGAGCGTTACCTGACAATGCCTCCGTTTCAGACAGATGAAAAATAATGGTGGTCCGCAAGAGACTGCTCTGAAGATCAGATAGAACCTCGATGACATTTACTTACCACAGCGGCAGCCAGAGTGCAGCCAGGTCTGGGATAGCAATGCAAAAGCAAGCAGTTTACTTTAAAAAGGTGTTTTAATTATGTATGGTATTCTGGGAGAGCCTCAAATCTGCATAAAAAATGGTTTATGATATACAGGCATTTTAAAGTGTATGATTTAACTTCTGTCCCAGCTCTAATCTTGCAAAAAGCGAACAAATCACGATATATTGCAAAATCAAATTGCAGTACTTGTAGGATTACACTTCTGAAGTATTGCAATATGTTTCATATCGGCACCCATGTATCGTGATCAGCATCTTATCGGGAGTAAAGTGTATTATCCCAGCAGTATAACTTAAGGTGCACGTTGCTGTTTTCAGTATAAGCACTATATTAGAATGGCAATGCAGAAGTTGGCACAATTGGTTACATATGATCAGTAGGACCAAAGGCCCCCCCCAAATAAATAAATAAATACATGTAAGAGCCTAATATGTGAAGGACATAGAACTCACCTATAATTGTGTCTATTTATTGTTAGTGGCCCAACCGGATGAACCTGGAGATGAGCCTGTCCACAGTGAAAATTTGACTGAAGTGATGGAAAGCATGGGCATCTATGACACCGACCTGCGGTCCCGTACTAATACCGATGCCTCCTCAGTCCACGAGACCCAACGGCTTCTCAAGATTCTTCTGACTACTCTCAACAAAGCCATGACTCAGGGGTCTTTGCAGGTAAACCACGGTGAGCCATCAGCTGGTGCAGGCAGGAGTGATCTGGCTGTTCATGACCCAGATTTTAGGAAACAGAGTGAGCTGCATTTGCAGACAAACTACCTAGAGGTGAGATTGTGTTAAGTTTAAGGTTGTTAATATTCCATCATGTTTGTATTCATCATTGAATGTGTTATTACACCTAATTGAGACTGCCAGTGTGCTCTTGTTTAGGACATGGACTGTAGCCCTGGTAGTCCTGTTAGTCCAGGATCTCCACCACAGCAACCGAGCACCTCAGACAATTTGATGTGGGTTGTTCGCACTGATGAAGGTACTTAAAAAGGTCTTGTGTACACAAAAATGTTTTTATAAGAAGAACATTTAGATGCATTTTTTAAAGTATTATGTCCTGAAGAGCATCTCCTCTGATTTCCCTCAGACAAAGCACAGATTTTTCCCGAGCTGAAGGTGGAGCCAAAGCTCAAGCCGAAGCTGGAACCAAACCTCGAGCCAAAGCCCGAGTCTAACCCTGAGCTCAGGTTCGAGTCGAAACCAGAGGCAAAAGTCGAACTGGACCCTGATGCAAAGTTCCAGTCAAACTTGGAGCTGAAGCCTGAACCTAAGGCTGAGTCAAAGTTAGAGATGAAGTATGAGCCGAAGGTCAAACCAGAACTGGATTCTGAGCCTTTTGTCGAGTTGTCGCAAGAGCCCAAGCCTGAGCCTGGTTTTGAGCCTAAGCTTGAGCTTGAGTCAGGGGCTTTGATAGTTGCAGATCACCAGCCAGGACAGCAGAACCCTACACTCATGGAAGTGGAAAAGACTACTGGACCACCCACAGTACCCCTCATAGAGGAGGTTCCCCCTGGGCCCTCCATCAGCCTTGATACCATTCTTAATCAGGAAATTCACAGTCTCACTTCAGACATTAAAAGTATCATGCAGAGCAACCACATCTACTATTCCTCCAGGCTGCCACTGCGGTCACCATTGCACCACAGCTGGCTGCCAAACTGCTCTTTTTCAGACTTTGTTGTGCCCTTTGTCAGCTCTGTCCCAATTCAGGGGCACGTCAAAGCACTTTGTGAGAAAATGGGCAAGTTGATCCCTGCACCACCTGCTCCTGTCGAGGTCACTTCTCCACCTCCCCCGGTAACATCATCTAATCTTACAACGCCGCCACCCGCCCCCACCCCAATGTCGCCACCTGCCCATGCTGCAACGCCACCATCCGCCCCCACTGCAGCTCCACATATCAAAGCGGAATCTTCGCAGTCCAACACCACTGTTTCAGCTGAGAGTCATAAGAAAATGCGCACCAAGGCAAGAGCACAGGCTACTTCATCAGAGGTGGCAGGGAATGTTTATTCTCCCTCTCAAATCACTCCAGACTCTCCAGGATCAAACTCTGCTCCCAGCACTGGTTCAGGCCTACTGGCGACCTCCCTCATTGGTCAGTTGAAACCTGAGGTTTTTAGTAGCTTGGTAGAGATCTTTAAGGACGTCACCAAGAACACAGTGAAGTTCTATATCTACTCTGGGGATGAGGAGGAGAGCACCGTCTGCAGGGAGATCAAGGTGCAGTACAGGCCACTGTGGAGTTGAAAGTGTAACACAGACTATTTATATAAACACCTATTTTAGCCATAGCCTGGATCTTCCTTGGCTACGTGCTATAAAAAATGGTAACAGCTTACTTAAGTGTGCAGCAACACTTGTGAAAGATGACACTATCCTTTCTAACTTGCTGTTTCCATATTATTGCTCAGCTCTTTGTGGTCTCAGTAATATGTGAAAGAGAAAGTGCATTCGTCTCTGTCTCTGACAGCCCTCTTTTCTCATTTTGGTTCACAAAGGAGTACTTGATAAGTCTGGGCAACAGGGAGTGCAGCCCACAGACCTTTCTGGAGAACAGTGGCAGTTTGGATAAGCTGCTTATCATCATTCAGAATGAGGACATTGCTGCACATGTGCACAAGGTAGGATCCTCTCCTGTTATTATTTTAACACATTTTGCCACCAGGTGAGCCAGGCATTGATCAAGCTGCTTTATTTTGTTTACATTTAGGGTAATTTGTTTCAGACTGTAGTGACTGTAAAAATACACTCATCTTGCATTATCGTGTAACATTAACCCTCTGGGGTCCAAGAGCATTTGCTCAGTTTTTACCATACGTTCAATAATTTTCTTTTTAATGTATTTGCATATAGTCTAATACCAGTGTGTTGCATAATGAAATGTTCAGAACAATCTTAGTTTTCTAAATGTCAGACATATATTTGTCTAGAACACTGCTTGTGTTTGAGTCATTCAAGGACTTAAACAGGACTTAAACTTGAAGTAATCTTCACGGACAAGTCGTTCGCGCGTGCACGTGAAAAAAAAGTCTGCCACTGCTCTACCCTTAAACTGTCATAATTGTGAAATAAAGGACAAAAGGGACATACGTCCTGCTCACATGCTGATTGCCAGAGACAGGACATGTCCACATCAAGTGTAAACTCCAGACATCTTCACGTCATCACATATCCAGTCCCTGATTGGTCAACTTGGGGAAGAGTGCGACGCGATGCAACACACACTCCACAAACACGCCAATCACTCAAAATCACTTATTCGCGTCGCTTTATTCGCATCTATCGCGTCACATTGTGTGGCTTGGACTTTTGTCTCCTTCCATAGGGATTACATGGCAGCCTCTTGCCGCCGTCGCTCGCGTGGCGTCTGGTGTAAACGCGGCATTAGAAGGAAAGGTGATGTAACACAGTGGTCAACATACCACTGTCCCAGCTTTTTTGAAACGTGTTGCAGGCATCCATTTCAAAATGAGCAAATATTTGCACAAAAACGATAAAGTTTATCAGTTTGAACATTAAATATCTTGTCTTTGTGTTGTATTCAATTGAATATAGGTTGAAGAGGATTTGCAAATCAATGTATTCTGTTTTTATTTACATTTTACACAACGTCCTGACTTCATTGGAATTGGGGTTGTATAACACAATGCTAAAATACCCTTGGCTGTATGAGCATAAAAATAGGAAACAGAATGTGACCTTTTGACCTCTTAAAATCGGTCAAGGTTAGCCATCTTTGATCTTGTCCAAGGTCGGTGTCCCAAGAATGCTCCCTTTGAATTTGAAGACCCTGACAATAATATGAATGGACTTAGGCTGAGCACAGACAGACGGACGGATGCAAAGCCTTTGCAATACCGATGGCCATATTTTGGCCTTGGGTAAAAATGGCCGCACCTCACATCATCTCCCGCAGTGCACCATCATCCATCACAGAAGACAAGAATTTGGCTATAACGAGCGACATAATGGTTTTTCCTCACAAAACATGAATATAGCTTTAGAATGCTTTTTACTGTGAAGTACATTCAGAAAAATAATGCATGATCACAATAGCTTTACTCATTTTGCTGGCCAGTTCTGTCAGTGAAACAGAAAACATCAGCTTTCTCCTGTAGATATTTCCCCAGTATGAGCATATATTTTGTGAAAACTCCAAGCCTGGTGGTTTTTCAGTGTTGGGTCAGCCAGCTGCTGAGTTAGTATTGGGTTTTACCTCAATACTGGCGACATGAAAGAGAATATTTTTATTTTTTTGATATTTGTAGATCCCAGCTCTGGTGTCGTTGAAGAAACTGCCTTCAGTGAGTTTTGCTGGAGTGGACACTCTGGACGATGTCAAGAACCGCACGTACAATGAGCTGTTTGTGTCCGGAGGCTTCATAGTATCTGATGAACATGTCCTCAACCCAGACTTCATCACACAGGGTGAGTTTTGCGTATTTTTCCCTGGGTTCTGCAAGTCCATAAAATTACCTTTTGGACCAGAGTTCTTCATATGTGGTGTTGGGTTTGTCCAGACCGGTTACAAGGCCTGCTGAAGTTCTTGGAAGAGCAGAGCACCCCTGAACAACCCTGGCAGTGGAAGGTCCACTGCAAGTCCCAGAAGAAGCTTAAAGAGCTGGGGAGGTTAGTGTAGTGTTTGAAAGGGATAGAACACACACACATTCACACTCACAGAAGTGCAAAGCAGTTCTAAACTTAAATGTCTGCATCAGCTGCAGTTTGGCTGTGAATAAATTTCATGATGGTGTTTGGGTGGATGTTTGTTGTCAAAGGATGAACACCAATGCCATGGGGCTGCTGAACCTTCTGACAGCCTTCCAGAAGAAGCATCTTGTGGAGTTCCTTCCTTACCACGAGTGTGACACACAGTCTCGTCAAGCCCCGGATCTGGAATGCCTCATTAAGCTCCAAGCTCAGTACACCCAGCAGCGGCACCTCATTTTCCTCACAGGTATTACTGAATTAAATATTGACGAGCTAAAATAAGGAAATTAGCATGTCATTGGTGGTTTTATTTGTTTCCCCTTATTGAGTAAAGTTAAATAAATGAAATTTGTATATAATGTGTAAATGGTTTTGATTTCTGCTGCTGATTGATTTTGTTACAGAGAGGCCATTTGAGATGTTCCTACAGTACTCCAGAAATGGAATAGTAATAGCGAGCATTGATGATGTTATGAGTGGCTTCCACAGTTTAATTGGGTCCATCAGTCAGAATGAGCTTCCAACACCGCCGTCTACTGGTTCGTATTATCAACAGCAGTACTACAGTAGTGTTCAGAATAATAGTAGTGCTATGCGACTAAAAAAGATTAATCCAGATTTTGAGTATATTTCTTATTGTTACATGGGAAACAAGGTACCAGTAGATTCAATAGATTCTCACAAATCCAACAAGACCAAGCATTCATGATATGCACACTCTTAAGGCTATGAAATTGGGCTGTTAGTAAAAAAAAAAGCAGAAAAGGGGGTGTTCACAATAATAGTAGCATCTGCTGTTGACGCTACAAACTCAAAACTATTATGTTCAAACTGCTTTTTTTAGCAATCCTGTGAATCACTAAACTAGTATTTAGTTGTATAACCACAGTTTTTCATTTCTTCACATCTACGAGGCATTAATTTTGTTGGTTTGGAACCAAGATTTTGCTCGTTTGTTAGTGTGCTTGGGGTCATTGTCTTGTTGAAACACCCATTTCAAGGGCATGTCCTCTTCAGCATAAGGCAGCATGACCTCTTCAAGTATTTTGACATATCCAAACTGATCCATGACACCTGGTATGCGATATATAGGCCCAACACCATAGTAGGAGAAACATGCCCATATCATGATGCTTGCGCCACCATGCTTCACTGTCTTCACTGTGAACTGTGGCCTGAATTCAGAGTTTGGGGGTCGTCTCACAAACTGTCTGCGGCCCTTGGACCCAAAAAGAACAATTTTAATCTCATCAGTCCACAAAATATTCCTCCATTTCTCTTTAGGCCAGTTGGTGTGTTCTTTGGCAAATTGTAACCTCTTCTGCACATGTCTATAACAGAGGGACTTTGCAGGGGATTCTTGCAAATAAATTAGCTTCACACAGGCGTTTTCTAACTGTCACAGCACTTATAGGTAACTCCAGACTGTCTTTGATCATCCTGGAGCTGATCAGTGGGTGAGCCTTTGCCATTCTGGTTATTCTTCTATCCATTTTGATGGTTATTTTCTGTTTTCTTCCACGCATCTCTGGTTTTTTTTTGTCCATTTTAAAGCATTGGAGATCATTGTAGATGAACAGCCTATAATGTTTTTGCATCTGCGCATAAGTTTTCTCCTCTCCAATCAACTTTTTAATCAAACTACGCTGTTCTTCTGAACAATGTCTTTAACGTCCCATTTTCCTCAGGCTTTCAAAGAGAAAACCATGTTCAACAGGTGCTGGCTTCAACCTTAAATAGGGGACACCTGATTCACACCTGTTTGTTCCACAAAATTGACGAACTTACTGACTGAATGCCACACTACTATTATTGTGAACACCCCCTGTTCTACTTTTTTTTACTAATAGCCCAATTTCATAGCCTTAAGAGTGTGCATATCATGAATGCTTGGTCTTGTTGGATTTGTGAGAATCTACTGGATCTACTGGTACCTTGTTTCCCTTGTAACAATAAGAAATATACTCACAACCTGGATTAATCTTTTTAGTCACATAGCACTACTATTATTCTGAACACTACTGTAAGTGGGGGAAAAACAGGGACAGTAACACTTTTCTTGGAATGAAACAGGATTTTGTTCTATAAGATGTGAGTTCACAGTGGTTTTGATTCTGTGAAAAATGTTTTCTCCTCTTCCTGCAGTAGTGAATGAAGAGTGTGTGGAACAGGAGGACATGTCATTGGACTCTGATGATGATGAACCAGCTGATGTGCCTGAGCTGTCAGAGCAGAACCATGGTATTAAAGAGAAACATTCACAGCCTCCCCCACCAGAGATGGAAGATTTTCGTCCTCCGCTACCAGACCAACATTCGACCCCTGAGAGTACCCCAATGCTGCCTGACTACAGCGCTCTCAAAACGGTCATCTCTCAGTTCAAAGCTAACCAGATGGGCTCCTCAGACATTGGCAGCATGTCCCCTGGTGGTTTTCCTGTCAATCCTCACCAGAGCTTCCTGTGCCCTTCAGCCTCGTGGTCATCTTATACTGGCTCTTCTAGCTACGCAGCCTCCCCAGCCTATCCTGCCTCTCCCTGTAGCGGTACACAAGAACAGGAACACCGTCCCCCTGTCACAGCTTCTGGCACTGTATCAACTCCCCCTACCATGACCACACATGGACCCCTTGCTAACCTGGCCTCCCTCCCTTTGGAAGTCAAACCTCCACCTCCACCTCACCTCATGTTGATGGGTCGCGCATACGGCTCAGATAGTGGAGCAGCTGGGGCAGTTGGCGCCTTTGCTGCTGGCAGTGTCCTGCCGCTGCCTCACCCCCTTGTGGAGTCTTCTCCCATCTCCACATCCCTCCCCTACACAGACCAGAGTGACGCAGCTCAGAAAGGCTACATGGCTGGCATTCATAAAAGTGCCAGTGAGACACCCACACATCAACCTGAGACTCCGCAGGGTGGCCCAGGGGAGAGCACGTGGGGGGCAACGGTAGCCCGTAGTTGTGAGACTGCCAGCAGCAGGAGTGAACCCATTTCTGGGCCCATGGACCCCAGTGGACTCTCTAAGAGCGGTGAGCAGGGAACTCATAGAAGTGGCGCCCCTGGGAATCAAGGGGGCAGGACTCAGGTGAATTGCACTGACAACCTTGGAAGTTCTGTGGGCATTCCTACAGCAGCCACCAGGGGAAGCGCTATAGTCAGACCTAAACTGCCTCCACATTCAATGGGTGTTGGAGGTTATGGCAGTATAGGTGGCGTGCTTGGACATATGGATCACGGACTCACACGGGGTGCAGTGGGTCCTGGTTCCTTAGGCATCTTCAGAGGGAGAGGACCCCCGCCAGTAGGAATGTGGCCTCGGCCTGGCCGAGGACATGAACGGGGGGGTGGACCCTGTTCTTGGGGGTATCCAGGTGGCAGGGGTGCGGGACAAGATTACTACTTGGACTACACATACCCATACAATTAAGCTCCTGAATAGACAATCAAATTGATGAAAGGAGCGACATGAACTGCTTACTCCAGAGACAATTACACCTGGCTGAATGTATATATTTACTTGTCATAAACACGTTGATTTAAGTCGGTAAATAAGGATCATGGTTTTCTACATTATTAAAAAAAAAAATTGATACAGGCAGTGCCGAGTGTCCTACTGTCGTGTGAGCTGTGTGTACACTCTTTCCATGTGAACTGTTTGAGACCCCCCCCCCCCTGTTCAAACCACTATATTTATATTTGCCAACAAATATTGTTATGGCCTTCCAGCTTCTCGGATTTATCATAACGATTTCTGTTTGTCCCAATTTTGAAACGGTTTGTGAACAAGGGGAAAGGTTGATATTTTTTTAAGGATTTAAAAAAACAAAACAAATTAGTGAATGGCATTTCACTTTTGCTGTTGGTTTTCTTTTTTATTTTACATATTTGGTTGTTCTAAATTCTATGAAAATAAACCATTTCAAATCTTGTGTGTGACTGGTTTGATGATATTGAGCAAAACCTTACATACATACAAACATAAATCACAGCTGTCTTACTGTAGGCTCACTTGGTACAAAGCACTGCATTCAACACTTTATCATTTGCCGTTAAAGCTACAGGGTGTAGGGTTTAGTGCCATCTAGCAGTGAGGCTATTGCTGGTCATTTTTTTTTGTTTTTTTGCTTCTCTGGTGAAGGAGATTCATGCTCCCTTGGTAGTCCAGTCATTTTATGGTTTGACCCAGAACAAATTGCAACAGAAATGATTTTGGTGGCATTTGAACCGTGAAACTGTTTTATAAAACATACTAAAAGTCTAGAAAGATAAAAAATCAGGAACACTCCCAAAATCCAAGAGGCCACCCGAAAACATGCAAAAATTTGTTTTTCCCAAATAACTCAAAAAATATCAATATCTAAGCACATAAATGTATTGATAAACATAAACTTGGATATTGTGGACATTTTGACACCAACATTAAGTCTCTATCTGTAACTGTTCTTGAGATACAGTCTTTGTAGTTTTACATACACTCAAGGACGGCAATTTGGTTTGTGTCCTATTACGTTAAAAATATTGCAGTTAAGGCCCAGAAATGTATTGAAGTTGAATATAAACTTGTGTATTGTGGACATTTTAGCACCAAAAGAATGGCTGTAGCTCTTACAGTTTTTGAGATACAGCACATAAGCCATCTACACTTGGCTAAAAATGGTGAAATTATGTTGAAACCAAGTAACTGTTCTGAAATGTTCATTTAAAGAATGTAATAATAATATTCTTAGTGCTTGTCAGCTGCACTACTTTAATTACACAGATGTAATCACACACTAATTTTACAGTAAAACCATTGAAGCATGATAGTATTGTGTACATCATTGTGAACCAGCTCCCAATTCGGATCAGGGAGACAGACACCCTCTCTACTTTTAAGATTAGGCTTAAAACTTTCCTTTTTGCTAAAGCTTATACAACCCCTGGCAAAAATTATGGAATCACTGGCCTCAGGATGTTCATTCAGTTGTTTAATTTTGTAGAAAAAAAGCAGTTCACAGACATGACACAAAACTAAAGTCATTTCAAATGGCAACTTTCTGGCTTTAAGAAACACTAAGAAATCAAGAAAAAAAATTGTGGCAGTCAGTAAAGCTTACTTTTTAAGACCGAGCAAAGGGGAAAAAATATGGACTCAATTCTGAGGAATAAATTATGGAATCACCCTGTAAATTTTCATCCCCAAAACTAACACCTGCATCAAATCAGATCTCGTTAGTCTGCATCGAAAAAGGAGTGATCACACCTTGGAGAGCTGTTGCACCAAGTGGACTGACATGAATCATGGCTCCAACACGAGAGATGTCAATTGAAACAAAGGAGAGGATTATCAAACTCTTAAAAGAGGGTAAATCATCACGCAATGTTGCAAAAGATGTTGGTTGTTTACAGTCAGCTGTGTCTAAACTCTGGACCAAATACAAACAACATGGGAAGGTTGTTAAAGGCAAACATACTGGTAGACCAAGGAAGACATCAAAGCTTCAAGACAGAAAACTTAAAGCAATATGTCTCAAAAATCGAAAATGCACAACAAAACAAATGAACGAATGGGAGGAAACTGGAGTCAACGTCTGTGACCGAACTGTAAGAAACCACCTAAAGGAAATGGGATTTATATACAGAAAAGATAAACGAAAGCCATCATTAACACGTAAACAAAAAAACAAGGTTACAGTGGGCTAAGGAAAAGCAATTGTGGACTATGGATGACTGGATGAAAGTCATATTCAGTGCTGAATCTCGAATCTGCATTGGGCAAGGTGGTGATGCTGGAAATTTGTTTGGTGCCGTTCCAATGAGATTTATAAAGATGACTGCCTGAAGAGAACATGTAAATTTCCACAGTCATTGATGATATGGGGCTGCATGTCAGGTAAAGGCACTGGGGAGATGGCTGTCATTACATCATCAATAAATGCACAAGTTTACGTTGATATTTTGGACACTTTTCTTATCCCATCAATTGAAAGGATGTTTGGGGATGATGAAATCATTTTTCAAGATGATAATGCATCTTGCCATAGAGCAAAAACTGTGAAAACATTCCTTGCAAAAAGACACACAGGGTCAATGTCATGGTCTGCAAATAGTCCGGATCTTAATCCAATTGAAAATCTTTGGTGGAAGTTGAAGAAAATGGTCCATGACAAGGCTCCAACCTGCAAAGCTGATCTGGCAAAAGCAATCAGATGAAGTTGGAGCCAGATTGATGAAGAGTACTGTTTGTCATTCATTAAGTCCATGCCTCAGAGACTGCAAGCTGTTATAAAAGCCAGAGGTGGTGCAACAAAATACTAGTGATGTGTTGGAGCATTCTTTTGTTTTTCATGATTCCATAATTTTTTCCTCAGAATTGAGTGAGTCCATATTTTTTTCCCTCTGCTTGGTCTAAAAAAGTAACCGTTACTGACTGCCACAATTTTTTTTCCTGATTTCTTGTAGTGTTTCTTAAAGCCAGAAAGTTGCCATTTGAAATGACTTTAGTTTTGTGTCATGTCTGTGATGTGCTTTTTTTCTACAAAATTAAACAACTGAATGAACATCCTCCGAGGCCGGTGATTCCATAATTTTTGCCAGGGGTTGTAGTTAGGGCTAGATCAGGTGACCCTGAACCATCCCTTAGTTATGCTGCTATAGACTTAGACTGCTGGGGGGTTCCTATGATGCACTGAGTATTTCTTTCTCTTTTTGCTCTGTATGCACCACTCTGCATTTAATCATTAGTGATTGAGCTCTGCTCTCTTCCACAGCATGTCTTTTTCCTGATTCTCTCCCCTCCGCCCCAACCAGTCCCAGCAGAAGACTGCCCCTCCCTGAGCCTGGTTCTGCTGGAGGTTTCTTCCTGTTAAAAGGGAGTTTTTCCTTCCCACTGTCACCAAGTGCTTGCTCACAGGGGGTCGTTTTGACCGTTGGGGTTTTTCTGTAATTATTGTATGGCTTTTGCCTTACAATATAAAGCGCCTTGGGGCAACTGTTTGTTGTGATTTGGCACTATATAAATAAAATTGATTTGATTTGATTTGATCATGACACTTGAAATTTTACTTGTTCAAATTTCAGTCTCATCATCCTGGTTATCATTGAGTTGGCCTGCATTTATACACCCTGTACCTCTGCAGTTGCCACACACTGCTGAGCAAACTAAGTTTGCGACATGTACATTGCAATGTACTACAGTCAGTACTGCAGTTACATCTCACAGCATGCAGAAGAGAATCTGGTGCTGCTTGCAAGTCAGTCATGATTGGGACAACCTGACTATCAGAAACTTTCCATCCCCATTCTTGCAATGGCATGTTGTCACCTTTATCTTCACCTTTCCATTCCTGAAATTGCAAGTAAACTCTCAGACTATGAAATTTGGCAGCTGCCGAAGTGGGTGGCAAACACTGTGGCTGCACATGAGTTGTCTTTGTTGCAACCTTATCACAAAAGTGCCTGTATCTGAGAGAACTGAGGCTTTCTCCAGGTTGTCCACACAGCAGTGGTGTCACCAGTGTGCCCTGGTTGTGCATTGACATCCACTCTATTATACATAATATATGAGTAACTTCTCTATTCATATTCCAGTGAAATACTGACTCAAAAAGATTATTATTACCTTCTTTAGATGAACATTTCAGAAATGGTACTTAGTTTTCAACATAACAATGCTCAATTTCATCAATTTTTGTTGAGTGTAGATGTATTTTTATACCATATCTCAAAAACTGTAATAGCTACAGCTATGTTTTGGTGCCAAAATGTCCACAATGCACAAGTTTATATTCAACTTCAATGTATTTATGGGCCTTAACTGCAATATTTTTAACGTAATAGGACACAAACCAAATTGCCATCCTTGAGTGTATGTAAACAACATATAGGCTGTATCTCAAGAACCGTTACAGATAGAGACCTAATTTTGGTGTCAAAATGTCCACAATACCCAAGTTTATATTTAAAATCAATACATTTATGTGCTTAAATATTATAATAAATAAATATTTTTTGAGTTATTTTGGAAAAATTTTGGAAAAACTAAATTTTTGCATGTTTTCAGACAGCCATCTTGGATTTTGGGAGTGTTCCCGATTTTTTATCTTTCTAGACTTTTAGTATGTTTTATAAAACAGTTTCAGGGTTCAAATGCCACCAAAATCATTTCTGTTGCAATTTGTTCTGGGTTGACCCCTTTTTTTTTTTTTTTCATAAAATGACTGGACTATGGCTTCTCTTGTGACAAGCAATGATCTGCCATTTAACAAAAACAAAAAAAAGGGGGGGGAGAAGTAGATTTACACGACTTAAATATGTCCAAATAACACAATTTTCATGTGTTTCTAGTTAAGAAAAAAGTTATTTGGGCACATTCTGATCATCAACAGATGTACCTATTGAAGTCATGTTTCCTTTTTTCAGCGTAGATATAGCAATGTTCCATTTATCTTGGAGATCATAAATGCAATCCATTTCCCACACAAGTTGTAAAATAAACTAAACCTCCAAGATTGAGTGTTACAGATATATGCAATCCACTAAAAAAGAAAAAAAGACATGATGCATAAGTGATATTAGTGTCTTTTTTCTGCTGTTTGCAGTGCAGTGTAGCCTCTTGGTGTTACCACCGTATACTAGTTAGCCTGTATTAGTGGCATTAGCTAATCAACACATTACATTACATTCGCTGGGCCAATTGGATTCTCGGCTCCGCACCGTGGAAAATTTTACAGCTAGCCAGGCCCCTGTAGTCGGTGCGGACCAAGGTAGCTTAGCCGCCGTTAGTTCCCCCCTGGCAGATCCCGAGCAGCCGGGAAAGCAGGCCGACTGGGTGACTGTGAGGAGGAAGCGTAGCCCTAAACAGAAGCCCCGTGTACACCGCCAACCCGTTCACATTTCTAACCGTTTTTCCCCACTCGACGACACACCCGCCGAGGATCAAACTCTGGTTATTGGCGACTCTGTTTTGCGAAATGTGAAGTTAGCGACACCAGCAACCATAGTCAATTGTCTTCCGGGGGCCAGAGCAGGCGACATTGAAGGAAATTTGAAACTGCTGGCTAAGGCTAAGCGTAAATTTGGTAAGATTGTAATTCACGTCGGCAGTAATGACACCCGGTTACGCCAATCGGAGGTCACTAAAATTAACATTAAATCGGTGTGTAACTTTGCAAAAACAATGTCGGACTCTGTAGTTTTCTCTGGGCCCCTCCCCAATCAGACCGGGAGTGACATGTTTAGCCGCATGTTCTCCTTGAATTGCTGGCTGTCTGAGTGGTGTCCAAAAAATGAGGTGGGCTTCATAGAAAATTGGCAAAGCTTCTGGGGAAAACCTGGTCTTGTTAGGAGAGACGGCATCCATCCCACTTTAGAGGGAGCAGCTCTCATTTCTAGAAATCTGGTCAATTTTCTTAAATCCTCCAAACCGTGACTATCCAGGGTTGGGACCAGGAAGCAGAGTTGCAGTCTTACACACCTCTCTGCAGCTTCTCTCCCCCTGCCATCCCCTCATTACGTAGAGACGGTGCCTGCTCCCAGACTACCAATAACCAGCAAAAATCTATTTAAGCATAAAAATTCAAAAATAAAAAATAATATAGCACCTTCAACTGCACCATAGACTAAAACAGTTAAATGTGGTCTATTAAACATTAGGTCTCTCTCTTCTAAGTCCCTGTTGGTAAATGATATAATAATTGATCAACATATTGATTTATTCTGCCTTACAGAAACCTGGTTACAGCAGGATGAATATGTTAGTTTAAATGAGTCAACACCCCCGAGTCACACTAACTGTCAGAATGCTCGTAGCACGGGCCGGGGCGGAGGATTAGCAGCAATCTTCCATTCCAGCTTATTAATTAATCAAAAACCCAGACAGAGCTTTAATTCATTTGAAAGCTTGACTCTTAGTCTTGTCCATCCAAATTGGAAGTCCCAAAAACCAGTTTTATTTGTTATTATCTATCGTCCACCTGGTCGTTACTGTGAGTTTCTCTGTGAATTTTCAGACCTTTTGTCTGACTTAGTGCTTAGCTCAGATAAGATAATTATAGTGGCCGATTTTAACATCCACACAGATGCTGAGAATGACAGCCTCAACACTGCATTTAATCTATTATTAGACTCAATTGGCTTTGCTCAAAATGTAAATGAGTCCACCCACCACTTTAATCATATCTTAGATCTTGTTCTGACTTATGGTATGGAAATTGAAGACTTAACAGTATTCCCTGAAAACTCCCTTCTGTCTGATCATTTCTTAATAACATTTACATTTACTCTGATGGACTACCCAGCAGTGGGGAATAAGTTTCATTACACTAGAAGTCTTTCAGAAAGCGCTGTAACTAGGTTTAAGGATATGATTCCTTCTTTATGTTCTCTAATGCCATATACCAACACAGTGCAGAGTAGCTACCTAAACTCTGTAAGTGAGATAGAGTATCTCGTCAATAGTTTTACATCCTCATTGAAGACAACTTTGGATGCTGTAGCTCCTCTAAAAAAGAGAGCTTTAAATCAGAAGTGCCTGACTCCGTGGTATAACTCACAAACTCGTAGCTTAAAGCAGATAACCCGTAAGTTGGAGAGGAAATGGCGTCTCACTAATTTAGAAGCTCTTCACTTAGCCTGGAAAAAGAGTCTGTTGCTCTATAAAAAAGCCCTCCGTAAAGCTAGGACATCTTTCTACTCATCACTAATTGAAGAAAATAAGAACAACCCCAGGTTTCTTTTCAGCACTGTAGCCAGGCTGACAAAGAGTCAGAGCTCTATTGAGCTGAGTATTCCATTAACTTTAACTAGTAATGACTTCATGACTTTCTTTGCTAACAAAATTTCATTTCATTCATTCATCATAGTACAGAAACAGCATTCGTGAAGGTTACAAATGATCTTCTTATGGCCTCGGACAGTGGACTCATCTCTGTGCTTGTTCTGTTAGACCTCAGTGCTGCTTTTGATACTGTTGACCATAAAATTTTATTACAGAGATTACAGCATGCCATAGGTATTAAAGGCACTGCGCTGCGGTGGTTAGAATCATATTTGTCTAATAGATTACAATTTGTTCATGTAAATGGGGAATCTTCTTCACAGACTAAAGTTAATTATGGAGTTCCACAAGGTTCTGTGCTAGGACCAATTTTATTCACTTTATACATGCTTCCCTTAGGCAGTATTATTAGACGGTATTGCTTAAATTTTCATTGTTACGCAGATGATACCCAGCTTTATCTAGCCATGAAGCCAGAGGACACACACCAATTAGCTAAACTGCAGGATTGTCTTACAGACATAAAGACATGGATGACCTCTAATTTCCTGCTTTTAAACTCAGATAAAACTGAAGTTATTGTACTTGGCCCCACAAATCTTAGAAACATGGTGTCTAACCAGATCCTTACTCTGGATGGCATTACCCTGACGTCTAGTAATACTGTGAGAAATCTTGGAGTCATTTTTTATTAGGATATGTCATTCAATGCGCATATTAAACAAATATGTAGGACTGCTTTTTTTGCATTTACGCAATATCTTTAAAATTAGAAAGGTCTTGTCTCAGAGTGATGCTGAAAAACTAATTCATGCATTTATTTCCTCTAGGCTGGACTATTGTAATTCATTATTATCAGGTTGTCCTAAAAGTTCCCTGAAAAGCCTTCAGTTAATTCAAAATGCTGCAGCTAGAGTACTAACAGGGACTACAACCCCTGGCAAAAATTATGGAATCACCGGCCGCAGAGGATGTTCATTCAGTTGTTTAATTTTGTAGAAAAAAAGCAGATCACAGACATGACACAAAACTAAAGTCATTTCAAATGGCAACTTTCTGGCTTTAAGAAAGACTATAAGAAATCAAGAAAAAAAGATTGTGGCAGTCAGTAACGGTTACTTTTTTAGACCAAGCAGAGGAAAAAAATATGGAATCACTCAATTCTGAGGAAAAAATTATGGAATCACCCTGTAAATTTTCATCCCCCAAATTAACACCTGCATCATATCAGATCTGCTCGTTAGTCTGCATCTAAAAAGGAGTGAACACACCTTGGAGAGCTGTTGCACCAAGTGGACTGACATGTTCCCTAAAAAGCCTTCAGTTAATTCAAAATGCTGCAGCTAGAGTACTGACGGGGACTAGAAGGAGAGAGCATATCTCACCCATATTGGCCTCTCTTCATTGGCTTCCTGTTAATTCTAGAATAGAATTTAAAATTCTTCTTCTTACTTATAAGGTTTTGAATAATCAGGTCCCATCTTATCTTAGGGACCTCGTAGTACCATATCACCCCAATAGAGCGCTTCGCTCTCAGACTGCAGGCTTACTTGTAGTTCCTAGGGTTTGTAAGAGTAGAATGGGAGGCAGAGCCTTCAGCTTTCAGGCTCCTCTCCTGTGGAACCAGCTCCCAATTCAGATCAGGGAGACAGACACCCTCTCTACTTTTAAGATTAGGCTTAAAACTTTCCTTTTTGCTAAAGCTTATAGTTAGGGCTGGATCAGGTGACCCTGAACCATCCCTTAGTTCTGCTGCTATAGACGTAGACTGCTGGGGCGTTCCCATGATGCACTGTTTCTTTCTCTTTTTGCTCTGTATGCACCACTCTGCATTTAATCATTAGTGATCGATCTCTGCTCCCCTCCACAGCATGTCTTTTTCCTGGTTCTCTCCCTCAGCCCCAACCAGTCCCAGCAGAAGACTGCCCCTCCCTGAGCCTGGTTCTGCTGGAGGTTTCTTCCTGTTAAAAGGGAGTTTTTCCTTCCCACTGTAGCCAAGTGCTTGCTCACAGGGGGTCGTTTTGACCGTTGGGGTTTTACATAATTATTGTATGGCCTTGCCTTACAATATAAAGCGCCTTGGGGCAACTGTTTGTTGTGATTTGGCGCTATATAAAAAAACTGATTGATTGATTGATTGATTGATTGAACCTCGGTTTAAGGACAACTTTGTTTCAGAACATTTTTTTAGCAAACGCATCACTTCTCAAACAAAGCCTTGGTTCATGAAAACCTCCGTTGCAGTAGGTGGTGGTAATGCACCGTGTTATGTTCCAATCCAACAATAAACTTGGAAGGAGCAACCAGAAAGACCATATTTGGATGTGTATTAAATCATATTTTTTGGGACTGTTGTGGTTCTAACATTTACTTTGTTGTGAACATTAAATGATCAGTGTGTTTTTTCCAGTAAACATGCATTAAGTGGAGCTAACGAGTGAAGCTACTGACAGCTAAAAGTGCCAATGCTGTTAGCATACAACATTAAATCCGACCAGAGTTTCACTGCAACAGAGGCGTCTGATCTGTTCAGAAGTTAAGTTACCTGATGTTCTTACAATCTCTTCTGTGCAGGTAAGGTGAAATTAAGTGGTCTTTTATTATAATTAATATAAAGTATTTTGTGTAAGATACTATGCATATTCATTGCATTTTGTCTGCCTTTCATGAAATGGTGTTAAAAAGGTAAAAACTGTTCTTTATGGGGCCAGGAACCGATAAATCCATTTTACATTGTTTCCTAGGAAAATTGGTTTCAGTTTAAGAACAACATTTAGGAACCAATTAAGTTCTAAATCCGAGGTTCCACTGTATATGGTATTTCATGTATTAAAAAAGTACCTCAGATGGCAGTAGGCTAGTATTGTGTGCACACTTCATTAAACTTAAACACACAAAAAAGTAAAAACTACCCTGTTCAACATTGTTGAAGTCGCTACCGCTTCCTAGCCATGTCACTTCCGGCGAAGTAGCCAATCCGGCGAGAATTCATACTTCCGCGACTGGCTGCCTGCTGATAGCCATCATTGCCTGGAGCGATGAGATTTATACACCAAGCTGACCCAAAATGAACCATTGTACCTTAAATTGGCTTTATTGACAAGTCTGACCCCTTTGAAAAGTGACCAATTTACGTGTTTGGTCACTTGTTTTCATTGGCCAAAAATGGCCACCAGAGGGTGCTCGAGTAAAGCCCACGGCAACCCATAGTCTTTCCTCCTAGAGACGTGCTCAATACTAGAGGTGAGCAATACCGGAAATTTTGGTATTGATTCGATACCAAGTAAATACAGGCCCAGTATCGCCGATATCGATACCAATACCGATACTTTTTCATATTTAAGATTCATAGATCCAAAGGATCCAAAAGACCTAAGCTAGAACTTTGCCAAACATTGTACGTGACAACAAAATACTTTATTATCACAATCAACATTTTTGTTTAAAAACATATCACTCAACACAACTTAAAACAAATCTCCTGAGGTAGAGGGCTGACAAACCACAATACAAGGGTGCGCTGCTCCGTGTTGTATGACACAGCACAGCGCTGCTCTTACAGACAGAGAGTAGACTTTGATGACTCTGCATGTGCAGCAGTCAGTGCATGCGGGAGAGAAAAAAAGCTTGAGTATTGATCTTTTTACACGAGGATCGTTCAATATCAATACCAGCGTTGGTATCCATATTATTGATATTAGGATCGATCCGCCCACCTCTACTCAATACTCTAAGTGGTGCTGGAACTTCAATAAATATTCACAGTAAACTTCCATTTACTGTATTTTCTGCAGTATGCCACTTTTTTCCCTTTTTTAGCTAGTTTGGGAGGTCCTGCAACTTCTACTCCAATACAACTTATATACTGAAAAATCACAATCAAATTTATTGTCAATATAAATGACAATAATGGCTATTTATAGAGGACTTTCCCAGGAATCACAGCACTAAAACACCTTCTTACATTGTAGCTTTAAGAAAACTTAATTTAAAAGCCTTACGTTTGGTAGAAAAACCTTCATAAGAGTGCTGCAGTAAAAGTTAAATGTGCATTCTGTGGCATTGTGCACTGTGCGCAAAGAGCAATTTACAGCCAAATACATAACTTTAAGCACTGTCAGATGGTGAGCAGTGACTCTGGCTTCGTAGCTTTACAGCCACAGAGAGAATCTAAAACCTTAGCAGGACTGATGAATGTGTGGCGTTTTATTACATTCAAGTCAGTGGAGTATGTAGTGAAGAGAAACACCAGAGGGCACTGTTTTCCATTAGTATGAAGTGAGAGAACGTCCCATTTTAAACTTGAGCAACACGCCATTCTATTTCAATGTAAAGGCATTTTTCAGTTGGTATTTTTCCCTCACAGTGTAACTCTATCAGGATGACGGGAATCTAAACATTGAATAAGGTCAAATTTTTCTGTTGTCTAATACATTTGAGAATATTACTGGTTAAAGTCATTTCCTTAATTTGGACAGTTAGCCTTTATGATTTTTGCCTCTACATCACCACAGTTGAAGTAAAACAAGATGTGTTTGAAGTGTAGACATTCAACTTTAATTTAACAAATTTAGTTGAACAAAATATCACATAGCATATGGAATTACAGCATGCCCTGATTTTCAGAGTTCATAAGTAATTGGACAAATGCCGATGTATCGTTTGGGTAATAATAATATTGCCTGATATGATTCTTCCACAACATATTGGTATCGGCATTATTTTTTGCAGTTATGAAAATGTTTATTCTACATCTCAAAATACACAAGAAGTCTATTTTATGCAAATACTGAGTGAAGCTGTATGGTGACTGCCAATCCGATTGGAGGCAATGTGACAAGCATTGGTTGGTTGTTTATTATATTTATAGTTATTGATAATAAAGGTCATGTATGAACTGTAAAACATCAAGCCTTAATTACATTTCTTTCACAACTGTAAGTTGTGCTTGTCAAGGGAAATTGCTGTCCTTCCATCAATCTATATGGCAAACCTTCTGCGTACAAAACCTGGAGGACCAGTAAAGTTTAAAATTTTAAATTTTTGCATGAGAAATATTGTATACCCAAAGACTTGCATGCTAAATTTTCATTATTTTGTGATTATTCTCAGTCATATTTTTGGGGTTTTATTATGCAGAATTACTGCAGAGCTCCATAGAAATTAATGTCAGTGTTTTTATCATAAAACCTACTGCTTTGTCACAAATAAGTCATGTTTATTTCCTACACTAGTGTTTTAGTATGGGTTAAGGGCTGACAGTCAATATATCATCTTACTGTTGTGTTCCTTGCCCTCTGGGGAAACTTCACTTGTTTCAAAAGAGTTTTATAATGAAATGTTAGGAATCATTGACATTTTCTACATATGTATATATTAGAGCCCGACCGATATGGATTTTTTGAGGCCGATGCCGATAACGATATTTGGATAAAAAAAATGCAGATAATCGATAAATCGGCTGATTTGCCGATAGCCGATATTATTATAATTTTTTTTAAATTAATAAAATGTTATTTTTTTTTGGGCCCTTAACAAAAAAGGTATGAGCTAAAAGCTGAAGCTTTATCCTCATATTGATTAACTTTATAACAGAGAAGAATTTTCAAGTTCAAAAAATGCAATCAAGAATTAAACCTTTGTGAAATTAGCAAATACATATCCTTAAAAAGAGTTGTGAAATACATCTGATCTTGTACCTCTTGTTGCTGCAACTTAGATACAGGTTCAGGATAAGAATATAGATCCGTATAAACTTACTTGTATGCTTTTGTCAGCCGATCAGTGCAGTGTGACGGCAAACTACGGGGGCCGGTGATGAACACATTTAAGCAGGGGTGTAAGTAGCTCTCAGTTGAATGGAGTCAGAGCTCCATCTACTGAACAAACAGTGCAAGGACATTTTACATTGCAGACACAAACATCATTTCAGTAACTGTTCTGTTTATGAGAAATTATTGGCGTTCTATCTGCAAAATTTTGGTCGATAGTGAGTACTTGGAAAAGGGCTTATATCGGCCGTTAATATCGGCCGGCTGATATATCGGTCAGGCTCTAATATATATATGAGTATAATTTTTTTCTCTCTCTAATATCTGTATTGCATTGGCTCCCTCCAAAAAATCCATATTGTTCTGGCTCTAATTATCGTTAATAGAAATTGTTACTTTTTTCTTTAGACAAGTCAGGGAATGGATACATGAACATTTCCAGGTCAATGAATATGCCTTTATTTACACAAATCCTTAAGAAATACAAACAGTATGGTAAAGCTGTCAGGAGTAGGCAGTTCTCAAACACTGATTGACCATGCAGAAAAAAGACCAGTGAGGGGAAGCCACCAAGACAGCCAGACAACTTCAATGAAGTTAAAGGCTGATAGTCTATATCAGGGGTATTCAACTCGTTCCAGAAAGGGCCGAGAGGGTGCAGGTTTTCTTTACAACCACAAACTCCACCAGGTGATTTCACTGATTAACTGATTCCATCTGCTCAAAGTGATGTTAATCAGTGAAATCACCTGATGGAGTTGGTGGATGTAAAGAAAACCTGCACCCTCTCGGCCCTTTCTGGAACGAGTTGAATACCCCTGGTCTATATTGATAAACCAATTGAAAAACCTAAAAATCTGAACAAAACCAATTGGGTTTCCTGCACAGCTGCCATCGCCAGGTATACGCTTCGAACAGGAGAAAGCAACACAATGTTAAAAACAGGAGATTGGAAAACAATAGTGTGACGTATACTGAGGTTGTTGCAGTTGACATATGTCATATGTTTCCCACTTCATAATCGCTGATGTTTAAAAACACCTGCAGACACAGAAGACAGCTGTCCTGACTCCCCTGAATGAGTTAACCTGCAGTGTGTCACACAGATGTTTGTAATCCAAATATTTAATTAATGAGGCATTCATGTACACTGTGCTCCTCCCCCTCAGGCTCTGTGACACGGAACAGAATCCTGTTTAACAGACAAGACATCCAGGTGACGCAGATCTATGCAACGTCTAAACCCAGAAAAGGGCCTGTGTTCAGATTCAGTATGATAAACAGCCTATGGGTTTTTTGTGCAGTAGTCCGCATTTATTTTCAGGCTTTTTGGGAAGCACCTCTCCTCCTCCCTTTCCCTGTACCCACCGCCTCCCAACTAACCCCACCTGCAGAAACTTCTCCAGTGCAGAGATTTGGATGCAAGACAGTGTGCGCTCTGGTACAAAGGTGTGGAGAATGAAATTAGGTCTTCACTCGGTTCTGTGGCGTTGGGACTGGATCACATGTACAGCATGTGGGTGTCACAGCGTCTGAGGGATGTGCATGTGTCTGCTACAGCTGGATGGCTCTGTTCCTCCCTGATAGTTTTGACAGCTCAGTAACAGCCCCCGTTGACTGAAGAGGGAGCGCTCCACCCCTGACAGCAAATCAACGTGTGCTATTCGGAATAAAGCTCCTCTTTCACAATAATTAGATTCTTGAATAAGATGATTTCAAATCCCCTGGAGCACAGCCAAACTTGGGGAAAACAATTAATCTATGAAAGGAAGGGCATGCTTTAATTGGAGTGTGATGGAGTGTTTTGCTTGAGCGAGGCATCTTTTCAGGGATCAAGTGGTCCTTTATTTTATCTGGGTTTGTGGTAAATTAAAAAAGGAAGAGGATGTAACCATGCAGCACCAGCAATAAAGCTGTTTTTTTTTTTCTCTTGTAATTTTAAATATGGTTAAAACGTCAGCATATAACGTATTAGAAAATTTAAATACTCCTGATTTAGAAAAATCTATGAATTATGCATGTTTTACTTGACTGGGAATATGGGTGTAGTTTCTCTACATTATTTTCTTACCTTCAGGTACTCAGCTTACAGTCAATTGTTGCATGAATGGTGTATTAAGGTGGCAGTGACACAGCATAACATTATAGGAACCTTCATTTGTTGACTTTCCAGAACATTTCTGTGATGCTACTGCAGTGCATCCGGAAAGTATTCACAGCACTTCACTTTTTCACATTTTGTTGTGTTACAGCCTTATTCCACAATGGATGAAATTATTTTTTCCCCTCTAAATTCTACACACAATACTCTATAATGACAATGTGAAAAAAAGTTTTTTTTTTTTTTTTTTTTTGCAAATTTATCTCGTGTGTGTGTATGTACAGTGAGGAAAATAAGTATTTGAACACCCTGCGATTTTGCAAGTTCTCCCACTTAGAAATCATGGAGGGGTCTGAAATTTTCATCTTAGGTGCATGTCCACTGTGAGAGACATCTAAAAAAAAAAAAAATCCGGAAATCACAATGTATGATTTTTTTAATAATTTATTTGTATGTTACTGCTGCAAATAAGTATATGAACACCTACCAACCAGCAAGAATTCTGGCTCACACAGACCTGTTAATTTTTCTTTAAGAAGCCCTCTTATTCTGCACTCTTTACCTGTATTAACTGCACCTGTTTGAACTTATTACCTGTATAAAAGACACCTGTTCACACACTCAATCAATCACACTCCAACCTGTCCACCATAGCCAGACCAAGAGCTGTCTAAGGACACCAGGGACAAAACTGTAGACCTGCACAAGGCTGGGATGGACTACAGGACAACAGGCAAGCAACTTGATAGAAGACAACAAATGTTACGATTATTTATTAGAAAGTGGAAGAAACACAAGATGACTGTCAATCTCCCTCGGTCTGGGATTCCATGCGAGATCTCACTTTGTGGGGTAAGGATGATTCTGAGAAAGCTCAGAACTACACAGGAGGACCTGGTCAATGACTTGAAGAGAGCTGGGACCACAGTCACAAGATTACATTAGTAACACATGATGCTGTCATGGTTTAAAATCCTGCAGGGCAGCAAGGTCCCCCTGCTCAAGCCAGCACATGTCCAGGCCCATTTGAAGTTCACCAGTGACCATCTCGATGATCCAGAGGAGGCATAGGAGAAGATCATGTGGTCAAATGAGAACAAAATAGAGCTTTTTGGAATCAACTCCACTTACCATGTTTAGAGGATGAGAACAACCCCAAGAGTTCATTAGACATTTGGAAAGACACACACCTGTCTACATATAAGGTTCCACAGTTGACAGTGCATGTCCAAGCACAAACCAAGCATGAAGTCTAAGGAATTGTCTGTAGACCTTCAAGATAGGATTGATTCGAGGCACAAATTTAGAGAAGGGTGCAGAAACATTTCTGCTGCTTTGAAGGTCCCAATAAGCACTGTCGCCTCCATCATCTGTAAATAGAAGACATTCAGATTCACCAGGACTTTTCCTAGAGCTGGTCAGGGGAGAAGGGCCTTACTCAGTGAGGTGACCAAGAACCCGATGGTCACTCTGTCCGAGCTCCAGCGTTAATCTGTGGAGAGAGGATAATCTTCCAGCAGGACAACCATCTCTGCAGGAATCCACCAATCAGAGCTGGATGGTAGAGTGGCCAAACGGAAACCACTCCTTTGTAAAAGGCATATGGCAGCCCACCTGGAGTTTGCCAAAAGGCACATGAAGGACTCTCAGACCATGACAAACAAAATTCTCTGGTCTGATGAGACAAAGATTTAACTCTTTGGTGTGAATGCCAGGTGTCATGTTTGGAGGAAACCAGGTACCATCCCTACAGTGAAACGTGGTGGCAGCATCATGCTGTGGGGATGTTTATCAGCAGCAGGAACTGGGAGACAAGTCAGGATTAAGGGAAAGATGACTGCAGCAATGTACAGAGACATCCTGAATGAAAACAAGCTCCAGAGCGCTCTTGACCTCAGACTGGGGTGACGGTTCATCTTTCAACAGGACAACGAGCCGAAGCACACAGCCAAGATATCAAAAGAGTGGCTTCGGGACAACACTGAATGTCCTTGAGTGGCCCAGCCAGAGCCCAGACCTAAATCCGATTGAACATCTTTGGAGAGATCTGAAAATGGCTGTGCACGATGCTCCCCATCGAATCTAATGGTACGTGCGCTCTGATTGACTGATTTCTGGTCTGATATCAGACCCGTTACCATGACAATTGGTCCAGAATGCGTATCACATTTGTGACTTTGATTAAGGTGATCCGCGCGGAGTGGAGATGGTGAGGAGGAAGTCCGAAGCCAGGTGGCAGCCCTTGGAGCTGATGAGGTGCGGGATCTCTGGAGGTGAGGACTGAGAAGTGTAGAACTGGGGTTGATATACTGCAGGTGATGATGAGTGACAGCTGTGATGATCAGCTCCGCAGCATGCCACCTGGAAAACAGAAGAAAAAGAGGCGGGACCCAGCAGGAACCAAGGTGACACACAGCATTTCCCTTGAGAAATAAGAAATTTAAAAGCAAAATAAAACAAAAAGTGAACAAAGAAATTATGAGCGATGACAAGGACCATTCCCTGAGCAAATTTTATTACGCTGAAGAGTTTGAATTGGAGGGATTAACTGTCCTGTCAACACCTCAAACAGACGTGGTGCTCGGTTAATAATCCTTTATTCTGCAGTGTCTTTGCTATCTAATTTTTGGCAGCTAATATTTTTGCACAACAGGCTAATAGAGTACTAGCGTGTTGCTCTAGATTGAGTAGTATTATAAAATAGGTAGCTGACTGTTAGCAGGATTACGCCAAAAACTACCGCATGGACTTTGACATTTTCACCACAGATAGATATTAGGCCATGGAAGAAATTTTGGAGGTGATTTGGATCCGGATTCTGGATCAAATTTCACTTTATATTGGCTTTGAAGGATTACGTCAAAACTACTTCACGGATTCTCACCAAATTTTCACCACAGATAGATATTAGGCAAGGAAGACTCCACAGAATTTTGGAGGTGATCTGGATCCTAATTGGCAGTTGTCAGAAATCTCTGATTAGTCTTGTTTTATTTTTGATTGATTGATTTTTAAAAAACAAAAATGAGGTGGGCTTCATAGATAATTGGCAAAGCTTCTGGGGAAAACCTGGTCTTGTTAGGAGAGACGGCATCCATCCCACTTTGGATGGAGCAGCTCTCATTTCCAGAATTCTGGCCAATTTTCTTAAACCCTCCAAACCGTGACTATCCAGGGTTGGGACCAGGAAGCAGAGTTGTAGTCTTACACACCTCTCTGCAGCTTCTCTCCCCTGCCATCCCCTCATTACCCCATCCCCGTAGAGACGGTGCCTGCTCCCAGACCACCAACAACCAGCAAAAATCTATTTAAGCATAAAAATTCAAAAAGAAAAAATAATATAGCACCTTCAACTGCACCACAGACTAAAACAGTTAAATGTGGTCTATTAAACATTAGATCTCTCTCTTCTAAGTCCCTGTTAGTAAATGATATAATAATTGATCAACATATTGATTTATTCTGCCTTACAGAAACCTGGTTACAGCAGGATGAATATGTTAGTTTAAATGAGTCAACACCCCCGAGTCACACTAACTGCCAGAACGCTCGTAGCACGGGCCGAGGCGGAGGACTAGCAGCAATCTTCCATTCCAGCTTATTAATTAATCAAAAACCCAGACAGAGCTTTAATTCATTTGAAAGCTTGACCCTTAGTCTTGTCCATCCAAATTGGAAGTCCCAAAAAACAGTTTATTTGTTATTATCTATCGTCCACCTTGGTCGTTACTGTGAGTTTCTCTGTGAATTTTCAGACCTTTTGTCTGACTTAGTGCTTGGCTCAGATAAGATAATTATAGTGGGCGATTTTAATATCCACACAGATGCTGAGAATGACAGCCTCAACACTGCATTTAATCTATTATTAGACTCAATTGGCTTTGCTCAAAATGTAAATGAGTCCACCCACCACTTTAATCATATCTTAGATCTTGTTCTGACTTATGGTATGGAAATTGAAGACTTAACAGTATTCCCTGAAAACTCCCTTCTGTCTGATCATTTCTTAATAACATTTACATTTACTCTAATGGACTACCCAGCAGTGGGGAATAAGTTTCATTACACTAGAAGTCTTTCAGAAAGCGCTGTAACTAGGTTTAAGGATATGATTCCTTCTTTATGTTCTCTAATGCCATATACCAACATAGGGCAGAGTAGCTACCTAAACTCTGTAAGTGAGATAGAGTATCTCGTCAATAGTTTTACATCCTCATTGAATACAACTTTAGGTGCTGTAGCTCCTCTGAAAAAGAGAGCTTTAAATCAGAAGCGCCTGACTCCGTGGTATAACTCACAAACTCGCAGCTTAAAGCAGATAACCCGTAAGTTGGGTATTGTATGGCTTTTGCCTTACAATATAAAGCACCTTGGGGCAACTGTTTGTTGTGATTTGGCGCTATATAAATAAAATTGATTTTATTTTATTTTATTTTATTATTACTTCCATTTTGTCCTTTGATTAACTCTACCACAATGGAAATAAGTGTTTTCACTTTCTTGTGTCATCCATGTATTTTTAACATATTTGCAATTTATTATGTACTTCCATTGAACTTACTAAATAAAATCACACATACAGTAGTGTTCAGAATAATAGTAGCCCTATGTGACTAAAAAGATTAATCCAGGTTTTGAGTATATTTCTTATTGTTACATGGGAAACAAGGTACCAGTAGATTCAGTAGATTTTCACAAATCCAACAAGACCAAGCATTCATGATATGCACACTCTTAAGGCTATGAAATTGGGCTATTAGTAAAAAAAAAGTAGAAAAAGGGGTGTTCACAATAATAGTAGCATCTGCTGTTGATGCTACAAACTCAAAACTATTATGTTCAAACTGCTTTTTTAGCAATCCTGTGAATCACTAAACTAGTATTTAGTTGTATAACCACAGTTTTTCATGATTTCTTCACATCTGCGAGGCATTAATTCTGTTGGTTTGGAACCAAGATTTTGCACGTTTACTAGTGTGCTTGGGGTCATTGTCTTGTTGAAACACCCATTTCAGCATAAGGCAACATAACCTCTTCAAGTATTTTGACATATCCAAACTGATCCATGATACCTGGTATGCGATATGTAGGCCCAACACCATAGTAGGAGAAACATGCCCATATCATGATGCTTGCACCACCATACTTCACTGTATTCACTGTGAACTGTGGTTTGAATTCAGAGTTTGGGGGGTCGTCTCACAAACTGTCTGCGGCCCCTGGACCCAAAAAGAACAAGTTTACTCTCATCAGTCCACAAAATATTCCTCCATTTCTCTTTAGGCCAGTGTGATGTGTTCTTTGGCAAATTGTAACCTCTTCTGCACAGTCTTTTATTTAACAGCGGGACTTTGTGGGGGATTCTTGCAAATAAATTAGCTTCACACAGGCGTCTTCTAACTGTCACAGCACTTACAGGTAACTCCAGACTGTCTTTGATCATCCTGGAGCTGATCAGTGGGTGAGCCTTTGCCATTCTGGTTATTCTTCTATCCATTTTGATGGTTGTTTTCCATTTTCTTCCATGCGTCTCTGGTTTTTTTTTTTGTCCATTTTAAAGCACTGGAGATTATTGTAGATGAACAGTCTATAATTTTTTGCACCTGCGTATACGTTTTCCCCTCTCCAATAAACTTTTTAATCAAACTACGCTGTTCTTCTGAACAATGTCTTGAACGTCCCATTTTCCTCAGGCTTTCAAAGAGAAAACCATGTTCAACAGGTGCTGGCTTCATCCTTAAATAGGGGACACCTGATTCACACCTGTTTGTTCCACAAAATTGACAGTCTCACTGACTGAATGCCACACTACTATTATTGTGAACACCCCCTTTTCTACTTTTTTTTTTTTTTTTTACTAATAGCCCAATTTCATAGCCTTAAGAGTGTGCATATCATGAATGCTTGGTCTTGTTGGATTTGTGAGAACCTACTGAATCTACTGGTACCTTGTTTCCCATGTAACAATAAGAAATATACTCAAAACCTGGATGAATCTTTTTAGTCACATAGCACTACTATTATTCTGAACACTACTGTACACACAAGCTTTTAATATATAGATGATTTACTGTGCCCTGCTTGAATGGCATTTGAGTCTAGAATGTAAGTATCAATGTCCATTGTTCAGTGTTGTTAGATAATATCTGTAGTTTCTCTAAAAATATTAGTCCTATCAACATTCTGTTTTGGCGGCATTCATCCCTGACCCATAATACATAAGCATACCACATAAGCACGCACACAGAGGCCACTTGGCTATTATAAAACTGTAGTATATAGTTGCAATCACAAAGTTAAAATCAAAATCTAAACATCAAATCATCATCAGCATCAGGATCATAACATCATTCATTATCCATAAACTAATCAGCTATGTGCTTACGCAACAATAGGTCACCTATTAACCCTCTTTGAAATAGAAAGGTTTTCATAAAAACCCATCTGGTAATCACATCTGACAATTTCAACAATAAATCCCAACCCAGATGTGCGCTGCCATCCAGATAAAAGGGATTAAAAAGCACAGAAATTGACCAAACACCTGGGTTGTATTCTGTGGTAATCTCCTGTAACCCCAATTCATCTGCCTGTGCAATATCCCGGTTACACAGTCAGTGAAACATGACTGGTCATGGCAGACACATATGAGCTGGACGGACAAGGAGAGCAGTCGCCATCATCTAATGTAAGTACAAACAATTTTTGTTGTCCTAACTGAATTTAAGACTTGACTCGCTTGATTATGTTCATTCTTGACGAATCGTGATAAAGTCAATTTTCCCTCCAAGGTCTAGTCGAGTCTTATCTTAAGTTAGGACAACAAAAGTTGTTTGTACTTACATTAGATGATGGCGACTGCTCTCCTTGTCCGTCCATGTCTGTCCAGCTCATATCAGAAGTCAAAATGAGTCAAATGGCTGAGAGATCTAAATAGACGACTGTGTAATGAATGGAACCACACTGCCATCTAGTGGATATCCAGTGTGCGTGAGTGTGTATTTGTGAATAGTAGGCATTTGTTTGTGGATCTGTGTGGATTTCGCGAAAAGAATGTCTCAAAATTGCGTCACAGAGGAAAGCGATGAATGCGTGTAATTGGTGATCCACAAATGCTGAAACTCAATTCACAAATACAATTTCCAGTTTTACAAATGTAATTTTTTATATAAATTAAGTTTTATATTTGCAAATACAACATTATTTGCAAAGACCAATTTACAAGTAACAAATATGAAATTTGCATTTGTGGATATCTGAACACATTTGCAAATCATGATATTTGTAGATCACCCTGTGTGCATTTACAAATATTAATGAGACAATTTTAACCCATAGAGAGCGAGCCACGCTCCGGTCGGCCATCCAACATGCTGAAATGATATCATTTCCAAGTGAACGCTGTGGTGATGTGGGACTGTCGTGTGACTGTCCAAGAAATTTCGGTACATTCCACTGTGACAGAAGATTGGCCATGAAAAGAGTGGTGGTGAATCATTGCTGAAGCTGACGGCGGAGCAAAAGCACCTCCATGTGAAGTCTCACAGGACATGCTGTGACATGCCCACCTCTTCCACAATTTCTCGGATAGTCACACGACTGAAAAGTCACTGAAAGCTGTCTGAATCATCGAATGGTTTCCACCTGGCTGTCGCTCAGTTTCTGGCAAAATTTGATGCGGCGCTGCTCCATTCGTTCCGTCTTTTTTCCTTGAAATGAAAATCCGGCCGAGCGCACAGCACACATCCCACACAAAGGCTGCTTACCAGAAAATGATGCAGTCGACAGGCATGAAAAAGTTCACGCATTGCGCACGAAGGTTCAAGGTTTGCTCATGCAAGCACACGTGATTTAATCCATAAGGTTTTTGCAAAAAATAAAAAGGTCCGATACTTTTCTAACAGACCTCAGAGGCGGTTTCTTTAAGACTGCAAGGAAAGCTCAGCTTCCCCCAAAATGTCAACAAATTAAGGTGGTCAATATGTACAGTTTGTTAACATTTCATTGACTACTAATGTGTTACAAACACGTTCATGTGGAAGACAAGTTTGTTCAGAATCATCTACTTATCACAATCGACTGACTCTATTTTGGTAACTTCTCATAAATCTTTTTTTTATATGGTCTGAGGTCAGTGCATTTCCTGTAGAAGCCGAGCGTCCATTCACTTCAATGGTACTGCCTGGATCAGTTTTTTTCATTGCCTCAAAACTTGATGGCCATTGGATAATGCCACGAATTTGTCCCACCCCCGGATGCCGAGCGCCTCTGGGAGGTGAATGGAGGTGTGGGCGACCTGTGCACCGGAGTTCTGCACAATGTTTGGACGATCAGTCGAAAGGCTGAATCCCATTTTAATTGACAGCTATTTTGAGATATAGGAATGTGAGAATTAATTTACGCATTTTTGCGTATTTATGCATTTTTTTAAATTTATACCAAAATGTTTTGCGTGTGCTATAAATCAGTTTGTTTTAAAGGCGCACGTTAGATATCATATGTTTATAGACTGCAACCAAACTAAAAAAAAAATAAATAAAAACTTTGTATCGCAGCCAAACAAAATGAGTAAACTCTGTGGAAACTACGGAGCCCTGGAAGTGTCATTGCACAATGTTTTGCATGTGGAGAGAACATGCGCACGTTTTATTATATTGTGCGCACGTTTTGTTACATTGTGTGTACAAACGTGCATTCAATATTGTCGTGACACTATTAGCCAACAAACCAGCAGACAGTGTAATACATTTCCCCATTAGAAATGGATGTGGTCAGAGTGTATCATCATGCTTTGGGCGCACAAGGACATACAACCCCTGGCAAAAATTATGGAATCACCGGCCTCGGAGGATGTTCATTCAGTTGTTTAATTTTGTAGAAAAAAAGCAGATCACAGACATGACACAAAACTAAAGTCATTTCAAATGGCAACTTTCTGGCTTTAAGAAACATTATAAGAAATCAAGAAAAAAAGATTGTGACAGTCAGTAGCGGTTACTTTTTTAGACCAAGCAGAGGAAAAAAATATGGAATCACTCAATTCTGAGGAATAAATTATGGAATCACTCTGTAAATTTTCATCCCCCAAACTAACACCTGCATCAAATCAGATCTGCTCATTGACATTGACCCTATGCCATGACATTGACCCTATGTGTCTTTTTGCAAGGAATGTTTTCACAGTTTTTGCTCTATGGCAAGATGCATTATCATCTTGAAAAATGATTTAATCATCCCCAAACATCCTTTCAATTGTCCAAAATATCAACGTAAACTTGTGCATTTATTGATGATGTAATGACAGCCATCTCCCCAGTGCCTTTACCTGACATGCAGCCCCATATCATCAGTGACTGTGGAAATTTGCATGTTCTCTTCATGCAGTCATCTTTATAAATCTCATTGGAACGGCACCAAACAAAAGTTCCAGCATCATCACCTTGCCCAATGCAGATTCGAGATTCATCACTAGACTCTTTCTCTCCGATTGTTCTGTCTGAGTTATTTACATTAGTTACTTCATCCAAACCATCAACATGTCTATTAGACCCCATTCCTACCAGGCTGCTCAAGGAAGCCCTACCATTATTTAATGCTTCGATCTTAAATATGATCAATCTATCTTTGTTAGTTGGCTATGTACCACAGGCTTTTAAGGTGGCAGTAATTAAACCATTACTTAAAAAGCCATCACTTGACCCAGCTATCTTAGCTAATTATAGGCCAATCTCCAACCTTCCTTTTCTCTCAAACATTCTTGAAAGGGTAGTTGTAAAACAGCTAACTGATCATCTGCAGAGGAATGGTCTATTTGAAAAGTTTCAGTCAGGTTTTAGAATTCATCATAGTACAGAAACAGCATTAGTGAAGGTTACAAATGATCTTCTTATGGCCTCGGACAGTGGACTCATCTCTGTGCTTGTTCTGTTAGACCTCAGTGCTGCTTTTGATACTGTTGACCATAAATTTTATTACAGAGATTAGAGCATGCCATAGGTATTAAAGGCACTGCGCTGCGGTGGTTTGAATCATATTGTCTAATAGATTACAATTTGTTCATGT
Source organism: Thalassophryne amazonica (assembly GCF_902500255.1). Lineage (NCBI taxonomy): Eukaryota > Metazoa > Chordata > Actinopteri > Batrachoidiformes > Batrachoididae > Thalassophryne > Thalassophryne amazonica. Next base: position 84,470,201 of record NC_047108.1, read on the forward strand.
AAATGGGGAATAGAGCGCTTCGCTCTCAGACTGCAGGCTTACTTGTAGTTCCTAGGGTTTGTAAGAGTAGAATGGGAGGCAGAGCCTTCAGCTTTTCAGGCTCCTCTCCTGTGGAACCAGCTCCCAATTCAGATCAGGGAGACAGACACCCTCTCTACTTTGAAGATTAGGCTTAAACTTTCCTTTTGCTAAGCTTATAGTTAGGGCTGGATCAGGTGACCCTGAAGCCATCCCTTAGTTATGCTGCTATAGACGTAGACTGCTGGGGGGTTTCCCATGATGCACTGTTTCTTTCTCTTTTGCTCTGTATGCACCACTCTGCATTAATCATTAGTGATCGATCTCTGCTCCCCTCCACAGCATGTCTTTTTCCTGGTTCTCCTCCCTCAGCCCCAACCAGTCCCAGCAGAAGACTGCCCCTCCCTGAGCCTGGTTCTGCTGGAGGTTTCTTCCTGTTAAAAGGGAGTTTTTCCTTCCCACTGTAGCCAAGTGTTTGCTCACAGGGGGTCGTTTTGACCGTTGGGGTTTTACATAATTATTGTATGACCTTGTTTTTTTTCTGTTTAGGTGTTAATGATGGCTTTGTTTAGCTTTTCTGTATGTAAATCCCATTTTCCTTAGGCGGTTTCTTACAGTTCGGTCACAGACGGTTGACTCCAGTTTCCTCCCATTCGTTCCTCATTTGTTTTGTTGTGCATTTTTCGATTTTTGAGACATATTGCTTTAAGTTTTCTGTCTTGACGCTTTGATGTCGTCCTTGGTCTACCAGTATGTTTGCCTTTAAAACACCTTCCATGTTGTTGTATTTGCTCCAGGGTTTAGACACAGCTGACTGTGAACAACAACATCTTTTGCAACATTGCGTGATTACCCTATTTTAAGAGTTGATAATCCTCTCCTTTGTTCAATTGACATCTCTCGTGTTGGAGCCATGATTCATGTCAGTCCACTTGGTGCAACAGCTCTCCAAGGGTGTGATCACTTCCTTTTTAGCTGCAGACTAATGAGCAGATCTGATATGATGCAGGTGTTAGTTTTGGGGATGAAAAGTTACAGGGTGATTCCATAATTTTTTTCCTCTGCTTGGTCTAAAAAAGTAACCGTTACTGACTGCCACAATCTTTTTTCTTGATTTCTTATAGTGTTTCTTAAAGCCAGAAAGTTGCCATTTGAAATGACTTTAGTTTTTGTGTCATGTCTGTGATCTGCTTGTTTCTACAAATTAAACAACTGAATGAACATCCTCCGAGGCCGGTGATTCCATAAGTTTTGCCAGGGGTTGCATTCTATTCAGGTTTTTTTTTTTGCCTCTTTCTCTAAAATTGTATATAATAATCATTAGATTATTAATATATAAACAAAATAAATTTAAGAAATATTACAATTGAAAACACAAATGCACCGAACGTGATGACAGCTGCAATGCTAACTTTTAACATGAAAATGCCATAGACAGCTAATGCGTTAGCATCGCTCCCGTTTTTAAGTTATAAAATACATCTATCAACTGTTTCAGAAGAACATAACAGGTCGTTTAACATAGAAAAGGTAAATAATACTCACAGACGTATGCTCTTTAGGGTTTTAGCAGGAGAAAATTAAGCAAAAGACAGAAAGAATTATCGAAGCATTGCTTCAATCTGTGAAGCACTGCTTCGATTGGTTCAAGGTTCAAAGCAAAGCCGCGTTGCAGAAAAGTTGTTTACGGACCCGCTGCAGGGTCTGTAATCAATACAGAAATGATCATTTTCCTGACAAACACCCCCCAAAACAACAGCCACTCTGAAGGACCGATAACATAATCGTTAAGCACAAAGCTTATTGATGTCGGTGGATTGAGTAATTTCTTAACGATACCCAAAAGGAACCAGTTCTCGATACACATCCCTAGCTGCTAAGGGGTTAGCTCATTCCCTTTAGAGGAACAAACCAGAGCTAACGTGCCATTCTAACGTGCAATTCTTACAACAGGAATATGGCGCAACACAAATTTAAAACAAAAGAAAATGTGATACTCACAGGCTGTACTGATTGCTGGGGTTGATTTTGTCGCAGAGTCGGAACTGACCCTCTACTGAGTATTAAATACCGACTGAAGCCAGCTCGAAATCATGCAAGGTTTGTGAAACAGTCGTCCGTGAAATGCGCAGAGCAAAGAAATAGTCGGTGGTTGTATGTACTGGGGATGCAGTTAAAAATGAATAAAAGCCAGTGATCGTGTACACTGCTTTCCGTGGGAAGATTGTAGTCCGCTAAAACAGCCTTGGAAAGCACACCTGTAGCTCGCCATTGCTTCTCTTCGAGTGTTACGAATGGGTGGGCACAACCTTATGAATAATTAATTTCAAAGGGGCATGTGTGAAAGGGGGTGGGTGTGGGTGTGTGTGGGGGGGGGCTATTGGTGAAAAAGTGACGTACGTTTTCTCTCAAAAACGGATTGGCCTGTTTTCTAGGGGCAATTCAAAAAAGGAGAAATACTTGAAACAGAGGTTCTGAAACTTGCTGGCATTTCGTGTGTATTCCCCACAGCGGGGAGACTCTGAACTAACACCAAAAACATGAAAAAGATGATTTTGATTCTCTGTCCCCTTTAAGAAACACTACGAGGTTATGAGGCTGATCGAGCGAGACAAAGGAACACCTCCATTTCGGAGTGCCAGGGGACAAGTTGGGACATGCCCAGCTCTCCACAATTTCTCTTATACTCACTGGGCTGGTAAGCATTGAAAGCCGAGATAGGCATGTCCCAACTTGTCCTCTGGCACTCTGAAATGGAGGTGTTCCTTTGTCTCGCTCGATCAGCGAATCGGTTCTAACGCGCGAAGCCTCCGCGCGGCTTTCCATGACAAAATCTCTTGTTAAACGTGAAATCTGCCAGAAAATGGCTGATGTCCAGCTCTTGTGATAACCAGAGAAATTGCTCACGACGGTCCCAGCTCCACACAGCCATCCGTTTAGAAATGATGTGGTGTTTTCTGCCTCTCGATGGTGGCTCGGAGCGCGGTGCGCCGTGCGCCATTGTGGGGCGTCCTTAAAGCTGTAGTAACAGTCCTTATTCTCTGTGAAGTCCGTAAAATTTTCACCGAAAGCCAGATACATTTTTCAAATGGTTTCCAGCTTATTGTCTCTAACAGTTTCTGAAAAAATTCAGATGGAAAAAAAGCCCAAATCATTCTGCCATTTCCTGACAATGAAAATCCGACGAGGGGGCTGGACCACTCCTCCCACAAGGCGTGCTCACCGGCGAATGACGCAACCGACAGGCGTGGAAAAACTCACGCATGCGCACGAAGGTTCAAACTTGGCTGACGTAAAAACATATGAATCAAATCCATATGGTTTTTGAAAAAAATAATAAGGTCGGATACTCGTATAAGAAATCAGGAAAAAAAATTGTGGCAGTCAGTAACCGAGAGTCAGAAAGGGCCGAGAGGGTGCAGGTTTTCTTTGCAGCCACTGACTCCAGCAGGTGATTTCACTGATTAACATCACTTGGAGCAGGTGGGATGAGTTCATCAGTGAAATCTCCTGCTGGAGTCAGTGGCTGCAAAGAAAACCTGCACCCTCTCGGCCCTTTCTGGAATAGTTTGGAGACCACTGGCTTAAGGGGTTACATACATAACAGAGCCTGACAGACCACTGCCTTAAGCCCTAGAGCCTATTTCACCAAAATCACATTCCCATACATTCTGATATATTTCTCAGCTTGTACAAGGTCAAAAATGCAAAGGTTTGGATCAGCTAAAAGACAGGTCCTAGGGGATGTTGTGGATGCAAAAAGATTGAAAGTAAATAATACTTGGTAGGAGTAAATGAGGTTTATTTGAGTCATCTGGACATAGTGGAGAAAGAACTGGAAAAATTTAAGGTTTGGTTTGACGCTAATAAGTTGTCACTCAACCTTGGGAAAACCAAATGTATTATATTTGGAAATAAACAGGCACCCAAATGTAAAAATTTAACTATAAACAATAGGGAAATTGAGTTAGTAAGAGAGAATAAATTTTTAGGTGTTATAATTGATAATAAACTTAGCTGGAAACCACATATAAATTATGTGAAATCAAAATTGTCAAAAACTATAGCCATTTTGTATAAAGCCAAAGACGTACTGCCACAAGAAGGGTTACTTACTTTATATCATTCTCTGATGGTACCATATATGATATATTGTGTTGAGTCATGGGGAAACACTTACAAATCAAACACCAATCCAATATTCCTTTTGCAAAAACGAGCCATCCGAATCATCTGGAATAAACATTATCATGAACCAACTCATTCTCTATTTGTGTCTTTAAATTTATTAAAATTCATAGATGTGGTCGATTACATTACAATTCAAACTTTGTTTCGAGCGAAAAACCAAGCCTTACCAAAACATGTCCAGAGTCTGTTCAGATTGAGGGAATCCAGATATAGTTTAAGAGATTGTGCAATTTTTATGAAACCACCAGTAAGAACAAATGTAAAGGGTTTTTGTGTGTCTGTGGTTGGGGTGAAGAAATGGAACGAATGTTCAACAGAGGTTAGAATGAGTGGTACCTCAGTAAGATTTAAGAAACTACTCAAAAAGAACATCATGTCTAAGTATCATAAAGAAGCAAATATAATTTGATTTATAGGGAATGTTCAATTTATAAGTGGGATTCATTGTATATCTGAATGTGTGGGTATGTATATGCATATGTAGATATATAGATATGGGTAGGTGTATATGTATATATGTATATAAGAGACCGTGTATATATATGTATATATATATGTATATATTTATGTATGTAAAGTATATACGTATGTATATAGGTATATATGGCACAGCCCAAGCAGAGGGTCACCCCCAAGAGCCTGGTCTGCTTGAGGTTTCTTCCTTATAGGGAGTTTTTCCTCACCACAGTTGCCTAGTGCTTGCTCTGGGGGTTGGTTGGTAAGGTTAGTCCTTACTTGCGTAAAGTGCCTTGATTTGACTTTCTTGTTATCTGGTACTATATAAATATAAGTGAAGAGTATATTGATGTGTATGTCTGTGTGTCGACATGTAGTAGTGAATTTGTATTTATGTAAATATGACTGATTAGAATTGATGGACTTGTACTAGCAGGGGTGGGCGCTAATAAGCTTTGCTTCAGCCCACACCCTTTCGGACTCACTAGTTTTGTTTATGCGTTTGTGGAATTGTTCATTTTTTTTTTCTATTTGAATATTTTGTGTGCCAAATAAAAACTTTGTCACATATTTTCCCAGAAAATGAATTCCGATTTATGTTTTTTCAGTGGCATAGTCTACATTTTTGAAGTGGGTAGACTGTGTTTTTTGCCCGTCATCAACCCTGTGCGTTGCGCCCCCGGTTATTAACATTTTTAACACCATAACAACAAATAGATCTATACTTTCCACCTGATCATTTATATTCTATATTTGCCACTATAAATGTGAGAAATGTCAGAATGTAAGTAAGTAATTTGCACTAATTGCAAAATACAGTATACAACAGTAAATCTAAAAGAGTGATTAAAAATACAAAGATCAAATACATTTATTTTTTGGCATCTGAAAACCTAATTTAACAAAGAAATTTAATCAGGTCATAAACCAGGAAAAATAATGTTTAAATCCAGCCAAAAGTATCATATGCAAACTACTGTGTATTGTTTAACAGTAAATAAGACAACTTTAAGTCACAGTCACTCCAAAAAAAAAGTGACTGTGACTCCTTGTTATTAAGAAAGAAAAGTTCTCTTAACAATAATAAGGAGCAGATTATTGCCTCCCAACTAAGTATATTGAAGAGTTCACTTTTCCTCCCTCTATTTAGTATCGGATATCAGCCTGTACTGCCAAATTCAGCAGCTGCAAGATTCACCCTTCATATAATCCGCATGCCCCCATGTTGTTTGTGTACAGTTTAGACGCATAAACAAAAACAAAACAGAACACACTGGTCTACATGAGCATGCACCGGCTGCATAGCCTCACGCCTCCTACCACAAACTCTGTTGAAGTTGACAGTCCATCATCAGGTCCAGACGGGGGAGTGGAACCTGTATGTTTTGTGGTCCATAAGGAAACCTACCCAGTATAAACAAGCTAGTATTAGTATACGTTAAGTTCCATTAAAACAGCAGCTAGACTGAAGGACAGAAGCTAGCTCCCAGAAAATTCACATACAATGATGAAAATATGGTAGATGCTTTACTTTGCAGAAACCTTTTCAACCCATGACAAAAACATTGTAGGCCAAATCAGTGGCACAAAAGTATAGTATGAAGACAACCATGCAACTAATACCGGAGAGTATGTCACTTACCAATTCCAGTCATTTTAAAACTACACTATCCAACAGCCAACGGGACTCAAGCTCAAGAGACATCTGTAGATTACGGGCAAAACTCTATTATTTTTTAAAAAGCTGTTCCATTTTATATTTTAACAATGAATGAACGGATCATTAAAAATGTCCACAAATCAAAGTCAAAAGACATTTGCACAAGTAGAAGCTCTCCACTTATTGCGCTCAAATTCATATTTTAGAAATGTCTCTGTCCTGATAACAACATTAAAGGCAATTACATATTTTGGCGAAATTACAAGTTGAAATGACGATTAAAAAAAAATTCATCAAGAGGTTTATGTCACAGAAATCCTACTTTACAATCACACTGCAGTCATTGTTAAATTATTTCCTGTTGCATTTATAATAAACATTTGTATTTATTTACAGTGTCTGTTTTTCTGGTTGAAATGAGATATAAATAATCTACCAGACTTAAAAAATGTACAAATTTCCATGTTATTTTGTCTAAAGGTTCCTTATGTTAAACAAGAAATTATCTAATCTGAAATAACAGGTGGGTTTAATTTACAGATGAAAGAAAGGTTTCTAAAGAACCGTTTATTGATTTATTTAGCTGTTTTAATTACAAGTGTTCTAAACTTTTTTATAACAGTAATCAGAAATTCTGAGGTAACAAACAACAACAAAAAACATTTCCAAGGATTTTTCTTCAGAAAACTGCTCCATAAATGTGCAGTCCTGTGACATGTTTGTTTTGTACAGATCAGTGGTTTCTACACCGATCCGTTTTGTAGAGATCAGTGGTTTCTGCCACTAGTCTTCCGTGTTTTGGCCCAACGCGTCGTTCCTATTGGACAACGCAAAGGTACGTCACGGCTCAGAGCATCGAAAGTTGGATTGGATTGAACTTTGACGCGTCAGCCTGCTGACAAGCGGCAATGCACGCTCCCGTCAGAAGCATCGGTTTAGCTCGGCTTTTGACGCGACGCTTCTGACGCATCTAAAAAGCAACGCGTCTCATTGAAAATAATGCTTTTTAGACCGTTTTTCGACGCATTTGACATGTCTGACGTATTCAGTGTGAAAGGCCCATTAGCTTAGTGAACAAATAAAAAAACTAGCTGTCATAGGCTAGCCCACTTACCAGCAATGCAGACAGTGCCAGGTTTATCTCCTCCACTCAGGGTGCAAACTTCATCAATCGGCCCTGAAGCAGCAGGTGGATGTTTTCGAAAAAATCTAAAACCGAGGCCTGTTTGCTTTTAATTTTTTTCGGGTAATAATCACCATCGATACTTTTCCCAGCATTCTTCTTGTTCGTGTGCGGCTTTCGCGATGATTAGCTGGTAGCCCAGCCCCCATCTATCTATGAGCCAATTAAAACTCTTATCTAGCAGAGCGAGCGGGTGGGGTGGGGGGACACATATGGTGCACTCTGCAGTGATGGACGCCTGATGGCTGTCTTTTAAAGGGAGAAAATAAAATTACAGTCAATAAGCGCTCATCTTATTTACACCGCCATGTTCCCCGGGGCAATTTGAAGTGGGTAGACGGCATCTACCTGCGTTCCACGTAGACTACACCACTGGTTTTTATTTTCTTGGCGTTTCAGCTGTGGTTAGTTGATATGTGAATGAAGTGGACACTTTTGTAGAGGAGAATTCGCTTGACATTTTGATGTATAATAAGTGTATGTTGGTGTTAGCATTGGTTAGTTTCCCTAATTTCCCTAATGGGACAATAAAGTTGACCTTGACCTTGACCTAGTTATGAGTGTTCAAATGTTCCACAACAGGGCAAGTCCCCAAATTTGGGGACTCCAATTAATAATAAAGGTATGTGCTCCTTGAAATTTTTGACAGTATTTTTGTTTAAAAACATTAATGATATTCTTGTGTTATAATCCCTGAAGGAGTCTTCCCAAGGGATTAAGATAAGATAAGATAAAACTCTATTGATCTCAAAGAGGAGAAATTCACATGTTATGTCAGCTCTTAAAAAACACACACAAGATGGGTGCAAGTAGAGGAAAATGTTCATCAAACAGCATGTGCAAGGATAAGCAATAATAATAATACTTGTAACAGCACAATAAAATAAGAAAATGAGGTTGAAATCTCTCTCTCTCTATCTATCTATCTATCTATCTATCTATCTATCTATCTATCTATCTATCTATCTATCTATCTATCTATCTATCTATCTATCTATCTATCTATCTATCTATCTATCTATCTATCTATCTATCTATCTATCTATCTATCTATCTATCTATCTATCTATCTATCTATCTATCTATCTATCTATCTATCTATACACACACACACACACATGCATGCATATACAGTAGTGTTCAGAATAATAGTAGTGCTATGTGACTAAAAAGATTAATCCAGGTTTTGAGTATATTTCTTATTGTTACATGGGAAACAAGGTACCAGTAGATTCAGTAGATTCTCACAAATCCAACAAGACCAAGCATTCATGATATGCACACTCTTAAGGCTATGAAATTGGGCTATTAGTTAAAAAAAAGTAGAAAAGGGGGTGTTCGCAATAATAGTAACATCTGCTGTTGACGCTACAAACTCAAAACTATTATGTTCAGACTGCTTTTTTAGCAATCCTGTGAATCACTAAACTAGTATTTAGTTGTATAACCACAGTTTTTCATAATTTCTTCACATCTGCGAGGCATTAATTTTGTTGGTTTGGAACCAAGATTTTGCTCATTTACTAGTGTGCTTGGGGTCATTGTCTTGTTGAAACACCCATTTCAAGGGCATGTCCTCTTCAGCATAAGGCAACATGACCTCTTCAAGTATTTTGACATATCAAAACTGATCCATGATACCTGGTATGCGATATATAGGCCCAACACCATAGTAGGAGAAACATGCCCATATCATGATGCTTGCACCACCATGCTTCACTGTCTTCACTGTGAATTGTGGCTTGAATTCAGAGTTTGGGGGTCGTCTCACAAACTGTCTGCGGCCCTTGGACCCAAAAAGAACAATTTTACTCTCATCAGTCCACAAAATATTCCTCCATTTCTCTTTAGGCTAGTTGATGTGTTCTTTGGCAAATTGTAACCTCTTCTGCACGTCTTTTATTTAACCGATGGACTTTGCGGGGGATTCTTGCAAATAAATTAGCTTCACACAGGCGTCTTCTAACTGTCACAGCACTTACAGGTAACTCCAGACTGTCTTTGATCATCCTGGAGCTGATCAATGGGTGAGCCTTTGCCATTCTGGTTATTCTTCTATCCATTTTGATGGTTGTTTTCCATTTTCTTCCACGCGTCTGTTTTTTTTTTTTTTTTGTCCATTTTAAAGCATTGGAGATCATTGTAGATGAACAGCCTATACTTTTTTGCATCTGCATATAAGATTTCCCCTCTCCAATCAACTTTTTAATCAAACTACGCTGTTCTTCTGAACAATGTCTTGAACGTCCCATTTTCCTCAGGCTTTCAAAGAGAAAAGCATGTTCAACAGGTGCTGGCTTCATCCTTAAATAGGGGACATCTGATTCACACCTGTTTGTCTGTCCACAAAATTGACAAACTCACTGACTGAATGCCACACTACTATTATTGTGAACACCCCCTTTTCTACTTTTTTTTTGTTTTTTTTTGTTACTAATAGCCCAATTTCATAGCCTTAAGAGTGTGCATATCATGAATGCTTGGTCTTGTTGGATTTGTGAGAATCTACTGAATCTACTGGTACCTTGTTTCCCATGTAACAATAAGAAATATACTCAAAACCTGGATTAATCTTTTTAGTCACATAGCACTACTATTATTCTGAACACTACTGTGTGTAATATATATATATATATATATATATATATATATATATATATATATATATATATATATAATTTTTCACCACACCACTAATATCTATCCTTATAACTTTCAAACTGATTCCAGTTTCTGCTCTGAACATAGCTAAAATGTATCATCTTCAATGTTTTATCTGCTTAATTTGCCATGGAATAATGAAGGAACATGCCACATCTCACAATGATACTTCTTGTCAGTCAAATGTCCAATTACACCACACCACTGAAAATGGCAGGACTATGTATGAGAAGGCCCGTGTGGCCCATTGGTGCTGTTTCTTGTTGCTGGATTGCATAGCGTCAGGTGGATGAGAGTCTATGACTCCCCCTGGATTGCCCAGGCCACGGGCACTAACACACCCCATACCATCACAGATGCTGGCTTTTGAACTTTGCGCTGGTAACAATCTGGATGGTCTTTTTCCTCTTTGTCCGGAGGACACGATGTCCATGATTTCCAAAAACAATTTGAAATGTGGACTCATCAGACCACAGCACACTTCTCCACTTTGCGTCCATTTCAAATGAGCTCGGGCCTAGAGAAGGTGACGACATTTCTGGATGTTGTTGATGTATGGCTCTCGCTTTGCATGGTAGAGTTTTAACTTGCACTTTTAGATGTAATGATGAACTGTATTAACTGACAATGGTTTTCTGAAGTGTTTCTTAGCCCACGCAGTAAGAGCCTTTACACAATGATGTTGGTTTTTAATGCTGCCTGAGGGATCAAAGGTCACAGGCATTCAGTGTTGGTTTTCAGCCTTGCCGTTTATGCATAGAATGTTCTCCAGATTCTCTGAATCTTCTGATTATATTATGGACTGTAGATGATGGAATCCCTAAATTCCTTGCAATTGAACATTGAGAAACATTGTTCTTAAACTTTTTTTTTCATGCAGTTGTTCACAAAGTGGTGATCCTCACGCCATCTTTGCTGGTGAACAGCTGAGCGTTTTGGGATGCTCCTTTTTATCATGACACTCACATGTTTCCAATTAACCTGTTCACCTGTGGAATGTTTCTAACAGGTGTTCTTTGAGCATTCATGAACTTTCCCAGTGTTTTGTTGCCTCTGTCCCAGCTTTTTTGAAATATGTTGCCGGTCTCCATTTCAAAATGAGCAGGATATTTGGACAAAAACAATAAACTTTATCAGTTTGAACATTAAATATCTTGTCTTTGTGATGTATTCAATTGAATATAGGTTGGAGAGGATTTGCAAATCATTGTATTCTGTTTTTATTTACATTTCACACAACATCCCAACTTCATTGGAATTGGGGTTGTACAATATAAATACCAGGCATACTGACCAGTACTGGTTTACTGGCTACTACTGTTCCTCTCCTTCCTGTCCTCTGTCTTCCTGTTACTCCTCCTCCCTCTGAGTGAGGAGTTGTACAGTCTGATGGCCTGAGGGACAAAGGAGTTTTTCAGTCTGTTGGTTCTGCACTTGGGAAGGAGCAGCCTGTGACGGAAGAGGTTCCTCTGGTTGCTGATGACGGTGTGCAGAGAGTGACTGGCATCATCCATAATGTCCAGCAGCAACAACAAAACTCATAAACAAAGTAGTCAAAGAAAAAAGACAATAAAATAATGTACACAAAGGGATAGGCAGAAGCAAAGCTTATCAATGCCTACACTCCTCCATGAGGTCAAATCAAACCAGGCATATGCCTGTTCAGTTTGTCCAGTGTTCTCTTCTCTGTCAGCGTCACCAGAGAATCCAGCTTCATGCCAAAAACGGAACCAGCCCACCTGATCAGTTTGTCCAGCCTGTATGTGTCCTTCTTGGATGTGCTGCCCCCCAGCACACCATGGTGTAAAAGAGGATACTGGCTACTACGGACTGGTAGAACATCCACAGGAGTTTCCTGCAAATGTTAAAGAATCACAACCTCAGCAGAAAGTACAGCCTGCTCTGTTCCTTCCTGTACTTCCTGTAGAGGTGGTTGGTGTGGGTTATCCAGTTCAGCTTACTGTCCAGCCACAGCCAGAGGTACTTGTAGGAAGCCGCAGCATCCAACTCAGCTCCCTCGATCAGAATTGGCTGTGGACTTGTTCTGGACTTCCCAAAGTCAATATGAACTTATTCTCAGTATTCTGTATTTCTCTTTAATTAAAGTATTATGAATTTTATAAAATATTAGATACTACCCACCAGCCACAACCCACCGCCCAAGAAATAGTCAGTGTTTTAATATTAAGTGTTAAGAACTTAGAAGTGTTTAGTGCTTAGAACACTGACCTTCTGTGCCACCTCACCATGCCATGGCCTAGGAGGTGTTACTCTGATTATTGTATCTCAAAAGCCCAGAACTGGGTTCTGTTCATTTTATCTACTTCTAAATTCATATTAATTTATGTATACTATCAGTCAAAAGTTTGGACACACTTAAATTCACCATGCTGCACATTTCACGGGCATGAAAACCACTCCCACTGGAGGTCACAGATCCCTGAAAGCATTTCACATCAATCCCGACTCCAGGGAGCGAGCTGTACTGGACTTGCGCCAAGTTGCACGCTACCAACAGAACTCATACAGCAGGAGAGATAAGTCAGGAAAACACTAACAAGCCTACTACTGATGTTCCATGTATCTCCTGTCTTCATTGTCAGTGCATCTTTTTTTGAAAGGATTGGACTGACCACGAGTGGATCCACAAATAATTATCCCCACCTCCCTTTTCCCTGAAAGACAAAAGTGTGGTCATCATCAAATATGGTGCACAAAACAGCAGGAGTAAAGCAGCAGTAGCAGAACACTGATGACTATAATGAATTTTATAGAAAAGCAACATCACAAAGACTCCAGATTTGTTTGGAAACTATATCATCATGCCAGAAACAAAGGTTTATTTTAAGCAGAAACAACATGCACATGGTTATGTATTTCTCTAAACTTGCAAGCATGAGTTTTTACATATGTATTTCGACATTTGAAACCAATGTGACGCAGTCCTTTGGGAGTAGAAAAATATGATAAATTGTTGTTCCAATTGCAGTTGGATCAGGACCAGTTTTAGCATGAACAAAAATGACGCTGATGCATTTTCTAAAAAATGATTCTCTCTAAACCAATATTGGAATGCACACTTGTTAAATGGGCAGCATAGTCGCTTAGAGGTTAGGAGTTGCAGCCTCACAGCAAGAAGGTTCTGAATTTGAATCCGACCTGGTCCTTGCTATGTGCAGTTTGTGTCTTCTCCCCATGTTTACTTGGATTCCTCCAAAGACATGCAGGCTAGGTGAATTGGTGAATCTAAGTTGACCGTAGGCTTGAGTAAGAGTGTGACTGACTTTGCTTGTCTTTTTCGGCCTTGCGATAGGACTTCCAGCCTGTCCGAGGGTTTACTCTGCCTCTCACCTAATAGGATAAGCTCCAGTCCCCACTGTGATTCTTAATTAGAATAAAGAAAATTAATGAGACTTGTTGTTTACGGAGTAAATTATTTACCAATAACTCAAGCACCAAAGGTTTTTAAAGTGCAGAAATGTGCTTCCTGTATAATTTACATACTGTAAAGCTGCATTTGCTGGCTTAATAACGTAGCAGAACACAGCTCTCAGTAAAGAAGCACGAACTGCTTCTTTACTGAGAGCTGCTACTCAACTAGAAGCAAATAGAAGTGAGTCCTGTATAGAAAATACATATGGTCATGAGACCTAAACTAAGGCAGTCAGATCTCTTGGTGCTTGGCTTTTTGGGCAGGTCCCTTGGGTACTGCTGGAATGGCTTTGTGTCAAATGAATGCTTGCATAAAGAGACTCTATTAAGAATTATCACTTGCATGACAGGACCGTCAGTTATGACATTGTGGCCTTGTGGTACATTTCTTTGGGCCTGATCCAGTACGTAGCTGCCTCTGTGTTGAGGACCCCCAGCAGCTGCTGAAGATAAGGGGATGTCCATGCTTCACATCTTTTCAGCAGATTGAAGGTCACTTTTGACCTGACTATTGAGCCCCTGAGGCCCATTGGTAACCTGGGTTTATTCTTGGATTCAGTAGTGTAGGTGTATGAGAGTTCGGACCCCCCCCCCCATCCTGCCCCCGCCTTGAAGGAATACCACTCCAACACACCTTACTTCTCCAGCTAAGACTGGTACCCATTGACAGCTGGCTGGACTGAGATGATACACTTGAAGTGTCATGTCCAAGGAGACAGACAGGCAGCACCGGGAATCAACCCCAGGTCTAGAAATTGGTGATCCAACTCCTACGTACTCATATATTGTGTTTTTGAAACAATGAATCAGTGTGTGATTCAGTTTCTGCATTTACAATTTTAAGCATTTAGTACAATGAATTGCTTTGTTGCACATTTGGTTTGTTTGGTTCAAAGCTTCAAACAGTTTCATGTCTGCCAGCATATGTGAGGAACATTTTGGGAAGGGTTTTAACTCCAAATCCACCCCCTACTCCTGTACTAACTCTAATGTGTTTTTCTCCCATCATGCAAATGCAGTATAAGATGTCTGGGCTTCATATTATCTTCAATTGGAGCAGCACCTATTCCAAATACCAAATGCCTATAATCAACTGTACAGCCAGCTCCACTGCCTTCCTGTCATGAACGTACATAATTTTTTCAGTACTTTTAATCCTGTTTAAACACTTTCTGTGAAAAGTGGAGCCATTCATCCATGCCAAGAGAAATATTCATCACTGGAGCTGTTCCTGAGTAAACGGAGAAGCTATTAGATGATTTTCAGGCATGATAATGGCTCTGCTGCGATTTAGCAATGTCAGTACCTGAGGGTAATGAACCAAAGTTGAAACTTTCATTCGGACTGCAGGTTAGATGAGAGAGAAGAGTAGAACTGCCTCAGGAGATATTGCTTCCGCTCCCTTCTTCTTTGTTCAGGAGGCCTTTAAATGGCAACTTTGAGCTGGGAAAGCGAGGTGATGTTCTTTTACCCTTGACAGAATCAACTCACTTCTAATGACATATCACTGCTAAGTCCTGACTAAGGAGTTTTGGTCCATCCAGACGTTTTTCTGCTTCTATTATTATAAGAAAAAAATCTGCATCAGCACCCAGGCATCCACTCGGTTTCATCATCATCCGCCATGGCCTCCATAAAGGCCAGCTGCTTATTTGTGCTGATGTCGCGGTGGGTTATGGGGGAAGGGGAAACACAGAGGAAAGGGTGCTGGTTTCATAGGTTGCAACTGGGATAAGTTGCTGTTTGGGCTGTTTGCAGCAGCCACACTGACACGGAGTGAGATAGAGATACAAGAGGATAACAACCATGGTGACTGCGCAGCCCAGCAACGTGGTGTAGCCCGTACTGAATGACTCAGGTGCAGCAAGTACCACTGTCACGTTCACCTCTCGGGTTGCATTCAGAGCCTGTTAATGTCTACCGCTGTGCACACGTACAGACCAGAGTCATCACCTTGGCTGCATGGATCTCCAAGGTGCCATTAGGAAGCAGGCTAATTAATGTGTCATTGAAATTTGCTGGGTTGATGTAACCATTGACTGGAGAGAGCCACATAAAAGAGAGGTTCCTGCCACTCAGCGATGTTAGGCAGTCCAAACGTACTTGTTCTCCTTCTAAAACCAACACACTGGACACGGAGCACCGTGACAGGCTGCGAAACTGCTTTTTCCATAGTGCAGTTGTGAAAGAAGCGTGAGTGTTGCAGGAAGCGGATGACACTCGGTGTTCCCCGTAGATGGTGCACTTGTGCTCATCAAAGAAGTCCTTTAGAGAGTTGTAGCCCCTCATTTCCCAGTGCAAGAAGACATGTACATGGAGGCACTCGCAGATTAGAGAGTTGTTGTGGAGATACAACCCCCTCTGCACCAACCCGGGCAAAGCTTTCACATCCTCCCACGGCAACGTCGTCATACGGTTGGATGACAATCCAGCATAGTGAGGAATGGATTACTGTGATCTAGGATGGAGGAAAAAATGGGAAGTTTGTGATCTGGTTGAGGCTGAAATAGACCTTTTTTAAGCTACTCAGTCCGCTCAGTGAGCCGGCCTCCACCTGTGTGATCTTATTGTTGTAGAGGAGCAGCTCCTCCAACCTCCACAGCCCATGAAAATAGTGCTGCTCCACAACATGCAGCTTGTTGGAGGAGAGGTCAAGGTTGTCTCAGGCCGGAGGTGTTGTGAAACACGGTGTAGCCCAGAGTGCTGATCTGATTGTTGGCCAGGCGGGAGGTTTTGTAATTTGGGCATCTTACTGAAGCTACTTGGACCGAGCCAGGAGAGACGGTTGTGGCTGAGGTCCAGGGTGACGGGAGAAGGTGGGCAGAGAGTGAGGGAGCTTGGTGAGATAGGTGGAGCTGCAGCTGATTGTGTCAGATACACAGAGGCACATGGATGGGCAGGCTCTTCAGAGCAACAGAGCAGACACAACACAACCAGAAGAGGGCTGAGGACACAGTGCAGAGGTCATGGTTCTGGAAGCCGGATCTAACAGTTCTCTGCCAAACAACAAATAGCATATATATTAGAAAGCTATTCTTTTAAAACCTTTATTGAGAAAATGGGGTCACAAGATAAGAATTTAACCCTCATCAGTACACATCATGAAAATTGCTAATCTGTACACCTGGTGTCTATGCAGACCCACCAGAAGGTTGTGTCTTTCCTTAATACGATTAACATGTTTTTATTGATGACTTTCTTGCAGGTATTGAAATATAATTTAGATAGGGTCACTTTGCAAGTATTTTTGAAAAAAACAGACTTTTGCATTTGATTTGGAAAAAGACTGATCTTTTTTTTTTTTTCTCTCTTTTTTGCACGCAGCTTTTTAGTAGCAAAAATCTAATTCATACCTATACCTGCAGTTTCTTGATGCCAATAACCTGAATAAATCTGCTTTTGGCAGGCTAGTTATGAAAAATTGATACTAACTCAAAATTTTCCTAAGGAGTCTGACTGGATACCATGTATATCAAACTGAGGACCAACCTTGACCCATATGACAAAATTATTATGGAACCCACAATATTATTCAAACTGGTTCAAAATAAAAGAAATTGAAGCAGTTGTATAATTACATAGAATTTTAGCTGAATAAGTATAACAGCTAGAAAATATATCAATAATACACACCTGGGGTTTTGCTTGCACCCCGGGTGTAATATATTCAGTGTACAGCAAAAAAATATGCATTCAAAGGTGCTGTGTGCAGTGTAGGAAACTAATAACACACGACTGAAGTCATATTTATGACCAGAAAACAATACCCTACCTTAAAATGTTTCATCTGCATTAGCTTCTTGAAGATTAGCAATGATTCAAAATCAATTCAAACTATTTGTACATGAATCTGAAACAGGAAAGAGGAAAGGTTTGTCCCAGATGGCTCCAGTAAAAACAGAAAATTCACCTGAAATGCAAATCCAGAAAAAAACAGCTAAGTGACAACATGAGAATCCAACATTAAAAGTCACCAGCTAATCCTCGTATTCTTCTCAGACCCTCTTTCCGAGACATTCGAGGAACATCGCACCTCTCTTGGCTTTCTCCGCGGCCAACTTCTGCATACCCCG
Source organism: Thalassophryne amazonica (assembly GCF_902500255.1). Lineage (NCBI taxonomy): Eukaryota > Metazoa > Chordata > Actinopteri > Batrachoidiformes > Batrachoididae > Thalassophryne > Thalassophryne amazonica. The sequence goes on from NC_047108.1 coordinate 84,487,875, forward strand.
ACGAGCCTTCTCATCCCAAATAACAGTGCCGATCAGCAAAACGTCCCGCAGTTATGCAGAGGATAAGAAGAGAGCTGACTTAATCCCCCACAATCCCCTCCTCCCTCCATGTGTCGTTTTAGAGACCCGAGTCCCACTCTCATCATTCACTGGGGGTTGGAGCGGTGGGGGTGTGTGTGTTGGTGGTTACCATTCGTTTCCTCTCTCTCTTTCCTAACACTATTATGTTTTTTTTAGACTTTTAGCATTCTGCTTACTGACAGATTAGTAGAAGTTGGGAGTGTTCCCTCTGAATATTACATGCATTATGCTGAAACCTTTCACCGATAATCCCAGTAGGCTGAAAGTTGGTGATGACTAATGTACGCATTTGTGACTGTGTGGATGTCACTTTACTCACATTTAGAAATACTCCGTTTTATTTGGGGTAATCTCAGTTTTGCAATGAGGAAAAGCTGGCCCTTGGTTTTTTTTCTTTTTCCTCTTTTTGTGTATTTTATGAGCTTCTGTAAGGCTGGATGTTATCTTACCTGTGTGCCTCTCATTATGGCGTATCCCACAGCTTCCTCCTCCACCTCTTCTTGTTTGACTCCTTGCTTCTTTTCAGCTGTGCGTTTGACTGGATTCACTGTGTCCATGCTGCCTGGTCATGGTGGTCCTGACAGCTGTGAGGTCTGTCACACTGAATTAGTTTTGCCTCTCAGCAGCTTCCTCCTCCGACCCACCACTCCCTCCCTCTAAGTGCTCGCAGCTTGCCTGACTCCCACTCACTCTGCAGAGGCACGCAGCTTGTCTCCCTGCAGAATCTTACTGCAGGCTTTCAGGATGGGGTTCACTTTCAAAAGGTGGGCTGATGAGATGAAGGTGGATGCAGGAAACTGGGCCTAAAGCTTTAGGCGGAGTTCAGTTTGAAATATTCCTCCGCAGTGTTTAAGAATGGAACAGGAGACAAAAATTTCAGTGTGTTTGTGCAGAATTAAAATAAGCTTTCAGCGTCATGACGTTGTGGCATGACACACATCCTGTCTCAGGGCTGTCGTCACCCGCTTGGCTTCAGCATATACGAAATATGCAAACCCACACATTTGATGTGTTAGGAACGGATGCTGAACTGGCCCTCGTTGGAGGTGTGCTGTAGTATAACCAGCAGGAGACCAGTGATGTGTGCAGTGAATTTGGTGACACCACACCTGAATTTATTATTTTTTCTGGTGTCTTGTTTTGCACTTTGTAGACGGTCCCTATGCTTGTTTCTCAGCTTAGAGGACAGCTCATATGATAAAAATAAGGTTGTAGCTCGTTGTCTCACTTCCTGAGTTTGGAAAGTGTTTGTTTTCTACGTTTCTCTTAAGATTATTGAACCGTTTACTGGAGGGGGAGGTTTCTCTCCTCTGTGAGTGTGATGCCTTCATTTCTGTTTGACAAGTGGACCGTCCCAGTCAAACTCCTCACCTGACACACCAAGGGGTCAGGCGCTTGACACCAGAAGCGAGAGCTGCTGGGATCACCTCCCCACCTCACCGGCTGTAGTTAGTGGTGAGATAGAGAGAGTGGCAACATGACAAGTCGAAAAAAAATCGGTTACGTGACTCCTGGTGCCATCTTGGGTTCAAAAAAAGTGTTCGCTGTTAATCTGTCTGCATGTAAATCCAGCTATTTTATTTACTTATTAGCTGAAAATGTCAGGTTGTTGTGCATTTGGATGCACAAATAGACAGAACAAGGGCTTCAAGATGTACAGATTCCCTTCAGATCCAAACAGAAGAAAAATTTGGGCAAATAAAGTCAGCCATGTGGGATGGAAGCCGCCATCATCGTCAAAGCTTCGAGAGGTAAATTTATTGTTCAGTCCCATGTACAGTAAAACTCACCAAAAACGTCATTGTATAAACCAGATATTCGCAGTCACTGGACAAAAAAGGTCCCAAAGCTTTAGTATTGTTTTCCATGTAATAAACACCGTATATAAGGGATTTTGTACGGATTTTTCCCTCACATCGGATAAAATGTCCCGTCCAATCACAATGTATTTCCATTAAGCCCCTCGGATGTGGGACTGGAGTCATGTCCCTGTTTAAAAGTCTGACCGTTTATTTTTTTCACGCCGTACTCAGACTCAGAGCCGCAGCCTGAAGTGCGTGTCCGGCTGTGGCAGGCTGCAGGCTGCATAGTGAAAGCACAGAAAAGCAGCAAAAAAAAATTTCAATTCAATTTCAATTTATAGTGCCAAATCACAACAGAGTTGCCTCAAAGCGCTTCACACAGGTAAGGTCTAACCTTACCAACCCCCAGAGCAACAGTGGTAAGGAAAAACTCCCTCTGAGGAAGAAACCTCAAGCAGACCAGACTCAAAGGGGTGACCCTCTGCTTGGGCCATGGTACAAACATAAATTACAGAACAATTCACAGAACAATTCACGGACGAATATACAAGAAATGCTATTGGCGCACAGGACAGGAGGATCGCCAACACGAATATAACTCCCATCTCTGGATGGAGCTGCACCTTAAACAGAGAGAAAAAAACAGAATCAGGCATCAGAAAGACAAAAAAATACTGTATAATTTGCATTAAACAACAAGAAAACAGAGAAATACTAAGTTGATCGCCAGCCATTAGCTCTAAACTTCACTAAAAGAATTTAGGTAAAGTTGAGGCCGCGGCCCGCTCCAATTACTAATAAATGAATTAAAAGAGTAAAAAGCGTAAAACAAAACTGTACCAGTATGCTAGCCATATAAAAGGGAAAATAAGTTCACCTTAAGTCTGGACTTGAAAGTCTCCACAGAATCTGACTGTTTTATTGACACAGGAAGATCATTCCACAGAACAGGGGCACGATAAGAGAAAGCTCTGTGACCCGCAGACCTCTTATTCACCTTAGGGACACAAAGTAGTCCTGCACCCTGAGAACGTAAAGCCCGGGCTGGTACATAAGGTTTAATTAGGTCAGCTAGGTAGGGAGTGTTGTGAAAGTGTCGTGACACGGACCCACAACAGGGGGCGGTAATGAACGGACAATGGATAAGCCAAAAGTAACAATTTAATGTTGTGAATCGCACAACGATGTACAGACAATAACAATATGGTGGACTGTCAATCATACACCAGGTGACGTGTGGGCAGGCTCGACGATAGAAGACGCCTGGCGAGAGAAGAGCTGGATCCCCACACGGCTTCCACCACCAACGGAGCTGAAGAACACGGAGCCGCCAAGCCCTGCGCCCCAGGTGGCCGCTGTCTTCAGCAGTCAGACCCCGTACTGCTGGCAGAAAACAGAGACAGTCCTGATGAGTGTGAGTTCGCACACTCAGCAATCCCACAGTCAGTGTTCAGTAAAGGAGGGAGAACCTCCACCTCCAATCACACACTCGTGCAGCTCCTGTCTAACCATTATCTGATTGGAGTGTGAAGCGAAGCCGTCGCTGATCACACCAAACGCCAATCCCACAGATAAGGCAAACACCACAGGATAACGGCTGCAAAAGAAGTTCAGATTATTACTCAATGTTTTGAGTCAGCAGAGAAAAGTACCTGAATGGTAGCTGATTTCTCGGCGAGGAGGTGGAGTTGCAGTCCGGCCTTTATGGTGATGGTGATGATGATGAATGAGTGACAGCTGGTCCTGAGGATGAGTGACAGCTGTCACTCCCAGTGGCTCTGGCGCCCTCTCGTGCTTGAAGCCCGCACTCCAAGCAGGGCGCCATCTGGTGGTGGTGGGCCAGCAGTACCTCCTCTTCAGCGGCCCACACAACAGGGAGGTGCCAGTCCATGAATAATTTATAGGTTAGTAGCAGAACCTTATGACAGCTAAAAGTGCCAATGCTGTTAGCATACAACATTAAATCCGACCAGAGTTTCACTGCAACAGAGGCGTCTGATCTGTTCAGAAGTTAAGTTACCTGATGTTCTTACAATCTCTTCTGTGCAGGTAAGGTGAAATTAAGTGGTCTTTTATTATAATTAATATAAAGTATTTTGTGTAAGATACTATGCATATTCATTGCATTTTGTCTGCCTTTCATGAAATGGTGTTAAAAAGGTAAAAACTGTTCTTTATGGGGCCAGGAACCGATAAATCCATTTTACATTGTTTCCTAGGAAAATTGGTTTCAGTTTAAGAACAACATTTAGGAACCAATTAAGTTCTAAATCCGAGGTTCCACTGTATATGGTATTTAATGTATTAAAAAAGTCCTCAGATGGCAGTAGGCTAGTATGTGTGCACACTTCATTAAACTTAAACACAAAAAAAGTAAAAACTACCCTGCTCAACATTGTTGAAGTCGCTACCGCCTAGCCATGTCACTTCCGGCGAAGTAGCCAATCCGGCGAGAATTCATACTTCCGCGACGGGCTGCCTGCTGATAGCCATCATTGCCTGGAGCGATGAGATTTATACACCAAGCTGACCCAAAATGAACCATTGTACCTTAAATTGGCTTTATTGACAAGTCTGACCCCTTTGAAAAGTGACCAATTTACGTGTTTAGTCACTTGTTTTCATTGGCCAAAAATGGCCACCAGAGGGTGCTCGAGTAAAGCCCACGGCAACCCATAGTCTTTCCTCCTAGAGACGTGCTCAATACTAGAGGTGAGCAATACCGGAAATTTTGGTATTGATTCGATACCAAGTAAATACAGGCCCAGTATCGCCGATATCGATACCAATACCGATACTTTTTCATATTTAAGATTCATAGATCCAAAGGATCCAAAAGACCTAAGCTAGAACTTTGCCAAACATTGTACGTGACAACAAAATACTTTATTATCACAATCAACATTTTTGTTTAAAACATATCACTCAACAAACTTAAAACAAATCTCCTGAGGTAGAGGGCTGACAAACCACAATACAAGGGTGCGCTGCTCCGTGTTGTATGACACAGCACAGCGCTGCTCTTACAGACAGAGAGTAGACTTTGATGACTCTGCATGTGCAGCAGTCAGTGCATGCGGGAGAGAAAAAAAGCTTGAGTATTGATCTTTTTACACGAGGATCGTTCAATATCAATACCAGCGTTGGTATCCATATTATTGATTAGGATCGATCCGCCCACCTCTACTCAATACTCTAAGTGGTGCTGGAACTTCAATAAATATTCACAGTAAACTTCCATTTACTGTATTTCTGCAGTATGCCACTTTTTTCCCTTTTTTAGCTAGTTTGGGAGGTCCTGCAACTTCTACTCCAATACAACTTATATACTGAAAAATCACAATCAAATTTATTGTCAATATAAATGACAATAATGGCTATTTATAGAGGACTTTCCCAGGAATCACAGCACAAAACCTTCTTACATTGTAGCTTTAAGAAAACTTAATTTAAAAGCCTTACGTTTGGTAGAAAAACCTTCATAAGAGTGCTGCAGTAAAAGTTAAATGTGCATTCTGTGGCATTGTGCACTGTGCGCAAAGAGCAATTTACAGCCAAATACATAACTTTAAGCACTGTCAGATGGTGAGCAGTGACTCTGGCTTCGTAGCTTTACAGCCACAGAGAGAATCTAAAAACCTTAGCAGGACTGATGAATGTGTGGCGTTTTATTACATTCAAGTCAGTGGAGTATGTAGTGAAGAGAAACACCAGAGGGCACTGTTTTCCATTAGTATGAAGTGAGAGAACGTCCCATTTTAAACTTGAGCAACACGCCATTCTATTTCAATGTAAAGGCATTTTTCAGTTGGTATTTTTCCCTCACAGTGTAACTCTATCAGGATGACGGGAATCTAAACATTGAATAAGGTCAAATTTTCTGTTGTCTAATACATTTGAGAATATTACTGGTTAAAGTCATTTCCTTAATTTGGACAGTTAGCCTTTATGATTTTTGCCTCTACATCACCACAGTTGAAGTAAAACAAGATGTGTTTGAAGTGTAGACATTCAACTTTAATTTAACAAATTTAGTTGAACAAAAATATCACATAGCATATGGGAATTACAGCATGCCCTGATTTTCAGAGTTCATAAGTAATTGGACAAATGCCGATGTATCGTTTGGGTAATAATAATATTGCCTGATATGATTCTTCCACAACATATTGGTATCGGCATTATTTTTTGCAGTTATGAAAATGTTTATTCTACATCTCAAAATACACAAGAAGTCTATTTTATGCAAATACTGAGTGAAGCTGTATGGTGACTGCCAATCCGATTGGAGGCAATGTGACAAGCATTGGTTGGTTGTTTATTATATTTATAGTTATTGATAATAAAGGTCATGTATGAACTGTAAAACATCAAGCCTTAATTACATTTCTTTTCACAACTGTAAGTTGTGCTTGTCAAGGGAAATTGCTGTCCTTCCATCAATCTATATGGCAAACCTTCTGCGTACAAAACCTGGAGGACCAGTAAAGTTTAAAATTTTAAATTTTTGCATGAGAAATATTGTATACCAAAGACTTGCATGCTAAATTTTCATTATTTTGTGATTATTCTCAGTCATATTTTTGGGGTTTTATTATGCAGAATTACTGCAGAGCTCCATAGAAATTAATGTCAGTGTTTTTATCATAAAACCTACTGCTTTGTCACAAATAAGTCATGTTTATTTCCTACACTAGTGTTTTAGTATGGGTTAAGGGCTGACAGTCAATATATCATCTTACTGTTGTGTTCCTTGCCCTCTGGGGAAACTTCACTTGTTTCAAAAGAGTTTTATAATGAAATGTTAGGAATCATTGACATTTTCTACATATGTATATATTAGAGCCCGACCGATATGGATTTTTTGAGGCCGATGCCGATAACGATATTTGGATAAAAAAAATGCAGATAATCGATAAATCGGCTGATTTGCCGATAGCCGATATTATTATAATTTTTTTAAATTAATAAAATGTTATTTTTTTGGGCCCTTAACAAAAAGGTATGAGCTAAAAGCTGAAGCTTATCCTCATATTGATTAACTTTATAACAGAGAAGAATTTTCAAGTTCAAAAAATGCAATCAAGAATTAAACCTTTGTGAAATTAGCAAATACATATCCTTAAAAAGAGTTGTGAAATACATCTGATCTTGTACCTCTTGTTGCTGCAACTTAGATACAGGTTCAGGATAAGAATATAGATCCGTATAAACTTACTTGTATGCTTTTGTCAGCCGATCAGTGCAGTGTGACGGCAAACTACGGGGGCCGGTGATGAACACATTTAAGCAGGGGTGTAAGTAGCTCTCAGTTGAATGGAGTCAGAGCTCCATCTACTGAACAAACAGTGCAAGGACATTTTACATTGCAGACACAAACATCATTTCAGTAACTGTTCTGTTTATGAGAAATTATTGGCGTTCTATCTGCAAAATTTTGGTCGATAGTGATACTTGGAAAAGGGCTTATATCGGCCGTAATATCGGCCGGCTGATATATCGGTCAGGCTCTAATATATATGAGTATAATTTTTTTCTCTCCTAATATCTGTATTGCATTGGCTCCCTCCAAAAAATCCATATTGTTCTGGCTCTAATTATCGTTAATAGAAATTGTTACTTTTTTCTTTAGACAAGTCAGGGAATGGATACATGAACATTTCCAGGTCAATGAATATGCCTTTATTTACACAAATCCTTAAGAAATACAAACAGTATGGTAAAGCTGTCAGGAGTAGGCAGTTCTCAAACACTGATTGACCATGCAGAAAAAGACCAGTGAGGGGAAGCCACCAAGACAGCCAGACAACTTCAATGAAGTTAAAGGCTGATAGTCTATATCAGGGGTATTCAACTCGTTCCAGAAAGGGCCGAGAGGGTGCAGGTTTTTTTACAACCACAAACTCCACCAGGTGATTTCACTGATTAACTGATTCCATCTGCTCAAAGTGATGTTAATCAGTGAAATCACCTGATGGAGTTGGTGGATGTAAAGAAAACCTGCACCCTCTCGGCCCTTTCTGGAACGAGTTGAATACCCCTGGTCTATATTGATAAACCAATTGAAAAACCTAAAAATCTGAACAAAACCAATTGGGTTTCCTGCACAGCTGCCATCGCCAGGTATACGCTTCGAACAGGAGAAAGCAACACAATGTTAAAAACAGGAGATTGGAAAACAATAGTGTGACGTATACTGAGGTTGTTGCAGTTGACATATGTCATATGTTTCCCACTTCATAATCGCTGATGTTTAAAACACCTGCAGACACAGAAGACAGCTGTCCTGACTCCCCTGAATGAGTTAACCTGCAGTGTGTCACACAGATGTTTGTAATCCAAATATTTAATTAATGAGGCATTCATGTACACTGTGCTCCTCCCCCTCAGGCTCTGTGACACGGAACAGAATCCTGTTTAACAGACAAGACATCCAGGTGACGCAGATCTATGCAACGTCTAAACCCAGAAAAGGGCCTGTGTTCAGATTCAGTATGATAAACAGCCTATGGGTTTTTTGTGCAGTAGTCCGCATTTATTTTCAGGCTTTTTTGGGAAGCACCTCTCCTCCTCCCTTTCCCTGTACCCACCGCCTCCCAACTAACCCCACCTGCAGAAACTTCTCCAGTGCAGAGATTTGGATGCAAGACAGTGTGCGCTCTGGTACAAAGGTGTGGAGAATGAAATTAGGTCTTCACTCGGTTCTGTGGCGTTGGGACTGGATCACATGTACAGCATGTGGGTGTCACAGCGTCTGAGGGATGTGCATGTGTCTGCTACAGCTGGATGGCTCTGTTCCTCCCTGATAGTTTTGACAGCTCAGTAACAGCCCCCGTTGACTGAAGAGGGAGCGCTCCACCCCTGACAGCAAATCAACGTGTGCTATTCGGAATAAAGCTCCTCTTTCACAATAATTAGATTCTTGAATAAGATGATTTCAAATCCCCTGGAGCACAGCCAAACTTGGGGAAAACAATTAATCTATGAAAGGAAGGGCATGCTTTAATTGGAGTGTGATGGAGTGTTTTGCTTGAGCGAGGCATCTTTTCAGGGATCAAGTGGTCCTTTATTTTATCTGGGTTTGTGGTAAATTAAAAAAGGAAGAGGATGTAACCATGCAGCACCAGCAATAAAGCTGTTTTTTTTTTCTCTTGTAATTTTAAATATGGTTAAAACGTCAGCATATAACGTATTAGAAAATTTAAATACTCCTGATTTTAGAAAAATCTATGAATTATGCATGTTTTACTTGACTGGGAATATGGGTGTAGTTTCTCTACATTATTTTCTTACCTTCAGGTACTCAGCTTACAGTCAATTGTTGCATGAATGGTGTATTAAGGTGGCAGTGACACAGCATAACATTATAGGAACCTTCATTTGTTGACTTTCCAGAACATTTCTGTGATGCTACTGCAGTGCATCCGGAAAGTATTCACAGCACTTCACTTTTTCCACATTTTGTTGTGTTACAGCCTTATTCCACAATGGATGAAATTATTTTTTCCCCTCTAAATTCTACACACAATACTCTATAATGACAATGTGAAAAAAGTTTTTTTTTTTTTTTTTTTTTGCAAATTTATCTCGTGTGTGTGTATGTACAGTGAGGAAAATAAGTATTTGAACACCCTGCGATTTTGCAAGTTCTCCCACTTAGAAATCATGGAGGGGTCTGAAATTTTCATCTTAGGTGCATGTCCACTGTGAGAGACAATCTAAAAAAAAAAAAAATCCGGAAATCACAATGTATGATTTTTTTAATAATTTATTTGTATGTTACTGCTGCAAATAAGTATATGAACACCTACCAACCAGCAAGAATTCTGGCTCACACAGACCTGTTAATTTTTCTTTAAGAAGCCCTCTTATTCTGCACTCTTTACCTGTATTAACTGCACCTGTTTGAACTTATTACCTGTATAAAAGACACCTGTTCACACACTCAATCAATCACACTCCAACCTGTCCACCATAGCCAAGACCAAGAGCTGTCTAAGGACACCAGGGACAAAACTGTAGACCTGCACAAGGCTGGGATGGACTACAGGACAACAGGCAAGCAACTTGATAGAAGACAACAAATGTTACGATTATTTATTAGAAAGTGGAAGAAACACAAGATGACTGTCAATCTCCCTCGGTCTGGGATTCCATGCGAGATCTCACTTTGTGGGGTAAGGATGATTCTGAGAAAGCTCAGAACTACACAGGAGGACCTGGTCAATGACTTGAAGAGAGCTGGGACCACAGTCACAAAGATTACATTAGTAACACATGATGCTGTCATGGTTTAAAATCCTGCAGGGCAGCAAGGTCCCCCTGCTCAAGCCAGCACATGTCCAGGCCCATTTGAAGTTCACCAGTGACCATCTCGATGATCCAGAGGAGGATAGGAGAAGATCATGTGGTCAAATGAGAACAAAATAGAGCTTTTTTGGAATCAACTCCACTTACCATGTTTAGAGGATGAGAACAACCCCAAGAGTTCATTAGACATTTGGAAAGGACACACACCTGTCTACATATAAGGTTCCACAGTTGACAGTGCATGTCCAAGCACAAACCAAGCATGAAGTCTAAGGAATGTCTGTAGACCTTCAAGATAGGATTGATTCGAGGCACAAATTTAGAGAAGGGTGCAGAAACATTTCTGCTGCTTTGAAGGTCCCAATAAGCACTGTCGCCTCCATCATCTGTAAATAGAAGACATTCAGATTCACCAGGACTTTTCCTAGAGCTGGTCAGGGGAGAAGGGCCTTACTCAGTGAGGTGACCAAGAACCCGATGGTCACTCTGTCGAGCTCCAGCGTTAATCTGTGGAGAGAGGATAATCTTCCAGCAGGACAACCATCTCTGCAGGAATCCACCAATCAGAGCTGGATGGTAGAGTGGCCAAACGGAAACCACTCCTTTGTAAAGGCATATGGCAGCCCACCTGGAGTTTGCAAAAGGCACATGAAGGACTCTCAGACCATGACAAACAAATTCTCTGGTCTGATGAGACAAAGATTTAACTCTTTGGTGTTGAATGCCAGGTGTCATGTTTGGAGGAAACCAGGTACCATCCCTACAGTGAAACGTGGTGGCAGCATCATGCTGTGGGGATGTTATCAGCAGCAGGAACTGGGAGACAAGTCAGGATTAAGGGAAAGATGACTGCAGCAATGTACAGAGACATCCTGAATGAAAACAAGCTCCAGAGCGCTCTTGACCTCAGACTGGGGTGACGGTTCATCTTTCAACAGGACAACGAGCCGAAGCACACAGCCAAGACTATCAAAAGAGTGGCTTCGGGACAACACTGACTGTCCTTGAGTGGCCCCAGCCAGAGCCCAGACCTAAATCGATTGAACATCCTTTGGAGAGATCTGAAAATGGCTGTGCACGATGCTCCCCATCGAATCTAATGGTACGTGCGCTCTGATTGACTGATTTCTGGTCTGATATCAGACCCGTTACCATGACAATTGGTCCAGAATGCGTATCACATTTGTGACTTTGATTAAGGTGATCCGCGCGGAGTGGAGATGGTGAGGAGGAAGTCCGAAGCCAGGTGGCAGCCCTGGAGCTGATGAGGTGCGGGATCTCTGGAGGTGAGGACTGAGAAGTGTAGAACTGGGGTTGATATACTGCAGGTGATGATGAGTGACAGCTGTGATGATCAGCTCCGCAGCATGCCACCTGGAAAACAGAAGAAAAAGAGGCGGGACCCAGCAGGAACCAAGGTGACACACAGCATTTCCCTTGAGAAATAAGAATTTAAAAGCAAAATAAAACAAAAAGTGAACAAAGAAATTATGAGCGATGACAAGGACCATTCCCTGAGCAAATTTTATTACGCTGAAGAGTTTGATTGGAGGATTAACTGTCCTGTCAACACCTCAAACAGACGTGGTGCTCGGTTAATAATCCTTTATTCTGCAGTGTCTTTGCTATCTAATTTTTGGCAGCTAATATTTTTGCACAACAGGCTAATAGAGTACTAGCGTGTTGCTCTAGATTGAGTAGTATTTATAAAATAGGTAGCTGACTGTTAGCAGGATTACGCCAAAACTACCGCATGGACTTTGACATTTTCACCACAGATAGATATTAGGCCATGGAAGAAATTTTGGAGGTGATTTGGATCCGGATTCTGGATCAAATTTCACTTTATATTGGCTTTGAAGGATTACGTCAAAACTACTTCACGGATTCTCACCAAATTTTCACCACAGATAGATATTAGGCAAGGAAGACTCCACAGAATTTTGGAGGTGATCTGGATCCTAATTGGCAGTTGTCAGAAATCTCTGATTAGTCTTGTTTTATTTTTGATTGATTGATTTTTAAAAAACAAAAATGAGGTGGGCTTCATAGATAATTGGCAAAGCTTCTGGGGAAAACCTGGTCTTGTTAGGAGAGACGGCATCCATCCCACTTTGGATGGAGCAGCTCTCATTTCCAGAATTCTGGCCAATTTTCTTAAACCCTCCAAACCGTGACTATCCAGGGTTGGGACCAGGAAGCAGAGTTGTAGTCTTACACACCTCTCTGCAGCTTCTCTCCCCCTGCCATCCCCTCATTACCCCATCCCCGTAGAGACGGTGCCTGCTCCCAGACCACCAACAACCAGCAAAAATCTATTTAAGCATAAAATCAAAAAGAAAAATAATATAGCACCTTCAACTGCACCACAGACTAAAACAGTTAAATGTGGTCTATTAAACATTAGATCTCTCTCTTCTAAGTCCCTGTTAGTAAATGATATAATAATTGATCAACATATTGATTTATTCTGCCTTACAGAAACCTGGTTACAGCAGGATGAATATGTTAGTTTAAATGAGTCAACACCCCCGAGTCACACTAACTGCCAGAACGCTCGTAGCACGGGCCGAGGCGGAGGACTAGCAGCAATCTTCCATTCCAGCTTATTAATTAATCAAAAACCCAGACAGAGCTTTAATTCATTTGAAAGCTTGACCCTTAGTCTTGTCCATCCAAATTGGAAGTCCCAAAAAACAGTTTTATTTGTTATTATCTATCGTCCACTTGGTCGTTACTGTGAGTTTCTCTGTGAATTTTCAGACCTTTTGTCTGACTTAGTGCTTGGCTCAGATAAGATAATTATAGTGGGCGATTTTAATATCCACACAGATGCTGAGAATGACAGCCTCAACACTGCATTTAATCTATTATTAGACTCAATTGGCTTTGCTCAAAATGTAAATGAGTCCACCCACCACTTTAATCATATCTTAGATCTTGTTCTGACTTATGGTATGGAAATTGAAGACTTAACAGTATTCCCTGAAAACTCCCTTCTGTCTGATCATTTCTTAATAACATTTACATTTACTCTAATGGACTACCCAGCAGTGGGGAATAAGTTTCATTACACTAGAAGTCTTTCAGAAAGCGCTGTAACTAGGTTTAAGGATATGATTCCTTCTTTATGTTCTCTAATGCCATATACCAACATAGGGCAGAGTAGCTACCTAAACTCTGTAAGTGAGATAGAGTATCTCGTCAATAGTTTTACATCCTCATTGAATACAACTTTAGGTGCTGTAGCTCCTCTGAAAAAGAGAGCTTTAAATCAGAAGCGCCTGACTCCGTGGTATAACTCACAAACTCGCAGCTTAAAGCAGATAACCCGTAAGTTGGGTATTGTATGGCTTTTGCCTTACAATATAAAGCACCTTGGGGCAACTGTTTGTTGTGATTTGGCGCTATATAAATAAAATTGATTTTATTTTATTTTATTTATTATTACTTCCATTTTGTCCTTTGATTAACTCTACCACAATGGAAATAAGTGTTTTCACTTTCTTGTGTCATCCATGTATTTTTAACATATTTGCAATTTATTATGTACTTCCATTGAACTTACTAAATAAAATCACACATACAGTAGTGTTCAGAATAATAGTAGCCCTATGTGACTAAAAAGATTAATCCAGGTTTTGAGTATATTTCTTATTGTTACATGGGAAACAAGGTACCAGTAGATTCAGTAGATTTTCACAAATCCAACAAGACCAAGCATTCATGATATGCACACTCTTAAGGCTATGAAATTGGGCTATTAGTAAAAAAAAAGTAGAAAAAGGGGTGTTCACAATAATAGTAGCATCTGCTGTTGATGCTACAAACTCAAAACTATTATGTTCAAACTGCTTTTTAGCAATCCTGTGAATCACTAAAACTAGTATTTAGTTGTATAACCACAGTTTTTCATGATTTCTTCACATCTGCGAGGCATTAATTCTGTTGGTTTGGAACCAAGATTTTGCACGTTTACTAGTGTGCTTGGGGTCATTGTCTTGTTGAAACACCCATTTCAGCATAAGGCAACATAACCTCTTCAAGTATTTTGACATATCCAAACTGATCCATGATACCTGGTATGCGATATGTAGGCCCAACACCATAGTAGGAGAAACATGCCCATATCATGATGCTTGCACCACCATACTTCACTGTATTCACTGTGAACTGTGGTTTGAATTCAGAGTTTGGGGGGTCGTCTCACAAACTGTCTGCGGCCCCTGGACCCAAAAAGAACAAGTTTACTCTCATCAGTCCACAAAATATTCCTCCATTTCTCTTTAGGCCAGTTGATGTGTTCTTTGGCAAATTGTAACCTCTTCTGCACGTCTTTTATTTAACAGAGGGACTTTGTGGGGGATTCTTGCAAATAAATTAGCTTCACACAGGCGTCTTCTAACTGTCACAGCACTTACAGGTAACTCCAGACTGTCTTTGATCATCCTGGAGCTGATCAGTGGGTGAGCCTTTGCCATTCTGGTTATTCTTCTATCCATTTTGATGGTTGTTTTCCATTTTCTTCCATGCGTCTCTGGTTTTTTTTTTGTCCATTTTAAAGCACTGGAGATTATTGTAGATGAACAGTCTATAATTTTTTGCACCTGCGTATACGTTTTCCCCTCTCCAATAAACTTTTTAATCAAACTACGCTGTTCTTCTGAACAATGTCTTGAACGTCCCATTTTCCTCAGGCTTTCAAGAGAAACCATGTTCAACAGGTGCTGGCTTCATCCTTAAATAGGGGACACCTGATTCACACCTGTTTGTTCCACAAAATTGACAGTCTCACTGACTGAATGCCACACTACTATTATTGTGAACACCCCCTTTTCTACTTTTTTTTTTTTTTTTACTAATAGCCCAATTTCATAGCCTTAAGAGTGTGCATATCATGAATGCTTGTCTTGTTGGATTTGTGAGAACCTACTGAATCTACTGGTACCTTGTTTCCCATGTAACAATAAGAAATATACTCAAACCTGGATGAATCTTTTTAGTCACATAGCACTACTATTATTCTGAACACTACTGTACACACAAGCTTTTAATATATAGATGATTTACTGTGCCCTGCTTGAATGGCATTTGAGTCTAGAATGTAAGTATCAATGTCCATTGTTCAGTGTTGTTAGATAATATCTGTAGTTTCTCTAAAAATATTAGTCCTATCAACATTCTGTTTTGGCGGCATTCATCCCTGACCCATAATACATAAGCATACCACATAAGCACGCACACAGAGGCCACTTGGCTATTATAAAACTGTAGTATATAGTTGCAATCACAAAGTTAAAATCAAAATCTAAACATCAAATCATCATCAGCATCAGGATCATAACATCATTCATTATCCATAAACTAAATCAGCTATGTGCTTACGCAACAATAGGTCACCTATTAACCCTCTTTGAAATAGAAAGGTTTTCATAAAAACCCATCTGGTAATCACATCTGACAATTTCAACAATAAATCCCAACCCAGATGTGCGCTGCCATCCAGATAAAAGGGATTAAAAAGCACAGAAATTGACCAAACACCTGGGTTGTATTCTGTGGTAATCTCCTGTAACCCCAATTCATCTGCCTGTGCAATATCCCGGTTACACAGTCAGTGAAACATGACTGGTCATGGCAGACACATATGAGCTGGACGGACAAGGAGAGCAGTCGCCATCATCTAATGTAAGTACAAACAATTTTTGTTGTCCTAACTGAATTTAAGACTTGACTCGCTTGATTATGTTCATTCTTGACGAATCGTGATAAAGTCAATTTTCCCTCCAAGGTCTAGTCGAGTCTTATCTTAAGTTAGGACAACAAAAGTTGTTTGTACTTACATTAGATGATGGCGACTGCTCTCCTTGTCCGTCCATGTCTGTCCAGCTCATATCAGAAGTCAAAATGAGTCAAATGGCTGAGAGATCTAAATAGACGACTGTGTAATGAATGGAACCACACTGCCATCTAGTGGATATCCAGTGTGCGTGAGTGTGTATTTGTGAATAGTAGGCATTTGTTTGTGGATCTGTGTGGATTTCGCGAAAAGAATGTCTCAAAATTGCGTCACAGAGGAAAGCGATGAATGCGTGTAATTGGTGATCCACAAATGCTGAAACTCAATTCACAAATACAATTTCCAGTTTTACAAATGTAATTTTTTATATAAATTAAGTTTTATATTTGCAAATACAACATTATTTGCAAAGACCAATTTACAAGTAACAAATATGAAATTTGCATTTGTGGATATCTGAACACATTTGCAAATCAATGATTATTTGTAGATCACCCTGTGTGCATTTACAAATATTAATGAGACAATTTTAACCCCATAGAGAGCGAGCCACGCTCCGGTCGGCCATCAACATGCTGAAATGATATCATTTCCAAAGTGAACGCTGTGGTGATGTGGGACTGTCGTGTGACTGTCCAAGAAATTTCGGTACATTCCACTGTGACAGAAGATTTGGCCATGAAAAGAGTGGTGGTGAAATTCATGCTGAAGCTGACGGCGGAGCAAAAGCACCTCCATGTTGAAGTCTCACAGGACATGCTGTGACATGCCCACCTCTTCCACAATTTCTCGGATAGTCACACGACTGAAAAGTCACTGAAAGCTGTCTGAATCATCCGAATGGTTTCCACCTGGCTGTCGCTCAGTTTCTGGCAAAATTTGATGCGGCGCTGCTCCATTCGTTCCGTCTTTTTCCTTGAAATGAAAATCCGCCGAGCGCACAGCACACATCCCACACAAAGGCTGCTTACCAGAAAATGATGCAGTCGACAGGCATGAAAAAGTTCACGCATGCGCACGAAGGTTCAAGGTTTGCTCATGCAAGCACACGTGATTTAAATCCATAAGGTTTTTGCAAAAAATAAAAAGGTCCGATACTTTTCTAACAGACCTCAGAGGCGGTTTCTTTAAGACTGCAAGGAAAGCTCAGCTTCCCCCAAAATGTCAACAAATTAAGTGGTCAAATATGTACAGTTTGTTAACATTTCATTGACTACTAATGTGTTACAACACGTTCATGTGGAAGACAAGTTTGTTCAGAATCATCTACTTATCACAAATCGACTGACTCTATTTTGTTAACTTCTCATAAATCTTTTTTTTATATGGTCTGAGGTCAGTGCATTTTCCTGTAGAAGCCGAGCGTCCATTCACTTCAATGGTACTGCCTGGATCAGTTTTTTTCATTGCCTCAAAACTTGATGGCCATTGGATAAATGCCACGAATTTGTCCCACCCCCGGATGCCGAGCGCCTCTGGGAGTGAATGGAGGTGTGGGCGGACCTGTGCACCGGAGTTCTGCACAATGTTTGGACGATCAGTCGAAAGGCTGAATCCCATTTTAATTGACAGCTATTTTGAGATATAGGAATGTGAGAATTAATTTACGCATTTTTGCGTATTTATGCATTTTTTTAAATTTATACCAAAATGTTTTGCGTGTGCTATAAATCAGTTTGTTTTAAAGGCGCACGTTAGATATCATATGTTTATAGACTGCAACCAAACTAAAAAAAAAAATAAATAAAACTTTGTATCGCAGCCAAACAAAAATGAGTAAAACTCTGTGGAAACTACGGAGCCCTGGAAGTGTCATTGCACAATGTTTTGCATGTGGAGAGAACATGCGCACGTTTTATTATATTGTGCGCACGTTTTGTTACATTGTGTGTACAAACGTCATTCAATATTGTCGTGACCTATTAGCCAACAAACCAGCAGACAGTGTAATACATTTCCCCATTAGAAATGGATGTGGGTCAGAGTGTATCATCATGCTTTGGGCGCACAAGGACATACAACCCCTGGCAAAAATTATGGGAATCACCGGCCTCGGAGGATGTTCATTCAGTTGTTTAATTTTGTAGAAAAAAGCAGATCACAGACATGACACAAAACTAAAGTCATTTCAAATGGCAACTTTCTGGCTTTAAGAAACATTATAAGAAATCAAGAAAAAAAGATTGTGACAGTCAGTAGCGGTTACTTTTTAGACCAAGCAGAGGAAAAAAATATGGAATCACTCAATTCTGAGGAATAAATTATGGAATCACTCTGTAAATTTTCATCCCCCAAACTAACACCTGCATCAATCAGATCTGCTCATTGACATTGACCCTATGCCATGACATTGACCCTATGTGTCTTTTTGCAAGGAATGTTTTCACAGTTTTTGCTCTATGGCAAGATGCATTATCATCTTGAAAAATGATTTATCATCCCCAAACATCCTTTCAATTGTTCCAAATATCAACGTAACTTGTGCATTTATTGATGATGTAATGACAGCCATCTCCCCAGTGCCTTTACCTGACATGCAGCCCCATATCATCAGTGACTGTGGAAATTTGCATGTTCTCTTCATGCAGTCATCTTTATAAATCTCATTGGAACGGCACCAAACAAAGTTCCAGCATCATCACCTTGCCCAATGCAGATTCGAGATTCATCACTAGACTCTTTCTCTCCGATTGTTCTGTCTGAGTTATTTACATTAGTTACTTCATCCAAACCATCAACATGTCTATTAGACCCCATTCCTACCAGGCTGCTCAAGGAAGCCCTACCATTATTTAATGCTTCGATCTTAAATATGATCAATCTATCTTTGTTAGTTGGCTATGTACCACAGGCTTTTAAGGTGGCAGTAATTAAACCATTACTTAAAAAGCCATCACTTGACCCAGCTATCTTAGCTATTATAGGCAATCTCCAACCTTCCTTTTCTCTCAAACATTCTTGAAAGGGTAGTTGTAAAACAGCTAACTGATCATCTGCAGAGGAATGGTCTATTTGAAAGTTTCAGTCAGGTTTAGAATTCATCATAGTACAGAAACAGCATTAGTGAAGGTTACAAATGATCTTCTTATGGCCTCGGACAGTGGACTCATCTCTGTGCTTGTTCTGTTAGACCTCAGTGCTGCTTTTGATACTGTTGACCATAAAATTTTATTACAGAGATTAGAGCATGCCATAGGTATTAAAGGCACTGCGCTGCGGTGGTTTGAATCATATTGTCTAATAGATTACAATTTGTTCATGTAAATGGGGAATAGAGCGCTTCGCTCTCAGACTGCAGGCTTACTTGTAGTTCCTAGGGTTTGTAAGAGTAGAATGGGAGGCAGAGCCTTCAGCTTTCAGGCTCCTCTCCTGTGGAACCAGCTCCCAATTCAGATCAGGGAGACAGACACCCTCTCTACTTTGAAGATTAGGCTTAAAACTTTCCTTTTTGCTAAAGCTTATAGTTAGGGCTGGATCAGGTGACCCTGAACCATCCCTTAGTTATGCTGCTATAGACGTAGACTGCTGGGGGGTTCCCATGATGCACTGTTTCTTTCTCTTTTTGCTCTGTATGCACCACTCTGCATTTAATCATTAGTGATCGATCTCTGCTCCCCTCCACAGCATGTCTTTTTCCTGGTTCTCTCCCTCAGCCCCAACCAGTCCCAGCAGAAGACTGCCCCTCCCTGAGCTGGTTCTGCTGGAGGTTTCTTCCTGTTAAAAGGAGTTTTTCCTTCCCACTGTAGCCAAGTGTTTGCTCACAGGGGGTCGTTTTGACCGTTGGGGTTTTACATAATTATTGTATGACCTTGTTTTTTTTCTGTTTAGGTGTTAATGATGGCTTTTGTTTAGCTTTTCTGTATGTAAATCCCATTTTCCTTAGGCGGTTTCTTACAGTTCGGTCACAGACGTTGACTCCAGTTTCCTCCCATTCGTTCCTCATTTGTTTTGTTGTGCATTTTTCGATTTTGAGACATATTGCTTTAAGTTTTCTGTCTTGACGCTTTGATGTCTTCCTTGGTCTACCAGTATGTTTGCCTTTAACAACCTTCCCATGTTGTTTGTATTTGCTCCAGGGTTTAGACACAGCTGACTGTGAACAACCAACATCTTTTGCAACATTGCGTGATTTACCCTATTTTAAGAGTTTGATAATCCTCTCCTTTGTTTCAATTGACATCTCTCGTGTTGGAGCCATGATTCATGTCAGTCCACTTGGTGCAACAGCTCTCCAAGGTGTGATCACTCCTTTTTAGCTGCAGACTAATGAGCAGATCTGATATGATGCAGGTGTTAGTTTTGGGGATGAAAATTTACAGGGTGATTCCATAATTTTTTCCTCTGCTTGGTCTAAAAAAGTAACCGTTACTGACTGCCACAATCTTTTTTTCTTGATTTCTTATAGTGTTTCTTAAAGCCAGAAAGTTGCCATTTGAAATGACTTTAGTTTTGTGTCATGTCTGTGATCTGCTTGTTTTCTACAAAATTAAACAACTGAATGAACATCCTCCGAGGCCGGTGATTCCATAAGTTTTGCCAGGGGTTGCATTTCTATTCAGGTTTTTTTTTTTGCCTCTTTCTCTAAAATTGTATATAATAATCATTAGATTATTAATATATAAACAAAAATAAATTTAAGAAATATTACAATTTGAAAACAAATGCACCGAACGTGATGACAGCTGCAATGCTAACTTTTAACATTGAAAATGCCATAGACATGCTAATGCGTTAGCATCGCTCCCGTTTTTAAGTTATAAAATACATCTATCAACTGTTTCAGAAGAACATAACAGGTCGGTTTAACATAGAAAAGGTAAATAATACTCACAGACGTATGCTCTTTAGGGTTTTAGCAGGAGAAAATTAAGCAAAAGACAGAAAGAATTATCGAAGCATTGCTTCAATCTGTGAAGCACTGCTTCGATTGGTTCAAGGTTCAAAGCAAAGCCGCGTTGCAGAAAAGTTGTTTACGGACCCGCTGCAGGGTCTGTAATCAATACAGAAATGATCATTTTCCTGACAAACACCCCCCAAAACAACAGCCACTCTGAAGGACCGATAACATAATCGTTAAGCACAAAGCTTATTGATGTCGGTGATTGAGTAATTTCTTAACGATACCCAAAAGGAACCAGTTCTCGATACACATCCCTAGCTGCTAAGGGGTTAGCTCATTCCCTTTAGAGGAACAAACCAGAGCTAACGTGCCATTCTAACGTGCAATTCTTACAACAGGAATATGGCGCAACACAAATTTAAAACAAAAGAAAATGTGATACTCACAGGCTGTACTGATTGCTGGGGTTGATTTGTCGCAGAGTCGGAACTGACCCTCTACTGAGTATTAAATACCGACTGAAGCCAGCTCGAAATCATGCAAGGTTTGTGAAACAGTCGTCCGTGAAATGCGCAGAGCAAAGAAATAGTCGGTGGTTGTATGTACTGGGGATGCAGTTAAAAATGAATAAAAGCCAGTGATCGTGTACACTGCTTTCCGTGGGAAGATTGTAGTCCGCTAAAACAGCCTTGGAAAGCACACCTGTAGCTCGCCATTGCTTCTCTTCGAGTGTTACGAATGGGTGGGCACAACCTTATGAATAATTAATTTCAAAGGGGCATGTGTGAAAGGGGGTGGGTGTGGGTGTGTGTGGGGGGGGGCTATTGGTGAAAAAGTGACGTACGTTTTCTCTCAAAAACGGATTGGCCTGTTTTCTAGGGGCAATTCAAAAAAGGAGAAATACTTGAAACAGAGGTTCTGAAACTTGCTGGCATTTCGTGTGTATTCCCCACAGCGGGGAGACTCTGAACTAACACCAAAAACATGAAAAAGATGATTTTGATTCTCTGTCCCCTTTAAGAAACACTACGAGGTTATGAGGCTGATCGAGCGAGACAAAGGAACACCTCCATTTCGGAGTGCCAGGGGACAAGTTGGGACATGCCCAGCTCTCCACAATTTCTCTTATACTCACTGGGCTGGTAAGCATTGAAAGCCGAGATAGGCATGTCCCAACTTGTCCTCTGGCACTCTGAAATGGAGGTGTTCCTTTGTCTCGCTCGATCAGCGAATCGTTTCTAAACGCGCGAAGCCCTCCGCGCGGCTTTCCATGACAAAATCTCTTGTTAAAACGTGAAATCTGCCAGAAAATGGCTGATGTCCAGCTCTTGTGATAACCAGAAAATTGCTCACGACGGTCCCAGCTCCACACAGCCATCCGTTTAGAATGATGTGGTGTTTTCTGCCTCTCGATGGTGGCTCGGAGCGCGGTGCGCCGTGCCCATTGTGGGGCGTCCTTAAGCTGTAGTAACAGTCCTTATTCTCTGTGAGTCCGTAAAATTTTCACCGAAAGCCAGAATACATTTTCAAATGGTTTCCAGCTTATTGTCTCTAACAGTTTCTGAAAAAATTCAGATGGAAAAAAAGCCCAAATCATTCTGGCCATTCCGTGACAATGAAAATCCGACGAGGGGGGCTGGACCAATCCTCCCACAAGGGCGTGCTCACCGGCGAATGACGCAACCGACAGGCGTGGAAAACTCACCATGCGCACGAAGGTTTCAAACTTGGCTGACGTAAAACATATGAATCAAATCCATATGGTTTTGAAAAAAATAATAGTCGGATACTCGTATAAGAAATCAGGAAAAAAAATTGTGGCAGTCAGTAACCGAGAGTCAGAAGGGCCGAGAGGGGTGCAGTGTTTCTTGCAGCCACTGACTCCAGCAGTTGATTTCACTGATTAACATCACTTTGAGCAGTGGGATGAGTTCATCAGTGAAATCTCCTGCTGGAGTCAGTGCTGCAAGAAAACCTGCACCCGCTCGGCCCTTTCTGGAATAGTTTGGAGACCACTGGCCTTAAGGGTTACATACATAACAGAGCCTGACAGACCACTGCCTTAAGCCCTAGAGCCTATTTCACCAAAATCACATTCCCATACATTCTGATATATTTCTCAGCTTGTACAAGGTCAAAAATGCAAAGGTGTGGATCAGCTAAAAGACAGGTCCTAGGGATGTTGTGGATGCAAAAAGATGAAAGTAAATAATACTTGGTAGGAGTAAATGAGGTTTATTTTGAGTCATCTGGACATAGTGGAGAAAGAACTGGAAAAATTTAAGGTTTGGTTTGACGCTAATAAGTTGTCACTCAACCTTGGGAAAACCAAATGTATTATATTTGGAAATAAACAGGCACCCAAATGTAAAAATTTAACTATAAACAATAGGGAAATTGAGTTAGTAGAGAGAATAAATTTTTAGGTGTTATAATTGATAATAAACTTAGCTGGAAACCACATATAAATTATGTGAAATCAAAATTGTCAAAAACTATAGCCATTTTGTATAAAGCCAAAGACGTACTGCACAAGAAGGGTTACTTACTTTATATCATTCTCTGATGGTACCATATAGATATAGTGTGTTGAGTCATGGGGAAACACTTACAATCAAACACCAATCCAATATTCCTTTTGCAAAAACGAGCCATCCGAATCATCTGGAATAAACATTATCATGAACCAACTCATTCTCTATTTGTGTCTTTAAATTTATTAAATTCATAGATGTGGTCGATTACATTACAATTCAAACTTTGTTTCGAGCGAAAAACCAAGCCTTACCAAAACATGTCCAGAGTCTGTTCAAGATTGAGGGAATCCAGATATAGTTTAAGAGATTGTGCAATTTTTATGAAACCACCAGTAAGAACAAATGTAAAGGGTTTTTGTGTGTCTGTGGTTGGGGTGAAGAAAATGGAACGAATGTTCAACAGAGGTTAGAATGAGTGGTACCTCAGTAAGATTTAAGAAACTACTCAAAAAGAACATCATGTCTAAGTATCATAAAGAAGCAAATATAATTTGATTTATAGGGAATGTTCAATTTATTAAGTGGGATTCATTGTATATCGAATGTGTGGGTATGTATATGCATATGTAGATATATAGATATGGGTAGGTGTATATGTATATATGTATATAGAGACCGTGTATATATATGTATATATATATGTATATATTTATGTATGTAAAGTATATACGTATGTATATAGGTATATATGGCACAGCCCAAGCAGAGGGTCACCCCCAAGAGCCTGGTCTGCTTGAGGTTTCTTCCTTATAGGGAGTTTTTCCTCACCACAGTTGCCTAGTGCTTGCTCTGGGGGTTGGTTGGTAAGGTTAGTCCTTACTTGCGTAAAGTGCCTTGATTTGACTTTCTTGTTATCTGGTACTATATAAATATAAGTGAAGAGTATATTGATGTGTATGTCTGTGTGTCGACATGTAGTAGTGAATTTGTATTTATGTAAATATGACTGATTAGAATTGATGGACTTGTACTAGCAGGTGTGGGCGCTAATAAGCTTTGCTTCAGCCCACACCCTTTCGGACTCACTAGTTTTGTTTATGCGTTTGTGGAATTGTTCATTTTTTTTTCTATTTGATATTTGTGTGCCAAATAAAAACTTTGTCACATATTTTCCCAGAAAATGAATTCCGATTTATGTTTTTTCAGTGGCATAGTCTACATTTTTGAAGTGGGTAGACTGTGTTTTTTGCCCGTCATCAACCCTGTGCGTTGCGCCCCCGGTTATTAACATTTTTAACACCATAACAACAAATAGATCTATACTTTCCACCTGATCATTTATATTCTATATTGCCACTATAAATGTGAGAAATGTCAGAATGTAAGTAAGTAATTTGCACTAATTGCAAAATACAGTATACAACAGTAAATCTAAAAGAGTGATTAAAAATACAAAGATCAAATACATTTATTTTTGGCATCTGAAAACCTAATTTAACAAAGAAATTTAATCAGGTCATAAACCAGGAAAAATAATGTTTAAATCCAGCCAAAAGTATCATATGCAAACTACTGTGTATTGTTTAAACAGTAAATAAGACAACTTTAAGTCACAGTCACTCCAAAAAAAAGTGACTGTGACCTCCTTGTTATTAAGAAAGAAAAGTTCTCTTAACAATAATAAGGAGCAGATTATTGCCTCCCAACTAAGTATATTGAAGAGTTCACTTTCCTCCCTCTATTTAGTATCGGATATCAGCCTGTACTGCCAAATTCAGCAGCTGCAAGATTCACCCTTCATATAATCCGCATGCCCCCATGTTGTTTGTGTACAGTTTAGACGCTAAACAAAAACAAAACAGAACACACTGGTCTACATGAGCATGCACCGGCTGCATAGCCTCACGCCTCCTACCACAAAACTCCTGTTGAAGTTGACAGTCCAATCATCAGGTCCAGACGGGGGAGTGGAACCTGTATGTTTTGTGGTCCATAAGGAAACCTACCCAGTATAAACAAGCTAGTATTAGTATACGTTAAGTTCCATTAAAACAGCAGCTAGACTGAAGGACAGAAGCTAGCTCCCAGAAAATTCACATACAATGATGAAAATATGGTAGATGCTTTACTTTGCAGAAACCTTTTCAACCCATGACAAAAACATTGTAGGCCAAATCAGTGGCACAAAAGTATAGTATGAAGACAACCATGCAACTAATACCGGAGAGTATGTCACTTACCAATTCCAGTCATTTTAAAACTACACTATCCAACAGCCAACGGGACTCAAGCTCAAGAGACATCTGTAGATTACGGGCAAAACTCTATTATTTTTTAAAAAGCTGTTCCATTTTATATTTTAACAATGAATGAACGGATCATTAAAAATGTCCACAAATCAAAGTCAAAAGACATTTGCACAAGTAGAAGCTCTCCACTTATTGCGCTCAAATTCATATTTTAGAATGTCTCTGTCCTGATAACAACATTAAAGGCAATTACATATTTTGGCGAAATTACAAGTTGAAATGACGATTAAAAAAAATTCATCAAGAGGTTTATGTCACAGAAATCCTACTTTACAATCACACTGCAGTCATTGTTAAATTATTTCCTGTTGCATTTATAATAAACATTTGTATTTATTTACAGTGTCTGTTTTCTGGTTGAAATGAGATATAAATAATCTACCAGACTTAAAAAATGTACAAATTTCCATGTTATTTTGTCTAAAGGTTCCTTATGTTAAACAAGAAATTATCTAATCGAAATAACAGGTGGTTTAATTTACAGATGAAAGAAAGGTTTCTAAAGAACCGTTTATTGATTTATTTAGCTGTTTTAATTACAAGTGTTCTAAACTTTTTTATAACAGTAATCAGAAATTCTGAGGTAACAAACAACAACAAAAACACATTTCCAGGATTTTTCTTCAGAAAACTGCTCCATAAATGTGCAGTCCTGTGACATGTTGTTTTGTACAGATCAGTGGTTTCTACACCGATCCGTTTTGTAGAGATCAGTGGTTTCTGCCACTAGTCTTCCGTGTTTTGGCCCAACGCGTCGTTCCTATTGGACAACGCAAAGGTACGTCACGGCTCAGAGCATCGAAAGTTGGATTGGTTGAACTTTGACGCGTCAGCCTGCTGACAAGCGGCAATGCACGCTCCCGTCAGAAGCATCGGTTTAGCTCGGCTTTGACGCGACGCTTCTGACGCATCTAAAAAGCACGCGTCTCATGAAAATAATGCTTTTTAGACCGTTTTCGACGCATTTGACATGTCTGACGTATTCAGTGTGAAAGGCCCATTAGCTTAGTGAACAAATAAAAAAACTAGCTGTCATAGGCTAGCCCACTTACCAGCAATGCAGACAGTGCCAGGTTATCTCCTCCACTCAGGGTGCAAACTTCATCAATCGGCCCTGAAGCAGCAGGTGGATGTTTTCGAAAAAATCTAAAACCGAGGCCTGTTTGCTTTTAATTTTTTTCGGGTAATAATCACCATCGATACTTTTCCCAGCATTCTTCTTGTTCGTGTGCGGCTTTCCGCGATGATTAGCTGGTAGCCCAGCCCCCATCTATCTATGAGCCAATTAAACTCTTATCTAGCAGAGCGAGCGGGTGGGGTGGGGGGACACATATGGTGCACTCTGCAGTGATGGACGCCTGATGGCTGTCTTTTAAAGGGAGAAAATAAAATTACAGTCAATAAGCCTCATCTTATTTACACCGCCATGTTCCCCGGGGCAATTTGAAGTGGGTAGACGGCATCTACCTGCGTTCCACGTAGACTACACCACTGGTTTTATTTTCTTGGCGTTTCAGCTGTGGTTAGTTGATATGTGAATGAAGTGGACACTTTTGTAGAGGAGAATTCGCTTGACATTTTGATGTATAATAAGTGTATGTGTGTGTTAGCATTGGTTAGTTTCCCTAATTTCCCTAATGGGACAATAAAGTTGACCTTGACCTTGACCTAGTTATGAGTGTTTCAAATGTTCCACAACAGGGCAAGTCCCCAAATTTGGGGACTCCAATTAATAATAAAGGTATGTGCTCCTTGAAATTTTTGACAGTATTTTTGTTTAAAAACATTAATGATATTCTTGTGTTATAATCCCTGAAGGAGTCTTCCCAAGGGATTAGATAAGATAAGATAAAACTCTATTGATCTCAAAGAGGAGAAATTCACATGTTATGTCAGCTCTTAAAAACACACACAAGATGGGTGCAAGTAGAGGAAAATGTTCATCAAACAGCATGTGCAAGGATAAGCAATAATAATAATACTTGTAACAGCACAATAAAATAAGAAAATGAGGTTGAAATCTCTCTCTCTCTATCTATCTATCTATCTATCTATCTATCTATCTATCTATCTATCTATCTATCTATCTATCTATCTATCTATCTATCTATCTATCTATCTATCTCTCTCTCTATCTATCTATCTATCTATCTATCTATCTATCTATCTATCTATCTATCTATCTATCTATCTATCTATCTATCTATCTATCTATCTATCTATACACACACACACACACATGCATGCATATACAGTAGTGTTCAGAATAATAGTAGTGCTATGTGACTAAAAAGATTAATCCAGGTTTTGAGTATATTTCTTATTGTTACATGGGAAACAAGGTACCAGTAGATTCAGTAGATTCTCACAAATCCAACAAGACCAAGCATTCATGATATGCACACTCTTAAGGCTATGAAATTGGGCTATTAGTTAAAAAAAGTAGAAAAGGGGGTGTTCGCAATAATAGTAACATCTGCTGTTGACGCTACAAACTCAAAACTATTATGTTCAGACTGCTTTTTTAGCAATCCTGTGAATCACTAAACTAGTATTTAGTTGTATAACCACAGTTTTTCATAATTTCTTCACATCTGCGAGGCATTAATTTTGTTGGTTTGGAACCAAGATTTTGCTCATTTACTAGTGTGCTTGGGGGTCATTGTCTTGTTGAAACACCCATTTCAAGGGCATGTCCTCTTCAGCATAAGGCAACATGACCTCTTCAAGTATTTTGACATATCAAAACTGATCCATGATACCTGGTATGCGATATATAGGCCCAACACCATAGTAGGAGAAACATGCCCATATCATGATGCTTGCACCACCATGCTTCACTGTCTTCACTGTGAATTGTGGCTTGAATTCAGAGTTTGGGGGTCGTCTCACAACTGTCTGCGGCCCTTGGACCCAAAAAGAACAATTTTACTCTCATCAGTCCACAAAATATTCCTCCATTTCTCTTTAGGCTAGTTGATGTGTTCTTTGGCAAATTGTAACCTCTTCTGCACGTCTTTTATTTAACCGATGGACTTTGCGGGGGATTCTTGCAAATAAATTAGCTTCACACAGGCGTCTTCTAACTGTCACAGCACTTACAGGTAACTCCAGACTGTCTTTGATCATCCTGGAGCTGATCAATGGGTGAGCCTTTGCCATTCTGGTTATTCTTCTATCCATTTTGATGGTTGTTTTCCATTTTCTTCCACGCGTCTGTTTTTTTTTTTTTTTGTCCATTTTAAAGCATTGGAGATCATTGTAGATGAACAGCCTATACTTTTTTGCATCTGCATATAAGATTTCCCCTCTCCAATCAACTTTTTAATCAAACTACGCTGTTCTTCTGAACAATGTCTTGAACGTCCCATTTTCCTCAGGCTTTCAAAGAGAAAAGCATGTTCAACAGGTGCTGGCTTCATCCTTAAATAGGGGACATCTGATTCACACCTGTTTGTCTGTCCACAAAATTGACAAACTCACTGACTGAATGCCACACTACTATTATTGTGAACACCCCCTTTTCTACTTTTTTTTTGTTTTTTTTGTTACTAATAGCCCAATTTCATAGCCTTAAGAGTGTGCATATCATGAATGCTTGGTCTTGTTGGATTTGTGAGAATCTACTGAATCTACTGGTACCTTGTTTCCCATGTAACAATAAGAAATATACTCAAAACCTGGATTAATCTTTTTAGTCACATAGCACTACTATTATTCTGAACACTACTGTGTGTAATATATATATATATATATATATATATATATATATATATATATATATATATATATAATTTTTCACCACACCACTAATATCTATCCTTATAACTTTCAAACTGATTCCAGTTTCTGCTCTGAACATAGCTAAAATGTATCATCTTCAATGTTTTATCTGCTTAATTTGCCATGGAATAATGAAGGAACATGCCACATCTCACAATGATACTTCTTGTCAGTCAAATGTCCAATTACACCACACCACTGAAAATGGCAGGACTATGTATGAGAAGGCCCGTGTGGCCCATTGGTGCTGTTCTTGTTGCTGGATTGCATAGCGTCAGGTGGATGAGAGTCTATGACTCCCCCTGGATTGCCCAGGCCACGGGCACTAACACACCCCATACCATCACAGATGCTGG
This sequence comes from Thalassophryne amazonica, assembly GCF_902500255.1. Lineage (NCBI taxonomy): Eukaryota > Metazoa > Chordata > Actinopteri > Batrachoidiformes > Batrachoididae > Thalassophryne > Thalassophryne amazonica. The sequence continues at coordinate 84,517,633 of NC_047108.1, forward strand.
CTTTTGAACTTTGCGCTGGTAACAATCTGGATGGTCTTTTTCCTCTTTGTCCGGAGGACACGATGTCCATGATTTCCAAAAACAATTTGAAATGTGGACTCATCAGACCACAGCACACTTCTCCACTTTGCGTCCATTTCAAATGAGCTCGGGCCTAGAGAAGGTGACGACATTTCTGGATGTTGTTGATGTATGGCTCTCGCTTTGCATGGTAGAGTTTTAACTTGCACTTTTAGATGTAATGATGAACTGTATTAACTGACAATGGTTTTCTGAAGTGTTTCTTAGCCCACGCAGTAAGAGCCTTTACACAATGATGTTGGTTTTTAATGCTGCCTGAGGGATCAAAGGTCACAGGCATTCAGTGTTGGTTTTCAGCCTTGCCGTTTATGCATAGAATGTTCTCCAGATTCTCTGAATCTTCTGATTATATTATGGACTGTAGATGATGGAATCCCTAAATTCCTTGCAATTGAACATTGAGAAACATTGTTCTTAAACTTTTTTTTTCATGCAGTTGTTCACAAAGTGGTGATCCTCACCCCATCTTTGCTGGTGAACAGCTGAGCGTTTTGGGGATGCTCCTTTTTATCATGACACTCACATGTTTCCAATTAACCTGTTCACCTGTGGAATGTTTCTAACAGGTGTTCTTTGAGCATTCATGAACTTTCCCAGTGTTTTGTTGCCTCTGTCCCAGCTTTTTTGAAATATGTTGCCGGTCTCCATTTCAAAATGAGCAGGATATTTGGACAAAAACAATAAACTTTATCAGTTTGAACATTAAATATCTTGTCTTTGTGATGTATTCAATTGAATATAGGTTGGAGAGGATTTGCAAATCATTGTATTCTGTTTTTATTTACATTTCACACAACATCCCAACTTCATTGGAATTGGGGTTGTACAATATAAATACCAGGCATACTGACCAGTACTGGTTTACTGGCTACTACTGTTCCTCTCCTTCCTGTCCTCTGTCTTCCTGTTACTCCTCCTCCCTCTGAGTGAGGAGTTGTACAGTCTGATGGCCTGAGGGACAAAGGAGTTTTTCAGTCTGTTGGTTCTGCACTTGGGAAGGAGCAGCCTGTGACGGAAGAGGTTCCTCTGGTTGCTGATGACGGTGTGCAGAGAGTGACTGGCATCATCCATAATGTCCAGCAGCAACAACAAAACTCATAAACAAAGTAGTCAAAGAAAAAAGACAATAAAATAATGTACACAAAGGGATAGGCAGAAGCAAAGCTTATCAATGCCTACACTCCTCCATGAGGTCAAATCAAACCAGGCATATGCCTGTTCAGTTTGTCCAGTGTTCTCTTCTCTGTCAGCGTCACCAGAGAATCCAGCTTCATGCCAAAAACGGAACCAGCCCACCTGATCAGTTTGTCCAGCCTGTATGTGTCCTTCTTGGATGTGCTGCCCCCCAGCACACCATGGTGTAAAAGAGGATACTGGCTACTACGGACTGGTAGAACATCCACAGGAGTTTCCTGCAAATGTTAAAGAATCACAACCTCAGCAGAAAGTACAGCCTGCTCTGTTCCTTCCTGTACTTCCTGTAGAGGTGGTTGGTGTGGGTTATCCAGTTCAGCTTACTGTCCAGCCACAGCCAGAGGTACTTGTAGGAAGCCGCAGCATCCAACTCAGCTCCCTCGATCAGAATTGGCTGTGGACTTGTTCTGGACTTCCCAAAGTCAATATGAACTTATTCTCAGTATTCTGTATTTCTCTTTAATTAAAGTATTATGAATTTTATAAATATTAGATACTACCCACCAGCCACAACCCACCGCCCAAGAAATAGTCAGTGTTTTAATATTAAGTGTTAAGAACTTAGAAGTGTTTAGTGCTTAGAACACTGACCTTCTGTGCCACCTCACCATGCCATGGCCTAGGAGGTGTTACTCTGATTATTGTATCTCAAAAGCCCAGAACTGGGTTCTGTTCATTTTATCTACTTCTAAATTCATATTAATTTATGTATACTATCAGTCAAAAGTTTGGACACACTTAAATTCACCATGCTGCACATTTCACGGGCATGAAAACCACTCCCACTGGAGGTCACAGATCCCTGAAAGCATTTCACATCAATCCCGACTCCAGGGAGCGAGCTGTACTGGACTTGCGCCAAGTTGCACGCTACCAACAGAACTCATACAGCAGGAGAGATAAGTCAGGAAAACACTAACAAGCCTACTACTGATGTTCCATGTATCTCCTGTCTTCATTGTCAGTGCATCTTTTTTTGAAAGGATTGGACTGACCACGAGTGGATCCACAAATAATTATCCCCACCTCCCTTTTCCCTGAAAGACAAAAGTGTGGTCATCATCAAATATGGTGCACAAAACAGCAGGAGTAAAGCAGCAGTAGCAGAACACTGATGACTATAATGAATTTTATAGAAAAGCAACATCACAAAAAGACTCCAGATTTGTTTGGGAACTATATCATCATGCCAGAACAAAGGTTTATTTTAAGCAGAACAACATGCACATGGTTATGTATTTCTCTAAACTTGCAAGCATGAGTTTTACATATGTATTTCTGACATTTGAACCAATGTGACGCAGTCCTTTGGGAGTAGAAAAATATGATAAATTGTTGTTCCAATTGCAGTTGGATCAGGACCAGTTTTAGCATGAACAAAAATGACGCTGATGCATTTTCTAAAAAATGATTCTCTCTAAACCAATATTGGAATGCACACTTGTTAAATGGGCAGCATAGTCGCTTAGAGGTTAGGAGTTGCAGCCTCACAGCAAGAAGGTTCTGAATTTGAATCCGACCTGGTCCTTGCTATGTGCAGTTTGTGTCTTCTCCCCATGTTTACTTGGATTCCTCCAAAGACATGCAGGCTAGGTGAATTGGTGAATCTAAGTTGACCGTAGGCTTGAGTAAGAGTGTGACTGACTTTGCTTGTCTTTTTCGGCCTTGCGATAGACTTCCAGCCTGTCCAGGGTTTACTCTGCCTCTCACCTAATAGGATAAGCTCCAGTCCCCACTGTGATTCTTAATTAGAATAAAGAAAATTAATGAGACTTGTTGTTTACGGAGTAAATTATTTACCAATAACTCAAGCACCAAAGGTTTTAAAGTGCAGAAATGTGCTTTCCTGTATAATTTACATACTGTAAAGCTGCATTTGCATGGCTTAATAACGTAGCAGAACACAGCTCTCAGTAAAGAAGCACGAACTGCTTCTTTACTGAGAGCTGCTACTCAAACTAGAAGCAAATAGAAGTGAGTCCTGTATAGAAAATACATATGGTCATGAGACCTAAACTAAGGCAGTCAGATCTCTTTGGTGCTTGGCTTTTTGGGCAGGTCCTTGGGTACTGCTGGAATGGCTTTGTGTCAAATGAATGCTTGCATAAAGAGACTCTATTAAGAATTATCACTTGCATGACAGACCGTCAGTTATGACATTGTGGCCTTGTGGTACATTTCTTTGGGCCTGATCCAGTACGTAGCTGCCTCTGTGTTGAGGACCCCAGCAGCTGCTGAAGATAAGGGGATGTCCATGCTTCACATCTTTTCAGCAGATTGAAGGTCACTTTTGACCTGACCTATTGAGCCCCTGAGGCCCATTGGTACCTGTGTTTATTCTTGGATTCAGTAGTGTAGGTGTATGAGAGTTCGGACCCCCCCCCCCATCCTGCCCCCGCCTTGAAGGAATACCACTCCAACACACCTTACTTCTCCAGCTAAGACTGGTACCCATTGACAGCTGGCTGGACTGAGATGATACACTTGAAGTGTCATGTCCAAGGAGACAGACAGGCAGCACCGGGAATCAACCCCAGGTCTAGAAATTGGTGATCCAACTCCTACGTACTCATATATTGTGTTTTTGAAACAATGAATCAGTGTGTGATTCAGTTTCTGCATTTACAATTTTAAGCATTTGAGTACAATGAATTGCTTTGTTGCACATTTGGTTTGTTTGGTTCAAAGCTTCAAACAGTTTCATGTCTGCCAGCATATGTGAGGAACATTTTGGGAAGGGTTTAAACTCCAAATCCACCCCCTACTCCTGTACTAACTCTAAATGTGTTTTTCTCCCATCATGCAAATGCAGTATAAGATGTCTGGGCTTCATATTTATCTTCAATTGGAGCAGCACCTATTCCAAATACCAAATGCCTATAATCAACTGTACAGCCAGCTCCACTGCCTTCCTGTCATGAACGTACATAATTTTTTCAGTACTTTTAATCCTGTTTAAACACTTTCTGTGAAAAGTGGAGCCATTCATCCATGCCAAGAGAAATATTCATCACTGGAGCTGTTCCTGAGTAAACGGAGAAGCTATTAGATGATTTTCAGGCATGATAATGGCTCTGCTGCGATTTAGCAATGTCAGTACACTGAGGGTAATGAACCAAAGTTGAAACTTTCATTCGGACTGCAGGTTAGATGAGAGAGAAGAGTAGAACTGCCTCAGGAGATATTGCTTCCGCTCCCTTCTCTTTGTTCAGGAGGCCTTTAAATGGCAACTTTGAGCTGGGAAAGCGAGGTGATGTTCTTTTACCTTGACAGAATCAACTCACTTCTAATGACATATCACTGCTAAGTCCTGACTAAGGAGTTTTGGTCCATCCAGACGTTTTCTGCTTCTATTATTATAAGAAAAAAAATCTGCATCAGCACCCAGGCATCCACTCGGTTTCATCATCATCCGCCATGGCCTCCATAAAGGCCAGCTGCTTATTTGTGCTGATGTCGCGGTGGGTTATGGGGGAAGGGGAAACAACAGAGGAAAGGGTGCTGGTTTCATAGGTTGCAACTGGGATAAGTTGCTGTTTGGGCTGTTTGCAGCAGCCACACTGACACGGAGTGAGATAGAGATACAAGAGGATAACAACCATGGTGACTGCGCAGCCCAGCAACGTGGTGTAGCCCGTACTGAATGACTCAGGTGCAGCAAGTACCACTGTCACGTTCACCTCTCGGGTTGCATTCAGAGCCTGTTTAATGTCTACCGCTGTGCACACGTACAGACCAGAGTCATTCACCTTGGCTGCATGGATCTCCAAGGTGCCATTAGGAAGCAGGCTAATTAATGTGTCATTGAAATTTGCCTGGGTGATGTAACCATTGACTGGAGAGAGCCACATAAAAGAGAGGTTCCTGCCACTCAGCGATGTTAGGCAGTCCAAACGTACTTGTTCTCCTTCTAAAACCAACACACTGGACAGGAGCACCGTGACAGGCTGCGAAACTGCTTTTTCCATAGTGCAGTTGTGAAAGAAGCGTGAGTGTTGCAGGAAGCGGATGGACACTCGGTGTTCCCCGTAGATGGTGCACTTGTGCTCATCAAAGAAGTCCTTTAGAGAGTTGTAGCCCCTCATTTCCCAGTGCAAGAAGACATTGTACATGGAGCACTCGCAGATTAGAGAGTTGTTGTGGAGATACAACCCCCTCTGCACCAACCCGGGCAAAGCTTTCACATCCTCCCACGGCAACGTCGTCATACGGTTGGATGACAAATCCAGCATAGTGAGGAATGGATTACTGTGATCTAGGATGGAGAAAAATGGGAAGTTTGTGATCTGGTTGAGGCTGAAATAGACCTTTTTTAAGCTACTCAGTCCGCTCAGTGAGCCGGCCTCCACCTGTGTGATCTTATTGTTGTAGAGGAGCAGCTCCTCCAACCTCCACAGCCCATGAAAATAGTGCTGCTCCACAACATGCAGCTTGTTGGAGGAGAGGTCAAGGTGTCTCAGGCCGGAGGTGTTGTGAAACACGGTGTAGCCCAGAGTGCTGATCTGATTGTTGGCCAGGCGGAGGTTTTGTAATTTGGGCATCTTACTGAAGCTACTTGGACCGAGCCAGGAGAGACGGTTGTGGCTGAGGTCCAGGGTGACGGAGAAGGTGGGCAGAGAGTGAGGGAGCTTGGTGAGATAGGTGGAGCTGCAGCTGATTGTGTCAGATACACAGAGGCACATGGATGGGCAGGCCTCTTCAGAGCAACAGAGCAGACACAACACAACCAGAAGAGGGCTGAGACACAGTGCAGAGGTCATGGTTCTGGAAGCCGGATCTAACAGTTCTCTGCCAAACAACAAAATAGCATCATATATTAGAAAGCTATTCTTTTAAAAACCTTTATTGAGAAAATGGGGTCACAAGATTAAGAATTTAACCCTCATCAGTACACATCATGAAAATTGCTAATCTGTACACCTGGTGTCTATGCAGACCCCACCAGAAGGTTGTGTCTTTCCTTAATACGATTAACATGTTTTTATTGATGACTTTCTTGCAGGTATCTGAAATATAATTAGATAGGGTCACTTTGCAAGTATTTTGAAAAACAGACTTTTGCATTTGATTTGGAAAAAGACTGATCTTTTTTTTTTTTCTCTCTTTTTTGCACGCAGCTTTTTAGTAGCAAAAATCTAATTTCATACCTATACCTGCAGTTTCTCTGATGCCAATAACCTGAATAAATCTGCTTTGGCAGTGCTAGTTATGAAAAATTGATACTAAACTCAAAATTTTCCTAAGGAGTCTGACTGGATACCATTATATCAAACTGAGGACCAACCTGACCCCATATGACAAAATTATTATGGAACCCACAATATTTATTCAAACTGGTTCAAAATAAAAGAAATTGAAGACAGTTGTATAATTACATAGAATTTTAGCTGAATAAGTATAACAGCTTAGAAAATATATCAATAAATACACACCTGGGGTTTGCTTGCACCCCGGGTGTAATATATTCAGTGTACAGCAAAAAAATATGCATTCAAAGGTGCTGTGTGCAGTGTAGGAAACTAATAACACACGACTGAAGTCATATTTATGACCAGAAAACAATACCCTACCTTAAAATGTTTCATCTGCATTAGCTTCTTGAAGATTAGCAATGATTCAAAATCAATTCAAACTATTTGTACATGAATCTGAAACAGGAAAGAGGAAAGGTTTGTCCCAGATGGCTCCAGTAAAAACAGAAAATTCACCTGAAATGCAAATCCAGAAAAAAACAGCTAAGTGACAACATGAGAATCCAACATTAAAAGTCACCAGCTAATCCTCGTATTCTTCTCAGACCCTCTTTCCGAGACATTCGAGGAACATCGCACCTCTCTTGGCTTTCTCCGCGGCCAACTTCTGCATACCCCGACGAGCCTTCTCATCCCAAATAACAGTGCCGATCAGCAAAACGTCCCGCAGTTATGCAGAGGATAAGAAGAGAGCTGACTTAATCCCCCACAATCCCCTCCTCCCTCCATGTGTCGTTTTAGAGACCCGAGTCCCACTCTCATCATTCACTGGGGGTTGGAGCGGTGGGGGTGTGTGTGTTGGTGGTTACCATTCGTTTCCTCTCTCTCTTTCCTAACACTATTATGTTTTTTTTAGACTTTTAGCATTCTGCTTACTGACAGATTAGTAGAAGTTGGGAGTGTTCCCTCTGAATATTACATGCATTATGCTGAAACCTTTCACCGATAATCCCAGTAGGCTGAAAGTTGGTGATGACTAATGTACGCATTTGTGACTGTGTGGATGTCACTTTACTCACATTTAGAAATACTCCGTTTTATTTGGGGTAATCTCAGTTTTGCAATGAGGAAAAGCTGGCCCTTGGTTTTTTTTCTTTTTCCTCTTTTTTGTGTATTTTATGAGCTTCTGTAAGGCTGGATGTTATCTTACCTGTGTGCCTCGTCATTATGGCGTATCCCACAGCTTCCTCCTCCACCTCCTCTTCTTGTTTGACTCCTTGCTTCTTTTCAGCTGTGCGTTTGACTGGATTCACTGTGTCCATGCTGCCTGGTCATGGTGGTCCTGACAGCTGTGAGGTCTGTCACACTGAATTAGTTTTGCCTCTCAGCAGCTTCCTCCTCCGACCCACCACTCCCTCCCTCTAAGTGCTCGCAGCTTCGCCTGACTCCCACTCACTCTGCAGAGGCACGCAGCTTGTCTCCCTGCAGAATCTTACTGCAGGCTTTCAGGATGGGGTTCACTTTCAAAAGGTGGGCTGATGAGATGAAGGTGGATGCAGGAAACTGGGCCTAAAGCTTTAGGCGGAGTTCAGTTTGAAATATTCCTCCGCAGTGTTTAAGAATGGAACAGGAGACAAAAATTTCAGTGTGTTTGTGCAGAATTAAAATAAGCTTTCAGCGTCATGACGTTGTGGCATGACACACAATCCTGTCTCAGGGCTGTCGTCACCCGCTTGGCTTCAGCATATACGAAATATGCAAACCCACACATTTGATGTGTTAGGAACGGATGCTGAACTGGCCCTCGTTGGAGGTGTGCTGTAGTATAACCAGCAGGAGACCAGTGATGTGTGCAGTGAATTTGGTGACACCACACCTGAATTTATTTATTTTTTTCTGGTGTCTTGTTTTTGCACTTTGTAGACGGTCCCTATGCTTGTTTCTCAGCTTAGAGGACAGCTCATATGGATAAAAATAAGGTTGTAGCTCGTTGTCTCACTTCCTGAGTTTGGAAAGTGTTTGTTTTCTACGTTTCTCTTAAGATTATTGAACCGTTTACTGGAGGGGGAGGTTTCTCTCCTCTGTGAGTGTGATGCCTTCATTTCTGTTTGACAAGTGGACCGTCCCAGTCAAACTCCTCACCTGACACACCCAAGGGGTCAGGCGCTTGACACCAGAAGCGAGAGCTGCTGGGATCACCTCCCCACCTCACCGGCTGTAGTTAGTGTGACTTGATAGAGAGAGTGGCAACATGACAAGTCGAAAAAAAATCGGTTACGTGACTCCTGGTGCCATCTTGGGTTCAAAAAAAGTGTTCGCTGTTAATCTGTCTGCATGTAAATCCAGCTATTTTATTTACTTATTAGCTGAAAATGTCAGGTTGTTGTGCATTTGGATGCACAAATAGACAGAACAAGGGCTTCAAGATGTACAGATTCCCTTCAGATCCAAACAGAAGAAAAATTTGGGCAAATAAAGTCAGCCATGTGGGATGGAAGCCGCCATCATCGTCAAAGCTTCGAGAGGTAAATTTATTGTTCAGTCCCATGTACAGTAAAACTCACCAAAAACGTCATTGTATAAACCAGATATTCGCAGTCACTGGACAAAAAAGGTCCCAAAGCTTTAGTATTGTTTTCCATGTAATAAACACCGTATATAAGGGATTTTGTACGGATTTTTCCCTCACATCGGATAAAATGTCCCGTCCAATCACAATGTATTTCCATTAAGCCCCTCGGATGTGGGACTGGAGTCATGTCCCTGTTTAAAAGTCTGACCGTTTATTTTTTTCACGCCGTACTCAGACTCAGAGCCGCAGCCTGAAGTGCGTGTCCGGCTGTGGCAGGCTGCAGGCTGCATAGTGAAAGCACAGAAAAGCAGCAAAAAAAAATTTCAATTCAATTTCAATTTATAGTGCCAAATCACAACAGAGTTGCCTCAAAGCGCTTCACACAGGTAAGGTCTAACCTTACCAACCCCCAGAGCAACAGTGGTAAGGAAAAACTCCCTCTGAGGAAGAAACCTCAAGCAGACCAGACTCAAAGGGGTGACCCTCTGCTTGGGCCATGGTACAAACATAAATTACAGAACAATTCACAGAACAATTCACGGACGAATATACAAGAAATGCTATTGGCGCACAGGACAGGAGGATCGCCAACACGAATATAACTCCCATCTCTGGATGGAGCTGCACCTTAAACAGAGAGAAAAAAACAGAATCAGGCATCAGAAAGACAAAAAAATACTGTATAATTTGCATTAAACAACAAGAAAACAGAGAAATACTAAGTTGATCGCCAGCCATTAGCTCTAAACTTCACTAAAAGAATTTAGGTAAAGTTGAGGCCGCGGCCCGCTCCAATTACTAATAAATGAATTAAAAGAGTAAAAAGCGTAAAACAAAACTGTACCAGTATGCTAGCCATATAAAAGGGAAAATAAGTTCACCTTAAGTCTGGACTTGAAAGTCTCCACAGAATCTGACTGTTTTATTGACACAGGAAGATCATTCCACAGAACAGGGGCACGATAAGAGAAAGCTCTGTGACCCGCAGACCTCTTATTCACCTTAGGGACACAAAGTAGTCCTGCACCCTGAGAACGTAAAGCCCGGGCTGGTACATAAGGTTTAATTAGGTCAGCTAGGTAGGGAGTGTTGTGAAAGTGTCGTGACACGGACCCACAACAGGGGGCGGTAATGAACGGACAATGGATAAGCCAAAAGTAACAATTTAATGTTGTGAATCGCACAACGATGTACAGACAATAACAATATGGTGGACTGTCAATCATACACCAGGTGACGTGTGGGCAGGCTCGACGATAGAAGACGCCTGGCGAGAGAAGAGCTGGATCCCCACACGGCTTCCACCACCAACGGAGCTGAAGAACACCGGAGCCGCCAAGCCCTGCGCCCCAGGTGGCCGCTGTCTTCAGCAGTCAGACCCCGTACTGCTGGCAGAAAACAGAGACAGTCCTGATGAGTGTGAGTTCGCACACTCAGCAATCCCACAGTCAGTGTTCAGTAAAGGAGGGAGAACCTCCACCTCCAATCACACACTCGTGCAGCTCCTGTCTAACCACTTATCTGATTGGAGTGTGAAGCGAAGCCGTCGCTGATCACACCAAACGCCAATCCCACAGATAAGGCAAACACCACAGGATAACGGCTGCAAAAGAAGTTCAGATTATTACTCAATGTTTTGAGTCAGCAGAGAAAAGTACCTGAATGGTAGCTGATTTCTCGGCGAGGAGGTGGAGTTGCAGTCCGGCCTTTATGGTGATGGTGATGATGATGAATGAGTGACAGCTGGTCCTGAGGATGAGTGACAGCTGTCACTCCCAGTGGCTCTGGCGCCCTCTCGTGCTTGAAGCCCGCACTCCAAGCAGGGCGCCATCTGGTGGTGGTGGGCCAGCAGTACCTCCTCTTCAGCGGCCCACACAACAGGGAGGTGCCAGTCCATGAATAATTTTATAGGTTAGTAGCAGAACCTTAAAATCTGATCTCACTGGGACAGGAAGCCAGTGAAGGGATGCCAAAATGGGTGTAATGTGGTCGAACTTTCTGCTTCGTGTCAAAAGTCTGGCTGCAGTATTTTGAACCAATTGGAGACCCCTAATACTAGACTGCGGTAAACCAGAAAATAGAACATTGCAGTAGTCCAATCTAGAAGAGATAAATGCATGGATCAGGGTCTCGGCATCAGCCATAGACAGGATGGGACAAATCTTTGCTATATTTCGCAGGTGGAAGAAAGCAGTCCTAGTAATATTTCTAATGTGGAGGCCAAAGGACAACGAAGGCTCAAAAATTACCCCAGGGTTCCTCACTTTGTCAGTGTGATGTATGACACACGAGCCGAGGCTGAGTGTTAACTGTTCAAATTGATGCCGATGTCTCAGTGGACCAAGAACCATCATTTCAGTCTTATCAGAGTTTAAAAGTAGGAAGTTTCTAGACATCCAACTTCTCACTGCTGCAAGGCAATCTTCTAAGGATTTTATGTGAACGAGATTACCAGCAGTTATCGGCATGTATAACTGAGTATCATCTGCATAGCAGTGAAATCCCAAAACGCCGCAATATGTGCCCAAGGGGTGCTATATAAAGGTAGAAAAGCAGGGGGCCTAAGATAGACCCCTGTGGAACCCCAAATTTCATGTCACTAAGGTTAGAGGTAGTGTTACTGTACAAAACACAGTGAGAACGACTGGTCAAGTATGACGTCAGCCATGCCAGGGCACTCCCAGTAATCCCAAAATGATTTTCCAGCCTATCAAGTAGAATATGATGATCCACTGTATCAAATGCAGCAATGAAACCTAACAGCAACAGAACCGTAGTGGTGTCCGAATCCATTGTAAGCAGAAGATCATTCACCACTTTAGTGAGAGCCGTCTCTGTGGAATGATATTTTCTAAAAGCAGACTGCAGTGGCTCAAAGAGATTATTCTCAGTCACATAGTCTACGAGCTGCCGTGACACCACTTTTTCCAGAATTTTAGAGAAAAATGATAGATTTGATATCGGCCGATAGTTTGTCAATACACTAGGGTCAAGATTAGGTTTCTTAAGTAATGGTTTAATCACTGCAGATTTGAAACATTTAGGAACAGATCCAGAAGTTAAAGAAAGATTAATAATTTCCAGCACATTCAGCCCAAGAGTGGGCCACAGGTCCTTAAACAGTTTTGTTGATATAGGATCAAATAAACAGGTTGTGCTTTTTGTTGACATTACGAGTTTTGTCAGCATGTCTAGTGAGATACTGTCAAATTCTGTAAATCTAGGTAATACCTCAGTAGTGGCTCCCACATCAATAGCAGGGTGTAGTGGCTGGATTAAGGCATGCCGGGATATGTTTAACTTGATGTCTTCTATTTTCTTCCCAAAGTAATCCAGGAAATCTTGTACTGTAAAAGGAAAGCGAACTACAGGTGGTTGTCCATGCAAAAGTGTTGCCACCGTGTCGAACAAGAACTTTGAGTTATGCTTGTTTTTGTTGATCAAACCAGAGTAGTAAGTTCGCTTTGTAGCCAATAATGCATGCTTATAGTCTAAGATAGCATCACGCCACGCAAGGTGAAATACTTCTAATTTTGAATGGCACCATTTCCATTCTAGACCTCTTGTTTTATGCTTGAGGTCACGCAGATAATCACTGAACCAAGGTGACTGTGATATGGGGGAGCGCGGTTTTAACACAGGTGGTGCAATCATGTCGAGTGTAGTTTTGAGCACTGAGTTTAAACTATCCACAAGTCTGTCTACTGACTGGGTATTTGTCAAATGTGAAGCTAAGACATCAGGCAGTCTAGCTTCGAGTTCAGTCTTAGTTGAGGAGTTGATGCATCACCATAATGATATATAAGGTTGTTGTTCCACTAAACACGGCAGCGAAACTGTAAACTTAATAAGTGAGTGATCAGACACCACTGATGTAAGAGGCATGATGTCAATATTTGTGACAGCAATACCACGTGCGAGAACCAGATCCAGGGTATTTCCACTAATGTGCGTCGAATCCCGAATGCATTGCCAAAATCCTAATGCATGCACACTTTCCATAAATGATTTGCAGAGGGGATCAGAAGGCTTATTTATATGAATGTTAAAGTCACCAATGATCAGAATGTTATCTACACTAGTTGACAAGTTAAAGATGAATGCACCAAATTCATCTAAGAATTCAGAATATGGGCCAGGAGGCCTATATACAGTGACAAAGTAATACGACTGATTTTTATTCTTCTGACCTTGGCAATGTGTAATATCCTGAGCAGAGCGGAGAATCAGATGCTCAAACGAGTGATATTTGTAACCCCCAACAGCTAATAAGCTAAACCTAGATTTATAAATAAGAGCAACACCCCCGCCTTGCTTCACATCACGAGGGACGTGACTAAATGTATATGCTGGTGGGCAGGCCTCATTTAAGGGGAGGACAGCTGTAGGTTTAAGCCAGGTTTCACATAGCCCAATCATATCTAAGTGACAATAATTAGATCATTGATCAACAATGATTTTGAGGACAGTGATCTTATGTTAATGAGACCCAGTCTAAGGACCTCAGTGGGGTTGACAGTTGAAGTGTTTGGGTTTAGGGGTGGTTCCAGAGTAGCATATATAAGATGCCTAGAAGTAGGTTTAGGTTTAAGACATTCCACGCACGTTGTAGGTAGCAGACACAAAATCTTTGCTATTGCTGGAACAACCACTGGGCCATCCTCAATTTCAACATCATCCAGTATAGTAATGGGTATTAAGTTTGGAAAGCATATCCCTCTATGATTTTTATGGACATGACTACGGACGCAGGCCACAGTCTCAACTTGTTGAAATTCCCTCCCTGGCAAATAAACTGCACTATCACCATAGTGGATTTTCTGCACTAAATTCTCAGCTAAGATAATGGATTCCACACCCACATTTGTCATAAGCCTTGCAGGGTCTGTAATCACCTGCTCTGTGGCCTGCTGTAGATTCCTAATGTTACCCTCCCTGTAGAGCTCTATCTATGTTCGCAGACAAGATGGCGGCGCCTTCCCCAGTAGGGTGGAGGCTGTCCGGCATCAGCAAGCCACGGCAGCCCCAAAACGAAGGCCAGTTATCAATAAAGCTAAAACCTTGCTGTCTACAACGATGTCAGCCTGCTAAATGCCTCATCAGTGCCCCAGGAGGGGAGGGGACCAGAGACTATTAATCGATGCCCACACATCTTTCTGGCAAGGTTGCAAGTCCTCTTTATGTCCATTTTTGTGACCTCTGAGTGCTTCATCCTGATATCATTGGTGCCAACGTGAATAACTGTGTGACTATATCTCATGTCATGTTCCTTTGTCTGTCTTCCCTTCTGCAGTGTCAGCACCCTAAGATGAGATGCAGTGTCGGGACCTCTGGCCCCAGGAATACATTTAACGCCAGCCGGTGTCTGTAACCTGACTTTGCGGGTGATAGAATCCCCTATCACTAAAGTCCGGTGTTTCGGCCTGGAGACAGGAGTGGAAGTCACTTGTGGGCTCAGAGAATTCACATCTGGCAAATCCAAGGGCGAGAACCGATTCACAGTTCGCACTGGCGAGTGTGATCGGGGCACCAAGCCCTACGGGGCTTCCTCCGCCTAGCCACAGTCCGAAAGCCATCCTCCACAGCCGGCGTTTCTAAGCTGATGCTAATGGGCTCGCTAGCCGGCCCAACACTAACCTCACCTGGAGTGTCTGTAACATCTAACTCCACTGCGCTAAGAAGCTGCTCTAACTTATGGACACGGCTCTCTAAGAGTGTCACCCTATCTTCCAACACCACACAGGATTTACGGAGGGTGTAAAGTAGAATTAGTAGTGTACTTTGTGCACTAAGAAATTCAAGAATGTAGCCAAGCAAACACGAGCTAACCAATAATGGATAAGCTAACCACTCCGCGGCTCACACAAAACACAAATAAATGAATTAAAATTCACAGCAGTTACACTGAAAAACTAACAGAAGTATTAAACAGGTAAAAAAGCAGCAGCTATAAAATTTTTATTTATTTATTTATTTATTCAATGTTTTACCAGGTAAGTCAATTGAGAACACTTTCTCATTTACAATGACGACCTGGACAAGAGGCAACACAACAGCAGGAGAGAATAACAGATTTACAATCTCCACATACAACAGTGAAAAACCAACAGTAAAACAACTGCAGAAAGAACAACAATAAAAAATACACTAAACAGTTAATTAACTAATAGGAGTGTAAAAAAATGAAATGAAAAAATGACGGGGGTCTAACGCAAGCTAACCGCTAGCGAAAATGCTCCTAAGAAAGCTGCTCCTAAGATTTTACACAGGAGTAAAATAATTACTTAAAATTCACAGCAGTTCAACTGAAAAATGAAGTATTAAACGGGTAGAAAAGAAACAGCTATAAAAGTAACAACGGAGAGGGGAGGGGTCGACCTAGCTAGCGAAAGCTAACCGCTAGTGAATGCTAACTGCTAGCGATTCACAACAGGACTGTTGTTAAATAACGTTCAGAGTAGATACAATTAATAACCAGAAGAGTGCTAAACAGAAATAAAAGAAGCGTATACAACTGTGTGAAGTTCAGAGTGGCATCACAGCAACAAACAATCCGTCAGAAGCAAGTTGCCCGATCTGTGAAAATCCTTAAAAATGTTAAATCACAGCTGGCTGTCCTTCATCTGCCATCATATTATAATACTTTTTACAGTCCATGCGCTTATTACAAATGGATCAGAAAAGTCTGCAACTTTACAGCACAAAGTCGATAAAAAATGAAAATGTACAGCTTGCCTTTGATTTGGAGGTGATGATTGTAGAAAGAAAAGCTTGTTGAGGGTCAAATAATCCAGAATAAAGCATAATCCAGCAACGGAAAACTTTAAAACTGTCATGCACATCGTTGCATGACATGGAGTTACAGAGCTGCAGCTGCATAAATCAGGCTTTCAATTAATTCAATAAATCATCATAAATTGTAAATTTATATAAATTTGATATCTTAACTATTTTTATATTTATTTTGATACAGAGGCGTAGCACCAAATTCTGGGCCCTAGGTACAAGCCATATTGAAGACCCCCCCCCCCCCCCCCCCCCCACTGTTATGTTCTTTTTTATTAACGCAAACACCAAATTTCTAATGCGTAGTCAAACCAGGTCTAAATTATGTATACATTAGATCACACCTGGGAGTTACAACCCTTTTTAAAGTTGGGGAGCAATATTGAGTTGGGGGGTCTGGGGGACCAAATTGCACCATTTTCTAGAAAAATGGTGCAATTTTGTCCCCCAAACCCCCCACAACTCAATATAGCTTGCTTTCAAGCTCACCTCTCTTTTCAAAGAATTTGGTTAGCAGCTGCTTTCCCTCATTTAGTTTTCTTTCCCTGTCCTTTTTTCTCTTCTTTTTTGAAATCCAGACTTTGATTTTTGATGAAAGACATATTTTATTTCAGCCTAAACACTAGGGCTGCAACTAATGATTATTTTACTAATCAGTTCATCGGTCGATTATTTTTTCGGTTAATCTTTTTTTTTTCTTTCTTTTACTTACATGTGAGTTTTGCCATTATTTCTTTAAGTGAGTTATTATTAAAAGGCCTTTGTCACACAACATCGTTTGACCTTGTAACAAAGTTATGTCATATTCTTGTCAGAAACATACCTGGAGTAGTGTTTTGTTTTATTTTGCACATACATACATCACCGACACACCACAAAGAGATTTCCATCAGGTTTAGATGCCTACAGCAACTATCTCAACCACTGACAACATATTACAGCAAGAATCCACGAAAGTATTTTAAAGGCCTGACGAAAGTGTAATATATTTAATAACATACACAAATGTGCAGTTTACTGCATTTTATTTTTTTTCTTGTGTAAAAACACAGCTTAGATGTGGTTTGACCGAACCAAATTGTCATTAAACTTAATAAAACACGGATGAAGTGGAGGATTAAGAGTCACGGTGTTCACAGGAAACAGTTATTTCTGTATTTATTTATGTTCATTGTGTTGTGTGGGCCGCTGAAGAGGAGGTACTGCTGGCCCATCACCACCAGAGGGTGCCCTGTCTGGAGTGCGGGCTCCAGGCACCAGAGGGCGCTGCCGCCTCACAGGAGCAGCTGGGGTGACAGCTGTCACTTATCGCCTATGACAGCTGTCACCAATCATCTGATCAGCAGTGGTATATCAGCAGGACGACATCTTCACCTCTTTGCCGAGATATCGCTCTACCTTGAAGGTACTGTTCTCAGCCGACTGTGTTGTCTTTGTCAACATTAACACTTTGTTACTTTTGTGCGTGAAGTAGCAGACATTCTTCCGACGAGAGGAGGTGGTTTTCCCGCCATACGGGTTGCTGGGTGCACACGCACCCACCTTTAACTGTTTTTGTTCCTCGCCAGCAGTACCAGATCCGACACGCGGAGGCAGTGGCCACCTGGGAGTTCGGGACTTGGCGGCTCCAGTATTTCCGGGGTTCGGTGGCGGAGGAAATCGTGTGGTTCCGGTTCTGCTTTGGACAGACGTCTCTTATCTTCGAGCCTGCCCACGTGACACATTGTGTGAATTGACTTCTTGTCTATTGTTGTAATCTGTTGTGTTTGTTGTGCTTTTTGTCACAACAGTAAAGCGTTGTTATTTGGCTACCTCCATTGTCCGTTCATTTGCGCCCCCTGTTGTGGGTCCGTGTTCCTACACTTTCACAACAGGATATCTCGGCCAACGTCATGGACCCCGAGGGGCGTCAACCGGCTGTTGAATGGCCAATGGAAGAGCAGGGCGCACAGGCGTCTGCAGGAGGAATGATCGGTGAGTTGCAGCGAATCCTCACCGCTTTTACGGCTCGGTTGGATCTAATGACCGAGCAGAACGTCCTCCTTAACCGCAGGGTGGAGGCTCTCGCCGCGCAGGTGGAAGCGCGCCCTCAGGGCGCTGCTGCGGCTCCCCCTCCTGTCGATCCTGTGCGCAACAGTGACGTTCCACAGGTCATTCAACGACCCCTCCCACCTTCCCCTGAAGCATACATAAGCCCTCCAGAGCCGTACGGGGGTTGTGTGGAGACGTGCGCGGACTTTCTTATGCAGTGTTCGCTCGTCTTCGCACAACGTCCCGTCATGTACGCAACTGATGCTAGTAGGATAGCTTATGTGATTGCTCTGCTTCGGGGTAAAGCACGCGCCTGGGCTACGGCGCTCTGGGAACAGAACTCACGGTTGTTATCAGCATACACTGGGTTTGTGGGGGAGTTCAGAACAGTGTTTGATCACCCTAACAGAGGAGAGACCGCTTCAACCGTGCTGCTGTCAATGAGACAGGGACGCGAGAGCGCAGCCGCTTATGCAGTCAACTTCCGCATCGCGGCTGCGAGGTCCGGCTGGAATAACGTTGCACTCCGCGCCGCCTTCATAAACGGACTGTCGTTGGTTCTGAAGGAGCAGCTGGTAGCTAAGGAGGAACCGCGGGATTTAGATGGGCTTATCGATCTCGTTATACGGTTAGACAATCGGTTGGAGGAACGCCGTCGGGAGCGAGGCGAAGGACGTGACCGGATACGCGCCGCCCCTCTCCCTTCCGGGTTCGAAAAGGGGCCGCCCTCCCCACGCTCCAAAGCCGCAGCACTTTGTGGGGCAACAGCTCCCCCTGCTGACGTTGTTAGGGAAACGCACAGGGCCAAAATGGGGAGGCTGATCCGTGGAGAGTGTTTTCTCTGCAGCTCAACTGAGCACACACAGAGAAACTGCCCCAAACGGCCAAAACCACAACACTCGCCCTTAGAGACTGGGCTAAGGGGGGGGTCAAAACATTCAAGTGAGACACACACAAATTGCCACACGACTCCCAGTCACAATCCTGAGCGGGGATTTAACCCTTCAAGCCCGAGCACTGGTGGACACGGGGTCAGAAGGGAATCTGCTAGACAGCAGATGGGCAAGGGAGGTAGGGCTCCCTGTGGTGGCGCTTCCTTCGCCGTTGCAGGTGCAGGCACTAGATGGCACCCTCCTCCCTTTACTCACACACAAGACACAACCAGTAACTCTGGTGGTGTCTGGAAACCACCGGGAGGAGATTGAGTTTTTTGTAACTCCTTCTACCTCCCACGTGATTTTGGGCATCCCATGGATGTTGAAGCACAATCCCCGGATTGATTGGCCGTCTGGGGTGGTGGTTCAGTGGAGCGAAACCTGCCATCGGGGGTGTTTAGGATCCTCGGTTCCTCCCGGTTCACAGGCTAAGGAGGAGGTCAAAGTCCCTCCCAATCTGACGGCAGTGCCGCTTGAGTACCACGATCTTGCTGACGTCTTCAGTAAGGATCTGGCACTCACCCTTCCCCCGCACCGTCCGTACGATTGTGCCATTGATTTGGTTCCAGGCGCTGAGTTCCCGTCCAGCAGGCTGTACAACCTCTCACGACCTGAGCGCGAATCAATGGAGACCTACATCCGGGACTCATTGGCTGCCGGGCTGATCCGGAACTCCACCTCCCCGATGGGGGCAGGTTTCTTTTTTGTGGGCAAGAAAGATGGCGGACTTCGTCCATGTATTGATTACAGGGGGCTGAATGAGATTACGGTTCGCAACCGATACCCGTTGCCATTGTTAGATTCCATGTTCACCCCCCTGCATGGAGCCAAAATCTTTACTAAGCTGGATCTTAGAAATGCGTATCACCTGGTTCGGATCCGGAAGGGAGACGAATGGAAGACGGCATTTAACACCCCATTAGGTCACTTTGAGTACCTGGTCATGCCGTTCGGCCTCACCAACGCCCCCGCGACGTTCCAAGCCTTGGTTAACGACGTCTTGCGGGACTTCCTGCACCGATTCGTCTTCGTATATCTGGACGATATTCTCATCTTTTCTCCGGATCCTGAGACCCATGTCCAGCATGTACGTCAGGTCCTGCAGCGGTTGTTAGAGAACCGACTGTTTGTGAAGGGCGAGAAGTGCGAGTTTCACCGCACGTCTTTGTCCTTCCTGGGGTTTATCATCTCCTCTAACTCCGTCGCCCCTGATCCGGCCAAGGTTGCGGCGGTGAGAGATTGGCCCCAACCAACAAGCCGTAGGAAGCTGCAACAGTTCCTCGGCTTCGCTAATTTCTATAGGAGGTTCATTAAGGGCTACAGTCAGGTAGTTAGCCCCCTGACAGCCCTGACCTCTCCAAAAGTCCCCTTCACCTGGTCGGATCGGTGCGAAGCCGCGTTCAAGGAGTTGAAACGACGGTTCTCTACTGCGCCAGTTTTGGTGCAGCCCGACCCTAGCCGCCAGTTCATGGTTGAAGTGGACACCTCTGACTCAGGGATAGGAGCCGTGCTGTCCCAGAGCGGAGAGACCGATAAGGTACTTCACCCGTGTGCCTACTTTTCACGCAGGTTGACCCCGGCTGAACGGAACTATGACGTCGGCAATCGAGAATTCCTTGCGGTGAAAGAGGCTCTTGAAGAGTGGAGACATCTGTTGGAGGGAACGTCCGTGCCATTCACGGTTTTCACTGACCACTGGAACCTGGAGTATATCAGGACCGCCAAGCGGCTGAACCCCAGGCAAGTCCGCTGGTCACTGTTCTTCGGCCGTTTTGACTTCCGGATCACCTACCGCCCCGGGACCAAAAACCAGAGATCGGATGCCTTGTCCCGGGTGCATGAAGACGAAGTCAAAACGGAGTTGTCGGATCCACCGGAACCTATCATCCCGGAGTCCGCTATCGTGGCCACCCTCACCTGGGACGTAGAGAAAACCGTCCGGGAGGCCCTGGCACGGAGCCCGGATCCCGGAACTGGGCCGAAGAACAAACTTTACGTCCCACCAGAGGCCAGGGCTGCAGTCCTGGACTTCTGTCACGGCTCCAAGTTCTCCTGTCATCCAGGGGTGCGTAGGACCGTGGCAGTTGTCCGGCAGCGCTTCTGGTGGGCGTCCCTGGAGGCCGACATCCGGGATTATATCCAGGCCTGCACCACCTGCGCCAGGGGCAAGGCTGACCACCGCAGGGCATCGGGACTGCTCCAGCCGCTGCCTGTGCCTCATCGCCCCTGGTCCCACATCGGCCTGGATTTTGTCACAGGCCTCCCGCCGTCCCAGGGAAACACCACCATCCTCACGATAGTGGACCGATTCTCCAAGGCGGCCCACTTCGTGGCCCTCCCGAAGCTCCCGACTGCCCAGGAGACAGCGGACCTCCTGGTCCACCACGTCGTCCGGCTGCATGGGATTCCAACAGACATTGTCTCCGACCGCGGTCCCCAGTTCTCCTCGCAAGTCTGGAGGAGCTTCTGCCGGGAACTGGGGGCCACGGTGAGTCTCTCGTCCGGGTATCATCCTCAGACCAACGGGCAAGCAGAACGGGTCAATCAGGAGGTGGAACAGGCCCTGCGCTGCGTGACGGCCGCTCACCCGGCGGCCTGGAGTACCCATTTGGCCTGGATCGAGTATGCCCATAACAGCCAGGTGTCTTCAGCCACCGGCCTCTCCCCTTTTGAGGTGTGTCTGGGGTATCAGCCCCCGTTGTTTCCGGTGGTTGAGGGAGAAGTCGGTGTGCCCTCGGTCCAGGCCCACCTGTAGAAGTGCCGTCGGGTGTGGCGCGCCGCCCGTTCTGCTTTGCTAAAGGCCCGGACGAGGGCAAAAGCCCATGCAGACCGTCGGCGGACCCCGGCCCCTGCGTATCGGCCAGGGCAGGAGGTGTGGTTGTCCACCAAGGACATTCCCCTGAAAGTGGACTCCCCCAAACTACAGGCCCGTTACATCGGTCCCTTCAGGATCCTTAAGGTCATCAGTCCAGCCGCAGTGAGGCTTCAGCTTCCGGCCTCACTGCGGATCCATCCTGTTTTCCATGTGTCCCGGATAAAGCCGCATCACACCTCACCCCTCTGTGCTCCGGGTCCGGCGCCGCCTCCTGCCCAGATCATCGATGGCGAGCCGGCTTGGACTGTGCGCCGGCTCTTGGATGTCCGTAGGATGGGCCGGGGCTTCCAGTATTTGGTGGAATGGGAGGGGTACGGATCCGAAGAACGCTCCTGGGTGAAGAGGAGCTTCATCCTGGACCCGGCCCTCCTGGCCGATTTCTACCGCCGCCACCCGGACAAGCCTGGTCGGGCGCCAGGAGGCGCCCGTTGAGGGGGGGGTCCTGTTGTGTGGGCCGCTGAAGAGGAGGTACTGCTGGCCCATCACCACCAGAGGGCGCCCTGTCTGGAGTGCGGGCTCCAGGCACCAGAGGGCGCTGCCGCCTCACAGGAGCAGCCGGGGTGACAGCTGTCACTTATCACCTATGACAGCTGTCACCAATCATGTGATCAGCAGTGGTATATCAGCAGGATGACATCTCCACCTCTTTGCCGAGATATCGCTCTACCTTGAAGGTACTGTTCTCAGCCGACTGTGTTGTCTTTGTCAACATTAATGCTTTGTTACTTTTGTGCGTGAAGTAGCAGACATTCTTCCGACGAGAGGAGGAGGTGGTTTTCCCGCCATACGGGTTGCTGGGTGCACACGCACCCACCTTTAACTGTTTTTGTTCCTCGCCAGCAGTACCAGATCCGACACGCGGAGGCAGTGGCCACCTGGGAGTTCGGGACTTGGCGGCTCCAGTATTCCCGGGGTTCGGTGGCGGAGGAAATCATGTGGTTCCGGTTCTGCTTTGGACAGACGTCTCTTATCTTCGAGCCTGCCCACGTGACACATTGTGTGAATTGACTTCTTGTCTGTTGTTGTAATCTGTTGTGTTTGTTGTGCTTTTTGTCACAACAGTAAAGCGTTGTTATTTGGCTACCTCCATTGTCCGTTCATTTGCGCCCCCTGTTGTGGGTCCGTGTTCCTACACTTTCACAACACATTGTTAGTTGGTTTAATCTTTTCTGTTTTGTTTTATCAGATTCTTTTTGTCCATTTCTCTAAAACTGTATTGTGGCATTATTAGTTACTATTATTGTTGTTGTTTCTATTATTATTATTATTATTGATATATAAATAAAAATAAATGAGTAAAAATTACAATTTGTAATACATTTACGACAACAAACGCTGAGCCATGAATTATACAGAAAACAAATTTGCTGACAGCTGCAACAGCTTAATGCTAACTTCAACATTGAAAACACCATAGACATGCTAACGCGTTAGCATCTGTCCCGTTTTTAAGTTATAAGATACATCTATCAACTGTTTCAGGAGACCATAACAGGTCAGATTAACATAAAAAGGTAAATGTTACTCACAGACATATGCTCTTTGGGGTTTTAGTGGGGAAAAATTAAGATTAAGCGAAATAAAACACTGAATCAACAAAGCACCTGATCGAATCACTGCTTCGATTGGTTCAAAGTTCAAAGCAAAGCCACGCTGCAGAAACGGTTGATTTATATGGAAGAAACAAAACATTTGCGGTAAAACAAAGTTATTTAACAACTAAATGATGACTAAATTAGTTGACAACTATTTTAATAATCGATTAGTTGTTTCAGCACTACTAACCACCTCCTCTTTCTGTGAGATCCAGTTTGGGATGTGTGTGTGTGTGTGTGTGTGTGTGTGTGTGTGTGTGTGTGTGTGTGTGTGTGTGTGTGAGGTGGGGGGTGGTGTCGCCTGTGTGCCTGGATTAAACCATTGTACAATTGTGCAGGGGTGGGAAGGGCCCTCAGAGGTCTTTCAATATTATTGTTAGAGCAGAATTATGTTTTGCAACATTTATACATTAATTCTAATTATATTCCTTTACAACATGAATTGTATGGACATTAATAACATGCAACACAAAAATGTATTTAATGCCAGTTTTTTGTGCCCCCCCCCCCGCATGCTCTTGCTCTGGGCCCTGGGTACATGGTACCCTTTACCCTCCCGGTCTGACGCCCCTGTTTTGATAGCACCTGTACCTGGAAGTGTTGCTGTATGTGGTTAAATGATAAAAAAAAAAAAAGGAACCAAAATGGTGCCATGTTCCGAGTAGAATGCCTTGGTTGGAAAGTGGCGTCAAGGCGCACATCGACATAAGTATTCACAGCCTTTGCCTTGAAGCTCCAAATTAAGCTCAGGTGCATCCTGTTTCCACTGATCATCCTTGAGGTGATCAATAAATTTGCAAAAATCTCAAAAAACCTTTTTTTACATTATCATTTAGGGTATTGAATGTAGAATTTTGAGGAAAAAAAAGAATTTCATCCATTTTGGAATAAGACTATAACGTGGAAAAAGTGATGCACTGTGAATGCTTTCCAGGTGCACTGTAGGTCTTCTCAGGGAGGCTGAGAAGTGTGATTCCTCTATAATAGGGCAGCGCAGTCTCGTTTCAACCCCACTTATGGGGACAGCTGCTCCCGTTGCGCAATATATACACAGCGTAACTTTACACAGAAAAATGGTGCACTGTTTTGTTTTCATCTGGAATCACCGAAGCAGACGCGAAATGTAGTTTTATTGGTTCCCAGTGGAGAAGAGAAGACGAGACAAATGGGAGAGGTCGTGTCGGTAAGCGTTAGCCTACACAGCTAACCAGAGTAGCTGTGTTCTCTCGCCTGCACAACCACCTCGACGTGTCTGAGCTCCGGGCCATAAGCAAACCGTAACACTTTTTCTTTGCATTTTCACTTTGTTTGCCATGTAATTTCCCCAAAAACGCAGAGAGGACTGTCCCTGGATGTAGGATTATTACATCATATGCATCATATTTGAACCCTTTAGCGCCCGCCCTCAAACGAGACTGCGCTTCCCAATTGGAACACACTCTCTGGTTCCCTTTTTTAAAGATAGAGACCACTACCCCAGTTTGCCAAACCGGAGTTACTATCCTGACTTTGATGCATCATTGTATAAGCATGTCAATCATGACAGCCCAACAACATCCAGAGACTTCACCATGTCAACATGTATCTTGTCCGCCCCCAGTGACTTTGCCACCAAGGAGTTCTAGTCCAGTCAAAATGGGCAAAAAGGTTGGAAAAAATTAGTAAAAAGGTGGAAATTGGTGTATGCTTTCCCCCTCAGTAGCCTTGATAACATACAGAAAGTCCCTGTGTATCCTCATTGAGCTTTCACCGTTATGACGTCATGATGTCATAGCTTATATTTACGTGAGAAATGGCCTCATCCAGATATATAATTTAGTATACAAGGGTATATTTTTGATTACTTTTTTATTAAACAGCCATACAGTGCTTTGGAACATTGATGTAAATGTAAATAAACAAAAGAGCATGAAATCATAATGCCACAACCTCATTTATGACATCATAATATGATGTCATCATGTTGAATTACCTCAGTCGATAATTATAGGGATTTTCACTGGAATGTTGAAGAACCACAAAATACTCTTAAAAGAGGATGTTATGTAATCCAGGATAGGTGTTCTATGCAGTTTTTCACACTTGGGGACTTGAGTTCACCATATAGTATTACGGTTCAAATCAGACTGTGCCTGTATGAAAGGTTTTAAGGGGATTTTCATTTTTGTGGATTTTTAGTCACGGATGAAGTCACAGTCGTCAAAATGATCCTCATCAGCCTTCTCAAAATAAAATGTTTAATTTTTGAGTACCAGTGAATTGGAATAGAACTCATCTTTTCTCTCTTTTCCATCAAAGTCATGCTCTTCATCAGTGTGTGATACACAAATGTATGGTTTTCAGAATTGCTGCAGCCATATCCATGGCAATGGCCACATAGAACTGTACAAAACAAACCTGACTTTTGCAGCTGCACGATCATTCACAACCACTTTTGCAATTGCAGGAAATCAAATATATCAGCAATTGTAATATATCTGTTTAATTTTGAAGCAATCTTTTCTATCAAACAATGATGATACATATACGACTGCAAATAATTAAATGATGGAAGTGTGAAAAAATATTTTCAACATGCATGACACTCATGGCATCATAATGTCATACCAGGAAAAGCTCAAGGGGATACATGGGAACAATGGTTAAAGGATTGCATCTGCAATTTTCAGCTTTCTACTATTTTTTTCCAACCTTGGACAAAAAAATGACAATATTACTGGACTATTTTTTTGACTGCCTCTATGACTTCTATGAGGGTGATGGCACCAGATCGCCCCCCCGAGTCATGTCAGTATGGTTGAGGAGATCCTCAAACTGTTTCTTCCACCAGTTCAGTTCATGACTTTTTGCCTAAGCCACCATTGACGGTGCAGTCCTTTGGGCCTGTCCATTAATTCTGGAGACCACTGTGACAACCAGACATGAAAGTCCTCCTTCTTCATGACGGTTTTCCTTGGCGCCTGTGTCCACCACTGGGTTCCTGGCTTGCCGCTGTGACAACCGCAAACAACCTTCTGGCTACAGCTCAAAGCAGCCATCACAGCAAGGCCTTGAACACGGACCACTCTGCTTCCATGTCCGCTACCTCTCTCAGGATCTGGGAGAAGCTTCTTTGGAGTTGAAGTCTGTGTGGACAGGCTTTTCCATCAGATGTTCCCAGAAAACTCTCACCACATATTTAGGCCATATTTAGGCGCACACAAGTCCAACAACAGAATGCCACTCAGATTCAGATCAAGGGGGCCATTCCTCCCAATCACTCCCCTCCAAGTTTTTCATCATTGCTCACGTCAGCTTTGAGGTCCCTCAGTAGAACTAAGGAGTCTCTACCAGGAGCCATTTCCAGGATCCCACTCAGAATCTCCAAGAAGGCTGGGTACTCTGAACTGCTGTTTGGTGCATATGCGCAAAACAACAGTTAGATTCCTCTCCATGACACAAAGTTGCATTGAGGCAGCCCTCTCATTCAACTTGGCTACACTCCAAAATAAAAGCACTCAGCCATGGACTTGTGAGTATCCCCACACCCGCGTGGTGTGTCTCATCCTGGGCAACCCCAGAGAAAGAGAGTCCAGCCCCTCTCTAGGAGTTTAACTCCAGATCCTGTGCTGTGCATGGAGGTAAGCCCAACTATTTATTGCTGGTATCGCTTAACCTCCCACACAAACTCATGCTGCTTCTGTATCAGTGAGGTGACACTCCATATTCCAAGAGTCAAGTACCACAACCAAGTATCAGTCTCATTTTGTCTCTCATAGTTGAAGTGTACCTACGATGAAAATTACAGACCTCTCTCATCTTTCTAAGTAGGAGAACTTGCACAGTCAGGGGCTGACTAAATACTTTTTGGCCCCACTGTACTTATGGCCTCAGATGATATACAGTGAGGCAAATAAGAATTTGATCCACTGTCAATAATGCAAGTCTTCCCACCTAAAAAAAAAAAAATGGAGAGGGCTGTATTTTTTATCGTACACTTCAACTGTGAGAGACAGAATCTCAAAAAAAAAAAAAAAATCAGAAAATCACATTGTATGATTTTTTTTTTTAAATCATTACTTTGCCTTTTATTGCATGGAGTGAGTATTTGATACAATAGAAAAACAGACCTTAATATTTTCTACAGAAACCTTTCATGGCAATTGCAGAGGTCAGACATATCCTGTAGTTCTTGACCAAGTTTGCACACTGCAGCAGGGATTTTGGTCCACTGCTCCATACAGCTCTTCTCCAGACGTTTCAGGTTTCGAGATTTCGCTCTCTCCAAACATTTTCTATTGGCTTCAGGTCTGGAGACTGGCTATGCCTTGAAATGCTTCTTACAGAGCCACTACTTAGTTGCCCTGGCTGTGTGTTTGGGGTAATTGTCATGCTGGAAGACCCAGCCACAACCCACGACAGCACAAATACAACTCCCATCTCTGGATGGAGCTGCACCTTAAACAGAGAGAAAAAAACAGAATCAGGCATCAGAAAGACAACTAATACTGTATAATGTGCCAGCATTAAACAACAAGAAAACAGAAGAAATACTAAGGTGATTGCCGGCTACTAGCCCTAAGCGTCACTAAAAGACTCAGAATTTAGGTAAAGCTGAGGCCGCGGCACGCTCCGTTTCCTAATAAAATTAATTAAAAGAGTAAAAGGCATAAAACAAAACTATACCAATATGCTAGCCATACGAAAGGGAAAATAAGTGCGTCTTAAGTCTGGACTTGAAAGTCTCCACAGAATCTGACTGTTTAATTGATGCAGGGAGATCATTCCACAGAACAGGGGCATGATAAGAGAAAGCTCTATGACCTGCAGATTTCTTATTCACCCTAGGGGCACAAAGTAGTCCTGCACCCTGAGAACGCAAAGCCTGGGCCGGTACGTAAGGTTTAATTAGGTCAGCTAGGTAGGGACGTGCCAGTCCGTGAACAATTTTATAGACTAGTAGCAGAACCTTAAAATCTGATTTCACTGGGACAGGAAGCCAGTGAAGGGATGCCAAAATGGGTGTAATGTGGTCGAAATTTCTGCTTTGTGTCAAAAGTAATCCAATCTAGAAAAGATAAACGCATGGATCAGGGTCTCAGCATCAGCCATAGACAGGATGGGATGAATCTTCGCTATATTTCGCAGATGGAAGAAAACAGTCCTTGTAATAGTTCTAATGTGGAGGTCAAAAGGACAGTGTAGGATCAAAAATTACCCCAAAGGTTCCTCACTTTGTCAGTGTGATGTATGACATACGAGCCTAGGCTAAGCGTTAACTGGTCAAATTGATGCCAATGTCTTACTGGACCAAGAACCATCATTTCAGTCTTATCAGAGTTTTAAATTAGGAAGTTTCTTGACATCCAACTTCTCACTGATGCAAGGCAATCTTCTAAGGATTTTATATGAACGAGATTACCAGCAGTTATCGGCAAGTATAACTGAGTATCATCAGCATAGCAGTGAAAGGTAATCCCAAAACGCCACAATATGTGCCCAAGGGGTGCTATATAAAGGGAGAAAAGCAGGGGGCCTAACACAGACCCCTGTGGAACCCCAAATTTCATGTCACTAAGGTTAGAGGTAGTGTTACTGTGCAAAACACAGTGAGAATGACTGGTTAAGTATGATGTCAGCCACTCCCAGTAATCCCAAAATGTGAGAACCAGTGGCCATCTTCAATGCTTTTACTGAGGGAAGGAGGTTGTTTGACAAAATCTTGTGATAGATGACCCCATACATCCGCCCTTAAATACAGTGCAGTTGTCCTGTCCCCTTTGCAGAAAAGCACCCCTCAAAAATGATGTTTCCACCATGATGTTTCCGTCCCAACCATGGTTGGGACAGTGTTCTTGAGTTTGTTCTCATCTTCCAAGTAAGGTGAGTGAAGTTAGTACCAAAAAGCTCTATTTTGGTCTCAACTGACCACATGACCTTCTCTCATGCCTCCTTTGGATCATCCAGATGGTAAGACACTGGCGAACTTCAAACGGGCCTGGACATGTGCTGCCGTGAGCAGGGGGTCCTTGCATGCCCCTGCAGGATTTTAAACCATGATGACATAATGTGTTACTAATGTAATCTTTGTGACTGTGGTCCAAGCTCTCTTCAGGTCATTGACCAGGTCCTCTCGTGTAGTTGTGGGCTTTCTCAGAATCATCCTTACCCCACGAGGTGAGATCTTGCACGGAGCCACAGACTAAGGAAGACTGACACTCATCCTGTGTTTCTTCCATTTTATAATAATTATGCCAACAGTTGCTGCCTTCTCACCAAGCTGCTTGCCTATTGTCCTGTAGCCCATCCCAGCATTGTGCAGGTCTACAATTTTGTCCCTGGTGTCCTCTACAGCTCTCTGGTCTTGGCCATGGTGGATATGTTGGAGTATGATTGATTGAGTGTGTGGACAGATGTGTTTTATACAGGTAACGAGTTCAAACAGGTGCAATTAATACAGGTAAAGAGTCCTTAATAAGATGGCTTCTTAAAGAAAAACTAACAGGTCTATGAGAGCCAGAAATCTTGCTGGTTGGTAGGTGATCAAATACTTATTCCATACAATAAAATGCAAATTAATTATTTTAAATCATGCAATGTGATTTTCTTTGTTTGTTTGTTTTTTTGTAATTCTGCCTCTCACAGTTGAAGAGTACCTACAATAAAAATTACAGACCCTCTCCATTCTTGTAAGTGAGAAAACTTAGAAAATCAACAGTGGATCAAATACTTATTTGCCTGACTGGCTATAATTCCATTTTTTTTTTTTTTGTCAAACCCCTTGAATTAAAGTTGAACATCTCCACTCCAAACTCATCTTCATTGTTTCATTTCAACTCTATTGTGGTGTTGTACAGGGGCAAAACTGCAAAACTTGTCATTGTCCAAAGATGACAAGGCTGGATGCGGCAACAGTTGTGGCAGATGTCTCCTCTCTACAGCTGGCAAGGTTCTTGTAAGAGTTATGCTCGCCTGTCTTCTTGACAGTATCATCGACATTGTTCTCCCTGAGTCTCAATGTGGGTTTCGGCAGGAGCAAAGCACTATTGACATGATTTTTGTTGCTTGACTGTTCAAGAAACATGTAGAGAACAACATCAAGCTCTCTACTTGGCTTTCATTGACCTCACCAAGGCCTTCGACAGTGTCAATCACCATCTCCTGTGGATCATTCTGCATGTTTGTCTTCCCTCCCACCTTTCGGACTGTGCTAAAAGATTTCCACACAGGGTTGTCTGCCAGTGTTACCGTCGGTAAGGCACAGTCCTCCAGCTTTAGTGTCAGTATTGGCGTCAGGCAAGGCTGCATCCTTGCCCCTGTGATCTTCAGTCTGTTCCTCATGTCAGTGACGCTTATTTCTCGCCACCATCTTCATCCTGTGGACGGGGTCAGCATCAAGTACCGACTGGATGGAACACTCTTCAACCTTTGTCGCCTTCAGGCAAAAACGCTGACATCTTTGGAGCTGATTTTTGATCTACAATACGCAGATGATGCAGCCCTCCCATGCCATTCAACTGTTGGCTTGCAGAGGTCCGTTGACGACGTTATCACAGAGACCTATCATCGTGCCAGCCTTGTTGTCAACTCCAGGAAGACAGGTTCTACCAAGTGTCCTTGCAGCAGCTGCACCAAGCTTCTGCATCAGTGATGTCTAATTCACAAATGTTGAGAGCTTCACCTATCTAGGTTCCATCCTTACCTCCACCTGTGATCTCACAGATAAGATTCAGCATCATATTCATCTGGCCTCTTCAGCTTTTGGTCAGCTTAAGGAGTGTGTTTTTTCCAACAGAGCTCGTGCTGTTCATACCAAGATTGCTGTGTATAATGCAGTCATCATTTCCACACTACTTTATGGCTGCGAGGCCTGGATGCTGTACCAATGGTATGTCAAGATGCTCAAGTCCTTCCACATTCGCCGGCTTCAGCAGATCCTCTGCCTCTGGTGGTGGGACAAGGTGCTGCACTCTGTAATCAGGAAAAAGGCTGGTGTAACCTCCCTGGAGTGAGTGCTTCTCCACCAGCAGTTAAGATTGGCCGTGTAATCAGGATCCCTGCCAACCGATTGCCTTGCAAAGTTTTGTATGGCCAGCTTCCCGAAGGCTCCATGGGTGGACAGAAAAAGAGATTCAAGGACCACATCAAATCTACATTCAAAAAATGGGCTATTCCCCAACAGCTTAGAGCACCCAGCAGCTGACCAAAACCCCTGGCGTTCTACCTGCAATGCTGCAGCTACACGCTTTGACGAGGCCTATGACCGGTCCGCCAACGAGCGGTGGGCCTGTCAACACCAACCCAACACTGAGCCTCCGGCCCCACCCGGTTCTGCTCTCCAGTGCCCTGTCTGTAGCCGGCACTGTCTGTCACGCATTGGTCTCCAGAGCCACATGAGGAGACACCGTCTCAACCTGCCTGAATGAGCCTGCATGATGTCATCGTTGTCTGTGACAGACAACTGAGAGAGAGAGACATACTGGATGTGTATTATACAGTAGCAAAGAGTTATTTGATTAATAATTTAAAAAAGAGCAAACAACTGCCATATGTTTTTGTTACTGACACGCATTTGAAACAGCATTTTAACTCACACAGTGCTTGCTATTCATCAGTACACTTGTTTGAGGCACGGTATAAATACTGAATTGGTTCAAAGGGTAGTACTACAGATTTTGGAACACATAGATTTTAAACAGTTGTAACTGCCTTAAAACACAAGTCTCCACAGAGAAAACAGCCAAAGCCAAGCAACGTGCAATGAAACTTTCCTGCAGTTGTTGTTCCATCCCACAAGACTCATTTCCAGAATACAGAAACTACATTCTCTGTATCTTACCCTGCAGCAGTGGTTCTGTGGGCTAAAATGTGTGTTTAAAAATCATCTTTGTTTTGTTAGCTGCCAAAACTAAATTTGCTCAAACCGCATATGTAATCCAAAGCATCTTGAGAGAGAACCTCAAATTTTGTTCTCCTTTTTGTAGCCTCTTCAGTAGACTTCAAGTTCAAAACAAAATAATTTGAATAAAATGCGATAGTGCTCTGATACAAGTGGAATCTTCAGAAAATGTGGTTCTTGAGACTAATTACACTGGACAAAAATATAAATGCAACACTTGTTTTTGCTCCCATTTTTCATGAGCTGAACTCAAAGGTCTAAAATATTTTCTACATACACAAAAGACTTAATTCTCTCAAATATTGTTCACAAATCTGTATAAATCTTTGTTAGTGAGCACTTCTCCTTTGCCGAGATAATGGTGGGACAGTTTTCTATTCATTCATCAGCAAGCTAATGAATGAATAGAAAACTATTAGCCAACCAGCTTTCTTTCCACTGCATTTAGTTTCTCTAGTTTTAAATCAGGTAACATTTTGTGAATAAAAGTTGACAAAGATGTTTGTGAATCCTAAAATCACACATTTGCTTCTGTTACGAACTTAATAAGCAAAATTAACATATTGCGCAAAGACAACAAGCATTACCTTGAGGAACAGGACCTCAAGCCAGAGTAAATGCATTAATTAGATCATTAAATTTAATTTATATTTTCCTAATCATGGAATACTTTCTGTATTGTGAATAAGCTGTATGCTAAATGAATTATGATCGTCATTTGATCTTGGCATGCAAAACCATTGATGTTTACACTACAACATGTAAAATGTGAGCTGTTTAGGTCTGTTTTTCAGGGTTGTAGAGCTAAAAAAAAAAAAAAAAAAAAGCCAAATCTAAATTCATGTAATAAAGATTATAGCTGTGCCTTGAGCTAAATGTTTCAGTTTATTGCCTTAGTGTTATCACAGCTAACATTTTAGTTGTGGATTAGCAGTTATCAAAGTTAACTTTTAGGTTAGCTGTGCCCACCACTGTATTTAACACCCCATTTACACCAAGTCCATGACCAAGTTATGATCAAACGGCTTCTGCTCACCGTCATTCTCACTGACTCCCACTGGTGTTGCAAGCTGGTCACAGTGGGGTCTCTGTGGTTGTAAAAAAGATCCCTTTTGGTCATCATCACTGTCCATCACTCCCCATCTGTGTCCAACAGGTATATTAAACACTCACACAAGTTTTGCTACCACGTAACAGATACATGGGTCGCATAATTGGTCTTGAGAAACTCTCACGTCTCAGCTTGACCCTATGGCTTGTAATAGACTCTCAAATGACTCTGCATGGCGTTGCATCAATGGTTGTGTTATGTTAGCATATTTTTCACTCACACAATTCAGTCACAATGTAAGCTTGGTGTAAACGCAAATAACAGATCACAGCAGAGACCTGCCAAGACTTGTGAGAGTTGACAAAATGTCATGATCTTGTAGTTATTATGTACATCTCAGTCCGGTGTAAATGGGGCATAAGTTTCTTGTCATCAGATTCAGAGCATATGGTACATTATGCCCATGAGCAAAGCATAGCACCTTGGGATATACTATCCTTGCAGGATTTTGGTTCTCTGGACCACAATGGTTGCTGTCTTGTGTTCATTTCTTGGTGCGGACTGGACACAGATTATGGAAATTTTCATAAATTGCCATAAACTGCCAAAATGGTTTGTGGAAACCATGATTCCTTGTGACCAGGATCCAGCATGTGATTTGATAACATAAGGCAGCAAACCTGTACAATGTGACAAATACCATACCATAACAAGTACCATAGTAAAGGTTTAGTATAACTTCAGCACAATATTGGTGCTTCTGGAAAACCTCCTGATGATCTTGTGGTATAAAACAATGTTACAGGCTCCATGGACATGAAAGGGATTAACTGCAGTATGTTACGATGGAATAAAAATTTTTTGAACATCTTGAAAATCACTCACTCACTCACTCACCTTCAACTGCTTACTCCAATTAAGGGTCAAGGGGGCAAAATAAGACCATGGCATAATAACGGAATAGTCTACAAGGTGGTCTTCCAAGGACATGAAGGTTTCAAACCATGACATGATGTATCCTATTGGCATAATTTTTTCTGTTATTGGGATACAGATGAAAATTATGTCAGTTGGACACATTCTGGTTATGTGGGACTGATTACACATTTAAATAAAGTAAATTCATGGTTTTTTTTTGTAAAACTGTGGCAGTTATGTAGCATGTCAAAGTCTATAACTGGTGCACATTAAGCCTGTAAACCACCATCAGTCTGCATATATGTTTGTATGGTTGTGTTTGGTCAGCGGTGAATATATGACACTTTGTTTAGATTTATCACCTTGTCTTCATGATATTAGAGGTTACATTTGATTTAGCAAAATTATCGGGCAGTGAACTTGCTCTTTTTTTTTCTCATGCAGTCCTTTTATTGCTCTTGCAAGGACTGACATTTCAGTGGCTTATTATTTTTGGTATTGACTTCAATTCTGTAAATAATCCATCATTTTTGAGTGCAATCATTTATCACTGTCCTCAGAGATCAGTTCAATCACAACATGAACAGGTAAACAAGATGAAGAGATTGCACACACACTACGTGGAGTTAGTCACTGAAATTGCAAGACAGTTATTTTTGCCTTCTCCTGATTGCCTCGCATCGCTCAGAAACCGTCGGTGCAGCTTCAACAAAATGAGATCCTCTGGAATATGAGAAATACAGTTTCCAGCATCTCTGCTCAGTTTCAATCTGCTGCAGTCTCTATC
This sequence comes from Thalassophryne amazonica, assembly GCF_902500255.1. Taxonomy (NCBI): domain Eukaryota; kingdom Metazoa; phylum Chordata; class Actinopteri; order Batrachoidiformes; family Batrachoididae; genus Thalassophryne; species Thalassophryne amazonica. Next base: position 84,552,528 of record NC_047108.1, read on the forward strand.
TGTGTTTGCATGCAAGGGACCGGACTGCGACCGGAGGGTTCTACAAAATCCCGAATCTAATCAATATGTTTCTGTCAAGCTGCTCTGCAAAATACTTCTTTTGATGCTTGATATTACATTAATATATTTTCCTGATTGGTATTACTGGCACCTCTGAATTTTAAGTTTATGCACAAAATTTAAACTATGCTAAAAATAAATGCAAATTAATCAGTTTTGTTCAATCAAAATATTAAAATCGACAACATTATTAAACAACAACAATTTAAAAATTGCTTTCACATAGTGAAATAAAACTTTTGGAAACCTTAGATGTTTTTTTAAACAGTAGGTTATCAATGTTGGGAGGTCTCCCACTGCCAACCTGATTTCAAAACTAAAATCTGAAAATTTTGTAAAAATTTAGTAAAATAGTAGGCAAAAAATGTACGAGTATTACCTACAATTTGTATTTGCATACAGAAACTACACTTGAGTCACCTATATCAACGCAAGAATTATCCATGTGTCCTTGTTATTGGTATCCTTTGATGTATTTACATTAAATCATCACTTTTACAGCCAGTTTTCTTTAGAGAAGTCAGGGGGATGATCCATGAACATTTCCAAGTCACTGAATATGTTTTGGATGTCATTTACATGAATCATTAAGAAATACAAACAGTATGATACTGTATGGTAAATCTGTCTGGAGGAGGCATTTCTCACAAACTGAGTGACCGTGCAAGGACACAAATGAGAGAAGCCACTCACCATATATTAAAATGTGTACATAAAATATAGGAGTACCAGTAATTCTAATCACATGTGTACATGTTACTTCAAAAGTAAGCACATGCTGAGAGAGACAGATGACAAAGACAGATGAGATGGAAAAAGCTTCCATCCCACAGGGTTATGTGGACTTGTGACCATGTTATTTGAGTTTTACAGTGTAACAATGGCTAAACAATCACCAGATAATGGTCTGTTTTTCTAATTTAGTGCATTTCTGTGCAGAAATGCGTTCTCTCTCTCTCTCTCTCTCAGCTCCATTTACTCTGTGCTTTGCTCAGCCAGCTTGTTCAATCCTTTTTTTTGTTTTGTGGTCAAATTAATATAAAGATTTTCCTCAGGGCCCCTTCACACATAGTACAAAGGTGGTCAAATTGCGCATGAAGCAGGAAACGTATGCAATACGTGTAAAACCGTAGCTGCCTCCAACGCCTCGTACACCCGTTGCAACAACTATTTGCGCAAACCAGCGACTGAAAGACAGAGTGTGCCCTGTGAGAGCCCATCGAACCGTCTTGTGGCAGGTGTTGGCCAAATTCCAGGTGACACACGAACATCTACACCGTTCGCTTGGCACTTAGAAAATGTGTGGCCATTCGCGCTATTAGCACGAAAACAGTCAGCAGTCAATCACTTTCGAGCTGGTGGTGAAATCTGTCAAAGTACCCCCACGAATATGAAGTTGCCAAGTGTGCATGTGGTGTGCCAGAGTGTCAGCACCCCCCACAACACGTGTGCGTGTGTTTCGTGAACCTCCCCCCCACTCCCCACCAACACACAGTGTGCATGTGGTTCACGCACATCCCCGCAGGCGAGGCACCTCTCATCTGGTCACAGAGTGACATTTTGGTCTGTGCGCTGACCAGACAGGGGCATGGCTGGCTGCCAACAGATGTTGACACATCTCTGGTCCTAGACGTTACAGCTGCAGAACACATACTGTGTGTTGACGGACACGCACGCGTGTGTGCTTGGTGTCCTCACGTGGAAATACTTAAAAACATATATCGCTTTTGTGATGGGCTGGAGAAATGGACTATTAGTTCATGTGGACACGCAGCAGGCGATCTGAATGTCACGTTTGTCTGACAGGACACATGTGTCAGGCCGGGCCCGCGCGCATGTCTTGTGAGCGGTGCGCTGCAGGACCATATGACAAGTCAACAGTGCAACAAATACTGCACTTTCAGGGATGTATCGGCAGAATTACTCTGTAACAATCGCAGTTTGGTCAGTTATCACAGAGCTTTTTTCTCTTTTTAAAAAAAATAAGTCTATCTGCTTGTTGATTTTAGCCATTTCATGCTCCTGTTATAAGATAGTGATTGTAGTGCAGTGGTAAAGTTTCCAACTGGTAATCAAAGCTTTTGCAAATTGTAGGTTCGAATCTTGTGAGTGGCATTTATTTTTTAATTAACCAGCGTTATTTAACCACAGGGTTCTGTATTGTGTCCCCTTTTATTTATTATTTATATCAACCCAGTGATATTCACTAATTATACAGCTGTTTTTTCATTTTATTTTCCTTACACATCAGCGGCGCAATGTGGTGCACCACATCCCAGCTGCTCGCACTGTATTCCTGCTCGCACGATACCGTCGTGAGCATGAAACCATTGCAGAGGGATCGTTCACGCCTGCCTATCTGCTTGATGTTTTTGTGGTTTGCTCATACAAGCTGTTCCGCCACGATTCATCCTGATTTGTATACTTATTCATGCTATTTGTGAAGGGGCCCTCAGAGTTGTGTAGTGGTACAGTACACCCAGAAAGTATTCACAGCAGTGGCGGTCCTAGAGTGATTTACTCCCCGGGCGAAACCCTCTGCGTGCGCGCCCCCCCGCGCACACTAACGTGGCCACCACCTCCACCCCTCCACCCACGAAAAGACTAACTTCAGTCTGTGTGCATAGCAATGCACAAACATTGCACTGGGGGCTATTGCTTTAACTTTGGCCTGCAAACCATTGAGAGCTGAAGCCATGACAGCAGCCATGTCTTCTTCGTAAGGAAGACTATCAAATGGCTTCGCCAAAATCTGGTCCACAACATTCAAATTGTCTGCCATTATGTGCAGCTTGCGACTGGCGCGAGGCTAGTGTGAAGTCGCTCAGCGTCCACACTGTTTAAAGCACTGTGAAGCTGCGGGAATGAGTGAGAGAGGAAAGCTACCATGGGACGGGGGAGCACAGCTCTGCCGTAACGTAACCACGAACCCCCCCATCAGGACAACCCCCCACCCCGTTTTTTTTTTTGACCGTTTTTTTTTTCCGCACGGTCATGCCGCCCCCCCGCGATGCTGCCCCGGGCGGCTGCCTGGTCGGCCCGCCTCCAGGACCGCCCCTGATTCACAGCGCTTTACTTTATCCTTATTTTGTTGTGTTACAGCGTTATTCCAAAATAGAGTAAATACAGTGTTTCCCCTCAAAATTCTACTCGCAACACCCCATAATGATGACGTGAAAAAAGTTTTTTTGCAAATTTGTTAAAATTAAAAATTCACATGTACATAAGTATCCACACCTTTTGCTCAATACTTTGTTGATGCTTCTTAGAAGGAGAGAGCATATCTCACCCATATTGGCCTCTCTTCATTGGCTTCCTGTTAATTCTAGAATAGAATTTAAAATTCTTCTTCTTACTTATAAGGTTTTGAATAATCAGGTCCCATCTTATCTTAGGGACCTCGTAGTACCATATCACCCCAATAGAGCACTTCGCTCTCAGACTGCAGGCTTACTTGTAGTTCCTAGGGTTTGTAAGAGTAGAATGGGAGGCAGAGCATTCAGCTTTCAGGCTCCTCTCCTGTGGAACCAGCTCCCAATTCAGATCAGGGAGACAGACACCCTCTAATTTTAAGATTAGGCTTAAAACTTTCCTTTTTGCTAAAGCTTATAGTTAGGGCTGGATCAGGTGACCCTGAACCATCCCTTAGTTATGCTGCTATAGACGTAGACTGCTGGGGGGTTCCCATGATGCACTTTCTTTCTTTCTTTCTCTTTTTGCTCTGTATGCACCACTCTGCATTTAATCATTAGTGATCGATCTCTGCTCCCCTCCACAGCATGTCTTTTTCCTGGTTCTCTCCCTCAGCCCCAACCAGTCCCAGCAGAAGACTGCCCCTCCCTGAGCCTGGTTCTGCTGGAGGTTTCTTCCTGTTAAAAGGGAGTTTTTCCTTCCCACTGTAGCCAAGTGCTTGCTCACAGGGGGTCGTTTTGACCGTTGGGGTTTTACATAATTATTGTATGGCCTTGCCTTACAATATAAAGCGCCTTGGGGCAACTGTTTGTTGTGATTTGGCGCTATATAAAAAAATTGATTGATTGATTGATTGATTGATTCTTTGGCAGCAATTACAGCCTCAAGTCGTCTTGAATATGGTGCCACAAGTTTGGTGCACCTATCTTTGGGCAGTTTTGCCCATTTCTGTTTGCAGTGCCTCTCAAGCTCCATCAGGTCAGATGGGGAGGGTCGGTGCACAGCCATTTTCAGATCTCTGCAGATATATTCAATCGGATTCAGGTCTGGGCTCTGGCTGGGCCACTCAAGGACATTCACAGAGTTGTCCTGAAGCCACGCATTTGATATCTTGGCTGTGTGCTTAGGGTCATTGTCCTGCTGAAAGATAAACCATCCTCCAGTCTGAAGTCAAGTGACCAAGTGAACATTGGGTTCTTGGTCACCTCCCTGACTTAGATGGGCGGCCATCTCTAGGAAGAGCCCTGGTGGATCCGAACAGCTTCCATTTATGGATGATGGAGGCCACTGTGCTCATTGGGACCTTCACAGCAGCAGAAATGTTTCTGTACCCTTCCCCAGATTTGTGCCTCAAGACAATCCTGTCTCGGAGGTCTACAGACAATTTCTTTGACTTCATGCTTGGTTTGTGCTCGAACATCCACTGTCAACTGGGACCTTGTACGCAGATAGGTGTGTGCCTTTTCAAATCATGTTCAATCAACTGAATTTACCCCCAGGTGGACTCCAATTAAGCTGTATAAACATCTCAGGAATGATCAGTGGAAACAGGATGCACATGAGCTCAATTTTCAGCTTTATGGCAAAGGGTGTGAATACTTACGTACGTGTGATTTCTTAGTTTTTTTTATTTTTAATAATTTGCAAAAATCTCAAAAAATCTTTTGCCATTATGTGGTATTGTGTGTAGAATTTTGAGGAAAAAAAAAAAAAAGAATTTCATCCACTTTGTAATAAGGCTGTAACATAACAAAATGTGGAGAAAATGAAGCGCTGTGAATACTTTCCTGATGCACCTTATGACCACATTAGTTCAGTTTTAGAATGTAACCACTGGAAAACAATCAAAGTAATGGTTTAACTTCCAATTTCATACTTTTCTGTGTTGAAATGGTCTGACTGGTCACACTGGCAACAGCACCTTCTCCTAATCTATCATCAATCCAGCATCCACTGACCATCCAGCAGGTGGCAGACATGTCTATAGAACATTACATGGGCAAAACAACATTCGGTTTTGGATTGATCTTTGTTTATTGATCAAAAGTTAAGGGTTTGTTATTATTATATGTCAGTTACAACATGACAGCATTGCTTTTGTTTTCATATTAACAAAATGCTCAGGATGGACTCATCCATATATCTATTGAGCTACATATCTACTCAGTCAATTTTAGTGAGTAAATTCCTAGGCCTTTCCAAAGTCTAGGAATAGAAACATTATGTTGCTGCATGGTAAATATTTCTCACGTGGTAATGGTGTCTGTACTTATCTCCAGATTCAGTAGGATGAATCAGATGAGTCTAGGCATCCCCATGGGTGGGATGCAATAAGTCTAGTATCAGTTACTTCCTGATCTAATTCCAGTCGCCATTTACACCTGGGTGGAGAATGCAAGTCAAGTCAGATGTGCAGATGAAGTATCTTGTCCAAGGACACAGATGGGTAGGCTGACTGGCAAATGAACCCAGGTCTACATATTGGCAGTCAACTCCTTATCCCACTGAACTACCGAGTTTACTAGAAGGCACATGACAGATTCAAGCCTACAGTTAGATTCAGTCTTTCCTTCTCTGTTTTGTCCACCATAAAGCTATGAAACTGGTGATACGACAGAAGAAACTTGCACTATGCACACTTTCTCCAGCCACAACCACAGAACATATCAATAATCTTCATCTTGTATTATTTTGTCTTCATCTTGTTTGTCATTTTTTTGTTCAATACATTTGGATACTTTTGATGACACAAAAGCAGATCATTTGCTTTGAACATATTTTAAAATCTGTACTGTTCTGGGATGCCAATAAAGTTGAGCAGGACTATAAAGTCTGTCAAATCAATCAGGTTCAAAGTGAACCTGAAAGCTTATAAGCCCTGACCCCGATGCATCCTGCCCCTGGCGAAAAGTGATTTTCCTTTCACTATCTGTTGCAGGAAGAATGAAGCTCACAACAGCAATGGGAAGCATTCGCTTTCATATCGCCCTTGAGAGGCAGCGGAGCTCGAAAAATGTCAAAAATATAAAGCCTAATATGCTTAGATGCAGCAAAGGGATTTGAGTTGAATGTTGCAGTACTACAACACAAGAATATAAATACAAAATAAGAACTTGATGTGTTAATAATAATAATGCAGGCTTATGCATAGCAATTCTCCCCCCCCCCCCCCCCCCCCCGCATATATTAGTAATGGTAAGTGCCACGCTGGCAGGAACATTTATGTACATTAATACACATATATGCAATTTATTCTTGCAAGACAGACGGTATGTAGTGCATGACTGAACGTGGTGTGTGTGTGTGTGTGTCTGTGTGACCCCCATCCGCCCTTCCTGATCAGCCTTCAACATCCAACTCAAAGCCAACCGACAACTTCTATTAGGAAGGGCTGACCACCAAAACAACACAAAGACAGACAAGAACGAAAGACGAGTGGTGAAAGCAATAACTGCGAAGTGAGACACAGAGGAGTCAGGGCCTCAACCATACAATCTACCAGGACAAACAACCACACATGAACAAACAGTGACAGCAACAGTCTGTTGTCTAATTACTGAGCATCCATACCCTAATCTAGGACACCAGATTGTTAATCCCCTTGAGAGCACCCAAAACCGAATTGTGGTGACAGCCACAAACATGCAACCATCCACACAGACCCAGGTCACAGCTAAATATCTGATCACTACTGTGGCTGGTGTGTTGGGCCAAGACTAAAGTACAGAACGTTACCATATGACATGGACCACTCCGGCGCATCAAAGCCATACGGCCGGCCGCGAGCGGCGACCGCAACGGGCACAGGACGTGGGGCCCCAGGAGAAACCAGGGCAAAAGGGCAACGGAAGGGCACAGGGGCCAGGAAGGGCAGCCCCCAGAGCCACTGGGGCAGACAACGAACCAACAGGGGAATGGCCCAGCGGCACCGGAACGCACAGGCCCCCCCCCCCACGGAGGCACAGGGAGCAGCACCATACACAAGGGAAGCGCACAGGGTGCAGGCAGAGCCCATCAATAGGGGGGACCCCAGAACCACACCACTAGGGCCACGGCCCCCGAAGGCGGGAGCAAGCGGCGGCAAGGACAGGGGCAAAGGAGCCACCGCAACCGAATCCACAACATGGGCAGGAACCACTGAGGCAAACAAGGGCGGGGCCCGGCCTCCAGAAAAGAGGCAAGGCCCACCCCCCGGGCCACGAAGCACGAGGCCCCCATGACACCCAAGCCCCCCCAGCACAGCCATCAGGACCCCTCCAAACTCCCCCCCAGCCCCCAAACCAACCACCACCTCGGGCCCCGCCCCACACACCAAAGCCCAAGACCAGAAGACTGCCCGAGTGAGAGTGGGGCACCATCCCACGGAGACCATGGCCCTCACCCCCCAACGGGCCCCGGCGCCCACAGCCCCAGAGCAGAACTGGTGAGACAGACCCCCCCCAGAGCCCCAGACATCCACAGCCATTCGGAGCCAACCCCACATGCCACACTCACCCTACCTACTAACCCCACCATATGTATAGCAGTTCAATAGTTTTCTGACTGGATATACATATTTTAGATTATTTAAATGCCATGCACACTGAATACAGGAAGTTTTCCCCCTGAAATACATCTGAAAATATGGGGTTCCCTTATATTGCACACAAGACTTATACATGTAAAATGCATACAGTGCTTGTACCAAGAAATGGTAAATAGTAAATGGACTGCATTTATATAGCACTTTGCCATCTGCATCAGACGCTCAAAGCGCTTTACACATCAATGCCTCACATTCACCCCACTGTCAGGCTGCTGCCATGCAAGGTGCCCACTACACACCGAGAGCAGCTGGGGGATTAAACACCTTGTCCAAGGGCCCTTAGTGATTTTCCGGTCAGGCTGGGATTTGAATTGAGTATCCTCTGGTCTCAAGCCCAACGCTTAACCACTAGACCATCACCTCCCCTAGAAAAGAAAAGAAAAAACCCAAACATGAAAACAGCATGCCCATGTTGCACTATATTTTCTTAACAACCACCCACAACACTCAAGAACAGACTAAAATCATGCTGTGATGTACTTTCTGCACACTGGGTGGAGAATGTTGCTTCTTTGCATTTTAACACCACAGTCACCAAAATACAAAACTTTAACAAATTCACCACAAGAACCAACTCAATTTTCACAAATAACATAATAAATCACAATTATTTACAATTATTTATAGTTCTAACCGGAGCCCTTGCAGTCCTGGCCACGTCAGAGTGAACTACTGCTGTTGGCTACTGCTACCGTAGCAACTAGTAAGTAATTCACCCCATCAACCGCAATTCTACTTCAATAATGTAGCCCATTTATGGCAAGTAAAGCTGGGTGTCGCTAGCTGATTGGTGAAGATTTTGTTCTGTAGCTTTGTAGACTGTGTTTGGGGAGTACCATGTGAAGCGCGGGTGGGAGAGGACCTCAGGCAGAGCCCTGTGGTGTCTCATACTTCATCACAGAGGACTTGAAGTGGTGTTACTATAGAAGGCATGTTGCAGTCACTTATGGGGGTGGGTATAATGTTGGTCATGGGGTCCAGCGGTTCTAAGGTGGTGTCTGGGACTGTTGCAGGAGGAGGGACACTTGTTACATTAGCAGGAGCATTTTCCATAAAATGAAAGAGAGAGACAAACACAAAACAAAACAATGGACCCCTGCTTTTTTACTGCTAAAACTATCAGGAGATATTTTATTTGAATGAAAAGACAACTGATACTGATAGCTGGGCAGGCCCCTTGTACAATATTAATTTTTTTTTTTTATTTATTTATTTTATATATCTGTCAGTATGCATTGGTGCCACACGTCACCACATCCACCATCGAAACGTGAAGATTTTTAAACTCTTTTCAAATTGCTTTCCTAACCCTTCACAGGAATCTGTGAGGTGTTTTTGGGTCGTTAACTGTGTGAAAATTCCTGGCTACACAGAAAGCATGTACAGAAAGTTCTGCCCGTGGAGAATAGACTGACTGACTGACATGATCTGAGGAACCAAGATCGGTCAGCATGAACTGTTTATTGCACTAATGTTTATTATGCTTTTGTTTCATGAAATGTAACCTGCTTTGTCTCTCTCAATGTGCTTTTATTAAATGAATGAATAAATGAGTGAATGAAAGAATTTATTTGGTACACACACAGACTCAACACTAACTCCTAAAAAAAAAAGCAATTTCACAAACATCCTGTGCGGCCGAAAGGGTGTAGGCAGAAGCAAAAGCTTATAAATGTCCACCCTTTTTACCATTACAAAATAATGTATAAATACATATACACATAACAATTTCCAAAGGAACGAAGCACAAACAATATAGAGCAATTGATCAACTTAAATTTCTCATTACAAGATAATCCCAATCCCAAAAGCAATAATACAAATAGCTAAATTTATTTTTCCATAAGAAATTATAGTATTTTTATAAAGTCTTTTAAAGCCAACTAAACAACCAAATAATGTAAATTATCAGATCAGTTATTCCAAATATTTTCACCTTTTACAGAAACAATGTTTTTGTTTTTTGTTTTGTTTTTTTTTTGTTTTTTTTTTGTCTTTTTGCGGTAGTTCGAGTCTTTAATTTATCAAATAATAATATTCCTCTCAGATTATAAGTAGAGACCTTCATTTTCAACAAATTTTGGACATGTAGAAGAGGAAGTATTTTTTTGCTTTATACATAATTACTGTATACATGTTAGACATAATTACTGTATATATAATTTATACATCATTAGATTTATTTCCAAATAAATGCACTTAGGTTCTTTAGTTTTCCAAAAATATGTCTTGAAAAAGGAGGGTTGTCTTATAATCAGGGCCATTTTGTATTTGGGATAATATGGTGTGTGCAGTGTTGTCAAAGTAACTTTGAAAAGTTACTTCATTAGTTACTTTATACAGTTATATTTTACAGTTACTTTATACAGTTACTTCATTAGCAGCTGCGGACAACTTGTCGGCAGCTGCTGAATGTACAGTGGGTTAAATAAGTATTTGACCCACTGTCAGTTTTGCAGGTTTTCCCACCTACAAAGAATGGAGAGGTCTGTAATTTTTATCGTAAGTACATTTCAACTGTGAGAGACAGAATCGCCCCCCCCCCAAAAAAAACATCCAGAAAATCACTTTATATGATTTTTAAATAATTCATTTGCATTTTATTGCATAAAATAAGTATTTGAACACCTACCAACCAGCAAGAATTCTGGCTCTCACAGACCTGTTAATTTTTCTTTAAGAAACCCTCTTATTCTGCACTCTTTACCTATATTAATTGCACCTGTTTGAACTTGTTACCTGTATAAAAGACACCTGTTCACACACTCAGTCAATCACACTCCAACCGGTCCACCATAGCCAAGACCAAAGAGCTGTCAAAGGACACCAGGGACAAAACTGTAGACCTGCACAAGGCTGGGATGGACTACAGGACAACAGGCAAGCAGCTTGGTAGAAGACAACAACTGTTATGTTTATTTATTAGAAAGTGGAAGAAAGACAAGATGACTGTCAATCTCCCTTGGTCTGGGATTCCATGCAAGATCTCAATTTATGGGGTAAGGATGATTCTGAGAAAGCTCAGGACTACATAGGAGGACCGGGTCAATGACCTGAAGAGAGCCGGAACCACAGTCACAGAGATTACATTAGTAACACATGATGCTGTCATGGTTTAAAATCCTGCAGGGCAGCAAGGTCCCCCTGCTCAAGTCAGCACATGTCCAGGCTGTTTAAAGTTCACCAGTGACCATCTGGATGATCCAGAGGAGGCATGGGAGAAGGTCATGTGGTCAGATGAGACCAAAATAGAGCTTTTTTGAATCAACTCCACTCACCATGTTTAGAGGATGAGAACAACCCCAAGAAAACCATCCCAACCGTGAAGCATGGGGATGGAAGCATCATACTCTGGGGGTGCTCTTCTGCAAAGGGGACAGGACGACTGCACCGTATTGAAGGGAGGATGGATGGCGTCATGTATTGTGAGACTTTGGCAAACAACCTCCTTCCCTCAGTAAGAGCATTGAAGATGGGTCATGGCTGGGTCTTCCAGCATGACAATGACCCCAAACATACAGCCAGAGCAACTAAGGAGGAGCTCTGTAAGAAGCATTTCAAGGTCCTGGAGTGGCCTGGCCAGTCTCCAGACCTGAACTCAATAGATCAATCTTTGGAGGGAACTGAAAACTCCAAACCTGAAAAATTTGGAGAAGATCTGTATGGAGGAGTGGACCAAAATCCCTGTTGCAGTGTGTGAAAACTTGATCAAGAACTACAGGAAACATCTGATCTCTGTAATGGCAGACAAATATTTCTGTACCAATTATTAAGCTCTGTTTTTCTTGGGGGTCAAATACTTATTTTACACAATAAAATGCAAATTAATTATTTAAAAATCATACAATGCGATTTACTGGATTTTTTTTAAGATTCTGTCTCTCACAGTTGAAGTGTACCTACGATAAAAATTACAGACCTCTCCATTCTTTGTAGGTGGGAAAACCTCCAAAACTGACAGGGGGTCAAATACGTATTTTTCCCCACTGTAACTCATAATCTAACTTGGTTATTTTTAAGATTTAGTACTCAGAAAAGTAACTATTAGTTACTTTGCTGATTGCTCAATCTTAAGAGTAACCAAGTTAGATTACTAGTTACCTTATTAGTTACATTACTTACTACTTGCAAGTTTTCAGCAGCTTCTAATAAAGTAATTGCATAAAGTAACTGTATAAAGCAACTAAAAAAGTAACAAAAAAGTAACTTTTCAAAGTTACTTTGACAACAGTGTGTGTGTGTGTGTGTGTGTGTGCACATACATACATACATATATATATATATATATATATATATATATATATATATATATATATATATATATATATATATATATAAAATGAAACACCAATATTGCAGATAATCTAAACCTGCAGATGAAAGCTTTCTGTAGTTTCCCATAAACCTTTGAACCTGGATATATGCACTCTTGTACTGTATTTATTCTGCATTTCAGCAGCTTTTTTCTGAGCCTGGCTGCCAGCCAGACTCACAATTGTGAACGTGTGAGTGCCTGGATGAAGACTGAGAGGACTGAGTCTCATTTCTTTTCTCTCTCTGCATGAGTTTGCCTCTTTGGATGAGCTCTCTGTTGAGCAGTGGGTTTCAGAAAGTCAAAGAGTGTTTGCGCATAGCAAGGCTCTGCACAGACGCTCCGTACAAACTGTACTGGTAGAGATCACAGGGAATTATTTTGGAATATCAAACCACAAAATGTGATGCGATGTTGGATTTGTATGGTGCACAGTGCACGTCTGTCTCACAGTATGCTCAAAGACAATGAGCCTACAACTGATCTTTCCTGCACTTGCACCACAGCAGATCTGTTTTAAGTGTGCAGAGACAACCGCACCATCTAGTGGTTACACACATGATTTGAATAGTAAAATCCTGTGCACTATTACTTACACATGGCTGATAATAGAAAAGAAAGCAACATTAGCATCTTTTTAAAATGCTTATTCATTGGTTAAAGTTCAACAAGCACTCCATGAGCACCATGATTCCAAAAGATGTACTCTGGTTGTGTCTTTCGAATGGGACAATGGGGCACTCGCTGTACATTGGTTTACCATGTGATCTACACCATTTTCTGGTTAATTAATGAGTTAACAGCCCTGGCCTCTGTGGGTGGGTGACTTTTCTAACTTTCGGAAAGGAAAATTATTGTCAAGGTAGCAATCTTTCCTCACAAGATACAAGCAGTCATTTAGAATAATTTGTACTCTGATTTGCTGGGAACCCAGTGAACCCAAACTCAGTACGATAAGGAGAGGATCTATAGTGCAATTACCTTCGCTAACAAGGTTGTGTTTTTGTTCTTGTCAGGTTGTTTGAGTATTCGAGCATTCAAACATTTTTCACCAAACCTGGCAAGGAACATACATAACAAAAACCATGCTGATGAAATTTGTAGATATGGCTAGGCTCCAGCCCCCCGCGACCCTTAATTGGACTAAGTGGTAGAAGATGGATGGATGGATGGATGGTTTTGAGTATCCTGAAATATGTTCCATTGCTTTTTGTTGCATTTAAAGGGGTATTCTGGTATTTTTCAATCTGTGCCTCATCTTTTTACTCAAGACACTCACTCACTTACTCATCTTCAACCACATACTCCTATTAAGGCTCATGGCCTATCCCAGCAGTCATGGTGTGTGTGTGTGTTTGTGTGTGTGTGGGGGGGGGGGTACACCCTGGACAGGATGTCTGTCGCAGGGCCACATACAGACAAACACACACACACACACACACACACACACACACACACACACACACACACACACACACACACACACACACACACACACACACACACACACACACACACACACACACACACACACACCTATGGACAATTTAAAGTCTGTATTAGGTGTGTTAGGATGTCGCCTAAATAATAATTTTGAAGAAATTTTTATAATCATGTGTTTTTTCATGATATTCTAAGTTGATTCACTGTGCCCCGTGAATTAGTGCCCGGGACACAGTGAATCAAAATTTTAAAATCGATTTTAAATACCTGTAAATTACAGTTGGGGAGACATAAATAACATAGCCTTATAAACAATAACTTGCTGTATTAAATCCACATTAGAATGACCTAAACCTATGCCGGCATAAACACCGGGCACAGCTCCAACACAAACTTACTCTACAGGCAAAACCATCTCCCTTTAAATACCTAAAGCCTTGCCCCTGGGCATACCAAGAGATAATCAGAGGAGGATGTTTTAACACTGCCCAAAAGCAATTTATAACTCACAAACAGAACCAAACGCAATCAAAATAATAGAAATTCATTACCCATCTGTGGTAAACAGAAATAAACCATAAAATGTGACAAATCAGACAATAAATTTACACACACAAAAAATGGTTCAGCCCGAGGTCAGCTGGTTGCTTGGAGCGTGCCACAATGCACTATTTGAAGCGCAACCAGGAAGCGCTTCGGTTTGGCCCAAAGGAGAGCTGAGAGCTGCGCAGCAACAGGTGAGAGAGTGTGTGAACGTTCATTGCCCAGGATATCTACATGTAGGCACAGAGTGTGCACCCTCAAACGCGCTACAAATGGAAGAAGTGTATATGAGTTCATGCAGGAGAACAGCGGGCTGTGATCACATGGTCCCTGAGCACAGAGGGACAGAGAAGGAGGGGCATGCAAGGTAGAGAGGGACGCGGTGCTACAAGCGCCCCATCACAGCCACAAAACATTCCACTGTGCCCCGGCTTCCCCTACATGTGATTTCTTAGCTTTTTATTTTTAATAAATTTGCAAAAAATTCAAAAAACATTTTTTTTCATGTTGTCATTATAGGGTGTTGTGAGTAGAAGTTTCAGGGGAAAAAATGAATTTACTCCATTTTGGAATAAGGCTGTAACATAACAAAATGTGGAAAAAGTGAAGCCCTGTGCATACTGGCTGGATGCATTGTATGCACAAACCAGGTGGAACGTACCAATGAGTACAATGTGCATCTTGTATCTTTCAGGCTCGTTCCAGATCAGAGGGTATGCCTTCATGTGGACACCCATGTGGAAGGTTGTAATGACATACTGTTGACCCACTTCATGTGTGGCCTCTTCTGCCACTCGCCGGCATTCTTTGACAGTTTTGTTTTCTGTAACAGAGTGGTGAATAGTGAGTCCCAGTATTTTTACTGTTGCCATTTATTTTTGTAATATAGACATCTTAAGCTTTTTAATGATACCAAATTTATAGGTTTGGGGGGTGGGGGTGTATGGGGAACCATGCTAGCCGATGGCCTACGTCATTCTGTGTGCAGGATGCAATTGCACTACTAAATGTTTACATAGAAAATGGTTATTGGCTGCTATATTAATTTTAAAAACACCATATAACACAGCTTGAAAGAAGTAGTAAAAGGTTTTTATGTCAAATCCATCACCTCTGTGTTCTTTTCCCAGACAGCCTGTTGCTGTTGAGGCAGAGAAAGTCTAATTAAAAAAGATTCAGAGATAGAATCTTAACCATGTGCTCTCATGATCAGTTACTTGTCTGCACTGTTTACCCGCCCCATCAGAATAGCTGTTGATTGCTATGCTGACCCGTCTTGGAACGTGCCGGCATCCTGAGAGTGGTGTGCAGGAGAGGAGGCGTGGGGTGTACAAAGCCCTGCGGCGTCCACAGTCGATATAGTTGGTGCCGATTGTTGCCAGATTTCAATTAGGACTCATAGCAGTTAATATGATTGCTTGCTGTTTACCCTTCCTAGCTTCCTTCCATGGAAGCCAATTATGTATGAGTAGCAGTAGACGACTGCTGGACGCTGCTAATGGCTCTGCTTCTCCCTTTGTGTTCACATTACTGAAGGATATGGGATGTGAAATGAGATCACTACTGACTACTGTGCTATCAGTGGCTGAGCTATAAAACATTATGGGCTAGAACATAGTAAATTGTGTGACATGTCTGTGGGGTGGCAAGCTGCTTCCTCTTCTCTCTTCTTTCTTTTTAAAATCTCTTGTTTTCTCATCTCCTTTTTCTGTTCTCATATCTTCACCGGTTCCTCCACTAACTGCTCCTCCCCTTTCATTTCTTTCCTGCAGTTCTTCTTCTCCTCTGCTCCTGTCTTTTCATTTATCCTCTCAGCTCTTATCGCTTCACATCACTTCCTTACACCACTCGTCCTTTGCCCTGCGGTTATCAGTAGAGCCTTTCAGAACAGCAGTCCATTGAGCCGCTTTCCAATGCACATCACTTACGGCTGATTGACACGTCTGAAAAAACGCCATTGATTTGCAATCACTGAGCATTAAAGTATATAATGTAGGGATTTAATGTAAATCACATAATCATTATGTCATTACTTACGCACATGTCATCTGAACTGCCTGTGTATGCCTGCACATAAAAATAATTGGTGTTGTGTGTGTGTGTGTGTGGGGGGGATAACATAGGAAATAATTTGAATACATAACATCAAATGACCAAGTGAAGTAACACATATATTTTACCATCATACAAAGCACATAAATCACATAAATAAATAAGGGGGAATAAAACAAATATGGAGGCACTTGATATTATTGACATTAACTGCGGTATTGTATCACTTCCTGTTCCGGAGCACAGCGGTGTTTTTCTGTATCTGTTAGCTGTTTAATCTGCGCAGTTAGATTGATCTACTTATCTAGATTACGATTTGTTTCCCAGTGTAATCTTTACGTGCATTAACTAAAGCACTCCTTCTGCTGAATCACCTCTAAATTATTTACACATTATTCACTTTGCGTGTTTTTAGGAATCCGCTAGCTTAGCGTAGCTACTAGCTCTTAGCCGATTTAGCATGGCGGCTTCTCCTGTCTCTCCCGCACTTTTCTGCTCTGGGTGTGAAATGTTTAGTTATTCCTCGGCCTCCTTTAGCAGTAACGGTACTTGTAATAAGTGTAGCTTATTCGTAGCTTTGGAGGCCAGGCTGGGCGAATTGGAGACTCGGCTCCGCACCGTGGAAAATTCTACAGCTAGCCAGGCCCCTGTAGTCGGTGCGGACCAAGGTAGCTTAGCCGCCGTTAGTTCCCCCCTGGCAGATCCCGAGCAGCCGGGAAGCAGGCCGACTGGGTGACTGTGAGGAGGAAGCGTAGCCCTAAACAGAAGCCCCGTGTACACCACCAACCCGTTCACATCTCTAACCGTTTTTCCCCACTCGACGACACACCCGCCGAGGATCAAACTCTGGTTATTGGCGACTCTGTTTTGCGAAATGTGAAGTTAGCGACACCAGCAACCATAGTCAATTGTCTTCCGGGGGCCAGAGCAGGCGACATTGAAGGAAATTTGAAACTGCTGGCTAAGGCTAAGCGTAAATTTGGTAAGATTGTAATTCACGTCGGCAGTAATGACACCCGGTTACGCCAATCGGAGGTCACTAAAATTAACATTAAATCGGTGTGTAACTTTGCAAAAACAATGTCGGACTCTGTATTTTTCTCTGGGCCCCTCCCCAATCAGACCGGGAGTGACATGTTTAGCCGCATGTTCTCCTTGAATTGCTGGCTGTCTGAGTGGTGTCCAAAAAATGAGGTGGGCTTCATAGATAATTGGCAAAGCTTCTGGGGAAAACCTGGTCTTGTTAGGAGAGACGGCATCCATCCCACTTTGGATGGAGCAGCTCTCATTTCTAGAAATCTGGCCAATTTTCTTAAATCCTCCAAACCGTGACTATCCAGGGTTGGGACCAAGAAGCAGAGTTGTAGTCTTGCACACCTCTCTGCAGCTTCTCTCCCCCTGCCATCCCCTCATTACCCCATCCCCGTAGAGACGGTGCCTGCTCCCAGACTACCAATAACCAGCAAAAATCTATTTAAGCATAAAAATTCAAAAAGAAAAAATAATATAGCACCTTCAACTGCACCACAGACTAAAACAGTTAAATGTGGTCTATTAAACATTAGGTCTCTCTCTTCTAAGTCCCTGTTGGTAAATGATATAATAATTGATCAACATATTGATTTATTCTGCCTTACAGAAACCTGGTTACAGCAGGATGAATATGTTAGTTTAAATGAGTCAACACCCCCGAGTCACACTAACTGTCAGAATGCTCGTAGCACGGGCCGGGGCGGAGGATTAGCAGCAATCTTCCATTCCAGCTTATTAATTAATCAAAAACCCAGACAGAGCTTTAATTCATTTGAAAGCTTGACTCTTAGTCTTGTCCATCCAAATTGGAAGTTCCAAAAACCAGTTTTATTTGTTATTATCTATCGTCCACCTGGTCGTTACTGTGAGTTTCTCTGTGAATTTTCAGACCTTTTGTCTGACTTAGTGCTTAGCTCAGATAAGATAATTATAGTGGGCGATTTTAACATCCACACAGATGCTGAGAATGACAGCCTCAACACTGCATTTAATCTATTATTAGACTCTATTGGCTTTGCTCAAAAAGTAAATGAGTCCACCCACCACTTTAATCATATCTTAGATCTTGTTCTGACTTATGGTATGGAAATAGAAGACTTAACAGTATTCCCTGAAAACTCCCTTCTGTCTGATCATTTCTTAATAACATTTACATTTACTCTGATGGACTACCCAGCAGTGGGGAATAAGTTTCATTACACTAGAAGTCTTTCAGAAAGCGCTGTAACTAGGTTTAAGGATATGATTCCTTCTTTATGTTCTCTAATGCCATATACCAACACAGTGCAGAGTAGCTACCTAAACTCTGTAAGTGAGATAGAGTATCTCGTCAATAGTTTTACATCCTCACTGAAGACAACTTTGGATGCTGTAGCTCCTCTAAAAAAGAGAGCTTTAAATCAGAAGTGCCTGACTCCGTGGTATAACTCACAAACTCGCAGCTTAAAGCAGATAACCCGTAAGTTGGAGAGGAAATGGCGTCTCACTAATTTAGAAGATCTTCACTTAGCCTGGAAAAAGAGTCTGTTGCTCTATAAAAAAGCCCTCCGTAAAGCTAGGACATCTTTCTACTCATCACTAATTGAAGAAAATAAGAACAACCCCAGGTTTCTTTTCAGCACTGTAGCCAGGCTGACAAAGAGTCAGAGCTCTATTGAGCTGAGTATTCCATTAACTTTAACTAGTAATGACTTCATGACTTTCTTTGCTAACAAAATTTTAACTATTAGAGAAAAAATTACTCATAACCATCCCAATGACGTATCGTTATCTTTGGCTGCTTTCAGTGATGCCGGTATTTGGTTAGACTCTTTCTCTCCGATTGTTCTGTCTGAGTTATTTTCATTAGTTACTTCATCCAAACCATCAACATGTTTATTAGACCCCATTCCTACCAGGCTGCTCAAGGAAGCCCTACCATTATTTAATGCTTCGATCTTAAATATGATCAATCTATATTTGTTAGTTGGCTATGTACCACAGGCTTTTAAGGTGGCAGTAATTAAACCATTACTTAAAAAGCCATCACTTGACCCAGCTATCTTAGCTAATTATAGGCCAATCTCCAACCTTCCTTTTCTCTCAAAAATTCTTGAAAGGGTAGTTGTAAAACAGCTAACTGATCATCTGCAGAGGAATGGTCTAGTTGAAGAGTTTCAGTCAGGTTTTAGAATTCATCATAGTACAGAAACAGCATTAGTGAAGGTTACAAATGATCTTCTTATGGCCTCGGACAGTGGACTCATCTCTGTGATTGTTCTGTTAGACCTCAGTGCTGCTTTTGATACTGTTGACCATACAATTTTATTACAGAGATTAGAGCATGCCATAGGTATTAAAGGCACTGCGCTGCGGTGGTTTGAATCATATTTGTCTAATAGATTACAATTTGTTCATGTAAATGGGGAATCTTCTTCACAGACTAAAGTTAATTATGGAGTTCCACGAGGTTCTGTGCTAGGACCAATTTTATTCACTTTATACATGCTTCCCTTAGGCAGTATTATTAGACGGTATTGCTTAAATTTTCATTGTTACGCAGATGATACCCAGCTTTATCTATCCATGAAGCCAGAGGACACATACCAATGAGCTAAACTGCAGGATTGTCTTACAGACATAAAGACATGGATGACCTCTAATTTCCTGCTTTTAAACTCAGATAAAACTGAAGTTATTGTACTTGGCCCCACAAATCTTAGAAACATGGTGTCTAACCAGATCCTTACTCTGGATGGCATTACCCTGACCTCTAGTAATACTGTGAGAAATCTTGGAGTCATTTTTGATCAGGATATGTCATTCAAAGCGCATATTAAACAAATATGTAGGACTGCTTTTTTGCATTTACGCAATATCTCTAAAATCAGAAAGGTCTTGTCTCAGAGTGATGCTGAAAAACTAATTCATGCATTTATTTCCTCTAGGCTGGACTATTGTAATTCATTATTATCAGGTTGTCCTAAAAGTTCCCTAAAAAGCCTTCAGTTAATTCAAAATGCTGCAGCTAGAGTACTGACGGGGACTAGAAGGAGAGAGCATATCTCACCCATATTGGCCTCTCTTCATTGGCTTCCTGTTAATTCTAGAATAGAATTTAAAATTCTTCTTCTTACTTATAAGGTTTTGAATAATCAGGTCCCATCTTATCTTAGGGACCTCGTAGTACCATATCACCCCAATAGAGCGCTTCGCTCTCAGACTGCAGGCTTACTTGTAGTTCCTAGGGTTTGTAAGAGTAGAATGGGAGGCAGAGCCTTCAGCTTTCAGGCTCCTCTCCTGTGGAACCAGCTCCCAATTCAGATCAGGGAGACAGACACCCTCTCTACTTTTAAGATTAGGCTTAAAACTTTCCTTTTTGCTAAAGCTTATAGTTAGGGCTGGGTCAGGTGACCCTGAACCATCCCTTAGTTATGCTGCTATAGACGTAGACTGCTGGGGGGTTCCCATGATGCACTGTTTCTTTCTCTTTTTGCTCTGTATGCACCACTCTGCATTTAATCATTAGTGATCGATCTCTGCTTCCCTCCACAGCATGTCTTTTTCCTGGTTCTCTCCCTCAGCCCCAACCAGTCCCAGCAGAAGACTGCCCCTCCCTGAGCCTGGTTCTGCTGGAGGTTTCTTCCTGTTAAAAGGGAGTTTTTCCTTCCCACTGTAGCCAAGTGCTTGCTCACAGGGGGTCGTTTTGACCGTTGGGGTTTTACATAATTATTGTATGGCCTTGCCTTACAATATAAAGCGCCTTGGGGCAACTGTTTGTTGTGATTTGGCGCTATATAAAAAAAATTGATTGATTGATTAACAATTAATTAAATTAAAGTTACAGTGTGTAGGATTTAGGGGCATTTATTTGCATAAATGGAATACTGCATTTACAACCATCTGTGCAGGTGTGCAGTGGTTTGTACCTCACAACAAGAAGATCCTGGGATCACATCCTGCCTGTGGGCTTTCTATGTTCTTCCCATGTTCTCGTGGGTTCCCTCCAGGTCCTCCGGCTTCTCACTTCTCACTTCCAAAGACATGCATGTTAGGTGAAACTTAAATTAATCATAGGTGGTGAGTGTGGATGCGTTTATCTGCCTATATCTGGCCCTGTGATAGACTGGCGTTCTCTCCAGGACGTACTCCGCCTCTCACCCTATGACTGCTTTGATAGGCTGTAGTCAGTGGTAGCTCCCCTATACAATATCGTGTTGTTATCATGCAGTTTAACAAGTCTGAGAACCTTATTTTTTGTGAAATGGAGGCAAAGGGCAAAAACCTGAAGGGAAATAAAACTGTTGCTGGCAATGGTATAATGCAATCTTAAACTTCATCACTAGATGACACTAAATCTTACACATATTAGCTTTAAACATATAAAGGCAGAAGGGTCAGAGCCGACTGTACTTTGGCAGGAGGCTCAGATCTTTCAAAGTCTGCAGAATTATGTTGCAGATGTTTTGTCACTCAGTGGTCTCCAGTGTCGTCTTCTACACTGTAGTGTGCTGGGGCAGCAGGCTGAAGGCAGCTGACACGAACAGACTCACAAAGCTCATCAGGAGCACTGGCTCTGTCCTGGGGATTGAGCTAGAAGAGTCTGTGGTGGAGGTGTGAAATTCAAGGATTCAAAGGGGATTCAAAGAATTTTATTGTCATATGCACAAAGGAACATGTTCCCTGCACAATGAAATGTGTTTACTGCATTTAACCCATCCTAATTGCCAGTTAGGAGCAGAAGTCGCCTTTAGGCACCCGGGGACCAGCTCCAGATGTATGTCCTGCCTTAGGTCAACAGCAGGGCTGAGCAAACCATGACCGGCCTCATGACGACAAATGGCACACACAACACCACACATAAGCCGGCCCAGTACATGAACACATATAAAAAGCACACACAAGGTAAGACTTGGGAAAGAAAAACCTTCATTGCTGCTGCATTGAATCATGCAGCAGCAATGCAGGAAAAAACCCATCAGCACAATGAACAATGATCACACACAACAACAGGACGAGAGACGACGACCGAGATTTGTAAGAGTCCAGTTATCAGACAGAACACCCGGAGGCCGCCTTTAGGCGCCATCAATGGCCTTGCTCGTCCGTTCTGGAGGGAGGAAGGGCCCAGCCCTGAACAGTCCACTGTCCACAGTCAACGTCAGAGCTGGAGAAGCTGAGGGCGGGGGAAGACCGGGGGGGTGAGGCATGAGCGTTGTTCTTCTCCAGGAGGTTTTTATCACAGCGGCCTTGAAGTGCAGCTGTGTTTTGGGAAGCCGAATGAAAATCCAGATTAGCAGACGCCTGAAAGATTCCACAGTCTGAGATAGAGTGGCTTCCAATACATCTGAATTAGGAGAGGAGATGTGGTCATTACTGACGATCAGTGCGGTTTTCCAGTGCAGCCATCTTACCAAAGATGGTTTCCAATGCGCGGGTTAACACCCGCCGACTGAACTGACACTGCCCTTCCAATCAAATCAATCATGTGGGGCATCCTGGACGGGCCAATTATTGCCGCTTCCACTTTCTTAATTTTCCGGTAAACCAGCGCTATGCCCGCTCCCCACAGCAGGAACCCGGTCACCACCATGCCAAATATATACACATCTTCGACATCCTCCACAGACAGCGTGTAAAGGCCATGACCTGCCATTTCCTCCAATTGTCCATCACGTAACCCATCATATGTGTCCCAGCAGGACAGGTCGGGTCCTCTGCTCCAGAGTGTCTTGTAGAAAAAATAGTGTCAATTGCGTTCAAAGACCACTTTAACAGATCCATTTTTGCTGTTTCCAGAAGAGCAAAGCTGGCAGCCTCACAGACAACACGCCACAGAAGCAGCAAAGATAAGGAGGGAGGGAGAAGAGAAAAATGCGACCGTCTCGGCCGAGAGCAAGGAGGCAAAAAAAAAAAAAAAAAAAAGAGGAGGATGTTGAGGAAACTGCTTAGCATCTGGGACAACTTCCACTCCCTGCATGCCACACTGATGTCCTGTCAGACCACCGAGGTGCACCACAGAACACCACAGGAGGTCTTTCCTACTTGTGGCAATCAGACTGTAGAATTTCTCTCTCTTCTGCAGGATGAATACAGTAGTGTTCAGAATAATAGTAGTGCTATGTGACTAAAAAGATTAATCCAGGTTTTGAGTATATTTCTTATTGTTACATGGGAAACAAGGTACCAGTAGATTCAGTAGATTCTCACAAATCCAACAAGACCAAGCATTCATGATATGCACACGCTTAAGGCTATGAAATTGTGCTATTAGTAACAAAAAAAAAAAAAGTAGAAAAGGGGGTGTTCACAATAATAGTAGTGTGGCATTCAGTCAGTGAGTTTGTCAATTTTGTGGAACAAACAGGTGTGAATCAGGTGTCCACTATTTAAGGATGAAGCCAGCACCTGTTGAACATGCTTTTCTCTTTGAAAGCCTGAGGAAAATGGGATGTTCAAGACATTGTTCAGAAGAACAGCGTAGTTTGATTAAAAAGTTGATTGAAGAGGGGAAAACTTATACGCAGGTGCAAAAAATTATAGGCTGTTCATCTACAATGATCTCCAATGCTTTAAAATAGACAAAAAACAAAACAGAGACGCGTGGAAGAAAACGGAAAACAACCATCACAATGGATAGAAGAATAACCAGAATGGCAAAGGCTCACCCATTGATCAGCTCCAAGATGATCAAAGCCAGTCTGGAGTTACCTGTAAGTGCTGTGACAGTTAGAAGATGCCTGTGTGAAGCTAATTTATTTGCAAGAATCCCCTGCAAAGTCCCTCTGTTAAATAAAAGAGATGTGCAGAAGAGGTTACAATTTGCCAAAGAACACATCAACTGGCCTAAAGAGAAATGGAGGAATATTTTGTGGACTGATGAGAGTAAAATTGTTCTTTTTGGGTCCAAGGGCCGCAGACAGTTTGTGAGACGACCCCCAAACTCTGAATTCAAGCCACAGTTCACAGTGAAGACAGTGAAGCATGGTGGCGCAAGCATCATGATATGGGCATGTTTCTCCTCCTATGGTGTTGGGCCTATATATCGCATACCAGGTATCATGGATCAGTTTGGATATGTCAAAATACTTGAAGAGGTCATGTTGCCTTATGCTGAAGAGGACATGCCCTTGAAATGGGTGTTTCAACAAGACAATGACCCCAAGCACACTAGTAAACGAGCAAAATCTTGGTTCCAAACCAACAAAATGAATGCCTCGCAGATGTGAAGAAATCATGAAAAACTGTGGTTATACGAGGGCTGTCAATAAAGTAACGGCCCTTTTTATTTTTTTCAAAAACTATATGGATTTCATTCATATGTTTTTACGTCAGACATGCTTGAACCCTCGTGCGCATGTGTGAGTTTTTCCACGCCTGTCGGTGACGTCATTCGCCTGTGAGCACTCCTTGTGGGAGGAGTCGTCCAGCCCCTCGTCGGAATTCCTTTGTCTGAGAAGTTGCTGAGAGACTGGCGCTTTGTTTGATCAAAATTTTTTCTAAACCTGTGAGACACATCGAAGTGGACACGGTTCGAAAAATTAAGCTGGTTTTCAGTGAAAATTTTAACGGCTGATGAGAGATTTTGAGGTGATTCTGTCGCTTTAAGGACTTCCCACAGTGCGAGACGTCGCTCAGCGCTCTCAGCCGCCGTCATCAGCCTGTTCAAGTGAGTATATGAGAAATTGTTTAACAGCAGGACATGTTCCAACTTGTCCTTAAGGCTTTCAACAGAGGTGTTTTTCCTGTGGCGGAGCGTCGCCACAGGAAAAACAAGAGGAAAAACACCTCTGTTGAAAGCCTTAAGGACAAGTTGGAACATGTCCTGCTGTTAAACAATTTCTCATATACTCACTCCACTGAAAGCCATCAAAAGCCGCCTGGATTTTACAAATGGTTATCAACACGGAGGTGTTTTTCCTGTGCCGCCGCACCGCGTCGGCTGCGTCCCGACGCGCGGACCCGTCCGCACGTCTTTCATTAAAAAAATCTCCTTTAACAGTGGAATATGCGGATAAAATGCTGAAACCGACTTCTTCTGAAACTTCTCTGTTCTCTCACGACGTCCTGGATCAATAGAACCTGAAATGTGGAGGTTTTCAGCTTGAAACAGGCTGACGACGGCGGCTGAGAGCGCTGAGCGACGTCTCGCACCGTGGGAAGTCCTTAAAGCGACAGAATCACCTCAAAATCTCTCATCAGCCGTTAAAATTTTCACTGAAAACCAGCTTAATTTTTCGAACCGTGTCCACTTCGATGTGTCTCACAGGTTTAGAAAAAATTTTGATCAAACAAAGCGCCAGTCTCTCAGCAACTTCTCAGACAAAGGAATTCCGACGAGGGGCTGGACGACTCCTCCCACAAGGAGTGCTCACAGGCGAATGACGTCACCGACAGGCGTGGAAAAACTCACGCATGCGCACGAGGGTTCAAGCATGTCTGACGTAAAAACATATGAATGAAATCCATATAGTTTTTGAAAAAAATAAAAAGGACCGTAACTTTATTGACAGCCCTTGTACAACTAAATACTAGTTTAGTGATTCACAGGATTGCTAAAAAAGCAATTTGAACATAATAGTTTTGAGTTTGTAGCATCAACAGCAGATGCTACTATTATTGTGAACACCCCCATTCTACTTTTTTTTTTTTTTTACTAATAGCCCAATTTCATAGCCTTAAGGGTGTGCATATCATGAATGCTTGGTCTTGCTGGATTTGTGAGAATCTACTGCATCTACTGGTACCTTGTTTCCCATGTAACAATAAGATATATACTCAAAACCTGGATTAATCTTTTTAGTCACATAGCACTACTATTATTCTGAACACTACTGTATATAAACAGAGTTATTCAGAGTACAGAAACTGTTTACTGTTTCTGTACTCTGGTGAAATAATTTCCTTGAGGATAAATAAAGCTTATCTTATCTTATAAATAACTAGCACAATGTTTTAAAATGCACCATTTAACAGAGACAATCACAGAGACATCCCGCTCCCCCCCCCACTGACCACCTCATGGCACTGATAACATATCGTGGCTCACCGGACATCTTCATTCAGTCCCTCCGCCCCAGGTGAAACTCATTTCCACCTCATGTATAAATCTACTTTGTGGGAAGTATAACATGTTTTTTCATCACATGTATATTTGTGGAAAAGGGAAGCGATGGCAAACAGTGAAAGAAACGCTGAATGATGTAAAGTCCTCAGGTGATGAGGGTCCTGCAGCTCAGCAGTACCCTGCTGTCATATCGGCTCTCTGCTTGGACAGACGCTGCAAGACACGGGGGGTGAAGAGCAGTAGCAGCTCCATCACCAATCTCCAGGGCCATCCGCAGAAAATGAAACCATCTCCAAGCAGGTAACTCAATTTAACTCGTGGCCGCCTTCTCTGGAGCTACAAGCACAAATGCTTTCCGAGCTTATGAGATGAGCAAGAGCATGACCGTAGTCACTGAGCACAACAGGAGAGACTCGCTCCGCCCAAATTGTGTGGACATGGTCAGGGGAAGATTTTCCACCGCTTTTACAGATGGAGAAGCAGAGACTGAAGAACAGAAAGTTTCTGTGAGCTCTGTCAACTCTTTCAATCAATAAAATTGACTGCCTTTAATCATGGAGCTATTGACTGTTGAAAACAGTAAAATGAAGAATTGGCCTCTTGGAACTGTCCTCAACCCCCCAAACATGTTTCCCTGCACTTGATTGGGCGTGGTGAATTTTGACTGGATTTGTGATGAAGCAGTTGAGTTGGCAAATTTTTAATAACAGATTTTGTATGAAACACCAGGGGCGTAGTCAGGAATTAATATTGTAGGGGGTTCCCATGTCCATAATTATCATTGTGAACATTTCATAGCAGTGAATCACTTTCTGAAACAATAGTTTCATTTAGTGTGTCAAGAGATCACATCCGTATGTTTTCTCATGCAGTTTTTTCGTTTAATGTTTCACCTATTTGAAACAGAATATTTTGAAACAGTTTTAATTAGTCATTTTTGTTTCAAGCATTTCAAGACAGTAAAAATTTTTCTGAAACATTTTTTTGTTGAGTGTGTTGTAACAATCATTTTCTGAAGCTGTTAAGTTTAATGTGTCAAGCATTCATGACAATAAATGTTTTCTCATTCAATTGCTTCATTTTGAGTTTCGAACATTTTGCACCAAAATTTCCTAATAACTTGTCTCATTTAGCATTTTTAGCATTGTGAAACTGAATTATTTTTTAAAAGCAGTTGCTTATTCAATTTTTCAATCATTTTTAGCTATGATATAACTTTAGGAAGCAATTGTGTAATTTAGTGTTTCTAGTGACATGTAACGGTAGTTTATTTTCTGAACCAGCTGCTTCATTTATAATAGTGAATGTTGTTATTAAGCTTTTGTTTCATTTTGTGGTTAAATGAAGAAACTGTATTAACTCAAACATTTCTTTGAATATGCAAAAACAGGAAATTTTTATCAGTAGTTTTGAGGATTTTGAACAGAATTGTTGGGAAAGTGTAGGGACACGGACCTACAACAGGGGGTGCAAAGGAACCGGACAATGGATGAGCCAATAAATAACAATTTACTGTTGTAAATGTGCACAACGGAATACAGACAGAACCAGAATTTGGATTACAGACAATTACACGAAGATGACGTGTGGGCAGGCTTGAGGATAGGAGAGCACCGTCCAGAGAAGAGCCGGACCCCACACGATTTCCACTGCCACCGGATCTGGAAACACACTGGAGACGCCAAGTCCTGAGTCCCCAGGTGGCCACCGTCTTCAGCTGCCGGATCTGGTACTGCTGGCAGGATAAAGAGAAAACAGCTGGAGGTCAGTGTGAGAAGACACACCCAGTAAACAGTCAGCAAGTTCTTTTAATAGTTGGGTGGGAAAAACACCTCCACCTTAATCACAGAAACAACACGCATGCAGCGCCTGACTACTTATCCGGTTTGGTGTGAGGAGAGAAGAACGTCGTCTCCTTCACGATCCACAACCCAGCCTCCAGCTGCGGATAGGTATCAGGTACGCCTGCAAAGTATTCAGAATAATTGTTTGGCACCAAAAACGGCTGAGAGTTTTACCTATGGGTAGACGATATCTCGGCAGTGAGGTGGAGATGTTGTCTGGCTTTTATGGATGGTTGATGATGATGAGTGGTGATGAGTGACAGCTGGTAAGGGTGATGAGTGACAGCTGTCACTCCGGTGGCTCCTGCGTGGCGGCAGCGCCCTCTCGTGCCCGAAGCCCGCACTTCGGGCAGGGCGCCCTCTGGTGGTGGCCCAGCAGTGCCTCCTCTTCTGGCGGCCCACACAACAAGAATGTGCTGAATCAATTGTTTGTCACGGTTCTCATTTCTGGGGATTTTCTTGCATATTGTTTTGTTAGGATTGTTTATTGTGATTCTGGTTTTGTTTGTAAATGTCTGTTTAGTTCTGTTTTATTTTCTAAGTTTCTATTAAGTTCTTGTTTAATTTCAAAGTGTGTATTTAGTTTTCTATGTATTTCTGGGTGATTCTTTAACTACGGGCACTATTGGCCTTGTAAATGTAATTTCCACCACACCATTGCCTTACAATATAAAGCGCCTTGGGGCAACTGTTTGTTGTGATTTGGCGCTATATACATGTGCTCTGATGTCACTGTTTATCTCCATAGAAACTACCCAAACAATCTTTCATACAAACTGTTTAAAGGGACATTACAGTGTTGTGGTGGAAATTATGGCAATAGTGTGGGACAACTACATTTTGTTTAAAAAAATCACAACAGTTGTGTGACATTGAATACCCCAATTATGTTTTGATTATTTTACTGATATTTTATTCAGAGATATT
Source organism: Thalassophryne amazonica (assembly GCF_902500255.1). Taxonomy (NCBI): domain Eukaryota; kingdom Metazoa; phylum Chordata; class Actinopteri; order Batrachoidiformes; family Batrachoididae; genus Thalassophryne; species Thalassophryne amazonica. The sequence continues at coordinate 84,581,564 of NC_047108.1, forward strand.
TTAAAACATTAGAAAAAACGTTTCTTTACCATTCATTTTTATCATTGAAGATCAAAAGTCTGGGTGTGGGACAAGCACAAAACGGCAATATTTGCATATAATGATGCTGAAAAAAGGTGAAAAAGTCATCATAGACTACTAGAACAAATTTCTTAACACACTTTCATTGTAAAGATAACTATAAAAGTGTGAAATTTCCCCTTTTTTCTGTTTTTCATACAATATGATCAAAGGACATAATAAGTGCCCGTAGTCTAAGAATCACCCTTCTATGTCCTGTGTTGGTCTTTCTATGTTTTGTTTGAGGTCTTTCTCCGTCTCCCCGTCACAGTGTGCCATCTGTCTCCCCTCCGGTTTTCTCTGGCTCCCTCTGTTGTCCTTCTGTGTTCTGCTCTTTCTTTCTGTCTCTCTTCTGTAGCTCTATTTTCAGAACCAGAATCAGAAAGATCTTTATTGCCATTATTCCATATTTTCGAGAGTATAAGTCCTATCTTTCTTTCTTTCTCAGGAACTGAAGCATTAAACAAAACAAAATAAAATCCAAATCCTAATAAAATAATAAATGGCAATAATAAAAGTGCACTACAACAATGCACAAAAATTCCAAGTTAAAGAGATAATACAGAAAAATGCTGCGATCATTTCTATGGTATTTTAGTTCACCCCTGTGATTGCTGCTTTATCCCAGTTTTGTCTTTGGTTTATTCCTGCAGTCTTTTCCCAGAGATTTCCCAGCTCATCTCCCTGTGTGTGCTTTTTTGCAGTGGCTTTTCTGTGTGTGATTTCATCTGTTTTCTCTTTTCTGTTATATTTTCGGGCTCATTTGAACTCAGATTAACCTGGTAAATAAAACTCTACATTTTTCTGCTTCAGTATCTCCCTGTGCCTTGTATGCCTGTGACTGGGTTCTGTTCAGCGGTCTCTGTAACCGAATAAACCTAGCAGACATACCCCCAGACTCTTTCCAAGTGAGAATTGTTGGACAATTAAACAGATTTCGCACCTGCTGTAGCACCTGTTGTTCTGTCTCTAGGAAACGCTCACAGTTTTTGGACAATGCATGGACTCTGGTCAAAAACAATATCCACCTGTCTGTTTTTCTTTCCGAGCCGATAAAGTGTACTATTTATTCAACCAAACAATTCTCTCTGTTTGGGCATTAGACCAAAGTTTTAGTTTTCCACCTCAGTACTTCCCAATCTGGATTTTTTTGAAACAAGTACTCAGTCATAAGACATGGTACATTTTTTTTTTTAACAAGAACCTTCTTGCCTTGGACACTCTTAGAATTTATCTCACCTGAATCCACACCCAAGTTCCTTCAGTTCTATAAAGACTTTCCTGCATCCCCAGAGTCTCCTTCAGAGCCCATAGGACCTGCTCAAGAGGGTGCTGCAGCCATAGAGCCATCTCACAAGGATGCTATGGCCTCTGTTTCCCTCTCCAGTGAACCTCACAGAAAGGAACTGGGCATGACTGGAGTCAAACCCTAGACCTTCTTGTAGAGACGCAACAGTGCTAACCAATACACAACTGTTCTCTCTCTGTCTAGTTCTTGCTGCTGTTCCTGGTTCTGTTGTGGTTGGTGTCTCATATGACTCATCTGCTGCTGTTCCTGGTTCTGAGGTGGCAAAGGTCTGGTGCAGCTCATCTGCTTTTGATTCTGTTTCTGGCACCAAGGCAGTTGACAAGCAGTGTGCTCACCTGTTCTGTGGTTTCTGTCGTCCAGGCACACATGAACGCACCACACATCCTGACTGTTGGCTTTCCAAGGGCCAGAATGCCCCTCCTGTTTCTGTTTATTGGACTGCTGTCATTCTGAGGGTTTTCTTGGTTTCAGGTAATGTTCCCCTCCATCTACCTACCTCTTTCCTGTTGACCGTTGAGTCATCCCTCTGTTGTCATGTCTGTTTTTAGGTGTCTGATCATTCTTTCGCCCTGCATGCTGTCTGTCCCTTGTCTCCTCTACGGCTGTTTCCCCATGGGTCTTTCCCTATCCTCTTGTTTACATGTCCATCCCCGTAGTGCTCTCTCTTTCTCTGTCTGTCCTCTCTTGATTAATTGTATGGCCAACATTTGGATGTTTTCTCACTCTTCTCTGTTATTTGGTGTGTTTTCTGTTGGCCGTTCCCCTGTGTTCTGGGCTTGGACTTCATGCCAGCCCTGATGTGATTATTCTTATTTTTTGTGGTTTCTTCTTTCACATGTGTTCTGTGTTAAGATAATTATTCTGAGGAGTTTAATTATCTCTGGGTCTTGTTCATGAGTGGGGGGTAACTTGGAGCGTGAGATTGATAGATGGATTGGGGTGACTTCTGATGTTTTTTGGACACTGTACCCAACCATTTTTGTGAAGAAGGAGCTGAGCTAGAATGCGAGGCTCTCAATTTACCAGTCAATTTACACTTCTGTCCTCACCTATGGTCTTGAACTTTGGGTGATGACAGAAAGAATAAGATCACAGATGCAAGTGGCAAAATGAGATTCTTCCGTCAAATATCTGGGCTTAAAATCCTGGACAGGTTGAGCAACTTGACTATCTTGGAGGAACTCAGAGTAGAGCTGCTGCTCCTTCACAAAAAAAAAAAAAAAAAAAAAAAAAGGAGCCAGCTGAGGTGGTTCAGTCATCTTGTGAGGATGCACCCTGGTCATGTCCCTAGGGAGATCTTCCAGGCACATCCACTTGGCAGGAGGCCCCTTGGAAGACCCAGGACATGCTGGAGAGATCATATTTCCCAGCTAGCTTGGGAACACCTTGAGATCCTCCAGGAACATTACAGGACTTGGCCAAGGATAGGGAAGTGTGCAATGAACTGCTTGGTCTGCTGCCACCTGGATAAGCAGCAGAAAATGAATGAATGAATAAATTAATAATTACTCTGTAACAGTTCCTAATGCGCAATCATTTCTGTGCTATTTTAGTTCGTCCTTGTGTTCACTTTGGTTGCTGGTTTTTTCTTGCCTCGAGATTTCCCAGCTCATCTACTTGCATGTGGTTGGCATGAAGCTGGGCTCTCTGGTGACAGTGGCAGAGAAGGGAACAATGGATAAGCTGCTGGACATTATCGACAATTTGGTGTTTCGTCATTTCCCATAATGCCCCTGGTGGCAGCCTACACTTCCCAGAATGCACCGCGGTACCAGCAGAGTTCCGCTGTCTCATAGTACATGTAAACAATGGAAAAGCGAGGATGTGGATGGTGCCGATTCAGTGAGTTCACGAGCGATTATAATGATGACACATTCTCTCAAGTTGAGAGGATTATCTTGAGGAGGTGTAGTACCTGTGATAAACTTCTGCTGTGCACCGATGTTGTCTTGTTGTCCACGTTTCACGAGGTGTGTTTCCATTGTGCCCTAAACGGAACTCTGCTGAAATGATCTCTCGCGTGAGTCACGGATCGCCAGATGGTGCAAGATTTCACAACTGCGAAACCCAAAACGCCAGTCACCCTCTGCACACAGTCATCAGCAACCAAAGAAGCCTCTTCAGCCACAGACTGCTCCTTCCCAAGTGCAGGACCAACAAACTGAAAAACTCCTTTGTCCCTCAGGCCATCAGACTGTACAACTCCTCACTCAGAGAGAGGAGGAATAACAGGAAGACAGAGGATGGGAAGGAGAGGAACCATAGTAGCCAGTAAGCCACTAGCAAGCAGTATTTGACTGCTCAGTGTCTCCATGCCTTGGACACAGTGTTCCATGGAGCCCTGTGCTTCATCACCAACCTGAAGACTCTCACTCATCACTGCGTTCTTTACTCTCGGGTTGGTTGGTTTTCCCTTTTCTTGTGCCGCTGGATCCATTGGAACATTTTTATTTATAAGGCCATGTTAGGTCTCCTTCCATCTTACTTGTGCACCTACCTGAGACGGAAAACTATGAGGACATATAATTTACGTTCACAGGACCTGTATTTAATGTTTTTGCCTAAAGTCCACACTGATTTAGGCAAAAAGGCTTTTAACTTTGCTGCCCCATTTGCTTGGAATCAGCTTCAGGATGAGCTGCAACTTAAGGACTTGGTCTCTTTTAGTAATTTTAAACATCTTTTAAAGAACTGATGAATCAAAGGTCTGTCTGTCAATGTTTTTAGATGTTGATTATTTTAAAATGATGTATGTTATATGTATTTATGTATGTATGTGTTTTTGTGTGTTGTCTCTTGGCCAGAACACTGTAAAAGAGATTTTTAATCTCAATGAGTTTTTTAAATCCTGGTTAAATAAAGGTTTGAATGAATGAATGAATTTGTGGTAGTTTGTTGCAAATTGTTTATTACTTCTAGTTTTGATACTCTGTGTGCTTTTACCCTGTGTACTGCTACACAATGCTGCCAGAACCTCAATTTCCTTGATGGAGTCTTCCCAAGGGATTAATAAAATTCTGTGTAATCTAATCTAATATAATCTGATGTGTTTTTTTCCCAATGGCTCTTCTGTATGTGATTTCATCTGAGTTTTACTTGAATTCTACAGTTGTATTTTTGGACTTGACTAATTTTGGACTCTCACATCAACTTGGAAAATAAAATCCTAGATTTTTTTTACTTCATTGTCTCCATGTAGCAAAGCCGCCTGCCCGGGAGGTCTGGGCGGCTTTGCTTGAGCTGCTGCCCCCACGACCCGACTCCGGATAAAGTGGAAGAAAATGAATGGATGGATGGATGGATGTCTCCATGTGGCTTTTTTCCTTCAGCTCTCTGTGTGAAAATGTGTAGTTTTTGTTTTGATCAGTTTAAGATGGTAAGAAAATGTCCTAAAACTATTACTTAATTTTTTTTTGAATGTCTTGTAACAGTGATTTTCTTAATGTTTCATTTAGAGTTTCAAGCTTTCAAAACAACAAATATTTAATAAAGGAATTGTTTCATTTCATGTTTCCAGGGGACGGGTACATTTTCTTAAGCATTTTTTTTCTCTTAGTGTTTCAAACTTTCTAAATAATATTTCCATAAAGGAATTAATTTATTTAGAGTTTCCAGAGGTTGGAGACATTTTCTTAAGCAATTGTATTTGGATAAAGGTTTTCACCCATGTTGCTACACTTTTTTTTTTCCACACTCAGAAATTGATTTTTTTTTCCTAACAGTTTCTTAAAAAAATAAATAAATTGAGACTGACAGACTAAAATTTGGGTTGAAAACATCTACTCCAGAAAAGCATGTTTAGTTTGACAGTTTGATTAGCTCAACAGAAAAGGCTGTGGTGAACGCACGTTGCCCATTAGAAATTACCCTTATTAACCCATTTCATAATTGATCTCCAACTAAATTATGTAATGATCACATTAACCTTTCCACTGTCCTTTTTAGTACTCAGAGTTGGCACATTCAGGAAAGTCAATTTAATGAGTACAAGTTAATGTGCGGCTCAATAATGCTATCTTCTCCATTATTAATCACAATAAAAAATAACTGTTAATTATTGCAAATGTGTTACAATGAAAATGCCAATGTGACTAGAAAGCCTCCAGGTATTTCAGAGCAAGTGATGTATTGCCCGGACTCCCTGAATAAAGTGGCTCACCTTAAAATGAGATAAAACAGCAGATACGTGTCGTTTCTTTCAGTAAAGGGTGGCCCCTTTAGATCACATTTGATGAAAAGTGAATTTTCTGTGTGAGCAAATTGGGTAATTATAACTTCATGTAGTCATGCTCTGTACATACAGTGTTATTAGGTTCATACGTTTAGTGAGCAGGGAGGCGTAATGAGGAGACCAGCTTCAACATCAACTCCATGATTCCAGCGTTCCAAGTGTTTTGAAATGATGAATTGTTTTCTGACGATTCTTTCATTGACTTTTTAAAACAAAATCCAGCATAAGCACAGATTCTGTCAGGAGACTCACAATTCAGTGTCTGTCAGATTCAGTGAATTGGATGCAGCTGTTATGAGTATTTCAAAATGTGAGCAATTTTGTGAAGCATATGGTTAATTCACTTTCAACCATTTTGTTCATTGACTTTTAAATATTTCAAAACAATCATTTTCAGGAGCAATTGTATCAATTGTTAAATCATGAAATAATGAATATTATTGTGAATTATGTTTATTTTTCTATTGTTTGAATTTGATAAAGTCAGTGGTTTTGTGACTTATTTGGTTCTTTTTGTTGTGGGCATGTATGATCACAATGAGTCATTGTTTGAGAAACTGATGATTATATGATTGAGCTGTTCAAAACAGTTTCTGAAGCAACTGTTAAATGTAGTGTTTGAAGGGTTTGTAACTGGTTTATATATATTTTTAAACTAAGTGGTTTGAGATACTGAAATATTTTCTGCCAATTGTTTAATTTACTGTTTGAAACACATTTTGCAAGGTAAACAATTTTGAAACATTTCATGTAGTTTCAAGCCTTGGCAATCCTTTAATTTAATTGTTTTGAAGTTTAATTCACTGTTTTGAGCAATTCAAAATGTGCATTTTGTGAAACGTGGTTAATTAAGTTTCAACCATTTGGTTAATTGACCTTTAAGTGTTTCAAAACAATTAACCATTTTCAAAAGCAATTGTTTCATATATTGTTAAATCATTAAACAGTGTTTTTGTGAAATATGCTTAATTTTCTGTTTTAGGAATCAGAAAAAGTGAATGGTTTAGTTAAATTTTTAGTTCATTTTGTCTTGAATAATTGTTTAAGAAATGAGTAATTGTTTAAAAAATGCTTGGCTATATATTTGAGAAGTTAAAAACAATGAATTATTTTCTCATGCAGCTGCTTAATTTGGTGTTAGGTTTTTAAATGGTATTTTTTTTTTTGACAATTCTTTCATTTACTGCTTACTATGAATCTTTGTGAAACATGTTTATGGAGTTTCAAGACTTTCACAACACTGTCAGAAACAATTGTTTCATTTCATTGTTTTGAACAAAGTTAAATTTACTGTTTTGAGCATTTCAAAAATGAATAACTTTGAAAAGCATATGTTAAATTAAACTGGGCTGCCACTGTGCAGCGTGGTCGACTCCCACTAAGACCTGACTTTGAATAAGTAACAGAAAGTGAATGGTTAATTAACTTTCAAGCATTTGGTTAATTTAATTTTAAGTGTTCCAAAACAATTAATCATTTTAAGAAGCAGTTCTTTCATTCATTATGAAACAAATTTTTTTACTTTAAGTATGTTTAATTTTTTATTTTAAGCATTTGAAAAGGCGAATTGCTCTGCAAATTATTTGGATCATCTACTTTAAAGCATGTCCTCACAATGAAGAATTAATGATTTTCTGAACCAACTGCTAATAATAGTGTGAGAAGGGTTTTGAAATTTATTTTCAAAAGATGCTGTTTAATTTATTGAATTGAGCATTCAAAAAACTCCACAATGAATTTGGTTCATACTGTTCCTTAATTTCTAAATCTGCAGTGTCTGAAACAGTTGCTTAGTTTTGTGTTTCGTGCATTTCAAAATAATGAATCATTGTCTGAAGTATAAAACAGTGAATTAATTTCAGAAGTACGATGCATCCAGAAAGCATTCACAGCCTATCATTTTTTCCACATTTTGTTATGTTATAGCCTAATTCCAAAATGAAGTAAATTATTTTTTGCTCTCAAAATTCTACTCACAACACCCCATAATGACATGATTTTTTTTTGCTAATTTATTAAAAAAAAAAATAATAAAAACTAAGTCATCACATGTATGTAAGTATTCACACCCTTTGCTCAATATTTTGTTGATGCACCTTTGGCAGCAATTACAGCCTCAAGTCTTCTTGAATATGATGCCACAAGTTTGGTGCACCGACCTTTGGGCAGTTCTGCCCATTCCTCTTTGAAGCACCTCTCAAGCTCCATCAGGTTGGATGAGGAGCGTCGGCGCCAAAAACGTCACTACTGCTATTGGTGTCTAAATAAAGTTCTTTGCGTGGGAGTGCTCAGGTTGTGCGGATTTTTGCTTTGATATTTCACACTACCATACAGGCCTGATTGGTGGATTGCTGCAGAGATAGTTGTCCTTATCAAAGGTTCTCCTCTCTCTATGGAGGAATGCTGGAGCTCTGACAGAGTAACCATCTGGTTTTTGGTCACCTCCCTGATTAAGGCCCGTCTCCCCCGATCACTCAGTGTAGATGGGCAGCCAGCTCTTGGAAGAGTCGTGATGGATCCGAACGTCTTCCATTTACAATTTACAGATGATGGAGGCCACTGTGCTCTTTATGACCTTCAAAGCAGCAGAATTGTTTCTGTACCCGTCCCCAGATTTGTGCTTTGTGACAGTCCTGTCACTGAGGTCTACAATTCCATTGACTTCATGCTTGGTTTGTGCTCTGAAATGCACTGTCAGCTGTGGGGCTTTATATGTAGACAGGTGTGTGCCTTTCCAAATCATGTTCAATCATCTAAATTTAGCCCAGGTGGACTTTAATTAAGCTGTAGAAACATCTTAAGAATGATCTCAAAATCTCAAAAACCTTTTTTCACATTGTCATTATGGGGTGTTGTGTGTAGACATTTGAGGAATAAGGCTGTAACCTAACAAAATGTGTATAAAGCGAACCGATGTGAATACTTTCTGGATGCACTGTAACTGGGTCATTTATTAAAGAGATAAAAAAAATAAACACCTTGAGTTTGTCATCACATGGCATTTCGGAGGGGTTTATATCCAAAATCCACCATGTAGCTAAACCTGAATTTCTACTATTTCCAAACCTGCTGTTTGAATGTGAGTCTCAGGATGCTGTAAAATACACACAACAGTCCTGATTCTTTTTGACCATTTACTATCTTAGGCACAATGTCTAAAAAACAAAATGCAAAGAAAACTTATGTGCTGCCCCGGGTTATAAAACTGAAAAGCAATCGTGTATCACATTGTGGACGTGAGGCAGAAGATAGAAAAAGAAGTTGCCGTGGTGTGAAAGCAGGGTTGCATGAGAATGATTGTGTCCTGCAGACAGCGACTATTAAGGTGACCAACTATAATTCCCAGATTTTCTGTAACATTGCAGCCATGAGGTGGTGAATGCAGGCAGTGTTTCAGTCTCTCCTTCTCATGACCATTACATCAGGTGTAACATGTTTCTTTTGGGTTTTGTTTTTGTTCTTCTTTTGTCTATTCAGTTTGGCTCCAAGGCCATGAGAAAGCTTTAGTTATTGCTTAGATCCCAGAACCAATCATACACCCAGTGAATATCAGGTGCTGGGCTACCTGGGGAGGACAGCTGTAGGCCTGTGGGGGGCTTACACGCGCACTGTTGTTTGACTGATTACACAATGATTACCACTTTTAGCGTGCTGTTTTGCTGTGTGCGGCACGGTACAAAGGCACTTGGGGGATTTACTCTGTTATTCATTATCAACATTTCAATAGCTTTGCTGATAAAAGCATATCCAAAATTAAACCAACAGATTATTTCCCCCACCCTGGAAAGCCTTAACAGCCATCACTGGCCAGAGCTAATGTGAGATAAGGAACTAGAGATAAGACTGTTTTGCTGTGGGCTGTTACCTTTTTTTTTTTGTCGACAATGCTAAAGGTTAAACTGGCTGAGTGGCTGAAAGGTTATAAAAAGCCTCATCCACTCTTTGTTCCATAAGGTAGCAGTTTTTTTGTTAAGTACAGTTGTGGATGGAAGTTTACATACACTTATCATGGGCATGAAGGTCATGTTAATTTAATATATATATATAGGAATCCACAGGCTTTAGATGACATTTTTCAATGGTGGTACTAAATTAAGCAAACCTTGTATGATGATTTGGAAAGACGTGTGAGTCCAGAATGTCTTTAGAACATTAGACCTCAACAGTTTTGAGAAGAGGAACTCAACCCTTTTATTTCCTGTTAATTATGTAATTTTTAAATGTTAATTTACTGTCTTAATGTATTTATAAATTGTTTAGGTTTTTGTTATCATATACACACTAATTATTATTATTATTATTATTATTATTATTATTATTGGTAATGGTGACCGCTCAGACACGGGCTGAACTGCAAGGACAAGGGAAGGAGGTTTGGACCCCTAGGGCTTATCCCTAAATGTGTGGTTTGCAGGTCCACCAATGTGTGGCTCAACCTCGTCCTGCCCGCAAACCAAACCCCCAGCTATGGGCAAATAGCACCACTGCCTTGTTGTGTCACGGGAGTGACAAAAACTAAGGGAGTAAACCCTGACAGAAAATCCAGAGTGGAGTCTCAAAGGTGGATGGCCAATGCATTGCGTCACCTTCTGGCAACTCTTGCAGCAGTGCTGGTGCCAACCGTATTGGCTCGCCCTTTCTGTTGGACATGGCCTGCAATGCTATGAGGGCATCCCAGAATCTCCATGTCATCACCCAGGCCTGCACCTTGGGGAGGTCACTCTAGTGCCACCACCAGTGGCAGCAACAACACGGGAACACAGCAGTTATGACTTCAAGCCCAGTGCAGATTGGTGTAAGCTCACAGGTGCTACGGGTTGTCTTCTGATCTTTGGAGGGATCATTATGTCCTACTGGCTAGTTACCGCCCACCTCGAGCTGGGCAGCCCCTGGCCAGTAAGGTACTGGCCCACCACAGTCCACCCACTTCAATGGGTGCTTGGAGAGTAGGCCCCAAGCCAAAAGACGAACTGTAATTTCTGCACCAAGCAACAAAGGAATGAAGTCAGTGTCGCCTTCCTTGAGGCTGGCAACCTGGAACGTAAGAACTATGTGTCCTGGCCTCTCTAATGACCTCCAGGATATCTTTGATGCTGGGAACAGTCATGGACTGAAAGCTAAAGAGACTTAACATTGATATAGCTGCGCTACAGGATATAAGGCCTCCTTTCAACAGCAGCCTTAAGGAGAAGGACTATACGTTCTTCTGGCAAGTACAGGAGCCAGATGAGCACCGGCTCTACGGTGTCAACTTTGCAGTGCGAAACTCGCTGCTGTCCTCTGTCAAACCACCAATTGTGGGATCAGCACGAATCTTCTTCTACCCCCCCCACCACCACCACCACACACACACTCTACAGCGGAGGGTAAGGATGAGACCAGGATTCAAGTGATTCCCAAAAAGGAATATCTGTTCCTGCTTGGCGACTTAATTCCTGAGTTGGTGGAGACCACGGCTCCTGGCCCCGATGCATCAGATACTTTGGCATCGGCAAACTCAACTAGAATGGTCAGTGACTACTCAAGCTCTGCTCCTACCACAACCTCTACCTCACCAACACCTTCTTCCCTACCAAGCCACAGCACAGAGTGTCCTGGAAGCATACCAGGTCCTGTCACTGGCACCATCACCAGGAGATCCATGCTGAACCAGGTGCTCATCATGTGCAGCTACCACAGCACTGACTGCAACACTGACCATTCAGTGGTCCTCAGCAAGGTGCATCTTTTCCCCAGACAAATCTACTACTCCAGACAGAATGGCCGTCCCCACATTAACACAGCCAGGATGTCAAAACATGAATGCTTTGCCAGAGCCAGCAATAATGCCGTCGAGGACTGCCCCACCAACAGCACCACATTGCATTGGAACCACGCCCATGATGCTGTGTGTCATGCCGCCTTGGACACGTTCCAGAAGAGAGACGGGATGAGCAAGGACTGGTTTGAGGCAGGAATTGGTGAGATGGAACCCATCATTGCCACTAAGCAAGCTGCTCTCCTTGTGTATGAGCAAGAGTCCTCAAAGAAGACTCACTGTTTTGTGTGCAGCCCGGAGAAACACCCAGTGGACAGCCCGGAGATGCGCCAGTAAGTACTGCCTAGAGCTGTATCAGGACATCAGGTGACTGTGGCAATGAAAGAAAGCTTTTGGACCAAGTGCCCTCAAGACTGCTCCCCTCAAGTTTGCCTCTGGGCAAGTCCTTACTGTCCGCAATAAAGAGATGAATAGGTGGGCAGAGCGCTACCAGAAGTTGTACTCCAGGGAAAACATTGTCACTCACAAAGCCATCGAGGAGACCACCCCATTGGCCATCATGGAGGAGTTTGACACCCCAAACCACCATAGAGGACCTCCCCAAGACCATTGACTCACTAGCCTGTGGCAAGGCTCCAGGCCGTGATAGCATCCCGCCTGAGGATATCAAAGCTGGCAAGAGCAGTTCCCTCCTGGACCACCTACACAAACTACTGTTACAGTACTGGGAGGAAGGAACAGTACCCCAGGAAATGTGTGATCATATCCTGCCTCCAAATTCTTCAGCATCACCTGAAATCAGCAGCTAGACAGTTGAACCTTGGCTACAATTGGCTGTTCCAACAGGACAATGGGCTTCATTCACCAATATCGTCTCCAGAATCTTCTTAGATTCCTTCTTAAGCTGCTCCTAAGAAGGTTCTTAAGAAAGCAACGTCAGATTCATCAACATGCTCTTAAACCACAGAATTCTGCACTCTTTTCCTGTATTAATTGCACCTGTTTGAACTCATTACCTGTATAAAAGACACCTGTCCACACACTCAATCAATCACACTCCAACATATCCATCATGGCCAAGACCAAAGAGCTGTCTAAGGACACCAGGGACAAAATTGTAGACCTGCAAAAGGCTTGAATGGGCTACAGGACAATAGGCAAGCAGCTTAGTGAGAAGGCAACAACTCTTGGTGTAATTATTAGAAAATGGAAGAAAACAAGATGACTGTCAATCTTCCTCAGCTTTGGGCTCCATGCAAGATCTCACCATCTGGGGTAAGGATGATTCTAAGAAAGCCCAGAACTATACGGGAGGACCTGTTCAATGACTTGAAGAGAGCTTGGACCCCAGTTGCAAAGATTACATGAGTAACCAACCTGGTCTCACGGTAAAGTCGTGATTCAGCAGCACGAAATATACATTAATCTATTGGTTCGTGATATTGTGACGAAAAGTGCTTCATTTTCATCACGGCAGCACAAATTCATTCTAATTCATTCCGTGATGGCTGCACAAAATTAAAAGTGAAGCGGCGCGGGGGTGGGGGGTTACGATTAAGATGGGGGGAAGGAGTAGGATTAGGTTATGGTTAGGGTTGGGGGTACGAGTAGGGTTAGTAATAGTGAGTTTAAAAAAAACCCTGTCACGAAAATTTAACTCATTTTGTGACAGGAGCATGAAAAAAACAAAACAAAAGACTGGGCTTTCAGTAACACACTATGCCGTCATGGTGTAAAATCCTGCAGGGCATGCACGGTCCCCCTGCTCAAGCCAGCACATGTCCAGGCCCATTTGAAGTTCACCAGTGATCATCTGGATCAGGGGTGCCCATGTTCGGTCCTCGAGATATACCTTCCTGATGCTCTTAGTTGTCTCCCTATTCCAACACACCTGAATCCAATGAAAGACTTGTTAGCAGGCTTTTAATGAGCCATTAATTGGATTCAGGTGTGTTGGAGAAGGGAGACAACTAAGAGTGTCAGGAAGGTAGATCTCGAGGACCGAACTTGGGCACCCCTGATCTGGATGATCTAGAAGAGGCATGGGAGAAGCACATGTGATCAGATGAGACCAAAATAGAGCTTTTTGGTATCAATTCCATTCACCGTGGTTGGAGGATTAGAACAACCCTAAGAACACCATCCCAGCTGTGAAGCATGGAGGTAGAAACATTATTGTTGGGGGTGCTTTTGTGCAAAGGAGACAGGACGATTGCACCGTATTGAAGGGAGGATGGATGGGGTCATGTATCAGTAAGAGCAATGAAGATAGGTCGTGGCTGGGTCTTCCACCATGACAGTGACCCGAAACACGCAGCCAGGCAACTAAGGAGTGGCTCCATAAGAAGGATTTCAAGGTCCTGGAGGTGGCCTAGTCAGTCTTTGGAGATGGCCTATACAAATGTGAAAAAACAAAACAGTAGGCAGTTACACAGATCAGGTTTTGCAAACTCCTGTCTGAACCACACTCTGTGAATCATTGCTAAAACTGAAATGACACAGAAATGACACAGACCTGCAGTCAAATCCACAAATCTACATTGCCCTGAAATAGCATGCATTTGTTTATTATTAACTTTTCATTGATGCCATCAAGTAGTGAAAAGGAGAGTAAATACCGGCTGCCAAACTAGATAATGTCATGAAAAAAACAATTTTAAAATGGTTATACTGGAAAAAAATCAATTTTTATCTACTTTTTAAAGTGAATTATGGTTGCTTTTCCACTGTCTACAGAAATAGAAATATTACAACTGAGAGAGCAACAGTATTGTGAATTTGGCCGTACTGAAACACAGTGTCTGTAATGATTCAGAGCTTAACAGACAAAATGCAGGTTGGCATTAAAGTCTTATCCTCACAGCACTCGATGTTGCAGCGTGACAAACAAAAGTGCCAAATTTGGTGCTGATCATTCGCACACAATATCCATGATAGCTTATAATTTTCTTCAAAATGTTTGGCAGATGTTATGTCATGAATTAGTTTTACAAGCATAACCACTGACAACACTATCACACTGACTTATGGTCCCAGTCACCCGGGTTGTCAGAAATATCTTCCACTTGTTATTTTTGTCTTCACATCTTGCAGATGTTCAATGCAGTATGCAAATGTGGACTATTTATATCTTGCACTCCCAAAACTGACCACCGTTTATGGAAGGGTGATTAGGTCAATCAGATAGAGAGGCGCTACTCCATGAAGGATTTTCATTCATATATTTCCTATACCCGTTTACTCCAATTAAGGGTCACAGGGGAGGCTGCAGCCAATCCCAGCAGTCACAGGGTGAAAGTCGAGGTACATCCTGGACAGAACGCCATTCCATCACAGGGCATGAAGGATTTTGTATGTTAATAACAATACAAAACCTTACTGTAAAATCTGACCTCACGTAGACAGGAAGCCAGTGAAGGGAGGCCAAAAAACACACATTTCTTCTTGTAAGTGTCTGTTGTTGGCAAACCAGTTAATTGTATTACTGCCTCCATCTGGAGTCTTAGCATCTGCTTCACTTTTTTTTTTTTTTTTACTTTTTAAAATTGCCGTGGCTATGAAGAAACTGTAAAGTTGGATTTTTGAATATTTCATAACTTTTTGTGACAAACTAAACTCGGTGAAGTGTTAAACACACAGCGTTACGTATGTATGTAATCCCTACTGAGACACTCGGAGGACATGTAAATTCCATGTAAAACTGTTTTCTATATGGTCTGAAAGCAATAAATGGTTGTTATATTTGAGTATGTGCAGAGCATTGCATTGAAGCTAATGCAAACTTCTTTCAAATTCTTTGCAAGGGCGTTACATCCTATTTGCCAAACAATTCCTCTTGCCTTGTTAGTCTGCTTTTGAGATTTTTCCTTGAGGCCTGCGTGAGTAAATAGTGTCTTTGAAATATTCCTCCAAAGTTAATATCCATGGCACCTTTAATGATGAGGCAATAGACAAGGTCTGGGAGAAATATTAGCTCAGCAAGGTCACAGCAGACAAGGTCCCATCTGTCTCTCTGCAGCCTTGGTGGATCCCAGGCCCTTACATTACCGTGGCCTCCAGGCAGGGAAAACGGATCATCAATCTGATTTAAAAAGTCTCTGGCCCACGTTGTCATTTCTCAGTTGAATAACACGAGTTTCTTCTCTAGTCACCTATATTGTAGGTAATTTCGTAATAGCTGGTAATGGTAAAATGCCTCATACATGGCGTCTTTGAGACCAGAGTGCTTCACATCACATTACATCACACCAAGAGGCCACACTGAATCAGCCACATTACAACTGTAGTACTGTACTGCAGTAAATGCACAAAAAGACAGAGTAAAAGCTAGAACAGTGCACTATTTATGTGAAATAGCTGTTGAGAATATCTCCGTGCTATGTTCTTGTTGGTAAACTCAAAGGCCATTTACTTTGGTGTCACTATGGTTTGGTTGAATCGGAGCCTGTTTCCTGCAGGTGCTCTGGGTTTAGTGCTTGGTTTTGATCTTTTTTCTTTTTTGGTAATTGCTGTTGGACTACAGACATTGAATCAAGTGATTGGACTCTTGAGTGGACCTCAGCTGGACTTATAACTTTAAAGCAAATAAGGACTTAAATAAGTAGTTGCTAATCATCTACTAGCCACTAAGCTAACAGCTGACTGGCTGCTAATCGGCTGAGGAGGTGGATGACATTAGAAAATCACTTGACTTTCTATCCAAGGAAGTCTCTGCTGTCAGACTGCAGCAGAAAGGCACCCTGGAGTTTGTTGAGGAAGTGAAAGCTGTCCACCTCCGAAGTGTTGAGAAGTGTTGAGATGGCCTTCTTGGAGAATGGAGTTGCTGACCTGGAGCAGTACACAAGGATGAATGATGATATTATCACCAGACCCCAAACTAAACCCCGGGCGGTCATATGTTCAGGCGGTAGCCTTTGACAATGAAGGTGAGCCCGGGGAGTTGGACATTAACTCCATAGAACAACAGGTGTCTACGTTTCTTCAGTCCCGTGGGATAGATTTTGACTGCGATAACATAGAAGCTTGCCACCCTCTGCCCAGGAACAACTCAAAGGATAAACCTGCTGTCATAATGAGGTTTGGAAGGACAAAGCACAAAATAGCCCTGTTAAATAATTTTAACTAAAAGTGCAGGAGATTAAAATGAGGAGGTTTTGTGAATGATTGTGTTTATTATTTGACACATTTAGTTGATGTCATGTTTTACAACTGGCAAGGTTGATATTTCCTTTGTTCAGAGCTTGTCTAATTACTCCAAAAATATTAGGACTATCAACTTTCCATTCTCACGACATTCATCCTTGACCCAAACTACATAATATACCAAATGGCAAATGTCAGCTTATATACAGGGTGACCCCCCCCCCCCCCCAAAAAAAACAACCCAAAACCCCAGAATCCATAAAAATTGTAATACATCCTACAAAGGTTCAGTAAATTTCTTGAAATTTGCTGGACATAAACTTAAGTCTATGTACGATCATTGCCCAAAGTTTTAGTTATCTTGGTTGCTTTGCATAAAAGTCATGTTATTTCAAAATTATTCTCCAAATGGTATGATTTGTTGGCTAAATAGGCCTCCAGGCAAAATGTCTTTTCCTTGGTTGACCAAGATGTGTTTCGAAAGACTATGGTTCGCCTTTGTGGGACTTATTATGTCTGCCAACTATGTAATAAAATTGCCTGTCTGTTAGCAGGATTACATCAAAACTACTGTGTGGATTTTGAAAACATTTTCACCAGAGATATTAGGCCATGGAAGACTCCATTAAACTTTGGAGGTGATCTGGATTCTCGATTCAAGTTTCACTTTATATACGCTTTGAAAGATTACTGTTCACAGGATTGCGTCAAAACTACTGCAGGGAGTTTGCCAAAATTTTCAGATAGATATTAACCCGTGGTTGACTCCTTTAAATTTTGGAGGTGATTCGGATCCGGATTCTGGATCAAGATTTCACTTTATATAAGCTTTGAAGGATTACGTCAAAACTACTTCACGGATTTGGAATCAGAATCAGAATGATTCTGATTCAGAATCAGAATGCCTTTTATTGTCATTATACATTGGTACAACAAGATTAGGGCCATCCAGTTGCAGTGCAATAAAATAGAATAAAAATAAAAATAAAATAGTGCAAAAAAAGGATAAAATAGTGCAAGAATATATATCAAAAACAAGATACAGAGAAAAATTCAACAATGTAAGGAAAAAATATATACAATTAACACTAATGCAAGGTGTGGCTTAGGATATAAGGGTGATTCTTTAACTACGGGCACTATTGGCCTTGTAAATGTAATATCCACCACACCATTGCCTTACAATATAAAGTGCTTTTGGGCAACTGTTTGTTGTGATTTGGCGCTATATACATGTACTCTGATGTCACTGTTTATCTCCATAGAAACTACCCAAACAATCTTTCATACAAACTGTTTAAAGGGACATTACAGTGTTGTGGTGGAAATTAAGGCAATAGTGTGGGACAACTACATTTTGTTTAAAAAAAAATCACAACAGTTGTATGACATTGAATACCCCAATTATGTTTTGATTATTTTACTGATATTTTATTCAGAGATATTTTAAAACATTAGAAAAAACATTTTTTTTACCATTGATTTTTATCATTGAAGATCAAAAGTCTGGGTGTGGGACAAGCACAAAACGGCAATATTTGCATATAATGATGCTGAAAAAAGGTGAAAAAGTCATCATAGACTACTAGAACAAATTTCTTAAAACACTTTCATTGTAAAGATAACTATAAAAGTGTGAAATTTCCCCTTTTTTTCTGTTTTTCATACAATATGATCAAAGGACATAATAAGTGCCCGTAGTCTAAGAATCACCCATAAATATTTTGCAAAGAAATGTATATTGTCCATGGGTGATTGGGTTATTGCACATGGTTAGGATTGCACGAGGAGGATCAGTGCATGCTAGAGTTCAGTGTGGTTATGGTTTGGGGAAGAAACTGTTTTTCAGTCTGTTTGTTTTTGTCCTTGTGAGCCTGTAGGGCCTCCCTGAGGGCAACAGGTCAGCAGGGTGAAAGCAGTCTTTGGAGATCGCTTTGGCTCTACTGAGGCAGCGGGAGGTGTAGATGTCCAACAGGGAGGGGAGAGGGCAGCCGATGATCTTCTGTGCTGCCTTTACAACCATCTGCATTCTCTCCCTGTCAGCAGTGGTGGAGCTGCCAAACCATACTGTGATGTAGTATGTCAGCAGGCTCTCAGTGGATGAGCGGTAGAAGGCCAGCAGCAGGTCGGTGTTGAGGTTGTACTTCCTGAGGACTCTCAGGAAGTGTAGCCGCTGCTGAGCCTTCTTGAGGATAGAGGAGATGTTGTCGGACCAGGAGATGCAGTCTGAGATGAGAACGCTTAGATACCTGAAGGTGTGGACCCTTTCCACACACTCGCCGTTGATGAGAAGGGGGGCAGGGTCGGTGCAGTGTTTCCTGAAGTCAATGATGATCTCTCTGGTCTTCCTAATGTTCAGAGCGAGGTTGTTCTCTGAGCTCCAGGCTGCCAGCTGCTGGATCTCCTCTCTGTAGGCAGCCTCATCACCTCCAGAGATGAGACCAACCACTGTGGTATCGTCTGCAAACTTGATGATAAGGTTGTTCTTGTGGGCTGGTCTGCAGTCGTAGGTGTAGAGGCAGTAGAGGAGGGGGCTCAGCACACAGCCCTGTGGAGAGCCGATGCTCAGCGTGCGGGTGGAGGAGAGGTGGGGGCCAAGTCTCACAGTCTGGGGATGGTAAGAAAGAAAGTCTTTAATCCTGGTGCATGTAAGAGGGTGGAAGCCGAGAGTATCCAGTTTTGTGGTGAGTCTGTCCGGGATTATTGTGTTAAAGGCAGAACTATAATCCACAAAGAGCATTTGGACGTAGCTCTGCGGCTGCTCCAGGTGGTTTAGAGCAGAGTGGAGAGCTACGGCGATGGCGTCCACTGTGGATCTGTTTGCCCTGTATGCAAACTGGTGAGGGTCGAGGTCTGGGGGGAGGTGGTCCTTGATGTGCTGAAGATGCAATCTCTCAAAGCACTTCATGATTACCGGAGTGAGGGCCACCGGGTGGTAATCATTCAGGCTGGTGATGGGAGACTTCTTCGGCACCGGGATTACGGTGGAGGTTTTCAGGCAGGACGGGATGACTGCTTGGTCTAGGGAGAGGTTGAAGATCCTGGTGATGGTGGGGGCAAGCTGGTTAGTACACGCTCTGAGCACATTGCCAGGTACTCCGTCTGGGCCAGCAGCTTTCCTGGGGTTCACTGCGAGGAGCACTCGCCTGAAATCATGCTCTTTTACAGTGAGTGGAGTGGTGTGGGGACCAGGTGGGGGCGGGGGGAGGGCAGGAGCAGGTGAGTGCAGCTGGGAAGATCTGAACCGAGCAAAGAAGCTGTTTCGCTCCTCTGCCAGTGGTGCACTCAGGTATGCTGTTGGAGCATCACAACCCCGGAAGTTTGTGATGTCATGTATTCCCTGCCACACCCTCCGTGCGTTGTTGCTAGACAGATGGGACTCTATCTGCATCCTGTGGTCCGCCTTTGCTCTTTTTACTCCTCTCTTCAGGTCAGCTCTGGCAGCACTATACAGAGCTCTGTCACCTGACCTGAAGGCAGCGCCGCGGGCCCTGAGGAGTGAGCGGACCTGGCTGGTCATCTAGGGTTTCTGATTTGGGAAAGCCCAGATGGTTTTTGTCACAGTCACATTCCCGATGCAGAACTGAATGTAGTCCAGAACCGTTCTCGTGTGTGTCTCCAGCTCATGATGTTCAAATAGGTCCCAGTCTGTCTGTTGGAAGCAGTCTTGGAGTTTGGGGAGTGCATTGTCAGGCCAGGTTGTAACAGTCTTTGTTGTGGGCTCAAGCCTGCGTCTGAGGGGGGTGTAGGCTGGGTGTAGGCTGGCTTTGAAGGATTATGCCAAAACTACTTTCAGATTCTCACCAAATTTCCACCACAGATAGATATTACATCATGGGAGACTCCATTAAATTTTGGAGGTGATCTGGATCCGGATTGGCGGATGTCAGAAAATCTCTGATTGCTCTTGTTACAATTTTGTGGGTTCTGTTTTTAACAGAACTAAACAGTATATACTAGATGAATACGAGCTTTGTAAGTACGTAGTAGCAAAAAGATTGTGTATATATAAAAAGAGAAAAGTATGTACAAAATAGTAGATATTTCAGTGACAGTGGATATTGCACATTAACAAATATTACACTCATTTCAAGTGTGGCATGTGACCTGTCTATTTGGTTCCAGTGGTGTTCAAAGCTCTAACAGCAGTGGGTAAAACTGTTTTCAGTCTATTTGTACTTACTTTAATGTCCCTGTACCATCTGCCTCAATGGCAGTAGCTCAGATAGTGGCCAGGGTGGGATATATGTACAACCCCAATTTCAATGAAGTTGGGACGTCGTGTGAAATGTAAATAAAAACTGAATACAATGATTTGCAAATCCTCTTCAACCTATATTCAATTGTATACACCACAAAGACAAGATATTAATGTCAAACTGATAGATTTTTTGTTTTTGTGCAAATGTTTGCTCATTTTGAAATGGATGCCTACAACATGTTTAAAAAAGCTGGGACAGGGCAACAAAATACTAGGAAAGTTGGTGAATGCTCAAAGAACACCTGTTTGGAACATTCCACAGGTGAACAGGCTAATTAGAAACAGGTGAGTGTCATGACTGGGTATAAAAGGTGCATCCCCAAAAGGCTCAGCCATTCACAAGCAAAGATGGGGTGAGGATCACCACTTTGTGAACAACTGCATGAAAAAAAAAAATAGTCCAGCAGTTTAAGAACAATGTTTCTCAACATTCAATTGCAAGGAATTTAGGGATTCCATCAGCTACAGTCCATAATATAATCAGAAGATTCAGAGAATTTGGAGAACTTTCTACATGTAAGGGTGATTCTTTAACTACGGCACTATTGGCCTTGTAAATGTAATTTCCACCACACCATTGCCTTACAATATAAAGCGCCTTGGGGCAACTGTTTGTTGTGATTTGGCGCTATATACATGTGCTCTGATGTCACTGTTTATCTCCATAGAAACTACCCAAACAATCTTTCATACAAACTGTTTAAAGGGACATTACAGTGTTGTGGTGGAAATTACGGCAATAGTGTGGGACAACTACATTTTGTTTAAAGAAATCACAACAGTTGTATGACATTTGAATACCCCAATTATGTTTTGATTATTTTACTGATATTTTATTCAGAGATATTTTAAAACATTAGAAAAAAACGTTTCTTTACCATTCATTTTTATCATTGAAGATCAAAAGTCTGGGTGTGGGACAAGCACAAAACGGCAATATTTGCATATAATGATGCTTTCATTGTAAAGATAACTATAAAAGTGTGAAATTTCCTCTTTTTTTCTGTTTTTCATACAATATGATCAAAGGACATATAAGTGCCCGTAGTCTAGGAATCACTTGTAAGCGGCAAGGCTGAAAACCAACATTGAATGCCTGTGACCTTTGACCCCTCAGCGGCACTGCATTGAAAACTGACATCATTGTGTAAAGGATCTTACTGTGTGGGCTCAGGAACACTTCAGAAAAACATTGTCAGTTAACACAGTTCGTTGCTACATCTACAAGTGCAAGTTAAAACTCTCCCATGCAAAGCGAAAGCCATATGTAGCGGTTGCACTCTGCGTTGTGTGTTATGACTCGCCCATTCGCTCTCCTCGGGACGCGAACTCGCGATCTCTGGCATGGAGTCGGACTCTCTAACCAGAAGGCCAAAACCCAGGGCTCTGGCCTTGTGACCAGAGAATCCTTTTGAGCTGTTGGGAGTGAGGTTTACTAACTACAGTGACACCTGCTGGCCTCCATTACACATACATCAATATCCAGAAACGCCGCCACCTTCTCTGGGCCCGAGCTCATTTGAAATGGACAGATGCAAAGTGGAAAAGTGTGCTGTGGTCTGATGAGTCCACATTTCAAATTGTTTTTTGAAATCATGGACGTTGTGTCCTCCGGACAAAAGAGGAAAAGGACCATCCAGACTGTTACCAGCACAAAGTTCAAAAGCCAGTATCTGTGATGGTACGGGGGTGTGTCATGGGCAACTGACACATCTGTGATGGCACCATCAGTGCTGAAAGGTACATCCAGGTTTTGGAGCAACACATGCTGCCATCCAAGCAATGTCTTTTTCAGGGACGTCCCTGCTTATTTCAGCAAGACAATGCCAAGCCACATTCTGCACGTGTTACACAGCGTGGCTTTGTAGTAAAAGAGTGCAGGTACTAGACTGGCCTGTCTGCAGTCCAGACTTGTTGTCCATTGAAAATGTGTGGCGCATTATGAAGCGCAAAATACGACAACGGAGACTCTGGACTGTTGACACTGAAGTCGTACATCAAGTAAGAATGGGAAAGAATTCCACCTACAAACCTTCACAGTTAGTGTCCTCAGTTCCCAACACTTCTTGAGTGTTGTTAGAAGAAAGGTGATGTAACACAGTGGTAAACATACCACTGTCGCAGCTTTTTTGAAATGTGTTGCAGGCATCCATTTGTGCAAATATTTAGACAAAAACAAAGTTTATCAGTTTGAACATTAAATATCTTGTTTTTGTGGTGTATTCAGTTGAATATAGGTTGAAGAGGATTTGCAAATCATTATACGAGGTCTGTTAGAAAAGTATCCGGCCTTTTTATTTTTTGCAAAAACCTGATGGATTTGAATCACGTGTGCTTGCATGAGCCAACCTTGAACCTTCGTGCGCATGCGTGAATTTTTTCACGCCTGTCGATTGCGCCATTTGCTGGCAAGCAGCCTTTGTGTGAGGATGGGTGTAGTCTCTTGTCGGATTTTCATTTCAAGGAAAATGGCGGAACGACTGGAGCAGCGCGACTGCATCAAATTTTGCCAGAAACTGGGCAACAGCCGGGTGGAAACCATTCGGAAGATTCAGACGGCTTTCGGTGACGATCCTATGGGCATCACACAGATTAAGGAGCGGTACAACCAGTTTAAAGACGTCCGCACAACGGTGGAGAGCGAGCCACGCTCCAGTCGGCCATCAACATGCTGAAATGACCAGATCATTTCCAAAGTGAACGCTGTGATGATGCGGGACCGTCATGTGACTATCCGAGAAATTGTGTTAGAGGTGAGCATGTCACAGCATGTCCTGTGAGACTTCAACACAAAGGCACTTTTGCTCCACCGTCAGAAGCTCAGGAAAAAATTTCACCACCACTCTTTTCATGGCCAAATCTTCTTTCACAGTGGAATGTACCGAAAAAGTGCTGATGTCCACACATCCGCAATTTCTCGGATAGTCACACGACGGTCCCGCATCACCACAGTGTTCACTTTGGAAATGATCTGGTCATTTCAGCGTGTTGATGGCTGACCGGAGCGTGGCTCGCTCTCCACCATTGTGTGGACATCTTTAAACCGGTTGTACCACTCCTTAATCTGTGTGATGCCCATAGGATCCTCACCGAAAGCCGTCTGAATTTTCTGAATGGTTTCCACCTGGGTGTCGCCCAGTTTCTGGCAAAATTTGATGCGGCGCAGCTCCAGTTGTTCCGCCATTTTCCTTGAAATGAAAATCTGATGAGAGACTACACCCATCCTCACACAAAGGCTGCTTACCAGCAAAGGACACAATCGACAGGCGTGAAAAAATTCCACGCATGCGCACGAAGGTTCAAGGTTGGCTCATGCAAGCACACGTGATTCAAATCCATAGGTTTTTGCAAAAAATAAAAGGTCGGATACTTTCCTAACAGACCACATATTCGTTTTTTTTTACATATTACACAAATGTCCCCAACGTCATTGGAATTGGGGTTTTGTGTATATATATGTATATATATATATAATATATATATATATATATATAATATATATATGAGATATATATATATATATATAATATATATATATATATGTATATTATATAAAACACTTAGACTAGATGTATATGTGTTAACCTTGATGTGCTGGTCACTCTTGGTGAATGTCTGAAATTATAATATTCATTCATTCACTATCGTGGGCATCAGTGGAGTTCAGAGTATTCGTGTGAGTGACTGCTGACAGAATAACTTGGAAACTGGTAAGGCAGATTTTTTACCAAACTTGTAGGAATATTAATTTTGGTGAGTGTCTCCTTTTTGCAGAAGACCGGTTGATGGAGAAGGAAGGAAGAGGAAGCCAAAGGGAGAAAGTGAGGACTTCTCTTTTCTCGGATTTTGTAAAATGAAGTGGATGAGAGTCTATGGTGCCTCCTGGATGGGATGTCTGTCCAGTGCAGGTAGCCCCTTTACAGCTGGGACAATGGAGGTGAAGTGTCTTGTCCAGGAACAT
Organism: Thalassophryne amazonica; assembly: GCF_902500255.1. Lineage (NCBI taxonomy): Eukaryota > Metazoa > Chordata > Actinopteri > Batrachoidiformes > Batrachoididae > Thalassophryne > Thalassophryne amazonica. Next base: position 84,606,286 of record NC_047108.1, read on the forward strand.
GGGCAGCATGCCTGGGAATCAAACCTAGGTTTACACTTTTGATCCCATTGGGCTGTCTGCTCAAAAGTCAAGGTCGTCTGAAATATAGTACAAAAACACATTTTCCAACATATTGCCACATTCAGTAGATAGAGAGATGATTTAAAATGTAATCATGTCCATAAGTATTTGCGCTGTGTGTGTAAATTTTTGTCTCTGTGCACCACCACAATAGAATAGAATAGAAATTAATTGGATGTAAAAGTGACAATTTAATTAAACCCTCTTGAATCAGAACTAAAATTTGGCATGACAAGAGGTGGGAGAGGTGATGGTCTAGTGGTTAAGCTTTGGGCTTGAGACCAGAGGACCCTCGGTTCAAATCCCAGCCTGACCGGAAGATTACGGGCCCTTGGGCTGGGTGTTTAATCCCCCAGCTGCTCTCGGTGTGTAGTGGGCACCTTGCATGGCAGCAGCCTGACATCAGGGTGAATGTGAGGCATTGATGTGTAAAGCGCTTTGAGCGTCTGATGCAGATGGAAAAGCGCTATATAAATTTAGTTCATTTACCATTTCAGGAACATCTTGAGTGCTTCTTTTTATATCCATTGTGGTGGTGCAGCGAAGCAGAGTTAAGAACAACCTTACTGTCCAAATTTTTTGGGACCTGAATATATACCAATCAGTAAATCATTAATAAAGAAATAGTATCAGGGATGTTAAGAGAACAAGTCCCAAAACATCCCACAGTGCAATATTCCGCACACTTGTGGGATATCCATCGCCGCTCCATTGCCTTTCCTTTCAGAAATGAAACACTGTAAAACCGGATCACCTTTCATGCATCTGTTTTCTTTTTCTTGCGTGCACCTTGACACTGTCCTGCCATGGATATAGGATTTGGTTTCAATGGGGGTCCTGTGGATTAGGGTTAGGACCTAAGGTCTGTAATCCATTTGATAGCTTTGAAACAGAGCTGTGATGGATATTACCACAAGAAACTACACCTAAATAGGAGAATAGCAGGGGTCACCATTGCTTGAACCCTACTGGTAGGAAACTGCATGAGCTGTTTGAAAATGAAAGGAAAGAAACGTGGCCTTGCTGACATTTCGCCATCTTTCTTTCGCACCAGTTTCCCCGTCTCACCAAACCCGGCCGCCGTCTTATCTCCTGTGACCACCTCTGAAGCCTCCTGTAAGCTGCTCCTATGTCAGCAAAATACCATCTATGTCTGCCTGTGTAAATATGCTTATCTTTGCCAGAAGGGTGCCTGTGAGAGTGAAAGGGTTGTTTCCACAATACAGGGTCTTAAGGGATGTTTTAAAAGCCAGTTCATTTCTGCTCAGCGTCTTTCTAATGTGACACAAATCCCACTGATGGAGGGATTGTTTGTGCTTCCTCCGGTTTGCTTCAGGTGCATTAGCAGCGTTTTTTCGGTGCTGATGCAATCAAGCAGTTGAGAATCAGCAGTGGACTCTTGAAACTCTGGCTGCAGCCCAAGAAGCAAATGAACAGCCAGTCCAACCTTACTGTCTCTGAACCTGGCAAGGTAACGTAAGAAGGTAGGCGCCATACTCATTAGTGTAGCACACATCCTGGGCCCATGGCATGATGAGGTAGGGTTGCAGGTCCTTTCTGTATCTCAAGCCGGAAGCATGCAGGTACCCCTTTTTACTGCTTACCTGTAAATCTGGTCATGTTTTCTGCATAAATAAATGTAATCCATTCTTTGTGCTCAAACACCAAAGCAGGGGCGAATCCAGATGGAATGGGGGCGTGGGGCAAGGATGTGCCCCCCTCACAACACCCCTAGATTAAAGGTCCAGTTTTGAAGCCGTTTTTTACTACAACTACTAATATTGCTTAAAATAATAATAATTTCGACAAGTAAAATGTTTAGAGAGAATTTAAATGTTAGAAAAATGTTAGAATTTAATAGTTACATTTATAAAAAATGTAGGTTCGAAATTGCAAGTTTTACTGTTACAGTGCTGTCAACAGTTAAATATGAGGTCAAGAAAGAGGTCTTTATTTTACTTTTTATAAAACAAGTATTTATTTTCATTGAAGTCAAGAAAGGGTGACTATAAAGTGAATTTTGGCAAAACAGGTATCATTGTCATGTTGAGGTGGCAGAGGGTTGTTGTCGACAGCTGGGAAAAGTAACTAAAAAAGTAACTAGTAATCTAACTTAGTTACTTTTACAATTGAGTAATCAGTAAAGTAACTAAGTTACTTTTTCAAGGAGTAATCAGTAATCAGTAATTGGATTACTTTTTCAAAGTAACTGTGGCAACACTGCTAGCCAACAGCAGTCTGCCTCTCGGTAGGAGGCGTCTGGTTAGGTATAAAACTCCAGCTTTTTTGGCTTCTGTTTGTTCTTCTCGACAAGGATCAGACAGAAGTCAGACTACCAGAGCAAGAATTTTAGCTGAGGAAGCTTCTGCGATTTGAAGCGAAACGTCCTTGCATCAAGCAACCCAGTCCAATCGAAGATTCAAGCTTCTCTACTATGACAAAACAAAACATTAAAAAATGTGGTTGTCGTGTCGACTTTAAGCTTTTAATTCAGTGGGTTCCACGAGTAATTGGACAAACTAGACAAAAAGTTGATTTTTAATACAAATCATCACTTTTGCTATTTAGACAAATCAGATGAGATGAGGTGTAGAAACGGTATGGTACTGTATGTTAAATCTGCCGGGAATAGACAGTTCTCAAAAACTGAGTGAAAGTGTAAGAAGGAGATGAGTGAGGGAAGCCACCAAGACACCCATGACAGCACTAAAGTAGGCATGCACATCTATGTCAGTGATTTGAGAAATGTTACCAGGTACGCAGTTTTATGGTGGAGTACTAGAGAGAAACATTTTCTCCAGGAAAACAGATAAAATCTGGGCTAGAGTCTCTCATGTGTGTTCTGGCAACTGTAGCTGTAATTTTGCATTATTTTGAAGAAGATAATTCTCTGTGGCTGCTCCACCATGAAGCTGTGACTTGTAATACAGCAGAGAAAAGTTGTAATGCACAATTTCTCAAGCCACAGAAGCCTGTAACTCCTTCAGAAGTGTCCGGGTGTCACTTCCCTCACTAATCTTCTTGTACTGTCACTCAGTTTTGTAAAACTGCCTACTGCAGGCAGATTTACTATACAGTACCATACTGTTTGTTTATCTTAATGATTAATGTAAATGAAGTCCAAGACATATTCACTGTTCATATAACGTTCCCCTAACATGTGCGAAGAATCCTGCCTGTAAAAGTGATGAGTTGTATTTAAAATAATCTTTATATTTAGTGTGACCAATTAGATTAGAAAGCAGATTATATTAGATTGAATTTTGTTAATCCCTTGGGAAGACTCCCTCAGGGAAATTGAGGTTCCAGCAGCATTGTATAACCAAAGTTGGGTAGGATTACTTTGAAATGTAATCCAAATGTATGTACATACATACATGTAATCCACATGTATTCTTTCATAGTAATCCTACCCAGCCTTGTGTATAACAGCACACAGGGTAAAAAGCACACAGAGTATCAAAAGTTAAAGTAAAAAACAGTTTGTGAAATGTAAATGCAAATATAAATACCAGAAATACTGCTCGCTACTGTCTTACTGGCTACTACTGTTGCTCTCCTTCCTGTTACTCTTCCTTCCCCCCCGAGTGAGGAGTTGTACAGCCTGATGGCCTGAGGGACAAAGGAGTCTTTCAGTCTGTTGGTCCTGCTCTTGAACATATGAGTTAGTAAAATAGAGGTCTGTTTATATAAATGGTCGAAACATCTTGTTTCATTTCAACTGCTTTGTCTTTTTTGTGGTGGTGCGCAGAGGCAAAATGACAAACATTGTGCCACTGCCCAAATAGTTATAGGCATGACAGTATTTGGTTGACCCTTTATAGCAGGTCTGCTGGTCTTAACCCTGACCTTTATTCCACATAACATCAAATATTACTCCTATGTGCAATGCTCTCTCTGGCATTATTGTCAAGAGATCATGTGGAAAGAGAAGGGCTGCTTGAAAAGAACAAAAAAAGGAAGGAGGGGGGAACGGGGTCTCAGGTGAAGAATGTGTCTTTGATGAGGATTAATTTTATGCTGCATATGCAAATAGAATTGATTAAGTCATAGACAGCACTTCCTCTGCCTCACTGTGGCAATTTTCTAATACAGGAAACATTTTGAGAAAGTGCTGCATCACAGCCTTTGGGAGACAATAGTAATAGCTAAAGATGAACTGCCACCGCCGTTTGTAGCCCATCGAAAGAGGAGCCGAGGCAAATTACACAGAAATGTCATTGAACAACTGGTGTTTGTTTTTCCTGATCTGCATGCTGATTAGCAGCAGAAGTCGCATGCTTCTCGATTCCTAAAAAGCACTGGATGCTTCTTCCAAGTCCACGACTATCCAGCCTTTGCATCTTCCCATGCTGTGACTTTTAGCATCTTAATCCCTCAGCATATTGCAGGAGATTATCTTTCTAAAATTAACTAGTCCCTTGAGACTGCAGAGATAGCAGCTGCTTTTTTACCACTTGGTGAGTTTTCAGCAAACAAAACGGCTTATTGCAAACAGGGGACCCTGTTCACATTGACTTTTTTTCTTTTAAAGCAGTGAGATCATAAAAATATTATCCTATTTCCACTCCTGCAAAGGAAAAACTTGAATGCAAGTGGGGGCACTTAACATTTTCGACACAGGCTGCTTGGCTGCACATGATACAGATGCTGCTGTTTCACAAATAAACTATAATTCTATGTTCAGCCCATACAGTGCACAGTTTATATTTGGCTATTTCTTGCCAATGCATTTTCAGCCAAAACACATTGCATCTTCTCTGATTCATATGTACAACTGTTGCTAGTAAACTAGCAACTCTTGCTTGCCTCTACTGGTGGTTGGCTCTCACTGCGGTATTGTATCACTTCCTGTTCCGGAGCACAGCAGTGTTTTTCTGTATCTGTTAGCTGTTTAATCTGCGCAGTTAGATTGATCTAGTTATCTAGATTACGATTTGTTTCCCAGTGTAATCTTTACGTGCCTTAACTAAAGCACTCATTCTGCTGAATCACCTCTAAATTATTTACACATTATTCACTTTGCGTGTTTTTAGGAATCCGCTAGCTTAGCGTAGCTACTAGCTCTTAGCCGATTTAGCATGGCGGCTTCTCCTGTCTCTCCCGCACTTTTCTGCTCTGGGTGTGAAATGTTTAGTTATTCCTCGGCCTCCTTTAGCAGTAATGGTACTTGTAATAAGTGTAGCTTATTCGTAGCTTTGGAGGCCAGGCTGGGCGAACTGGAGACTCGGCTCCGCACCGTGGAAAATTCTACAGCTAGCCAGGCCCCTGTAGTCGGTGCGGACCAAGGTAGCTTAGCCGCCGTTAGTTCCCCCCTGGCAGATCCCGAGCAGCCGGGAAAGCAGGCTGACTGGGTGACTGTGAGGAGGAAGCGTAGCCCTAAACAGAAGCCCTGTGTACACCGCCAACCCGTTCACATTTCTAACCGTTTTTCCCCACTCGACGACACACCCGCCGAGGATCAAACTCTGGTTATTGGCGACTCTGTTTTGAGAAATGTGAAGTTAGCGACACCAGCAACCATAGTCAATTGTCTTCCGGGGGCCAGAGCAGGCGACATTGAAGGAAATTTGAAACTGCTGGTTAAGGCTAAGCGTAAATTTGGTAAGATTGTAATTCACGTCGGCAGTAATGACACCCGGTTACGCCAATCGGAGGTCACTAAAATTAACATTAAATCGGTGTGTAACTTTGCAAAAACAATGTCGGACTCTGTAGTTTTCTCTGGGCCCCTCCCCAATCAGACCGGGAGTGACATGTTTAGCCGCATGTTCTCCTTGAATTGCTGGCTGTCTGAGTGGTGTCCAAAAAATGAGGTGGGCTTCATAGATAATTGGCAAAGCTTCTGGGGAAAACCTGGTCTTGTTAGGAGAGACGGCATCCATCCCACTTTGGATGGAGCAGCTCTCATTTCTAGAAATCTGGCTAATTTTCTTAAATCCTCCAAACCGTGACTATCCAGGGTTGGGACCAGGAAGCAGAGTTGTAGTCTTACACACCTCTCTGCAGCTTCTCTCCCCCTGCCATCCCCTCATTACCCCATCCCTGTAGAGACGGTGCCTGCTCCCAGACTACCAATAACCAGCAAAAATCTATTTAAGCATAAAAATTCAAAAAGAAAAAATAATATAGCACCTTCTACTGCACCACAGACTAAAACAGTTAAATGTGGTCTATTAAACATTAGGTCTCTCTCTTCTAAGTCCCTGTTGGTAAATGATATAATAATTGATCAACATATTGATTTATTCTGCCTAACAGAAACCTGGTTACAGCAGGATGAATATGTTAGTTTAAATGAGTCAACACCCCCGAGTCACACTAACTGTCAGAATGCTCGTAGCACGGGCCGGGGCGGTGGATTAGCAGCAATCTTCCATTCCAGCTTATTAATTAATCAAAAACCCAGACAGAGCTTTAATTCATTTGAAAGCTTGTCTCTTAGTCTTGTCCATCCAAATTGGAAGTCCCAAAAACCAGTTTTATTTGTTATTATCTATCGTCCACCTGGTCGTTACTGTGAGTTTCTCTGTGAATTTTCAGACCTTTTGTCTGACTTAGTGCTTAGCTCAGATAAGATAATTATAGTGGGCGATTTTAACATCCACACAGATGCTGAGAATGACAGCCTCAACACTGCATTTAATCTATTATTAGACTCTATTGGCTTTGCTCAAAAAGTAAATGAGTCCACCCACCACTTTAATCATATCTTAGATCTTGTTCTGACTTATGGTATGGAAATAGAAGACTTAACAGTATTCCCTGAAAACTCCCTTCTGTCTGATCATTTTTTAATAACATTTACATTTACTCTGATGGACTACCCAGCAGTAGGGAATAAGTTTCATTACACTAGAAGTCTTTCAGAAAGCGCTGTAACTAGGTTTAAGGATATGATTCCTTCTTTATGTTCTCTAATGCCATATAACAACACAGTGCAGAGTAGCTACCTAAACTCTGTAAGGGAGATAGAGTATCTCGTCAATAGTTTTACATCCTCATTGAAGACAACTTTGGATGCTGTAGCTCCTCTGAAAAAGAGAGCTTTAAATCAGAAGTGTCTGACTCCATGGTATAACTCTCAAACTCGTAGCTTAAAGCAGATAACCCGTAAGTTGGAGAGGAAATGGCGTCTCACTAATTTAGAAGATCTTCACTTAGCCTGGAAAAAGAGTCTGTTGCTCTATAAAAAAGCCCTCCGTAAAGCTAGGACATCTTTCTACTCATCACTAATTGAAGAAAATAAGAACAACCCCAGGTTTCTTTTCAGCACTGTAGCCAGGCTGACAAAGAGTCAGAGCTCTATTGAGCTGAGTATTCCATTATCTTTAACTAGTAATGAGTTCATGACTTTCTTTGCTAACAAAATTTTAACTATTAGAGAAAAATTACTCATAACCATCCCAAAGACGTATCGTTATCTTTGGCTGCTTTCAGTGATGCCGGTATTTGGTTAGACTCTTTCTCTCCGATTGTTCTGTCTGAGTTATTTTCATTAGTTACTTCATCCAAACCATCAACATGTTTATTAGACCCCATTCCTACCAGGCTGCTCAAGGAAGCCCTACCATTATTTAATGCTTCGATCTTAAATATGATCAATCTATCTTTGTTAGTTGGCTATGTACCACAGGCTTTTAAGGTGGCAGTAATTAAACCATTACTTAAAAAGCCATCACTTGACCCAGCTATCTTAGCTAATTATAGGCCAATCTCCAACCTTCCTTTTCTCTCAAAAATTCTTGAAAGGGTAGTTGTAAAACAGCTAACTGATCATCTGCAGAGGAATGGTCTATTTGAAGAGTTTCAGTCAGGTTTTAGAATTCATCATAGTACAGAAACAGCATTAGTGAAGGTTACAAATGATCTTCTTATGGCCTCGGACAGTGGACTCATCTCTGTGCTTGTTCTGTTAGACCTCAGTGCTGCTTTTGATACTGTTGACCATAAAATTTTATTACAGAGATTAGAGCATGCCATAGGTATTAAAGGCACTGCGCTGCGGTGGTTTGAATCATATTTGTCTAATAGATTACAATTTGTTCATGTAAATGGGGAATCTTCTTCACAGACTAAAGTTAATTATGGAGTTCCACAAGGTTCTGTGCTAGGACCAATTTTATTCACTTTATATATGCTTCCCTTAGGCAGTATTATTAGACGGTATTGCTTAAATTTTCATTGTTACGCAGATGATACCCAGCTTTATCTATCCATGAAGCCAGAGGACACACACCAATTAGCTAAACTGCAGGATTGTCTTACAGACATAAAGACATGGATGACCTCTAATTTCCTGCTTTTAAACTCAGATAAAACTGAAGTTATTGTTCTTGGCCCCACAAATCTTAGAAACATGGTGTCTAACCAGATCCTTACTCTGGATGGCATTACCCTGACCTCTAGTAATACTGTGAGAAATCTTGGAGTCATTTTTGATCAGGATATGTCATTCAAAGCGCATATTAAACAAATATGTAGGACTGCTTTTTTGCATTTACGCAATATCTCTAAAATCAGAAAGGTCTTGTCTCAGAGTGATGCTGAAAACTAATTCATTGCATTTATTTCCTCTAGGCTGGACTATTGTAATTCATTATTATCAGGTTGTCCTAAAGTTCCCTAAAAAGCCTTCAGTTAATTCAAAATGCTGCAGCTCAGAGTGCTGACGGGGACTAGAAGGAGAGAGCATATCTCACCCATATTGGCCTCTCTTCATTGGCTTCCGTTAATTCTAGAATAGAATTTAAAATTCTTCTCGTACTTATAAGGTTTTGAATAATCAGGTCCCACTTATCGTAGGGACTCGTAGTACCATATCACCCCAATAGAGCGCTTCGCTCTCCGACTGCAGGCTTACTTGTAGTTCCTAGGGTTTGTAAGAGTAGAATGGGAGGCAGAGCCTTCAGCTTTCAGGCTCCTCTCCTGTGGAACCAGCTCCCAATTCAGATCAGGGAGACAGACACCCTCTCTACTTTTAAGATTAGGCTTAAAACTTTCCTTTTTGCTAAAGCTTATAGTTAGGGCTGGATCAGGTGACCCTGAACCATCCCTTAGTTTTATGCTGCTATGACGTAGACTGCTGGGGGGGTTCCCATGATGCACTGTTTCTTTCTCTTTTTGCTCTGTATGCCACCACTCTGCATTTAATCATTAGTGATCGATCTCTGCTCCCCTCCACAGCATGTCTTTTTCCTGGTTCTCTCCCTCAGCCCCAACCAGTCCCAGCAGAAGACTGCCCCTCCCTGAGCCTGGTTTCTGCTGGAGGTTTCTTCCTGTTAAAAGGGAGTTTTTCCTTCCACTGTAGCCAAGTGCCTTGCTCACAGGGGGTCGTTTTGACCGGTGGGGTTTTACATCATTATTGTATGGCCTTGCCTTACAATATAAAGCGCCTTGGGGCAACTGTTTGTTGTGATTTGGCGCTATATAAAAAAAAAATTGATTGATTGATTGATTAAACTATTTAATGAAGTATCTCTGAGAATGTAGTTTTCAATGTTGTCAAACTCTATATACATTACATATTGAGTGCTTTTGTGTGAAGTTTCACTGAAATCCATGAACCGGGTTTGGAGGAGATGAGCTGGCAAGACTCTAGTACAGACTGAAGAGATCCGTTTGTACTACTCCCATGTGTTGTCATTGACATCAGGGCTTATAAATATCCAATCCGAGAAACTAAAAGGTGCTCTCATCAAAATGTTGAAAGTGGAGAAATCCTTGTTGGATCTAATTTATTTGTCATCAGAAGAATCTCTGCAAATCAACAACCAGGTGAAGGTGAACCCTGTGTGGTTACGCAGCATGATGTAACTAAAGTGCATCCAGAAAGGTATTCACAGTACTTCACTTTTTCCACAATGTGGTTATTCCAAATGGATGAAATTCAATTTTTTTTTGAATTTCTCACACCAATGCCCCATAATGACATCATGAAAAGGGTTGGTTTTTTTTTACATTTTTACAAATTTCTGAAAAAAACAAAACAAAACAAAAAAACTATGAAATCACATGTACATAATTATTCACACCCTTTGCTCAGTACTTTGTTGACACACCTTTGGCAGCAATTACAGTGTCATGTCTTCCTGAATATGATGCCACGAGGTTGGTGCACCTATCTTTAGACAGTTTTGCCCATTCCTCTTTGCAGCAGCTCTCAAGCTCCATCAGCTTGGATGGGGAGCATTAATGCACAGACATTTTCAGATCTCTCCACAGATGTTCAGTCGGATTCAGGTCTGGGCTCTGGTTGGGCCACTCAAGGACATTCACAGAGTTATCTTGAAGTCACTCCTTTGATATCTTGGCTGTGTGTTTAGGGTTATTGTCCTGCGCTGAAAGATGAAACCATCACCCCAGTTTGAGGTCAAGAGTTGCTCTGGAGCAGGTTTTCATTCCAGGATGTCTCCGTGCATTGCTGCATTCATCTTTCCCACAATCCTGACTAGGTCTCCCAGTTCCTGCCTCTGAAAAACATCCCCCACAGCATGATGCTGCCACCACCATGCTTCACTGTAGGATGGTGCCTGGTTTCCTCAAAACGTGAACATCTGGCATTCATGCCAAAGAGTTCCAATCTTTGTCTCATCAGACCAGAGAATTTTGTTTCTCATGGTCTGAGGTCCATTCAGATGCCTTTTGGCAAACTCCAGGTGGGCTGTCTGGCCACTCTACCATACAGGTCGATTGGTGGATTGCAGCAGAGATTGGTTGTGCCTTCTGGAAGGTTCTCCCTCTCTCCACAGAGGAATGCTGGAGCTCTGACAGAGTGACCATCGGGTTCTTGATCACCTCCCTAACTAAGGCCCTTCCCCCCAATCCTTCAGTTTAGATGGGCAGCCAGCTCTAGGAAGAGTCCTGGTGGATCCAAACCTCTTGCATTTATGGGTGATGGAGACCACTGTGCTCATTGGGACCACCAAAGCAGCAAAAATGTTTCTGTACCCTTTCCGAGAATTGTGCCTTGAGACAATCCTGTCTCAAAGGTCTTCAGACAATTCCTTTGACTTCATGCTTGGTTTGTGCTCTGACATCCACTGTTAACTGGGACCTTATATGTAGACAGGTGTGTGTCTTTCCAAATCATGTCCAATCAACTGAATTTACCCCAGGTGGACTCCAATTAAGCTGTAGAAACATCTCAAGGATGATCAGTGGAAAGCTCAATTTTGAGCTTCATTTCGTAGTTTGATTTCTTTTTTTCTTTTTCTTCAAATAAATTTGCGAAAATCTCAAAACCCTTTTTTCACATTGCCATTATGGGGTATTGTGTGTTGAAATTTGAGGGGAACAATGAATTTACTCCATTTTGGAATAAGGCTATTACATAACAAAATGTGAAAAAGGTTAAACGCTGTGATTACTTTCCGGATGCACTGCAAATTCCAGCAATGTTGAGCATAAGCCAGACACGTCTTACATAAGTGACCTCAAAATGGATTTACTTACCTTCACATGTCTTTGGTGGTCACCTGCAACTGTGCAATATTAATATGACAATGTATTATGGTCACTGTAGGAAAAGAAAATACAGTAAGTGAAGTTTAGTGGTGTTTCTTACCTCTTAAAGAGTAATTTGCGCTCAAACACCCTCCCGAGTGGTCTCATGCCCTCTGTGGAACTAGTTTTTCCTCAAGACAGAGCTCAACCATATATCAAGACTTGGAACACCAGAACCCTGAAGACCTGGACCTTTGTCTTCCTGCAAACATGCTGCCAAACACATGCATCCAGCACCCTCACATTAGTAAGTCCCTTCAGCTGCTCCCTTGTTTTTAACTTGGGGTCGCCAACTGATTTGGCACAAGTTTCACACTGGATGCCCTTTCTGATGCAACTCCACATTACATGGAGAAATGTGACAGGGGTGGGGTTTGAACCGCGATCCTTCCACACTGAAACCATTGTACTAACCATTTGGCCACCTTCATAATATGCACTATTTCAACAATATTACAAAGTATTTTTGCAATTTTATACCAATTTTTTGTAGTCAAAACTCGTCTAAATATGCTGGGATAATGCATGTATTGTTTTGGTCTTGATGGGAAAAAAACCCAAAACATTTCTGTACCTGTCACTTTAAACAGAAAATGCTCTTGCTGGAAAGTTTGTTTGAGAAAGATGATGTCTGTGTCTCTTTCCTACAAAGTATGTGAAAGTGCCACGTAGAATAAAAAACGCCAGAATTTGTGTCTATGTTAGTCTGCCTGGCAAAAAAAAAAAAAAAAAAAAAAATCAAACATAGTTAGATGGACATTTTTTTTCAGGCTAATGTAAAATTACCTGATGATGTGCAGTAAGATTTTTCAAAGTAAAATTGAAATTCTAAGTATGTTTTTTAAAGCTCATAAATCCTGTTGCTCACTGTGCAGCCACTCAGCTCATGCAAACATTAGCCTGTTAGCACTGCATCATGTGATGCCCACTGGCATGGAAATAGAGACTGGAATGGATGTCATGTGACTAGTGGCGTGCCGCACGACAGCCATTACTAAGGCTGGAGAGAGCACCTTAGCCAGTTAAGGAACCTGTTAAACAGAAGCGAAATGAGGGGAAAAAAAGGCAGCCAGTGCTTCACCATCAACTGCACCTACTACAAAACAAATTCTCCAATACTAAAATGAACTGTACAAGAGCCTTAATGTAATTATGTAAAACAAATGTCTATTTTAAAGTCATTATGTCGCAATTTAATATCGATATACTGAGACTATAACTCAACGCCATAAGTTCTTTTCATTAAGCTGTGTTCACATGCATACAAATATGGAAACAAAAATGTTTAAATATATTTATGTATATATACAATGCTGTGTTGTTTAACCCCTTAACGCCTATTGTCGCATATACGAGGTCTGTCCATAAAGTATAGGTCCTTTTTATTTTTTGCAAAAACTATATGGATTTCATTCATATGGTTTTACGTCAGACATGCTTGAACCCTCGTGCGCATGCGTGAGTTTTTCCACGCCTGTCGGTGACGTCATTCGCCTGTGCGCACTCCTTGTGGGAGGAGTCGTCCAGCCCCTCGTCGGAATTCCTTTGTCTGAGAAGTTGCTGAGAGACTGGCGCTTTGTTTGATCAAAATTTTTCTAAACCTGTGAGACACATCGAAGTGGACATGGTTCGAAAAATTAAGCTGGTTTTCAGTGAAAATTTTAACGGCTGATGAGAGATTTTGAGGTGACACTGTCGCTTTAAGGACTTCCCACGGTGCGAGACGTCGCACAGCGCTCTCAGGCGCCGTCGTCAGCCTGTTTCAAGCTGAAAACCACCACATTTCAGGCTCTATTGATCCAGGACGTCGTGAGAGAACAGAGAAGTTTCAGAAGAAGTCGGTTTCAGCATTTTATCCGGATATTCCACCTGTTAAAGGAGATTTTTTTTAATGAAAGACGTGCGGACGGGTCCGCGCGTCGGCTCGCAGCCGCCGCGACGCTCCGCCACAGGAAAACACCTCTGTTGGAAGCCTTAAGGACAAGTTGGAACATGTCCTGCTGTTAAACAATTTCTCATATACTCACTCCACTGAAAGCCATCAAAAGCCGCCTGGATTTACAATGGTTATCAACACGGAGGTGTTTTTCCTGTGCCGCCGCTCCGCGCCGGCTGCGTCCCGACGCGCGGACCCGTCCGCACGTCTTTCATTAAAAAAATCTCCTTTAACAGTGGAATATCCAGATAAAATGCTGAAACCGACTTCTTCTGAAACTTCTCTGTTCTCTCACGACGTCCTGGATCAATAGAGCCTGAAATGTGGAGGTTTTCAGCTTGAAACAGGCTGATGACGCCACCTGAGAGCGCAGCGCGACGTCTCGCACCGTGGGAAGTCCTTAAAGCGACAGTGTCACCTCAAAATCTCTCATCAGCCGTTAAAATTTTCACTGAAAACCAGCTTAATTTTTCGAACCATGTCCACTTCGATGTGTCTCACAGGTTTAGAAAAATTTTGATCAAACAAAGCGCCAGTCTCTCAGCAACTTCTCAGACAAAGGAATTCCGACGAGGGGCTGGACGACTCCTCCCACAAGGAGTGCTCACAGGCGAATGACGTCACCGACAGGCGTGGAAAAACTCACGCATGCGCACGAGGGTTCATGCATGTCACACGTAAAAACATATGAATGAAATCCATATAGTTTTTGAAAAAAATAAAAAGGACCTATACTTTATGGACAGCCCTCGTATGCTACAATATTTGACTCAAATATGCAACATACCAAATTGACCAGTATGCCGGTTGTCGCAAATATGCAACATACCATTATTATTATTATAACATTATAACATAAATTATTACCAAAACCAAAATTACTATTTATTTTTTGTTCAAAAGTGTAATTAATAATCTCAACATTATTTACCATCAACTTAAAGGCAAAAACACACACAAAACATTTTTTTATATACAGCTATATAAATTCAGGCATTAAGGATGTACATGGTGGTCACAGGCGGCATTTAAATTTTAACAGTGTGGTTGGAGGGGATGGAGGAGGTACTTTTTACCTTGACTGAGGGTCAAAAGTCTTAAATTCTGAATGGCTTTATATAGACTATAGATTTATATTTTAATACATAAGGATTTTTTATCCAGGCATGTATGGGTTCAATACAGCTTTTAATCAGCTTGAATACAACTTACAAGGCCTCATTTATAAAAATCCATCGAGAATTATGATGACAGGAAAAAAACCATCACAGTAAATGAACAGAATGGCATATTTTCCCCCAAATTTCCACACTTTACATAAAACCCATGCATGTATGGGTTCATTAGAACGATCAATTAAAGGGCTTTAAAACAAGCCTACTTTTATTAAAATCTGTTAACAAATAGCGACAAAAGCAGCACAGTTTGTCATAATTTCCCCAAATTTCTCCATTTTACATAAAGGGTTTTTTTTTCACCCACACATGGATAGGTTTATTGGAAAGAGCTTTCAAAGGGCTTTAAAACAAGCCTACATTTATTAAAATCTGTTAAGAAATAGTGCCACTAGTGCAAAAAAAGCGGTTAGTTTATTATTGATGATCTGCACATCTCCACCCTTAGTAATGGCGCCTTCCTGTCCTGAGTGACGCTAATAGATTGAGGCGCGCACTTCCATTCCAGGTCTATATTTCTATGCCCACTGGCATCACTGTGTAACACCAACAGGTCTTCATGCTAACTTGAGCCCATTATCATTGCATTATGCAATGCTAGCGAGTTTACATTCTAACATTAGCCCATTAGCATTGCATTATGGGGTCTGTTAGCATGATGTTATGTGATGCAAGTGAGTCTTTATGCTAATGTTAGCACATTAGTGTAATTTTATGTGAGGCTAGCAACTTTTCAGGACACGTGAATGATTAAATCATTGCTTTTGGGCGTACCTCTCGCTCACATCGACAATCACAAGTACTGTATTTTTAAAACACATTATAAAACCCCATTGCTAACAATGGAGGCAATGGCAAAAGAAATGTACCATCCATCCATCCATCCATCCATCCATCCATCCATCCATCCATCCATCCATCCATCCATCCATCCATCCATCCATCCATTTTCTTCCGCTTTATCCAGAGTGGGGTCGCGGAGGCAGCAGCTCAAGCAAAGCCGCCCAGACCTCCTGATCCACACACCTCCCCCAGCTCCTCTGGGGGAACCCCAAGGCTTTCCCAAGCCAGCCAAGAGACGTAGTCCCTCCAGCGTGTCCTGGGTCTTCCCCGGGTCCTCCTCCCAATGGGACATGCCCGGAACACCTCTCTAGCGAGGCGTCCAGGGGGCATCTGGAAAAGATGCCCAAACCACCTCAACTGGCTCCTTTCGACGTGGAGGAGCAGCGGCTTGACTCCGAGCTCCTCCTGAGTGACCGAGCTCCTCACCCTATCTCTAAGGGAGTGCCCAGCCACCCTGCGGAGGAAACTCATCTCGGCCGGTTGTACTCGCGATCTCGTTCTTTCGGTCATGAGCCAAATCTCATGACCATAGGTGAGGATCGGAACGTAGATCGATCGGTAAATCGAGAGCTTTGCCCCCCTACTCAGCTCTCTCTTTACCACAACGGTCCGATACAGCGACCGCATCACTGCAGATGCTGCACCGATCCATCTGTCAATCTCATGGCCCATCTGTCCCTCACTCGTGAACAAGACCCCGAGATACTTAAACTCCTCCACTTGAGGCAAGGACACTCCACCGACCTGAAGAGGGCAAAGCACCTTTTTCCGGTCGAGAACCGTGGCCTCGGATTTGGAGGTGCTGATTTTCATCCTGGACACTTCACACTCGGCTGCAAACCGCCCCAGTGCACGCTGAAGGTCCTGATTTGACGAAACCAACAGAACCATGTCGTCCGCAAACAGCAGAGACGAGATTCTGTGGTTCCCAAACCAGACCCCCTCTACACCCTGGCTGCGCCTAGAAATTCTGTTCATAAAGATAATGAACAGAACCGGTGACAAAGGGCAGCCCTGGCGGAGGCCAACGTGCACTGGAAACAGGTTTGACTTACTACCGGCAATGCGAACCAAGCTCCTGCTGCGGTCGTACAGGGACCGGATAGCCCTTAGCAAAGGACCCCGGACCCCGTACTCCCGGAGCACCCCCCACAGGGTGCCCCGAGGGACACAGTCAAACGCCTTCTCCAGATCCACAAAGCACATGTGGACTGGTTGGGCGAACTCCCATGAACCCCCAAGCACCCGATGGAGCATGTAGAGCTGGTCCAGTGTGCCTCGACCAAGACAAAAACCACACTGCTCCTCCTGAATCCGAGGTTCGACTATCGGTCGCATTCTCCTCTCCAGTACTCTGGAATAGACCTTACCGGGGAGGCTGACGAGTGTGATCCCCCTGTAGTTGGAACACACCCTCTGGTCCCCCTTCTTAAACAGAGGGACCACCACCCCGGTCTGCCAATCCAGAGGCACTGTCCTCGAACGCCACGCGATACTGCAGAGGCGTGTCAGCCAAGACAGTCCCACAACATCCAGAGACTTAAGGTACTCAGGACGGACTTCATCCACCCCAGGAGCCTTGCCACCAAGGAGCTTTGTAACCACCTCGGTGACTTCGGCCTGGGTAATGGATGAGTCTGCCTCTGAGTCCCCAGTCTCTGCTTCCTCTTCGGAAGACGTGACGATGGGATTGAGGAGATCCTCGAAGTATTCATTCCACCGCCCGACAATCCCCAGTCAGGGTCAACAGCTCCCCACCCGCACCGTAGACAGTGCTGGTGGAGAGCTGCTTCTGCCTCCTGAGGCGTCAGACAGTTTGCCAGAATTTCTTTGAGGCCGACCGATAGTCCTCCTCCATGGCCTCCCCGAACTCCTCCCAGACCCGAGTTTTTGCCGCTGCGACCGCATGGGCTGTGGCACGCTTGGCCTGCCGGTACCCGTCAGCTGCCTCTGGGGTCCCACCTACCAACAAAGACAAGTAGGACTCCTTCTTCAGCTTGACAGCATCCCTTACTTCCAGCATCCACCACCGGGTTCGGGGATTGCCTCCATGACAGGCACCAGAGACCTTGTGATCACAGCTACGAGTGGCCGCATCGACAATGGAGGTGGAGAACATGGTCCACTTGGATTCCATGTCTCCAACCTCCCCCGGGATCTGGGAGAAGCTCTCCCGGAGGTGGGAATTGAAGACTTCGCTGACAGAGGGTTCCGCCAGTCGTTCCCAGCAGACCCTCACGATACGTTTGGGCCTGCCAGGTCTGACTGGCTTCCTCCCCTCGCAGCGGATCCAACTCACCAGCAGGTGGTGATTGGTCAACAGCTCAGCCCCTCTTTTCACTCGAGTGTCCAAGACACATGGCCGAAGGTCAGATGATACGACTACAAAGTCGATCATCGACCTCCGGCTCAGGGTGCCACGTGCACTTATGGACACCCTTGTGCTCGAACATGGTGTTCATGATGGACAAACTGTGACTAGCACAGAAGTCCCACAACTGAACACCACTTGGGTTCAGATCGGGGAGGCCGTTCTTCCCAATCACCCCCCTCCAGGTCTCACTGTCGCTGCCCACGTGGGCGTTGAAATCCCCAAGGAGAACAATGGAGTCCCCAGTCGGAGCGCTATCTAGTACCCCTCCCAGGGACTCCAAGAAGGTCGGGTACTCTGCACTGCTGCTCAGCCCGTAGGTGGAGACAACAGTGAGAGACCTGTCCTCGACCTGAAGGCGTAGGGACGCGACCCTCTCGTTCACCGGAGTGAACTCCAACACATGGCGACTGAGCTGGGGAGCAATAAGCAATGCGACCCCAGCTCTCCGCCTCTCCCCATGGGCAACACCAGAAAAGTGGAGCATCCAGCCCCTCTCCAGGAGTTGGGTACCAGAGCCCAAGCTGTGCGTGGAGGTGAGCCCAACTATCTCTAGTCGGTATCTCTCAACCTCCCGCACAAGCTCAGGCTCCTTCCCCCCCAGCGAGTTGACATTCCACGTCCCAACAGCCAGGGGCTGTGAGCACGGACCGAGCTGACGGGCCACCTGCCCTCGACCGCCACCCAGTCCTCTCTGCACCTGACCCCCATGGCCCCCTCTGCAGGTGGTGAACCCACAGGAGGGCGGGCCCACGTCGCTGTTTCGGGCTGAGCTTGTCCGGGCCCCATGGGCTAAGGCCTGATCACCAGGCACTTGCGTGCGAGCCCCAACCCCACGCCTGGCTCCAGGGTGGGGCCCCGGCTCCGCCATACCAGGCGATGTCTCAGACCTTGATTTTTTTTACTGGTCATGGAAGCTTCTGAACTGCCCTTAATCTGACCCCTCAACTAGGACCTGTTTGCCTTGGGAGACCCTACAAAGGGCACAAAGCCCCCGACAACATAGCTCCTAGGATCATCCGGGTACGCAAACTCCCCCACCACGATAAGGTGGCAGCTAGAGGGGGAGTGTACTATAGCTGCTGTTATTTTAGAAATTTTATATGCTCCATTAATTTAATGTATAATAAATTTACTAAAATATACAATATAATCTAAATATTTGCATTTTGGAGAATTTTGGCAAGATTAGAGTGGATTTATCCATGGGGATTGTGGTATTAAGGAACATAAATCTAAAAGAAGCTGTTTGATGATGAAATTTACTTATACTTCTGCATGCAAATGTGTTCAGTTGTGAGAGTTTGATGATGTTTAAGATGAAACCTGAAATTTCTTTAACTCTTAATGAGAAGTAATTTTTTTTTAATACTATAGGCCCCTTTAAGGTAAACCAAACACAAGCCATTCAGTGTTTTCATCACATCACTCTTACTGAAGAGCCCAGAGAACGTTTCCCAGACTATAAACTTGGGTAATAGCAGACAAACAGTCCAGACACACTGCGAGTTTAGCACATATCACTAATTAACATAATAAATCACAGTTACACCAATTTGGAATCAGAAATCCACCTGATTTTCATGAGTTTGTCTGTGGGAGGAAAGCTTTATGAATGTGTGGAGAATGTGTGGACATGATTCTCTCAAATGGATTCATTACTTAAAGTGACATGGAAAAAGTGTGGACACCCTTGGGCTTTCACACATTTTATTTTTTTAAACATCATTTTTAAAAAGTATTGAACCCTCTTGATAATAAAATTTATAATGTGATGACATTTAAACTTGCAATGAAAACAATGTGGCACCAATGAAATAAAAATACCAAAGCCAAATAAAGAGGCCTCCCCGGTAAGGTCTATTCCAGAGTACTGGAGAGGAGAATTCGACCGATGGTCGAACGTTGGATTCAGGAGGAGTGTGGTTTTCGTCCTGGTCACGGCACACTGGACCAGCTCTACACGCTCCATCGGGTGCTCGAGGGTTCATGGGAGTTTGCCCAACCAGTCCACATGTGTTTTGTGGATCTGGGGAAGGCGTTCGAACGTGTCCCTTGGGGCACCCTGTGGGGAGTGCTCCGGGAGTATGGGGTCCGGGGTCCTTTGCTAAGGGCTATCCGGTCCCTGTACGACCGCAGCAGGAGCTTGGTTCGCATTGCCGGTAATAAGTCAAACCTGTTTCCAGTGCATGTTGGCCTCCGCCAGGGCTGCCCTTTGTCATCGGTTCTGTTCATTATTTTTATGGGCAGAATTTCTAGGCGCAGCCAGGGTGTAGAGGGGGTCTGGTTTGGGAACCACAGAATCTCTTCTCTGCTGTTTGCGGACGATGTGGTTCTGTTGGCTTCGTCAAATCAGGACCTTCAGTGTGCAGTGGGGCAGTTTGCAGCCGAGTGTGAAGCGTCCGGGATGAAAATCAGCACCTCCAAATCCGAGGCCATGGTTCTTGACTGGAAAAAGGTGCTTTGCCCTCTTCAGGTTGGTGGAGTGTCCTTGCCTCAAGTGGAGGAGTTTAAGTATCTCAGGGTCTTGTTCACAAGTGAGGGACGGATGGAGCTTGAGATCGATAGACGGATCGGTGCAGCATCTGCAGTGATGCGGTCGCTGTATCAGACCGTCGTGGTGAAGAGAGGGCTGAGTAGGGGGGCAAAGCTCTCGATTTACCGATCGATCTACGTTCCGATCCTCACCTATGGTCATGAGATTTGGCTCATGACCAAAAGAACGAGATTGCGAGTACAAACGGCCGAGATGAGTTTCCTCCGCAGGGTGGCTGGGCACTCCCTTGGAGATGGGGTGAGGAGCTCGGTCACTCGGGAGGAGCTCGGAGTCGACCCGCTGCTCCTCGATGTCGAAAGGAGTCAGTTGAGGTGGCTTGGGCATCTTTTCCGGATGCCGCCTGGACGCCTTGCTGGAGAGGTGTTTCGGGCGAGTCCCATTGGGAGGAGGCCCCAGGGAAGACCCAGGACATGCTGGAGGGACTACATCTCTCTGCTGGCTTGGGAATGCCTTGGGTTTCCCCCGGAGGAACTGGGGGAGGTGTGTGTGGATCGGGAGGTCTGGGCGGCTTTGCTTGAGCTGCTGCCCCCGCGACCCGACTCCGGATAAAGCGGAAGAAAATGGATGGATGGATGGATGAACTATATGGATTTGATTCATATGTTTTTATGTCAGCCAAGCTTGAACCTTCCTGCGCATGCGTTAGTTTTTCCACTCCTGTCGGTTGCGTCATTCGCCTGTGAGCACGTCTTGTGGGAGGAGCGGTCCAGCCCCCTCGTCGGATTTTCATTGTCAGGAAATGGCAGAATGATTTGGGCTTTTTTTCCATCAGAATTTTTTCAGAAACTGTTAGAGACAAGCAGCTGGAAACCATTCGAAAAATTTATCTGGCTTTCGGTGAAAATTTTACGGGCTTCACAGAGAATAAGGACTGTTACTACAGCTTTAAGGACGCCCTACAATGGCGCACGACGTGCCGCGCTCCGAGCCTCCATTGAGAGGCAGAAAACACATCATTTCTAAACGGATTGCTGTGTGGAGCTGGGACCATCGTGAGCAATTTCTCTGGTTATCACAAGAGCTGGACATCAGCCATTTTCCGGCAGATTTCACTTTTAACAAGAGATTTTGTCATGGAAAGCCGCGCGGAGGCTTCGCGGGTCAGGACCAATTCGCTGATCGAGCGAGACAAAGGAACACCTCCGTTTTGGAGTGCCAGAACAGAACAGAGTGTTCTGTTCGTGACAGAACAGAGAACTTTCAGAAGAGGTCGGGATCAGCAGTTTATCCGGACATTCCACTGTTAAAGGAGATTTTGTAATGAAAGAAAGTGCGGATGGGTCCGCGCGTTGGGACGCAGCCACAGGAAAGACACCTCCGTTGGAAGCCTTAACGACAAGTTGGAACATGTCCAGCTTTTAAACAATTTCTCAGATACTCACTCAACTGAAAGCCATCAAAAGCCGCCTGGTTTTTACAAATGGTTATCAACACGGAGGTGTTTTTCCTGTGCTGCCGCACTGCACCGGCTGCGTCCCGACGCATTAATATATATATATATATATATATATTAATATATATATATATAATATATATATATATATATATATATATATATTTACATTACATTACATTACATTACATACAAATATAATATATATATATATATATATATATATATTTACATTACATTACATTACATTACATACAAATATAATATATATATATATATATATATATACATACATACATACATACATACATATATATATACATACATCAGGGCTCGCAAAATTTCAAAATCCCTAGTAGCCCTTCGGGCAGGCACTCTTCAGGTTTTGGTAGCCCGAAATGAAATGAACTGGCCCATTTTTTGTTTTTAATGTTTTAATGCAAGTGATAACACATTTAACCTAATTAACATTTTTGGAACTTTTATTAACACAGAACAAGAACAAGAAAATGGATTATTCTGGCAAATTAGAAAATGCCAGTTGTTGAGGGAACAGTCTCATCATCTTCAGACATTTCCTCTTGTGCCACAGTCTCCTCTTCTCTGCTCACTGTCTTTCCTGTTTTGTGTACAATATGTCTTGTGCCCTTTGTGCTCAACACCCAGAAATGAATTGCTGTCTCAGGACAAAAGGATTCCACTGATTCCCCATTTATGGAGATGTGCATAAGGTCATTCAGTGTTTCAGCCTGGAGACTTGTGCGGTATACTGTTTTCACACGGTTCATGCAGGAAAATCCTCTCTCACAAATGGCTGTTGATGGACTTAGTGTCAGCATTAACTTCACTAACAACAACACATGGGACAGGTTTTCAGGATTCTCAGATAAGAGATCTTTGTACAAGGTGTCTAGTTTGCTACCACGGTGTGCTGAAAGCCACATTTTTAGATCCATCCATTCTTCTGGAATTTTGACTTTTTCCTCCTCATTTAGCAAAGTATCAAAATGTTTGACAAGACAGTCCACCTCTTCATCCCCAAAAGTTGACAGCTCTAGTCTTGAGCTGGGAAGAGTAGAAGGGTCAAAAACTTGGAAACAAGACAAGGGTTTTTGAGAAAGATTTTTAAATCGGTTGTTCA
Organism: Thalassophryne amazonica; assembly: GCF_902500255.1. NCBI lineage: Eukaryota > Metazoa > Chordata > Actinopteri > Batrachoidiformes > Batrachoididae > Thalassophryne > Thalassophryne amazonica. The sequence continues at coordinate 84,629,267 of NC_047108.1, forward strand.
TGTACTTAACTGTGTTGTCAATAATCTTCAAGAACAGTGTACTAATGGCACTTTTGTCCTTGTCTTCACATCCCCCCCTAACAGGTCGCTGGCTTTTTGTGAGTTTTGTTCCACTGTAAGAAATACTCTCATCATCATTTACTGTGAGTTTGGTGTCCAGGGATCTTTGAAATTCACCTGGCTTGGTTTTAAGGCTGATTAGGTGTGATGTTGTGCTCTCAACTAACTGATTTGTTCGCATAATGCTCAGTTTGTCATGCTGCATTTCAGTGCTGCATTTGGAAAGGATTGTGCTGTAATCTAACATAAAATGCAGAAATCTAACAAATCTCTCACTTTTCATCTCCTGCACAATCCCCTTTGCTTTTGCAGCATCTTCTGGTGTAACACCACTTCCTCCTGACATGTTTTCTAAATGGGTAACTGTTTGAGTGTAGTTTTTTTCCACAGCCTTTAGACATCTCAGCCTGCTTGGCAGCCACCGGGTGCTTTTTAGGCCACTAAAATGTGCCAGTTTTTCATTGAGCATTTCACTTATTTCAGTCAGTTCCCTTCTCTTTTTTGGCGAATAATAATACATCTTAAAGATGCTTTTGAGTGTGTCTTCAAATTTTGCTAGGTACTCGCATCCTTTAATACTGTCCAGCACTGCCAGCTCTAATTTATGTGCCACACAATGTATAGTAATGATGTGAGGTGCCCTTTCTTTGAGCCGCCCAGCTACTCCAGTTTTGTCTCCAATCATTACAGCAGCACCATCAAAATTGGCACAGACCACTTTTTTTTCCCAAGTGTCTGCCCTGATGCCTACATGGTCCACAGCTTCATCAATGGCTTCTAGAACCCCTGCAGCATTTGAGCTTCTGACTGGTTGGCATTTCACCATGTAGGTAGATATGTCACCATTTCCCTTTACATATCTAACATGAACCAGCTCCTGTTCAATAACCCCAGCATCTGTGCTCCCATCCGCGAGCACAGACAAAAACTTGCTGTCTTTGATATCTTTTTGAATCTGGTCTCTAGAGGTTTTTGCTATAGCCCTAATAAAATCTCTGCAGGCATGGTCATTGTGGTAAGTAGAACCTACATCTATGCCATTTGCTTTTTGAAGTTTGCAAAGACTGCCAAATTTTGCCATTGGCAATTCACTTTTTGCAACATAAAATGCTGTTCTAAAAAGTCTAGTCATTATATCCTGCTGTGCTTTGTTCATGTGTTGTATGGTTTTTGCAATTGGTGTCTCTTCTGGGAATAAAGCTGCAGACTGGGCACTAATGCACTTCTTATGTGACAGGGAGTTGTCATGGGTTCTGATGGGGTCTTTCCTTAAATTACTAGTACCAAGTACAAAAGCATTGTTGGAGTCAGAAATTGTAGGGAATTGACGACACACTTGACAGAACATTGTTTTGTTCACCTTATCATATTCCAGCCAAGGGAATTCCTTAGTCCATGAAACCACAAATGTGCGCTTTCTTTTTGCTTCATAGTCTGATTTTTCAGAACTCTTTCTTTTGGGCTGGCTTGTCGCTCTGTTCCTGTGGAGGCTGGCTGCTCTGACGCTGACTTGGCCTGGTCCTGTGTGGTTGCCTGCTCATCTGTGCTGGACTGTCCCTCTCTCTCTGCCCCCTCTTCATTCTGACCTGTGTTTTTTGGCTGCACAGAACTAAAATATCGACGTAAATCCATCTGTGTTCAAAAAAAGAACAAATGAATTAAATAAATAAATATAATTGTTTCGCACGTGCGTTTCTTTTTTCTTTTCTTTTTTTTTTACTTTATTAACCTACCATCAAAAGACGTCTATATTGGCGAGTGTTTGCGATGCTTCAATTCTGAATAGTAGCGTGGTGACTGCAGACTAAACCAGCAACTGTTTTGCTTCCTATTCTTCTCACTTCATCGTACTCGGTGCTTCGTGCACATGCGGCTGGCTCGTGTGTGCGCGTGAGAGAAAGCGGGCGGGAGAGCGAGCGGGTGCCTGGCTGCGCACGTAACACACAGAAGGACGGCGCCATCTCCTATCATCCTCAGCCAGCCAAGATATCGGGTATATTTTTAGGTAGCCCGTCGGGCAGGGGGTGTAAAATTTTAGTAGCCCGAGTGAAAAAGTACATAGCCCCTGGACGTCGGGCTAGTGATTTTGCGAGCACTGTATATGTATATATATATGTATATATATATAAAGCTGACCGTGTGTGTGCGTGTGTGTGTGTGCGTGTGTGTTCGCTATGCACAGCCACAGTGATTAAGCAATCCACACCAAACTTGGTATGGTGCCAAGGGGCACCAAGGGGGAGGTCGCTGGGGCACTTAGGTTGAAAGTGCACATGCACACACACACACACACACACACACACACACAGACACACACACACACACATATATATATATATATATAAATATATATATATATATATATACGAGGTCTGTCAATAAAGCAATGGTCCTTTTTATTTTTTCAAAAACTATATGGATTTCATTCATATGTTTTTACGTCAGACATGCTTGAACCCTCGTGCGCATGCGTGAGTTTTTCCACGCCTGTCGGTGACGTCATTCGCCTGTGAGCACTCCTTGTGGGAGGAGTCGTCCAGCCCCTCGTCGGAATTCCTTTGTCTGAGAAGTTGCTGAGAGACTGGCGCGTTGTTTGATCAAAATTTTTTCTAAACATGTGAGACACATCGAAGTGGACACGGTTCGAAAAATTAAGCTGGTTTTCAGTGAAAGTTTTAACGGCTGATGAGAGATTTTGAGGTGATTCTGTCGCTTTAAGGACTTCCCACGGTGCGAGACGTCGCTCAGCGCTCTCAGCCGCCGTCGTCAGCCTGTTCAAGCTGAAAACCTCCACATTTCAGGCTCTATTGATCCAGGACGTCGTGAGAGAACAGAGAAGTTTCAGAAGAAGTCGGTTTCAGCATTTTATCCGGATATTCCGCTGTTAAAGGAGATTTTTTTAATGAAAGACGTGTGGACGGGTCCGCGCGTCGGGACGCAGCCGACGCGGTGCGGCGGCACAGGAAAAACACCTCCGTGTTGATAACATTTGTAAAATCCAGGCGGCTTTTGATGGCTTTCAGTGGAGTGAGTATATGAGAAATTGTTTAACAGCAGGACATGTTCCAACTTGTCCTTAAGGCTTCCAACAGAGGTGTTTTTCCTGTGGCGGAGCATCGCGGCGGCTGCGAGCCGACGCGCGGACCCGTCCGCACGTCTTTCATTAAAAAAATCTCCTTTAACAGTGGAATATCCGGATAAAATGCTGAAACCGACTTCTTCTGAAACTTCTCTGTTCTCTCACGACGTCCTGGATCAATAGAGCCTGAAATGTGGAGGTTTTCAGCTTGAACAGGCTGACGACGGCGGCTGAGAGCGCTGAGCGACGTCTCGCACCGTGGGAAGTCCTTAAAGCGACAGAATCACCTCAAAATCTCTCATCAGCCATTAAAATTTTCACTGAAAACCAGCTTAATTTTTCGAACCGTGTCCACTTCGATGTGTCTCACAGGTTTAGAAAAAATTTTGATCAAACAATGCGCCAGTCTCTCAGCAACTTCTCAGACAAAGGAATTCCGACGAGGGGCTGGACGACTCCTCCCACAAGGTGTGCTCACAGGCGAATGACATCACCGACAGGCGTGGAAAAACTCACGCATGCGCACGAGGGTTCAAGCATTTCTGACGTAAAAACATATGAATGAAATCCATATAGTTTTTGAAAAAATAAAAAGGACCATTACTTTATTGACAGCCCTCGTGTATATATATATATATATATATATATATATATATAGTGTGTGTGTGCGTGCGCATGTAAATCCATACATAGAGCATGTATATCCGTTAATACCCTAAGCAACTCCCTCCAAAGACAAACAAATAAAAAATGGATTGGTGACAGGAAAAAGCAAAACTCTCAGTCTGCAAGTCATAATCATAATATTAAGAGAAAATAGCAGAAGAATGAGTGAGGGACATCACCCTGCTGGGAGAAATTTTTTTTCAGTGACTGTTTAGAGTGAGGCTGTGCTAAGCTGGAGTGGCCACTTGGCCGAAGCTGAAGCAGTCAGTATTCAGGCCAGAAACCTGGTCAGAGACAGATACACACAGCAGCCGGTGTGATTGAGCAGACGCACTCTATCTGAAATTCTTCACACTTGGATATATACACACACCCAGTTTGAGCATGAGAGCTTCTGCAAATTTGTCTGAGGTGAGAGTAATCTGAAAATAAAACATGATATAGTATACATTAGTTTAGCCTTTAGCCTTGAGCTGCAGAATCACTCAGTCGAGCTGAGTGTGTTGTGAAGGTGTAGGAACACGGACCCACAACAGGGGGCGTTAAATGAACGGGCAATGGATAAGCCAAACAGTAACAATTTAATGTTGTAGTGCACAACGAAATACAGACAATCACAGTTTAGGTACCACCGAATTACAGATTTGAGTGACGTGTGGGCAGGCTTGAGGATAGGAGACATCCGTCCTGAGCCGAGCCGGATCCCACACGGCCTTCACTGCCAACGGATCTGAAGAACACCGGAGCCGCCAAGTCCTGGGTCCCCAGGTGGTCACCTTCTCCAGCTGTCAGACCTGGTACTGCTGGCAGAGAACAGAAAAACTATTGATGAGTGTGAGTTTGCACACTCAGTAATTCCACAGTCTGTATTCTTTTCGGAGGGAGCACCTCCACCTCCAGTCACACACTCGTGCAGCTCCTGTCTAACCACTTATCTGTTTGGGGTGTGAAGCGAAGCCGTCGCTGATCACACCAAACGCCAATCCCACAGATAAGGAAAACACCACAGGAAAACGGCTGCAAAGAAGTTCAGATTATTACTCAATGTTTTAAGTCAGCAGAGAAAATTACCTCTTGTGATAGCTGATTTCTCGGTGGGGAGGTGGAGTTGCAGTCCGGCCTTTAGTGGTGGTGATGTGGATGAGTGACAGCTGGTGCTGATAACGAGTGACAGCTGTCACTCCCGGTTGCTATGACGCCCTCTCATGCTTGAAGCCCGCACTTCAAGCAGGGCGCCATCTGGTGGTAGTGGGCCAGCAGTACCTTCTCTTCAGCGGCCCACACAACAGGACCCCCCCATCAACGGGTGCCTCCTGGCGCCCTACCAGGCTTGTCCGGGTGCCGGGCGTAGAAATCGGCCAGGAGGGCCGGGTCCAGGATGAAGCTCCTCTTCACCCAGGAGCGTTCTTCGGGTCCGTATCCTTCCCAGTCCACGAAATACTGGAATCCCCGGCCCTTTCGACGAACGTCCAGGAGCTGGCGCACAGTCCAAGCCGGCTCCCCGTCGATGATCCGGGCAGGCGGCGGCGCCGGTCCAGGGGCACAGAAGGGAGAGGTGTGGCAGGGATTGAGTCTGGAGACGTGGAATACCGGATGTATCCGCAGTGAAGCTGGCAGCTTCAGCTTCACTGCGGCTGGACTGAGGACCTTCACGATGGTGAAGGGTCCTATAAATCTGTCCTTAAGTTTCTGGGATTCTGTTTGTAGAGGTATGTCTTTTGTAGATAGCCAAACCGCCTGCCCGGGCTGATACATAGGGGCCGGGGCACGCCAACGGTCCGCATGGGCCTTAGCCCTCGTCCGGGCTTTGAGCAGGGCAGAGCAGGCGGTACACCACACCCGACGGCACCTCCTCAGATGGGCCTGGACCGAGGGCACCCCGACCTCTCCCTCCAGTAGCGGGAATAATGGGGGCTGGTACCCCAAACATACCTCGAAAGGGGAGAGGCCAGTGGCAGATGATACTTGGCTATTATGAGCGTACTCGATCCAGGCCAGATGGTCACTCCAGGCCGACGGGTGCACGGAGGTCACGCAGCGGAGAGCCTGCTCCAAATCCTGATTCGTCCGCTCTGCCTGCCCGTTCGTCTGGGGGTGGTACCCGGACGAGAGGCTTACTGTGGCCCCCAGTTCCCTGCAGAAACTCCTCCAGACTTGGGAGGAGAACTGAGGGCCACTGTCTGAGACAATGTCCGATGGAATCCCATGCAGACACACGACGTGGTGGACCAGGAGGTCTGCAGTCTCCTGGGCCGTCGGGAGCTTCGGGAGGGCCACGAAGTGGGCCGCCTTGGAGAACCGGTCCACTATCGTGAGGATGGTAGTCTTGCCCTGGGACGGCGGGAGGCCCGTGACGAAGTCCAGGCCGATGTGAGACCAGGGGCGATGAGGCACGGGCAAAGGCTGGAGGAGGCCTTGGGTCTTATGATGATCTGCCTTGCCCCTGGCGCAGGTGGTGCAGGCCTGGACGTACTCCCGTACGTCAGTTTCCAGAGACGCCCACCAGAAGCGCTGCCGAACGACTGCCACGGTTCTTCGTACCCCTGGGTGGCAGGAGATTTTGGAACCGTGACAGAAGTCTAGAACTGCAGCCCTGGCTTCTGGTGGGACGTACATTTTGTTCTTCGGGCCAGTTCCTGGGTCCGGGTTCCGTGTCAGGGCCTCCCGGACGGTCTTCTCCACGTCCCAGGTGAGGGCGGCCACGACAGTGGACTCGAAATGATGGTTTCTGTCGGGTCTGACAGCTCGGTCCTGACCTCCTCTTCGTGCACCTGGGACAGGGCGTCAGACCGTTGGTTCTTCGTCCCGGGGCGGTATGTGATCCGAAAGTCAAAACGCCCGAAGAACAGTGACCAGCGGGCTTGCCTGGGGTTCAGACGCTTGGCGGTCCGAATGTACTCCAGGTTCCGATGGTCTTTGAAAACCGTGAATGGCATAGAAGCTCCCTCCAACAGGTGTCTCCACTCCTCCAGAGCCTCCTTCACCGCAAGAAGTTCCCGGTTGCCGACGTCATAATTCCTTTCTGCCGGGGTCAACCTGCGGGAAAAATAGGCACAAGGATGGAGAACCTTATTGGACTCCCCGCTCTGGGATAGCACGGCTCCTATCCCTGAGTCAGAGGCATCCACTTCAACTATAAATTGGCGAGTAGGATCGGGCTGCACCAGAACTGGTGCAGTCAAGAACCGACGTTTCAACTCCCTAAACACGGCTTCGCACCGATCCGACCAAGTGAAGGGGACTTTAGTGGAGGTCAGGGCTGTCAGGGGGCTAACTACCTGACTATAGCCCTTGATGAACCTCCGGTAAAAATTAGCAAAACCGAGGAACTGCTGTAGTTTCCTATGGTTTGTAGGTTGGGGCCAATCTCTCACCGCCGCTACCTTGGCCGGATCAGGGGCAACGGAGCTGGAGGAGATGATAAACCCCAGGAAGGACAAAGATGTGCGGTGGAACTCGCACTTCTCGCCCTTCACAAACAGCCGGTTCTCCAACAACCGCTGCAGGACCTGACGTACATGCGTAACATGAGTCTCAGGATCCGGGGAAAAGATGAGTATATCGTCCAGATATACGAAGACAAACCGATGCAGGAAGTCCCGCAAGACGTCATTTACCAAAGCTTGGAACGTCGCGGGGGCGTTAGTGAGGCCGAACGGCATGACCAGGTACTCAAAGTGACCTAAAGGGGTGTTAAACGCCGTCTTCCATTCGTCTCCCTTCCGGATCCGAACCAGGTGGTACGCATTCCTAAGATCCAGTTTCGTGAATATTTGGGCTCCATGCAAGGGCGTGAACACTGAATCCAACAGGGGCAGAGGGTATCGGTTGCGAACCGTGATCTCGTTCAGCCCCCTGTAATCAATGCATGGACGGAGTCCGCCGTCTTTCTTGCCCACAAAAAAGAAACCAGCACCCATCGGGGAGGTGGAGTTCCAGATCAGCCCGGCAGCTAATGAGTCCCGGATGTAGGTCTCCATTGATTCTCGCTCCGGACATGAGAGGTTGTACAGCCTACTGGACGGGTACTCAACGCCCGGGATCAAATCAATTGCACAATCGTACGGACGGTGCGGGGGAAGGGTGAGCGCCAGATCTTTGCTGAAAACATCAGCAAAATCGTAGTACTCACTTGGCACCGCCGTCAGATTGGGGTGGACTTTAACCTCCTCACTAGCTGTCACACTAGGCGGAACCGAGGATCTGAGACACTCCCAGTGGCACGTTTCGCTCCACTGAGCCACAACCCCAGACGGCCAATCAATCCGGGGATTGTGTTTTCTCATCCAAGGATAACCCAAAATCACCCGGGAGGTGGAAGGCGTTACATAGAACACGATCTCCTCCCTGTGATTACCAGACACCACCAATGTCACTGGTTGTGTCTGGTGTGTGATTAATGGAAGAAGGGTGCCATCTAGTGCCCATACCTTCAAAGGTGAAGGTAGAGCCACTAGAGGGAGCCCGACTTCCCTTGCCCATCTGCTGTCCAGCAGATTCCCTTCCGACCCCGTGTCTACCAGTGCTGGGGCGTGAAGGGTCAGATCCCCACTCAGGATCGTGACTGGGATGCATGCAGATTTACAGGGCATCCCCGCGTGGGTATTATGACCCACCCTTAGCCCAGTCTCTAAGGACGAGTACTGCTGTTTTGACCGTTTGGGGCAGTTTTTCTGCGTGTGCTCGGTTGAGCTGCAGTGAAAACACTCCCCACGGACCAGCCTCCTTTGTCTCTGATCTGATCGCCTTTTGGCCCTGCTCGTTTCCATAGCACGTCAGCAGGGGGAGCTGTCATCATGTGGAGTACCCTGGCTGTGGAGCGTGGGGAAGACGGCTCCCTTTCGGACCTGGGAGGAAGAGGGACGGCTTGTGCCTGACCACGCCTCTCGTCTCGCTCCCGTCGGTGTTCTGTTAATCGATTGTCTAACCGTATAACTAGGTCGATAAGCCCGTCTAAATCCCGCGGCTTGTCCTTCGCCACCAGGTGCTCCTTAAGGACCAGAGACAGTCCATTTACAAAGGCGGCGCGGAGCGCAACAGCATTCCAGCCGGCTCGCGCTGGCGCGATGCGGAAGTCGACTGCATACTTCGCCGTGCTCCGACACCCCTGTCTTATCGACAGCAGCACGCTTGAAGCGGTCTCGCCTCTATGAGGGTGGTCGAACACCTGTCTGAACTCCCTCACAAACCCAGCATATGTCGTTAGGAGCCGTGAATTCTGCTCCCAGAGTGCCGTACCCCAGGCGCGTGCCTCTCCTCGAAGCAGATTTATTACATAAGCCACCCGGCTAGCATCTGACGCGTACATGACGGGACGCTGTGAAAAGACAAGCGAGCACTGCATTAAGAAGTCCGCACACGTCTCGACACAACCTCCGTACGGCTCCGGAGGGCTTATGTATGCTTCAGGGGACGGTGGGGGGGTTCGTTGAATGACCAGCGGAATGTCTGTTTCAGGCCTCCGGTCAGCAGGGGGAGGTGCTGCAGCAGCGCCCTGGGCCTGCGCTTCCACCTTGGCGGTGAGAGCCTCCATCCTCCGACTGAGGATCACACTCTGCTCGGTGACTAAGTCCAGCCGAGCAGTGAAAGCGGTTAAGATTTGCTACAGCTCACCTAACACGCCTCCTGCTGATGCCTGTGCACCTCGCTCTTCCATTGGCTGTTCAAGCGATGGTTGACGCCCCTCGGGATCCATGACGCTGGCCGAGAAATCCTGTTGTGAAGGTGTAGGAACACGGACCCACAACAGGGGGCGTTAAATGAACGGGCAATGGATAAGCCAAACAGTAACAATTTAATGTTGTAGTGCACAACGAAATACAGACAATCACGGTTTAGGTACCACCGAATTACAGATTTGAGTGACGTGTGGGCAGGCTTGAGGATAGGAGACATCCGTCCTGAGCCAAGCCGGATCCCACACGGCCTTCACCGCCAACGGATCTGAAGAACACCGGATGTACTTGTAGGTTGAAGCCGTCGCTGATCCCACCAAATGCCAATCCCTCAGATAAGGCACACCACAGGAAAACGGCTGCAAAGAAGTTCAGACTCTAAGTCAGAGTTAAATGTAGCAGAGAAATTACCTCTTCTGATAGCTGATTTCTCGGCGGGGAGGTGGAGTTGCAGTCCGGCCTTTATGGTGGTGGTGATGTGGATGAGTGACAGCTGGTGCTGATAACGAGTGACAGCTGTCACTCCCGGTTGCTATGACGCCCTCTCATGCTTGAAGCCCGCACTTCAAGCAGGGCGCCATCTGGTGGTGGTGGGCCAGCAGTACCTCCTCTTCAGCGGCCCACACAACAGAGTGAATGGTTTATATTTGTAAATTGGTCAATCTATTTTTATTTTTACTAAATAAAGCTACATAGTTTTTTTAATTGTTACTGCTGTGACTACAAGAAAAGTCTCAACTTTAAATAGCTTAGATTTTTTTTTTAGTTTAATTTGTTTAACTGTTTCGTGCTTTATATTTTAAGAAACATATTTCTTCACATGTCCCACATCAGGAACATTTCAACATTTGCTGTGCAGAGAACCTTGTAAATCCAGATGTACTTCAAAACCTAAAGTACACCAAAACCTGAAGTCCAGAAAGAAGAAGAGAACATCTCTGCTCTTCAAAATGTGAGGAAAGGTTCTCCAAAAACTCCACCAAGAGGTCGAAACTGCAGAGGATGCCTTCATCTGGTTAAATGTCCCAAGAGTGTTGGGAAGGTGTCGTAACACGGACCCACAACAGGGGGCGTTAATGAACGGACAATGGATAAGCCAAAAAGTAACAATTTAATGTTGTGAATCGCACAACGAAGTACAGACAATAACAATATTGTGGAATGTCAATTATACACAAGGTGACGTGTGGGCAGGCTTGAAGATAGAAGACGTCTGGCGAGAGACGAGCCGGATCCCACACAGCTTCCACCACCAACGGATCTGAAGAACACCGGAGCCGCCAAGCCCTGCGCCCCAGGTGGCCACTGTCTTCAGCAGTCAGACCCGGTACTGCTGGCAGAGAACAGAAACAGTAACGATGAGTGTGAGTTTGCACACTCAATAATCCCACAGTCTGTGTTCTTTTGGGAGGGAGCACCTCCACCTCCAATCACACACTCGTGCAGCTCCTGTCTAATCACTTATCTGGTTGGGGTGTGAAGTGAAGCCGTCGCTGATCACACCAAACGCCAATCCCACAGATAAGGAAAACACCACAGGAAAACGGCTGCAAAGAAGTTCAGATTATTACTCAATGTTTTAAGTTAGCAGAGAAAATTACCTGAATGGTAGTTGATTTCTCGGCGTGGAGGTGGAGTTGCAGTCCGGCTTTTATGGAGGATGACGTAGATGAGTGACAGCTGGTGTTGATGATGTGACAGCTGTCACTCCACTAGTTTCGGTGCCCTCTCGTGCTTGAAGCCCGCACTCCAAGCAGGGCGCCATCTGGTGGGGGTGGGCCAGCAGTACCTCCTCTTCAGCGGCCCACACAACAAAGAGTCCAGTTCACCTGTCTTCTCTGAAAACCAACACCTGCTGCTACACTTCAAAATAAAATAAAGGATCTTTAAAGAGCAACTATTTTATTATTTGAAAAAGCTGTTTCCTTTTATATTTTAACATTCAGTGAATGAATCATTAAACATGTCCATGAAGTCAAGGTTTAGTCAATAAGACACTTGCACCGGGAGAAGAAGCCCCGCCCCTATTGCTCACAATTTCAAAGCATTCAAAATCACTTGAACAATCAAATTCATGTCAAGGCTATAGGGTCACTGACGTCACATGAAATACCCTTTGGCAAAGAGACTTATTCCATGTTGTTTCACGCATCTACCGTCATGTTTCAGATTCAGTGGTTAAACCCTTAGATCTTTAGCAAATGTATTTATAAAGAGAAACTGCATGAACCACACAAGTTCTTTTATTTTCTAATAACAAGTTTATTCAGTGAGGAGAAACAAATGCTAAATTATTGTTGTGTCTTAACTTAATTTTTGTTCAGCCTTTGTGACCTGTCTTCATGAAGTTAGATGCAAAAATGTTGAAATTGGCCCTTTCCCGCAATGATAAAGAATCCTTAAAAAAAATTACTGGATCCGGATCGTGTTCCGGATCATTACCAAAATTTAATGACTTCTAAGTTAGGCCAAGATACACCCCTGGTAAAAATTTCATTGATATCCGTTGAGGATTTTTTGAGTAATCCTGCTAACAATCCAACCAACCAACCAACCAACCAACCAACCAACCAACCAACCAACCAACCAACCAACCAACCAACCAACCAACAAACAAATGGATGTGACCGAAAACATAACCTCCTTGGCGGAGGTAATTACAAGTTTTCTAATGAAAGAAACATTTTTTAACTTTAAAATGTACAGTAATCAGAAATTAATCTTGAAGTAAAGAGCCATTTTCTTTAGAAAACTGCTGTGTATAATTTAGCAGTCCTAATGTTTCTCTGACACATTGTTGCACTCTGTCGTCTTAGGTGGTTTTGGCCTGATGATTCGTTTCTACTGGACGTGCAAAACTATGTCACAGTGCGCAGTGGTGAAAGTTGGTTTGGGTTGAACTTTGACCGTGGTGGCCTGATGACAAGTGGCAATGTTCCTCCAGCTTGGTTTTTGACGTGTTGCACCTCAGTGTGTCAAAAATACAACGTTTCTCATTGAAAATAATGGGTTTTAGAGTGATGTATGACGCATTTAATGCCCTGAACACATTCGGTGTGAAAGGCCCTTATACCATCTGAACATCACAGTAGATATCAAGTCTTATCAGACCATGCAACATTTATTCCAATCTTCCATTGTCCAATTTTGATGAATCCATGCCCACCCACTGCAGCCTCAGTTTCCCGTTGGCCATCTGCTTTAATATTTGTTCATTTAAAGATGGTCTTCTGCATACCTTGCTTGAGTGTAGGTTTTACTGAAGACCTTTATAAACTAATACCAGTTTGACCATTCTTCTCTGACCTCACCCATCAAGGCATTTTTGACCACAGAACCACAGAACCATTCTCTGTAGACCAAGGATGTGGTTTTGGTGCCAAAATTCCAGTAGATCAGGAGTTTCTGACATAGTCAAACCAGCCCATCTCCCAGTGGGTACAGCAACATTGTAACAACATTGGTTTCCGGTTGTGTTATGTTTTGACATCAATCAACATCTTCCGAATATCAGAATCAAAATTGAATTCAGCATTGTGGTTAGGTTCTTGACCTATATTTTGATCTATTTTTAATTGCTGTTAGAAGCCAATGGATACTATATTTATTCATTGAAACAAAACAGCAGATGTGTGTTGTCTCACCCCAAGAAGGTTATGGGATCGCTTCCCATCTGGTCCTTTCTATGTGGAGTTTGCATGTTTTCCCCGTGTTTATGTGGGTTCCCTCCAGGTTCTCTAGCTTCCTCCCACTTTTGAAGCTTACAGGTTTGGTGAATTGATAACTCTAAATTGACTATAGGTGTATGTGCATGTGTGGATGTCTTTGTCTATCTGTATGTGGCCCTTCAACAGACTAGTGTCCTGTCCAGAGTGTACCCCACCTCATGCCCTATGACAACTTGGATAGGCTCCAGCACCTCCATGATCCTTTATTGAAGTAAGCAGGTGTAGAGAATGAACAAAGTATATTGAATATCTAGGGTGAATACCTACATTCATCCGGTGTTTGGATTTCTACGTTGATACAATTTTCAAATCCAACATGTTTTCTATGTTGATTCAACATCCGACTTCAACGTGGATCAGTGTCAGTCATTTTGCCTGCAGGGTTGGCACCACCAACAAACCTCTCAAATAATAAAGAATTATTAACCGAGGAAGAGGTCTGTATGGGGAAAATCAGACCGAGGTGTTGACAGTACAGACTGGGCATTAACAAGGTCCGTGCGAAAAACACAGATGTCTGATATCCCCGTACAGACCGAGCAAGCGAGGTTAATAATTTGTTTATTAGATGGCTATTATATATATAAACATGCAAACTTAATTTTTTTCCCGATGCTGTTTAGACATTTATGGAGTATGTTCATGTCTGACTTGATTTTTCTAATCGTGTTTTTAACTTCCTGGTTTGTAACGAAAATATGCATTGTGTACCGTTTGTCATGGTAACTGGTCCGATATTGGAAAATGTCCAGCCAGTAATCAGCCAATCAGAGCATGTGTAACATCACAGCCATATCATAAATACCTTTATTTTCCCACGTTCTGCTTGCCTTGAACATCTGGTTTTGAACCCACTGAAAATCTGTGATTGACATCACAGAAGGTTTGCCCAATATACAGTCTATGATATTAGACAATGCTATTGTTATCAAAGGATATCTTATGGTAATTAAAAACATGTTGCACAATTAAATAACTGATCACACCAGGGAAACATCATCAGTGTAACATCGATCTCAAAAATCAGATAAATGTGATCCATCTTCCTGACACTGAGTTTACACCATCTGGATCATCTCATCAGTATTGTTTTTGTCAAAGGTGTGTCTGAGAGGTTTTAGATTTCTTGCATACTGCAAATTGCTGTTGTGCGATCTTGCAGAAAACCTTCATTTCAAGCTGTAAAATTGTTACCACAGAAGAAAATGATCATCTGAAGGGAGTGAATTTGTTTGCTTTTGGTCTCAGCCTGTGATCATGATCTGTCTGCATCCCTGCAGTGGTGCTTTGATTGCTGAGTTTGCCTCCAAATGGCTTGCTGTTTCTTTCCGAGGCACTTTCAAATCACTTGTATCACCCTGTAAACTTCAATGCACGTTTATTCTAAAAGCATCCTGAGCATGAACGGGGAATGTTGTTTCTCTGCTGTGCGTGCTCTGTCTCCGAGCTCATCATCAATTACGTCAGCGAGGAGTTTGCAGGATAAATGAAAGGAATTCTTTATGATTTAAATCAAGAGAGGCAGAGGTTAAATATAAGGACTATAAAAATAAACTAACAACTATTATGCGGAACTCTAAAAAATCATACTTTGGAAAAATACTAAACGATAATAAAAACAATATAAAGGAAACATGGAAAATATTAAATAGTATTATAGCAAATAAACCCAAATCAAATAACTATCCAACATACTTTACTTATGACAACAAAGATGAATATAACATGAGCCAAGTAGTGAATAGTTTAATTTTTTGCTAATGTTGGGCCAGATCTGGCAGCTGAAATCCCACACAGTACATGGGAAAATCAGCAATTAATCGCCAGAAATCTGCACACAATGTTTCTCAGCCCAGTAGTTGAAAGGGAAAGTATTAACATAGTTAGTACATGTAAAAGTAAAAAGTCAACGGATTATAATGAGGTACATATGTCCTTAGTAAAGCGAATAATTGCTGAAATCACAAAACCATTATCATATATTTTTAACAAATCATTTCAAACTGGGATTGTTCCTAACAGTATGAAAGTGGCAAAAGTGATACCTTTATTCAAATCTGGTAGCAAGCATCTTTTTACTAACTACAGGCCTGTGTCTCTACTGTCACAATTTTCAAAGATACTGGAAAAACTTTACAACAGCAGACTGGATAAATTTATAGATCGACACAACTTGCTTGATGAAAGTCAATATGGTTTTAGAGGAAAAAGGTCCACGACACTGGCATTGCTCATAAAAGAGATCAATAAACATGTGGACCAAAGGGTAATAGTTGCAGGTTTATTTATTGACTTAAGAAAGGCTTTTGACACAATTGATCACAATATACACTCAACAAAAATATAAAGGCAACACTTTTGGTTTTGCTCCCATTTTGTATGAGATGAACTCAAAGATCTAAAACTTTTTCCACATACACAATATCACCATTTCCCTCAAATATTGTTCACAAACCAGTCTAAATCTGTGATAGTGAGCACTTCTCCTTTGCTGAGATAATCCATCCCACCTCACAGGTGTGCCATATCAAGATGCTGATTAGACACCATGATTAGTGCACAGGTGTGCCTTAGACTGCCCACAATAAAAGGCCACTCTGAAAGGTGCAGTTTTATCACACAGCACAATGCCACAGATGTCGCAAGATTTGAGGGAGCGTGCAATTGGCATGCTGACAGCAGGAATGTCAACCAGAGCTGTTGCTCGTGTATTGAATGTTCATTTCTCTACCATAAGCCGTCTCCAAAGGCATTTCAGAGAATTTGGCAGTACATCCAACCAGCCTCACAACCGCAGACCATGTGTAACCACACCAGCCCAGGACCTCCACATCCACCATGTTCACCTCCAAGATCGTCTGAGACCAGCCACTCGGACAGCTGCTGAAACAATCGGTTTGCATAACCAAAGAATTTCTGCACAAACTGTCAGAAACTGTCTCAGGGAAGCTCATCTGCATGCTCGTCGTCCTCATCAGGGTCTCGACCTGACTCCAGTTCGTTGTCGTAACCGACTTGACTGGGCAAATGCTCACATTCGCTGGCGTTTGGCACGTTGGAGAGGTGTTCTCTTCACGGATGAATCCCGGTTCACACTGTTCAGGGCAGATGGCAGACAGCGTGTGTGGCGTCGTGTGGGTGAGCGGTTTTCTGATGTCAATGTTGTGGATCGAGTGGCCCATGGTGGCGGTGGGGTTATGGTATGGGCAGGCGTCTGTTATGGATGAAGAACACAGGTGCATTTTATTGATGGCATTTTGAATGCACAGAGATACCGTGACGAGATCCTGAGGCCCATTGTTGTGCCATCCAAGAACATCACCTCATGTTGCAGCAGGATAATGCACGGCCCCATGTTGCAAGGATCTGTACACAATTCTTGGAAGCTGAAAATGTCCCAGTTCTTGCATGGCCGGCATACTCACTGGACATGTCACCCATTGAGCATGTTTGGGATGCTCTGGACCGGCGTATACGACAGCGTGTACCAGTTCCTGCCAATATCCAGCAACTTCGCACAGCCATTGAAGAGGAGTGGACCAACATTCCACAGGCCACAATTGACAACCTGATCAACTCTATGCAAAGGAGATGTGTTGCACTGCATGAGGCAAATGGTGGTCACACCAGATACTGACTAGTATCCCCCCCCAATAAAACAAAACTGCACCTTTCAGAGTGGCCTTTTATTGTGGACAGTCTAAGGCACACCTGTGCACTAATCATGGTGTCTAATCAGCATCTTGGTATGGCACACCTGTGAGGTGGGATGGATTATCTCAGCAAAGGAGAAGTGTTCACTATCACAGATTTAGACTAGTTTGTGCAAAATATTTGAGGGAAATGGTGATATTGTGTATGTGGAAAAAGTTTTAGATCTTTGAGTTCATCTCATACAAAATGGGAGCAAAACCAAAAGTGTTGCGTTTATATTTTTGTTGTGTATTATTTCAAAAGTTGGAACTGTATGGGATCAGAGTGGTTGCTCTGAGTTGGATTAAAAGCTACTTACAAAACCGAAAGCAGTTTGTTAAACTCTGGGAATACTGTTCTTCATATCTGGACATCATCTGTGGGCTACCACAGGGTTCTGTGTTGGGCCCAAAATTATTTATTTTATACATTAATGATTTATGTAAAGTCTCAGATCTGGTTCAAACTGTGCTCTTTGCAGATGACGCAAACCTGTTTTGCTCAGGGGAAAATCTGCAACAATTATTATCTGATTTAGGAACAGAAATGATAAAGTTAAAGAGATGGTTTGATATTAACAAATTATCATTAAATTTGTCTAAAACTAAGTTGATGTTATTTGGAAATTATAAAAAAGACATACAAATTCAGTTAAATATACATGAGGTAAACAGAGCGTATCAAAGAAAAAAAGTTTTTAGGTGTCATTATTGATGAAAAAAATAATTGAAAAGCTCATATTCAGCATATTCAAATGAAGGTATAACAAAGTATTGCAATATTAAATAAAGTAAAGCATGTTCTGATTGCAGAGCACTACATACTCTCTATTGTTCATTGGTTGCACCCTACTTGACTTATTGTGCTGACGTTTGGGACAACAATTACAAAACTACATTACAACCATTATTCATTCTTCAAAGAAGAGCATTAAGAACAATTCATAATGCAGGTTATCAAGACCACACCAACCCACTGTTCATTAAATCTCAAATATTAAAACTCAATATGATTTTGTTCAAGACTGTTCAATTAATGCACAAAGTGGAAAAATAAGTGCCATTTAGAATTCAAGAATATTTTACTGAGAGAGAAGGAAAATTAATTTATGGGGCTTGTATCATTTTAAAATTGCTGGCGCTCGGACGACCAGGAAAGGTTTCTGTGTCTCCATGTGTGGCCCTAGATTATGGAATAACCTGACGGATGAACTCAAACGATGTCCAAATATCAATCAGTTTAAAAATCAATATAAAAAATGATGTTTTCAAGATATGTATCTAATGAAGTACGATGAGTTTTGTGTTGTCAGTTGTAACTGTGAACTTGTACAGTAACATTCGTGTATGTGCATCATTGTATATATATATATACATGTGTGTGTCTGTATAATTATGTATGTGTAGGTGTATGTTGGTGTGTGTATACATGTACACTGTATATATGTAAGTAAATATGTATGTAGATGAAGACACGGTGTTCATTTGATATGTTTATGATAATGGGATTTGAGTTTGTGTTGTTAAATGTGTTTGTAGCATGGCCCAAGCAGAGGGTCACCCGTTAGAGTCTGGTCTGCTTGAGGTTTCTTCCTCAATACATCAGAGGGAGTTTTTCCTTACCACTGTCACCTGTGTGCTTGCTCTGGGGGTTGGTAATGTGTATATATGTATGTATGTATGTATGTATATATGGGGTGGACATTTATAAGCTTTGCTTCTGCTCACCCCATTTTTTGGTCACGCATGTCACTGTGGAATTGTCTTGTGTATCAGTTTTTGTTATTGACGAGTTGTGTGCCAAATAAATAAGTTCATTTAGCTGCTAAGACAGTTCCCAATGGTGGCTGAAGTTTGAAAGGATGGGTGGGTATTTGATGTTTTCTAACTCAATGTAAAGAGGGGTCGGCTCTGGCCTCACTGGTCATTTTATCTGGTCTCCTCATTTCCTGCTAGTTGCATTAGTTTGCCCATTGGGATTTCTTTTGGCACATTAAAACAGATTTGGGTTAATAATTGATGCTGCGATTTATGGACTCCAGTGCCTGAGGTTGAGTCGTAAGCCTCCACTTAAAAAGAAAGCATGCTTCTCATTTGTGCCTTCGCCTCAGAGCACCATGATTTATAACTTCACTTTGATGGTGTTCAATTTATAGCACTGCAGGAGTCTTTTGCAGAGAAGAAATACATGTATTGTTTATCACACTGCAGTCATTTTGATGTGATTATGTTTGAGTTTCAGGTTACTCATTCAAACATCAAGTCAAGTAAATGAAGAAAAAAAAATTGATTTGTGCACCATGAGCTGAAACTCTGTATTTGTGGCGCATTGAGGTCTTATACAGTAGTGTTCAGAATAATAGTAGTGCTATGTGACTGATTTTGTTGGTTTGGAACCAAGATTTTGCTCGTTTACTAGTGTGCTTGGGGTCATTCTCTTGTTGAAACACCCATTTCAAGGGCATGTCCTCTTCAGCATAAGGCAACATGACCTCTTCAAGTATTTTAACATATCCAAACTGATCCATGATACCTGGTATGCGATATATAGGCCCAACACCATAGTAGGAGAAACATGCCCATATCATGATGCTTGCACCACCATGCTTCACTGTCTTCACTGTGAACTGTGGCTTGAATTCAGAGTTTGGGGGTCGTCTCAGAAATTGTCTGCAACCCTTTAACCCAAAAAGAACAATTTTACTCTCATCAGTCCACAAAATATTCCTTCATTTCTCTTTAGGCCAGTTGATGTGTTCTTTGGCAAATTGTAACCTCTTCTGCACATGTCTTTTATTTAACAGAGGGACTTTGCGGGGGATTCTTACAAATAAATTAGCTTCACACAGGCTTCTTCCAACTGTCACAGCACTTACAGGTAACTCCAGACTGTCTTTGATCATCCTGGAGGTGATCAATGGGTGAACCTTTGCCATTCTGGTTATTCTTCTATCCATTTTGATAGTTGTTTTCCATTTTCTTCCACGCGTCTGTTTTTTTTTTTGTCCATTTTAAAGCATTGGAGATCATTGTTGATGAACAGCCTATAATTTTTTGCACCTGCGTATAAGTTTTCCCCTCTCCAATCAATGTTTTAATCAAACTACGCTGTTCTTCTGAACAATGTCTGGAACGTTCCATTTTCCTCAGGCTTTCAAAGAGAAAAGCATGTTCAACAGGTGCTGGTTTCATCCTTAAATAGGGGACACCCGGATTCACACCTGTTTGTTCCACAAAATTGACAAACTCACTGACTGAATGCCACACTACTATTATTGTGAACACCCCCTTTTCTACTTTTTTTTTACTAATAGCCCAATTTCATAGCCTTAAGAGTGTGCATATCATGAATGCTTGGTCTTGTTGGATTTGTGAGAATCTACTGAATCTACTGGTACCTTGTTTCCCATGTAACAAGAAGAAATATACTCAAAACCTGGATGAATCTTTTTAGTCACATAGCACTACTATTATTCTGAATACTACTGTATCTGTATATGTATGTATGTATTTTTTTTTTTTTCATGAAATGTTGCCAGAAATATCAACATTCATTTGGACAAACTGGAAAAGATTTCTCAAATATTAATCACTGGTATTACTTGCAATGAGATTATGTGTCAGGCATGCATAGGCTTATTTTATTTTTCAGAAAAGGTTGTCTTGAAATCCGTGACTCATAGTCTGCATTAACCATCTACACAGACGTGGATGTAATTCATCCACTTGTGTGTTTTTTTCCATCCATCCATTTTCTTCCGCTATATCCGGAGTCGGGTTGCGGGGGCAGCAGCTCAAGCAAAGCCGCCCAGACCTCCCGATCCACACACACATCCCCCAGCTCCTCCGGGGGAACCCCAAGGCGTTCCCAAGCCAGCCAAGAGACATAGTCCCTCCAGCGTGTCCTGGGTCTTCCCCGGGGCCTTCTCCTGATGGGACGTGCCCGGAACACCCACACACACAAAATCAATTACATAATTGTCCATACCTTAACTAATGGCTATATAGTCCTTCTCCTTTCAGAGAAGTCAGACAATTTTGAGCTGAGTATTCCATTAACTTTAACTAGTAATGACTTCATGACTTTCTTTGCTAACAAAATTTTAACTATTAGAGAAAAAATTACTCATAACCATCCCAAAGACGTATCGTTATCTTTGGCTGCTTTCAGTGATGGTATTTGGTTAGACTCTTTCTCTCCGATTGTTCTGTCTGAGTTATTTTCATTAGTTACTTCATCCAAACCATCAACATGTTTATTAGACCCCATTCCTACCAGGCTGCTCAAGGAAGTGTCGCGGCTCGTCTTTAGTCTTCTCAGGATGTCGTCTTTTAGATAACACAAACTAATTGCAAGTGATATGCTAGAAAATGACACAACACTTTAGAATAATTCAGCCTTAAGCAAGATAAAATGCACAGAGTTTTTAAGTTTATTTAAGCCTTCGACACAAAGCTTAGACAAACTGAGTCCTCTAGAGAGACTGAATATGACAACCGCGCTCGTCTATTTATTGGAGACCCGCGGGCATCGCTCCTCCTTCGACTTTTTTATTTATTTCATTCCCAAGACATGGTTTTCTATTGGAAGCGTCCTCTAGTGAACCCTAAGCAGGTGTTAGGCCATTATTTCAATGTGACAAACGCTCCCATTAAAACATGAAGGATTTACAACTGATTTTTTTAAAAGACCTTCAGCCACAGGTGCAGCTGGCCTGAGGCCCCCTCCGCACGTGGCCTCAGCCACACGTGCAGCTGGCCTGAGGCCCCTGCACGTGGCCTGCGGGAAAGCACCTAAAAGGCCTTGGAAAGCCCCTGACAGACTGAATGACTAATAGAGCCCTTTTTTTGGGTTGAACACCTGCTAGTTCAACCAGAGGACATACAGTTCGGATCAGGACACTTGATAGTTCATCATAGTTCAAATAAGGACCTAAAAATTCTTCTACAGTCCCTCCTCTGGGACTCGAAAGAGTCCCATTACATCAATTATACTCTTGGGTTGTTTACTGACAAGACATCCTCATTTGTGCATTGCAATAAAAAAGAAAAACACATCACTCGACTTACTGATAACTCTGGTGCGGATATGAATATCAGTGATACGTCACACGGTAAATATATTGCAGTGCAGGTGAACCTACATACTAAGGCACAAGGTGAGCAATTAGCTGGATTATATCAACGCAAGGTGACATTCAAACATTGAGTTTTGGTGTAATTCAAGGCACTTAAAATGGCCACATAAAACAAGTTACATCAACCTCTTAATCATGGCAAAGTAAAGGCTTCACATTGACATCAGTGCAACCAATCATCTTCTGGCATCTATTGACTCACTCAACCAGAGGCTCCAACCCATTATACTTGGTTCTACATATTATTTTGTTAAAGCGTCACACATTTATTATTTAAATGCATCAAATAACCCCTACGTTACCACTATTTAGTCAACCAATCAAGAAACTATTCTAAGGTTAGCGCAGCTATGTCTAGTTAAATGATAAACACAATAAATGGTTTCCCTTCATGTCCGTCCTTAAGTCATTTGCCTTAGTCAATCATATAATGGTTTTCATTATAGGCCATTTCTCAACATTCTCCACTTTGTTTTTCTTCTTTTTCAGCTTGTTTTCTAATGCCCTTTTTTTTGGCCAGACGCCAAATTTAGGCGATGCATGTCTCTTGAGGCATGCTATAATTTAAGAAAAAAGGGGTCCCTATGGTGCATCTTTACTACTAAATCTACAAACACGCCGTGTAAGGGTCCCCTTTTTATAACTTTGCAATGTGATATCTATGTGTATGCATTTAGCTTTATCTGTGTTACGCAGATGATGGTAAGGACAGACATTTACCCAACCTTCGTTACTAACATATATCCTTTGTTTTTATTTACACTCAGATTTCTGAAACCAGCCCGCAATTCAAACTCAAGAACCAAGATCATAGTCCGTGTTCAGTGCCATTACGTCAGTCCGTGCTCCTCAGCATTTACTCAGCATCTGAAGTTTTGGGAGAAGTTGGGGAACATGGGGAGGTTGGCCTTTCAGGGGTAGTGGGGGGAGGATCAGGAATTCTGGCTTTCAGACAGTCGTGCAGTTCTCTGATGGATCTTTCCAGCTCCTTGTGCTGCTTGGCCAGGTTGTACAGGGCCCCCAGAGAATTCTTGCCCACATTCAGGGTGGTGGTGGCCAGCCCTAGCTGTTCCCTTTCCATATGCTCCATCATGCAGGCTAGCATGTCCATACTAGACTGAAGACCACACAGTTGAGTATGGAGGCCCTCCTGAGCACAAGAGATGTTGGCATTGTCACGGTGTATCCTGAACAGGTATGCAGCTGTCTGACTTAGTTGTGGCATGATTTCCTCAAATAGCTCATGGGGAATGTGATTTGTGAGGGGCAGGAGCTGCTCCAAGGTTTTTGGAACAGACTCTTGTGGAAGACGAAGCTCTCAAACCAAGATTGCCATGTCCTGTGGGGTGACCATGACCAGATTAAGGTTGTGCAGTCCAGGGGACAGGAAGTACAAGGGGGAAGGCATTTCGTGTGTGGGGGGAGTATTGTTGATGTCGCACAGGCAAGTGGGTGGGACACTCTGGGCATTTAGCAGCCTGTACAAAGCTCCCCTCTGTCCTGGTGGGTGAGTTCGGCTAAGGTCTACCCCTGCTGATCCTCCTCCAGAGGCACTGGGCTGATCAGAATATCTCTCCTGCCTTGGGGGTGGAAAGCTGGGGACAGGTCCTAGCAGTGAATTGGGTCTAGGATGCACTCGGGCGGTTGCTGCATATGGCCGACCTTGGCTGCCTCCCCTGGAGGGTATCGTTGCCACTGGCACATGTGACTGTCTCCATGGCATCTGCGGAAGGGGTGTGTTCCTGAGTCCAAAGGGTCCTTCAGGTGATGGTGGAGTCCTCGGGCCGACTCTTGCTGCAGGCAGATTCTGTGAAGCCGTCATCGCCAGGTGCTGGAACGATGAAGATCCTTCTGTTGCCAACTGGTTTAGCTGCTGGATGGAAGGCGGCTGTGGCGACCAATCATGTCTCGACCATCCCTCCTGTATATCCTCTCCTCCAAACAGTTCTGAGAGTCCAATCAGACTTGATAGAGGCAGATCAGGCATAGGTCCCTGATCAGGGGAGTCTGGTCTCTCAGCCATACTCCTGTGTCCTAGTAATATACATATACGTTCATTATTACAGCTCCATATCATTCTTTCAGATATTGTCTATCCTATCCCTCATTTTTGTGGGTGCATGTGTGTGAATGTAAATGTGCGTGCATGTCTTCTTCCTCGTCTACAATATCACCAAGCACGGTCCATCCCAGTCCTCCCTATCTGGGGTATACGCCACAATATTAGGGAGCTGTAGGCTGTCGGGGAGGATAATTGGTATTTCATCCATTTCCATATATTCTGGTTCTCTGTCTGTTTCGTTTGTGCTTTCTTCTAGGGCTCGGATGGCTAACAGTGGGAGCTGTCCTACTGTGGATGAAATCAATTTATTGACCAGAAATTTTATCAAGGGAATACCACAACATATTACCAGCAAGACCGCCACCCCTGTTAGTGCCAAAATTACACCTATCTGGTATAACCAGTCTTTCCATGATATCCACCCTCTCCTCAGAGTCCCAAACAGTGAAAACAGTGGGCCAATATTCATTCCATTCCCTACAATGTATCCAGAATCGTCAGTTTCATTTCTCCCTCCTATGGAGTTACTTAACAGTTCCTGTTGCATCTCTTCAAGTGTGATTAAGAGCTCTGTCAAATTTCCGTCTTCCCCTGTACGCATGGGAATAGCTGTGCAACATTCGGTGGCTTTGATCATAATACAAACTCCTTGTTCATCAGCCATCATCATCTCGATAGCTAATCTATTTTGCATTGTCATTAGCGAGGTGGCGTGCAGTTGTTCGGTTAAGGCTCCTACTGCTGCCAATGTCCAGTTCAGGTATCTTTGCTGATTATACCACAAGTAATTAATCCACTGCACCTCCTGGAACCTAGAACGGATTTTTGGAGTAACCCCAAACAGAGCCAATGCCCATCCCCATTTATCCGCATCTTCATCTGCTTTAACTCTGCTACTGTCTATGGCTTCTAACTGTCGGGGTATCCCTTCTGGTATCCCGTTTCTTACTGTGATGTTGTAGTCTGTTTTAAACGTCATTATTCCTCTTTTCTTACGAAGTTTCTGTGGCATGGGTTGTATTGAATTTGGCATTTCAATTACTGTTATTGCTCCTGTGAGCATCACAGGAGCACAAAGGCCTTTCCAATTCGGGGACAGCGATGACAGGAGTTTCCTTTTTTTGTCCGCATATCCAAAAGATGTCAGCTAAGGGTACCGTTCCCTTAGCTAAATTTGGAGTAGATACCCATGAAGCATGGGTGAGATTCAGTCCAATTACAGACCCCCCTGTGGCCGGTACTATTTGTTCACACTGTATGCCTGCTGCTGGCAGGGTGTGACAGACGGTAATGTTCCATGCTGTTTTGGCTGGTTTGTATTCTTGCTGCTTTTGCATACACTGTATGTGGTGTTTTGGCTGGGTCGTCCCTACCTGCCAATCGCTTATGTATTGTGCTACTAAGCCTTTAGCTATACAGAATGGGTGTATCATCCCTTTCTCTATTTTAATCATAGGTGGAACGGTTCCTTCTGTACTTAGGGGCACTGGACAAAGTTTACTGTCGGCAGCATATTTTTCATCACCTACTGCCATTTTCATAACACATTGTGTATAGCATTCTGCTTGGTCTGAGTTATGTTGGGGACTCCTATAACAGTTGTTGATATCAGGTAGGGGTTTAGCCTGAGGTATCACACCTTTCCGGTGACAGGCTATGCAAGGCTTTTCACTGATCTGCCTAGCCGAAATTTCAACCATTGGTAAAATAAATTGGTCTTCAACCCTTGTGTGCGGGCTAGGTCTGTACTGGGATCCCATCTCCCTAAGTGACTGCTTGTTTCTAGGCTTCTAATTGTCCTCTTTTTCCTTGGTTTGATTTTTACCCATTTTGTGGCTTCATGTACTGTAACAGTTACGTCTTGCTTGGTTTCCCTGCATCCTCTTTTATCACAAATTACCTCTATGTTGAGTGTTCCCTCCTCTTCACATTTGATGCTAATGGCTTCGCCTAATATGTAATCCCCCAGCTTTCCCTGTATTCCTATGTTCTTGTAGGCTTTTGATTTAATGTATACCAAATTATATGTTTTTCCTGTGTTTAGAATGCCTTGTTTAGCTGCTATTGCGGCCATGGCCACGGCACAGTCCGTTGTATGTTTTGGATGTCTATTTTCTCCCATACTGACCACCAGTAGTATTGTCAATCCCTTGAATAATTCCTTAATCATTGCTCTGATGACTGTTGAGATGTGCTACTAGATGTGCTACTAAGTGAGCCGTCACTAGATGAGCTGTCACTAGGGATGTGTGGTGTATCTGTGCTTTGTCTGGGTTGTACTTCCTGCGGTTCTTCTGTCGGTAAATCTACTGAGTTGCTGTCCGAGTCTGATGTCTCCTGTGGCCTGTCTATCTGTCGGTCTGTATTTCTGTCTGTCTGTTGGCCTGCGTCTCCAGTTGTCTCTGAGTCTGCATCTGAGTCTGTCGCTGCTCTATCTGGCAGGGATCCACTACTCTCTGAAGTTGTGCGTCGTCTTTGTTCAATCAGTCTCTGTGAGCGCCTTGGCCAGTGTTCGCCTGGCTGCAGGGAGGCGTGGCCTTCCCTCGGTGCTTCTTCTGGCTGCAGGGAGGCGTGGCCGTCCCTCGGTGCTGCTGTAGGGTCTCTGGCTTCTCCTGCTTCCCCCCTTGGCCCGGCGGCTCTGCCAAGACGAGTTTGCCGAGGCCGCAGGGGCGCTGGGCCACCAACCCTACAGCAGTGGTTTAAATGAAACCAAGTGTCCTTACCGTCTACTTTGACTGCTGTACGTGAGGCAAGAATAACTTTAAAAGGACCTTCTCGGCGGGGCCTGTCCCACTTCTTTTTGAACACCTTGACGTAAACCAGATCACCAGGCTGGATGCTCTGATTTTCGAGTGGAATCTCTGCTTCTCTGTCTTCTGTAGCACCTTTGACCTGCAAAAAAATAGTTTTGTGTATTTGGGTTAACTGTCTCAGATAATTATGCCATTCGTCTTGTAGCTGCTCCAGCGATGGTCCTTCGTAGGGTCCTCTCAGGTATGGAATAGGCATCGGCCGACCTGTAAGAGCTTCAAATGGTGTCAAATGGGTTAGTCGGTTAGTTTGTGAGCGCATTGACAATAAAGCAAGCGGCAACGCATCCAGCCAGGTTAGTTTGCCATTGCTGTCTGCTATGATTTTTGCTAGTTTGTTCTTTAAAATGCCATTAGCCCGTTCCACTGCCCCATTTGATTGAGGGTGATAAACACACCCAAACTTCTGTTTGATACCCAATTGTTTGAATGTTTCTTGTGTAACCTTGGCTACAAAAGCCCTACCGTTGTCAGATGAGATAGTATCTGGAATGCCAAATCTTGGAAAGACGTCTCGGCACAGAAATTTGGCTACCGTTTTATGGTCTTGATTTGCAGAGGCTACTGCCTCAATCCATCGGCTGAATCTGCATATCACTACCAAAACATATCTCATTCGTTTAACTCGATTTTCAGCTCCCATGTCTATGAAATCCATCATAAGATGTCTGAATGGCCCATCGGGGACCGGAATGTGGGCTAAAGGGGCTGTGAATGATTTCCGGACATTGTACTGTGCACATACCTCACACTCATTGTGAGGTATGTGCTCCACAGCCTGTCCAGTGGATTTTTATTTTATTTTTTGGCACTGTTGTCGTGCGTTACCTGTGCTGCTCCACAGCCTGTCCAGTGGATTTTGATTTTATTTTTTTTAGCACTGTTGTCGTGTGTTACCTGTGCTGCTCCACAGCCTGTCTAGTGGATTTTTATTTTATTTTTTACCACTGTTGTCGTGTGTTACCTGTGCTGCTCCACAGCCTGTCCAGTGGATTTTTATTTTATTTTTTACCACTGTTGTCGTGTGTTACCTGTGCTGCTCCACAGCCTGTCCAGTGGATTTTATTTTATTTTTTACCACTGTTGTCGTGTGTTACCTGTGCTGCTCCACAGCCTGTCCAGTGGATTTTTATTTTATTTTTTACCACTGTTGTCGTGTGTTACCTGTGCTGCTCCGCAGCCTGTCCAGTGGATTTTGATTTTGATTTTATTTTTTTTTGGCGCTGTTGTCGTGCGTTACCTGTGCTGCTCCACAGCCTGTCCAGTGGATTTTTATTTAGCGCTGTTGTCGTGCGTTACCTGTGCTGCTCCACAGCCTGTCTAGTGGATTTTTATTTTGTTTTAGCACTGTTGTCGTGCGTTGCCTGTGCTGCTCCACAGCCTGTCCAGTGGATTTTTATTTTTATTTTATTTTATTTTTTTGCACTGTTGTTGTGCGTTACCTGTGCTGCTCCACAGCCTGTCTAGTGGATTTTTATTTTGTTTTAGCACTGTTGTCGTGCGTTACCTGTGCTGCTCCACAGCCTGTCCAGTGGATTTTGATTTAGCAC
Organism: Thalassophryne amazonica; assembly: GCF_902500255.1. Taxonomy (NCBI): domain Eukaryota; kingdom Metazoa; phylum Chordata; class Actinopteri; order Batrachoidiformes; family Batrachoididae; genus Thalassophryne; species Thalassophryne amazonica. The sequence continues at coordinate 84,657,727 of NC_047108.1, forward strand.
TGTTGTCGTGCGTTACCTGTGCTGCTCCACAGCCTGTCCAGTGGATTTTTATTTTGTTTTAGCACTGTTGTCGTGTGTTACCTGTGCTGCTCCACAGCCTGTCCAGTGGATTTTTATTTTATTTTTTACCACTGTTGTCGTGTGTTACCTGTGCTGCTCCACAGCCTGTCCAGTGGATTTTATTTTATTTTTTACCACTGTTGTCGTGTGTTACCTGTGCTGCTCCACAGCCTGTCCAGTGGATTTTATTTTATTTTTTACCACTGTTGTCGTGTGTTACCTGTGCTGCTCCACAGCCTGTCCAGTGGATTTTTATTTTATTTTTTACCACTGTTGTCGTGTGTTACCTGTGCTGCTCCACAGCCTGTCCAGTGGATTTTTATTTTATTTTTTACCACTGTTGTCGTGCGTTACCTGTGCTGCTCCACAGCCTGTCCAGTGGATTTTGATTTTTATTTATTTTTTTTTGGCGCTGTTGTCGTGCGTTACCTGTGCTGCTCCACAGCCTGTCCAGTGGATTTTTATTTAGCGCTGTTGTCGTGCGTTACCTGTGCTGCTCCACAGCCTGTCTAGTGGATTTTTATTTTGTTTTAGCACTGTTGTCGTGCGTTGCCTGTGCTGCTCCACAGCCTGTCCAGTGGATTTTTATTTTTATTTTATTTTTTAGCACTGTTGTTGTGCGTTACCTGTGCTGCTCCACAGCCTGTCTAGTGGATTTTTATTTTGTTTTAGCACTGTTGTCGTGCGTTACCTGTGCTGCTCCACAGCCTGTCCAGTGGATTTTGATTTAGCACTGTTGTCGTGCGTTGCCTGTGCTGCTCCACAGCCTGTCCAGTGGATTTTTATTTTTATTTTATTTTTTAGCACTGTTGTCGTGCGTTACCTGTGCTGCTCCACAGCCTGTCTAGTGGATTTTTATTTTGTTTTAGCACTGTTGTCGTGCGTTGCCTGTGCTGCTCCACAGCCTGTCCAGTGGATTTTTATTTTTTTTTATTTTATTTTTTAGCACTGTTGTTGTGCGTTACCTGTGCTGCTCCACAGCCTGTCTAGTGGATTTTTATTTTATTTTAGCACTGTTGTCGTGCGTTGCCTGTGCTGCTCCACAGCCTGTCTAGTGTCGGATTCCCTGTTTGGGAATCCGCTAGCTTAGCGTAGCTACTAGCTCTTAGCCGTTTTAGCATGGCGGCTTCTCCTGTCTCTCCCGTACTTTTCTGCTCTGGGTGTGAAATGTTTAGTTATTCCTCGGCCTCTTTTAGCAGTAACGGTACTTGTAATAAGTGCAGCTTATTCGTAGCTTTGGAGGCCAGGCTGGGCGAATTGGAGGCTCGGCTCCGCACCGTGGAAAATTCTACAGCTAGCCAGGCCCCTGTAGTCGGTGCGGACCAAGGTAGCTTAGCCGCCGTTAGTTCCCCCCTGGCAGACCCCGTGCAGTCGGGAAGGCAGGCTGACTGGGTGACTGTGAGGAGGAAGCGTAGCCCTAAACAGAAGCCCCGTGTACACCGTCAACCCGTTCACATCTCTAACCGTTTTTCCCCACTCGACGATACACTCGCCGAGGATCAAACTCTGGTTATTGCGACTCTGTTTTGAGAAATGTGAAGTTAGCGACACCAGCAACCATTGTCAATTGTCTTCCGGGGCCAGAGCAGGCGACATCGAAGGACATTTGAAATTGCTGCCTAAGGCTAAGCGTAAATTTGGTAAGATTGTAATTCACGTCGGCAGTAATGACACTCGGTTACGCCAATCGGAGGTCACTAAAATTAACATTGAATTGGTGTGCAACTTTGCAAAAACAATGTCGGACTCTGTTGTTTTCTCTGGGCCCCTCCCCAATCAGACCGGGAGTGACATGTTTAGCCGCATGTTCTCCTTGAATTGCTGGCTGTCTGAGTGGTGTCCAAAAAATTAGGTGGGCTTCATTGATAATTGGCAAAGCTTCTGGGGAAAACCTGGTCTTGTTAGGAGAGACGGCATCCATCCCACTTTAGAGGGAGCAGCTCTCATTTCTAGAAATCTGGCCAATTTTTTGGGATCCTCCAAACTGTGACTGTCTAGCGTTGGGACCAGGAGGCAGAGCTGTGGTCTTATACACCTCTCTGCAGCTTCTCTCCCCCTGCCATCCCCCTATTACCCCATCCCCGTAGAGACGGTGCCTGCTCCCAGACCACCAATAACTAGCAAAAATCTATTTAAGCATAAAAATTCAAAAAGAAAAAATAATATAGCACCTTCAATTGCACCACAGACTAAAACAGTTAAATGTGGTCTATTAAACATTAGGTCTCTTTCTTCTAAGTCCCTGTTGGTAAATGATATAATAATTGATCAACGTATTGATTTATTCTGCCTAACAGAAACTTGGTTACAGCAGGATGAATATGTTAGTTTAAATGAGTCAACACCCCCGAGTCACACTAACTGTCAGAATGCTCGTAGCACGGGCAGGGCGGAGGATTAGCAGCAATCTTCCATTCCAGCTTATTAATTAATCAAAAACCTAGACAGAGCTTTAATTCATTTGAAAGCTTGTCTCTTAGTCTTGTCCATCCAAATTGGAAGTCCCAAAAACCAGTTTTATTTGTTATTATCTATCGTCCACCTGGTCGTTACTGTGAGTTTCTCTGTGAATTTTCAGACCTTTTGTCTGACTTAGTGCTTAGCTCAGATAAGATAATTATAGTGGGCGATTTTAATATCCACACAGATGCTGAGAATGACAGCCTCAACACTGCATTTAATCTATTATTAGACTCATGTTTAAGCATGTATCTCTTCTTCATGTTAGACAGCTTCTCCGGCGCTGTCAGCAACTTCATATATTACTTTTTTCAAGCCCTCTTTGAGCGTACAATATTTCATTTACTTCTACGCCTTACCGCGCCTCGCGTGCGTATCCTGTGCTTAATATATTATTTTTCACCAGCTCCTTTCTGAGCATACAATATTTCATTTACTTCTACGCCTTACCGCGCCTCGCGTGCGTATCCTGTGCTTACTATATTATTTTCACAAGCTCCTTTCTGAGCATACAATATTTCATTTATTTCTACGCCTTACCGCGCCTCGCGTGCGTATCCTGTGCTTACTATATTATTTTCACAAGCTCCTTTCTGAGCATACAATATTTCATTTATTTCTACGCCTTACCGCGCCTCGCGTGCGTATCCTGTGCCTTTCTGCACTTTCTTCTACCTTTTTTTTTTTCACTTACTGAGCTCCTCGTGAGCTTAATGTGCCTTTGCACTGAAAATTTTCTCTTTTTCTTTTCTTATAAAAAAACTCATATTACTGTGTACTTAATTACTTATTCTTCTCCCACGCCCCACAAGCGTGTATTTGGTGCCTTACTGCACTATTTTCTGCTTCATTAATTCTCATGTATTCTGCACTAACTCTTCATTCATTTTATTTTTTTTTATAGTTTTTCTCTTTTCTTAAAAAATGACGTCCTTTATTGAGCTCTTTTACTTACTGTCAGCTGTGCCACTTTGCACTTTTAAATCTCTTTATCACGTACGGTATTTCTACTGCGCCCCCTCAGGCGCTTATCTTGTGCTTCCTCTGCACGTATTCTCTGTTAAACTCTTTTTCTCACTTATTTCACTTCAGTCTCTGTTAAACTCTTTAAACAACCTTGTATTACCTTGTATCTATTTGTCAGTATACTCCCCTAAATTAACCCCTACAGCGCATGCTATCAGCCGGCACGTTAGAAACGAATTTCAACACCAATTATTCTCCAAGCATCCAGGTTAGTTCTTCACGCACTCTTTCCGCACCAGAGTTCATGAACATTCCTGACCTTTCACTCACACAGACATTCTTTTTCCCGGGAACACACACACCTTCTGAGCATTTTATCTACAAGGCCTGATAATTTTCAATCTTATCTCTTTTTTTTTTTTTTAGTCTCTTATCAATTTTCTTAGTCCAGGTTCTTTTGGGTAAGAGGCAATTAAAAATATCACCTGTCAACTTGGGCGGAAATCCCGACTCACTCCTCCAGATCGTGCAGAAGTTATAAAAGGTTTCTGCTTACCTTTTAGTCGTGATCACTGTTATTACGGTCTGGAGGGATGAGCTGGACTGCCCCAGGCTGCCGGAATGCCCCTGGACCTCCTGAAGCTGGCTCGCCAAGTTCTGTCGCGGCTCGTCTTTAGTCTTCTCAGGATGTCGTCTTTTAGATAACACAAACTAATTGCAAGTGATATGCTAGAAAATGACACAACACTTTAGAATAATTCAGCCTTAAGCAAGATAAAATGCACAGAGTTTTTAAGTTTATTTAAGCCTTCGACACAAAGCTTAGACAAACTGAGTCCTCTAGAGAGACTGAATATGACAACCGCGCTCGTCTATTTATTGGAGACCCGCGGGCATCGCTCCTCCTTCGACTTTTTTATTTATTTCATTCCCAAGACATGGTTTTCTATTGGAAGCGTCCTCTAGTGAACCCTAAGCAGGTGTTAGGCCATTATTTCAATGTGACAAACGCTCCCATTAAAACATGAAGGATTTACAACTGATTTTTTTAAAAGACCTTCAGCCACAGGTGCAGCTGGCCTGAGGCCCCCTCCGCACGTGGCCTCAGCCACACGTGCAGCTGGCCTGAGGCCCCTGCACGTGGCCTGCGGGAAAGCACCTAAAAGGCCTTGGAAAACCCCTGACAGACTGAATGACTAATAGAGCCCTTTTTTTTGGGTTGAACACCTGCTAGTTCAACCAGAGGACATACAGTTCGGATCAGGACACTTGATAGTTCATCATAGTTCAAATAAGGACCTAAAAATTCTTCTACAGAAGCCCTACTATTATTTAATGCTTCGATCTTAAATATGATCAATCTATCTTTGTTAGTTGGCTATGTACCACAGGCTTTTAAGGTGGCAGTAATTAAACCATTACTTAAAAAGCCATCACTTGACCCAGCTATCTTAGCTAATTATAGGCCAATCTCCAACCTTCCTTTTCTCTCAAAAATTCTTGAAAGGGTAGTTGTAAAACAGCTAACTGATCATCTGCAGAGGAATGGTCTATTTGAAGAGTTTCAGTCAGGTTTTAGAATTCATCATAGTACAGAAACAGCATTAGTGAAGGTTACAAATGATCTTCTTATGGCCTCGGACAGTGGACTCATCTCTATGCTTGTTCTGTTAGACCTCAGTGCTGCTTTTGATACTGTTGACCATAAAATTTTATTACAGAGATTAGAGCATGCATAGGTATTAAAGGCACTGCGCTGCGGTGGTTTGAATCATATTTGTCTAATAGATTACAATTTGTTCATGTAAATGGGGAATCTTCTTCACAGACTAAAGTTAATTATGGAGTTCCACAAGGTTCTGTGCTAGGACCAATTTTATTCACTTTATATATGCTTCCCTTAGGCAGTATTATTAGACGGTATTGCTTAAATTTTCATTGTTACGCAGATGATACCCAGCTTTATCTATCCATGAAGCCAGAGGACACACACCAATTAGCTAAACTGCAGGATTGTCTTACAGACATAAAGACATGGATGACCTCTAATTTCCTGCTTTTAAACTCAGATAAAACTGAAGTTATTGTACTTGGCCCCACAAATCTTAGAAACATGGTGTCTAACCAGATCCTTACTCTGGATGGCATTACCCTGACCTCTAGTAATACTGTGAGAAATCTTGGAGTCATTTTTGATCAGGATATGTCATTCAAAGCGCATATTAAACAAATATGTAGGACTGCTTTTTTGCATTTACGCAATATCTCTAAAATCAGAAAGGTCTTGTCTCAGAGTGATGCTGAAAAACTAATTCATGCATTTATTTCCTCTAGGCTGGACTATTGTAATTCATTATTATCAGGTTGTCCTAAAAGTTCCCTAAAAAGCCTTCAGTTAATTCAAATGCTGCAGCTAGAGTACTGACGGGGACTAGAAGGAGAGAGCATATCTCACCCATATGGCCTCTCTTCATTGGCTTCCTGTTAATTCTAGAATAGAATTTAAAATTCTTCTTCTTACTTATAAGGTTTTGAATAATCAGGTCCCATCTTATCTTAGGGACCTCGTAGTACCATATCACCCCAATAGAGCGCTTCGCTCTCAGACTGCAGGCTTACTTGTAGTTCCTAGGGTTTGTAAGAGTAGAATGGGAGGCAGAGCCTTCAGCTTTCAGGCTCCTCTCCTGTGGAACCAGCTCCCAATTCAGATCAGGGAGACAGACACCCTCTCTACTTTTAAGATTAGGCTTAAAACTTTCCTTTTTGCTAAAGCTTATAGTTAGGGCTGGATCAGGTGACCCTGAACCATCCCTTAGTTATGCTGCTATAGACGTAGACTGCTGGGGGGTTCCCATGATGCACTGTTTCTTTCTCTTTTTGCTCTGTATGCACACTCTGCATTTAATCATTAGTGATCGATCTCTGCTCCCCTCCACAGCATGTCTTTTTCCTGGTTCTCTCCCTCAGCCCCAACCAGTCCCAGCAGAAGACTGCCCCTCCCTGAGCCTGGTTCTGCTGGAGGTTTCTTCCTGTTAAAAGGGAGTTTTTCCTTCCCACTGTAGCCAAGTGCTTGCTCACAGGGGGTCGTTTTGACCGTTGGGGTTTTACATCATTATTGTATGGCCTTGCCTTACAATATAAAGCGCCTTGGGGCAACTGTTTGCTGTGATTTGGCGCTATATAAAAAAAATTGATTGATTGATTGATTGATTTTCACATATTCAGAAAACATCAGTTCCTTACACTGGCTTTTAAACTGATTGACATTTGGACATCACTTGAGTTTCTTCGTCAGATTATTCCATATTTTTGGGCCACAAGTAGAAACACAGAAATCTTTCCTGGCCGTCCAAGCACCAGCAATTTTAAAATGATACAAGCCCCTTAAATTATATTTTCCCTCTCTTTCCTTGAAAAATTCTTGAATTCTGAAGGGCAGTTGCTTATTGTTCACTTTATACATTAATTGCACAGCCTTTGTAATCACATTGTGACGTTTTAATATTTAGATTTAATAAACAATGAATTGGTTTGATCTCGATAAGCAACATTGTGAACTGTTCTTAATTATCAGACCAAGATAGCAGGAATCGCTGGACGCAAATGCAGGACTCAAACAACAAGCTCTGTGTGTGAAAGCAGTTTACCGAAACAGCAAACAGGGTTCGGTACACAGTAAAGCAGTCCAACAGGAATAACAAAACCAAAGACATCAGGCTAGGCGTGGTCGAGGATACAGGCAAGTGGTCAGTAAACACCAGAGGCAAGCAGGACGAGAATACAAACAGAGCTGGAGAGAAGGTACTAGGCGCATCAATCTGGCAAAAGACAAGAGGATCAGAGAGGCCTAAATACACCCCGGTGATGGGGTATTGATGAGGAACAGGTGTGTGTGGAGTGAACCAGAAGGAGGGTGTGGCCAGAGAGAGGGAGAAACACCCACCACCAAGAGTAAGCAGAGACAGACAAGAGAGAAAGGCACAGATGGACCCAACAGGAAAACCCCAACAAGAGACAAAACCTCACAGAACCAACAAACCATGACAAGAGGCACGGTAAACAAAGCCCAATCCTGACAGCACCCCCCCCCCCCCCCCCCAAGGGCCGACCCCAGATGGCCCAGGAGCAGCAGGAGTGGCCGAATGAAAATCACGAGCAAGAGCGGGGTCCAAAATAAAACGGGAGGGAACCCACGACCGCTCCTCAGGACCGTAACCCTCCCAATCAACCAAGTACTGAACCCCCCGGCCCCGACGGCGCGAGGCAAGTAGCCGACGGGCAGAAAACACGGGCTCCCCGTCCACCCACTGGGCGGAAGGCGGCGGAACGGCCGGAGGGCACAACGGACTGGACCTAAATGACTTAACGTGACTGACGGTGAATGCGCATAGAGTTGGGTAACTGGAACCGAACCAAAACAGGATTGACGACCTTAGTGATGGGGAATGGACCAACGAACCTGGGAGACAGCTTATGAGGAGACCCACAAAGAGGCAAATTGCGGGTGGATAACCAAACCTTCTGACCTACAGAGTAATCAGGAGCTGCTGAACTTTTACGGTCAGCCGCCCTTTTGTAGAGAGCCGCGGAATGACTAAGGGCTCGCCGAGCCCGCTCCCAGGTTCGTTGGCACCTAACGACCAGACTGAGTGCTGATGGAACTGGGGATCGAAGAACAGTTGGTGGAAACAAAGAAGGCTGGTGACCAAAGACAACATGAAATGGTGAAAACCCAGAAGAGGCAGATGGCAGACTATTGTGTGCTAATTCAATCCATGATAACTGAGTGGACCACGTGGACGGGTGCTGAGAACAGAGAATACAAAGACCCTTTTCTAACTCTTGGTTCATACGTTCGGTCTGACCATTAGCCTGTGGATGGTAGCCGGATGTTAAATTGGAGGTGTCTCCGAGGAGACGGCAGAATTCCCTCCAGAACCCAGAAACGAACTGTGGACCCTGGTCAGAGACAATGTCTTGAGGAAAACCATGGAGACGAAATACATGAGTGGGCATGATCTCTGTCAGTTCCATGGCAGAAGGCAGCCTTGGCAGGGGCACAAAATTACACATCTTGGAAAGACGATCAACAATAGTCAATATTACTGTATATCCTTTGGAAGAAGGGAGTTCAGTGACAAAGTCCAATGAAATATGTGTCCATGGTTGTCTGGGAATAGACAATGGTAATAGTGCACCAGCAGGAGGGCGAGTTGAGGATTTGTGCATGGCACAGACCTGACAGGCATGTACAAACCAATATCATCAAACATATGTGGCCACCAAAACCGTTGTTGAAGCACGAACATAGTCTTCTTAATACCTGGGTGGCAAGAAAACCGATGACTGTGACCCCATTCAATGACCTCCCCCCTAAGAGAATCTGGAACAAACAATTTCCCGGTTGGACAAGCGGCCGGGATGGATGTCGTCTCCAGAGCGGCTCTAACACGTGATTCAATCTCCCACGTAATGGCAGAAACAAAACAGGAAGAAGGCAGAATGTTACCCGGATCCACCGGCACGTCGGAGTTATCATACTTCCTTGATAATGCATCAGGCTTGGCGTTCTTCGACCCAGGTCGGTAAGTAATGACGAAATCGAATTGACTGAAGAAGATGGCCCAATGTGCCTGACGAGCATTCAGACGTTTCGCTGTCCATAAATAAGCCAGATTCTTATGATCCGTGTAAACCAAAAATGGCATTTGTGCCCCTTCAAGCCAGTGTCGCCACTCCTCCAAGGCCACCTTAACCGCTAGCAGTTCCCGGTCACCAATGCTATAATTGCACTCAGCAGATGATAATTTTCGAGACAGGAAGGCACACGGATGAAGCCGTCTGTCTGCAGGGCACATCTGGTACAGGATGGCTCCCAAACCCACATCCGAAGCATCGACTTCTACCACGAACTGCCGTGCAGGGTCAGGAAGGAGTAGCACGGGGGCTTCGGTAAACCATTGCTTAAGGACCTTGAAGGCCTCGTCACACTCCGGAGTCCACTTGAATGTCCGTAATGATGAGGTAACATGGTAAAGGGGTGCAGCCACAGAACTAAAGTTTCGGATGAATTTGCGATAGAAGTTGGCAAAGTTGCGACAACTAGGTACCGCCCAGTCACGTACTGCGGCCACTTTGTCGGGGTCCATTTGGATCTTCCCCTCAGTGATTACGAACCCCAAAAACGACACTGTGGATTTGTGAAATTCACATTTCTCGGCCTTGACATACAAGTTGTTTCGTAAGAGAGTTTGCAACACAGTCCGCACATGCTCAATGTGTGTTTCTAGGTCAGGAGAAAAGATCAAAATATCATCCAAGTATACAAATACAAATTGATTTAGGTATTCCCGCAGTACGTCATTTACCAGGTTCTGGAAGACAGCTGGTGCATTCGTAAGCCCAAATGGCATTACCAAATATTCGTAGTGACCAGTCGGAGTGTTAAACGCCGTATTCCATTCATTCCCTTGTTTGATTCTAACCAAATGATAAGCATTCCGTAGATCCAATTTAGTAAAAACTTTGGCTCCCTCTAGGGACTCAAAGGCTGAAGACATCAAAGGAAACGGGTATCGGTTTTTAACAGTTATGTCATTTAGCCCCCGATAATCGATACAGGGCCGAAGCATCTTGTCCTTTTTCTCCACAAAGAAAAATCCTGCACCTGCAGGTGACGAAGAGGGCAGAATTAAACCAGCGTCTAGCGATTCCTTTATGTATTCCTGCATGGCAGCGCGTTCAGGCGCAGAGAGCGAATATAACTTACCCCGCGGGGGACTGGTTCCTGGAAACAAATCAATAGCACAGTCATAAGCTCAATGAGGTGGGAGCAACTTAGCTTTAGCTTTACTAAACACGGCAGCTAACTCATGATAACAATCTGGAACTCCTGCCAAATCAGAAGATACAGATGATGATCGAGGCGAGGAGCTGGTTAGACATTTCTCAGAACAGGAAGTCCTCCACCCCGTAATAGTTCCATTAACCCAATCGAAATTCGGACAGTGCTGTTGCAGCCAGGGATGCCCCAGAATTACCGAGTGAGTCATGTTATCGAGAACTAGAAAACGAATTGACTCTACATGGTTCTCATTTATAGTGAGATGGACTGACTGGGATCTGTGTGTGATTTGGCCGAGTTCGTGGCCATCCACTGCCCTGACCACCAGAGGTCGTGAAAGACAAAACAATCTAAGGTGCAGGGACCTGGCAAGCGAGGATAGCATTAAATTAGCATCAGAGCCAGAGTCCACAAATGCACGCACCGTTTTAATGTCCTGATCAGATTCCAATTTGGCTGGAATAGCATTCTGAGAGCCCGAGAGAGAAATTGAACTGTGACTCACCCGCATGGAGGCTCGGGACCTTGCAGAGGCATCCCTGACTGGACAACGAGAGATCGCATGACCCGACTGGCCACAGTAAAAACAAAGGCCGTCGTCCCGTCTGCATTGGCATTCCTCTTGTGACAGATGCAAGCGGCTGAGCTGCATCGGTTCTTTGGTTCCAGGAGAGGCGTCGATGATGTCAATATGGTGGATCGGAGTACAATTGGGGTGCGATGAGGAGGAGCTCCGGAGCAGATGATGAGGTTCGCGCCGCGGCCGTTCCGCCAGACGCCGGTCGATCCGGATAGCCAGGGCGATCAGCTCGTCCAGGTTTTCGGGTAGCTCAATGGCGATAAGCTGATCTTGAATTTCGGCGGCCAGACCCTGAAAGAAAACATCCTGAAGTGCGGCTGGATTCCAATCGCTTTTGGTGGCAAGAATGCGGAAGTCCACTGCGTAGTCAGCCGCCTGGCGAGTGCCCTGCTTTAGCCTCAGTAGGGAGCGTGCCGCCTTGCGTCGTGGCGACGTATGCTGGAATACCTGCTGAAGCGCTGTGGTGAATGCTCGGAGGGAGTAGCAAGAGGGTGACTGTCGGCTCCACTCAGCGGTAGCCCACGCCGCAGCCCGGCCGGACAGGTGGGAGATCATGTATGCTATCTTCGTCCTGTCTGACGGAAACATACTGGACATTAGTTCATAATGCAGCTCACATTGCGTGATAAAAGGCATGACGTCCCCCGTCTCTCCAGTGAAGCGCTCCGGACTGGAAAGTTTGGTGCAGATGGCGGCCTCCTGTATGGAGGCCGAGGAGGACGCAGGCAGAAGTGGTGATGAGGAGCTGGGCGTGCCCTTTGCCGGGTCCGGGCTGGCCTGAATTGGAATCTTCGACAGGAGTTGTTCTAACTGAGAACTTACAGAGGACATGAAGGCATCCTGTCGCTGAGCTAGCTCACTGAGGCCAGTGCAGAGAGCGGTGAGCCGATCCTCTTGCTGGGCAAGCTGTTAACTGTAGAGGTGTACTGCAAACTGGAACGACGTGGAGTCCGCTGCGTCCATTGTTGGCCAGATTGATCTATCAGACCAAGATAGCAGGAACGGCTGGACGCAAATGCAGGACTCAAACAACAAGCTCTGTGTGTGAAAGCAGTTTACTGAAACAGCAAACAGGGTTCGGTACACAGTAAAGCAGTCCAACAGGAATAACAAAACCAAAGACATCAGGCTAGGCATGGTCGAGGATACAGGCAAGTGGTCAGTAAACACCAGAGGCAAGCAGGATGAGAATACAAACAGAGCCGGAGAGAAGGCACTAGGCGCATCAATCTGGCAAAAGACAAGAGGATCAGAGAGGCCTAAATACACCCCGGTGATGAGGTATTGATGAGGAACAGGTGTGCGTGGAGTGAACCAGAAGGAGGGTGTGGCCAGAGAGAGGGAGAAACACCCACCACCAAGGGTAAGCAGAGATAGACAAGAGAGAAAGGCACAGATGGACCCAACAAGAGACAAAACCTCACAGAACCAACAAACCACGACAAGAGGCATGGTAAACAAAGCCCAATCCTGATATTAATGCTCTTTTTTGGAGAATAAATAATGATTGCAGTGTAGTTTTATAATTATTACCCCAAACACAGTAAGCTAAGTAGGGAGCAACAAATGAACAATACAGAGTATGAAGTGCTTTGCAATCAAGAACATGCCTTACCTTATTTAGTACTGCAATACGTTTTGACCGTTTCCAGCGAGGCGTCCAGGGGGCATGCGGAAAAGATGCCCGAGCCACCTCAACTGGCTCCTTTCGATGTGGAGGAGCAGCGGCTGGACTCCGAGCTCCTCCCGAGTGACCGAGCTCCTCACCCTATCTCTAAGGGAGCGCCCAGCCACCCAGCGGAGGAAACTCATCTTGGCCGCTTGTACTCGCGATCTCGTTCTTTCGGTCATGAGCCAAATCTCATGACAATAGGTGAGGATCGGAACGTAGATTGATCAGCTCTACTCAGCTCTCTCTTCACCACGACGATCCGATACAGCGACCGCATCACTGCAGATGCTGCACCGATCCGTCTGTCAATCTCACACTCCATCCGTCCCTCACTTGTGAACAAGACCCCGAGATACTTAAACTCCTCCACTTGAGGCAAGGACACTCCACCGACCTGAAGAGGGCAAAGCACCTTATTCCGGTCGAGAACCATGGCCTCGGATTTGGAGGTGTTGATTTTCATCCCGGACTCTTCACACTCAGCTGCAAACCGCCCCAGTGCACGCTGAACATCCTGATTTGACGAAGCCAACAGAACCACATCGTCCGCAAACAGCAGAGACGAGATTCTGTGGTTCCCAAACCAGACCCCCTCTACACCCTGGCTGTGCCTAGAAATTCTGTCCATAAAGATAATGAACAGAACCGGTGACAAAGGGCAGCCCTGGTGGAGGCCAACCTGCACTGGAAACAGGTTTGACTTACTACTGGCAATGCGAACCAAGCTCCTGCTACGGTCGTACAGGGACCAGATAGCCCTTAGCAAAGGACCCTGGACCCCATACCCCCAGAGCACCACCACAGGGTGCCCCAAGGGACACGGTCGAACGCCTTCTACAGATCCACAAAGCACATGTGGACTGGTTGGGCGAACTCCCATGAACCCTCGAGCACCCAATGGAGTGTGTAGATCTGGTCCAGTGTGCCACGACCAGGATGAAAACCACTCTGCTCCTCATGAATCCGAGGTTCGACTATCGGTTGAATTCTCCTCTCCAGTACTCTGGAATAGACCTTACTGGGGAGGCTGAGGAGTGTGATCCTCCTATAGCTGGAATACACCCTCCGGTCCCCCTTCTTAAACAGAGGGACCACCACCCCAGTCTGCCAATCCAGAAGCACTGTTCCCGACTGCCACGCGATGTTGCAGAGGCGTGTCAGCCAAGACAGTCCCACAACATCCAGAGACCTAAGGTACTCAGGACGGATTTCATCCACCCCTGGAGCCTTGCCACCGAGGAGCTTTCTAACCACCTTGGTGACTTTGGCCTGGGTAATGGATGAGTCTGCCTCTGAGTCCCCAGTCTCTGCTTCCTCTTCGGAAGATGTGGCGATGGGATTGAGGAGATCCTCGAAGTATTCCTTCCACCGCCCGACAACATCCCCAGTCAGGGTCAACAGCTCCCCACCCGCACCATAGACAGTGTCGGTGGAGAGCTGCTTCCGCCTCCTGAGGCGTCGGACGGTTTGCCAGAATTTCTTCATGGCTGACCGATAGTCCTCTTCCATGGCCTCCCCGAACTCCTCCCAGACCTGAGATTTTGCCTCTGCGACTGCACGGGCCGTGGCACGCTTGGCCTGCCGGTACCTGTCAGCTGCCTCCAGGGTCCCACCTACCAACAAAGACAAGTAGGACTCCTTCTTCAGCTTGACAGCATCCCTTACTTCCGGTGTCCACCGCCGGGTTCGGGGATTGCTGCCACAACAGGCACCAGAGACCTTGTGACCACAGCTACGAGCGGCCACTTTGACAATGGAGGTGGAGAACATGGTCCACTCTGACTCCATGTCTCCAACCTCCCCCGGGATCTGGGAGAAGCTCTCTCGGAGGTGGGAGTTGAAGACCTCGCTTACAGAGGGTTCTGCCAGTCATTCCCAGCAGACCCTCATGATACGTTTGGACCTGCCAGGTCTGAGTGGCTTCCTCCCCTCCATAGCGGATACAACTCACCACCAGGTGGTGATTGGTCGACAGCTCAGCCCCTCTCTTCACTCGAGTGTCCGAGACATGTGGCCGAAGGTCAGACGATAAGACTACAAAGTCGATCATCGACCTCCAGCTCAGGGTGTCCTGGTGCCACATGCACTTATGGACACGCTTGTGCTCGAACATGGTGTTCGTGATGGACAAACTGTGACTAGCACAGAAGTCCAACAACTGAACACCATTTGGGTTCAGATCATGGAGGCTGTGCTTCCCGATTACCCCCCTCCAGGTCTCACTGTCGCCGCCCACGTGGGTGTTGAAATCCCCCAGGAGAACAATGGAGTCCCCAGTCGGAGCGCTATTTAGTACCCCTCCCAGGGACTTCAGAGATGTTTGGGTACTCTGCACTGCTGCTCGGCCCGTAGGCCGAGACAACAGTGAGAGACCTGTCCCCGACCCGAAGGCGTAGGGACGTGACCCTCTCGTTCACCGGAGTGAACTCCAACACATGGCAACTGAGCTGGGGAGCAATAAGCAATGCGACCCCAGCTCTCCACCCCTCCCCGTGTGCAACGCCAGAAAAGTGGAGCGTCTAGCTCCTCTCCAGGAGTTGGGTACCAGAGCCCAAGCTGTGCGTGGAGGTTAGCCTGACTATCTCTAGTTGGTATCTCTCAACCTCCCGCACAAGCTCAGGCTCCTTCCTCCCCAGCGAGGTGACATTCCACGTCCCAACAGCTAGGGGCTGTGAGCACGGACCGGGCCGCCGGGCCACCTGCCCTCGACCACCACCCAATCCTCTCTGCACCCGACCCCATGCAGGTGGTGAACCCACAGGAGGGCCGGCCCACATCGCTCTTTCGGGCTGAGCCCGGCCCGGCCCCATGGGCTAACGCCCGACCACCAGGCGCTCGCGCGTGAGCCCCAACCTCACGCCTGGCTCCAGGGTTTGGCCCCGGCTCCGCCATACTGGGCAATGTCTCAGTCCTTGATTTTTTACTGGTCATGGGAGCTTCTGAACTGCCCTTAATCTAACCCATCACCTAGGACCTGTTTGCCTTGGGAGACCGTACAAGGGGCACAAAGCCCCCGACAACATAGCTCCTAGGATCATCCCGGTACGCAAACTCCCCCACCACGATAAGGTGGCAGCTAGAGGGGGAGTTGTGTCTTTTTTTTATTCTGATTAACATAATGTCTCATTAAGAGGATCATTTGTTTTATCCAGATGTCACTGATGCAATCACTTTCATGCACTGTCAGCAAACTGTGTTCAAAATCAAATTAATATTCCTGTGATTGGCCAAATTCTGTATATGTGATGATTTATAGATTTTTAACACCCAGTGATTGAGAAGAATTAATGGGCACTGGAGCTAAAATTGTAACGTCAACTGAGCTTGATGTTTATTGTGTGCAAGGCTGGAATGGAACAAAAATTCAGCCCTGCACTTTTTGGTCCAGATTGGCCCACCACTACAATCTGTGTGCAGATACTGTGCTAACTCGCCCCCGTTGAGGTACATATTTACATGTACTTCAACATACACAAGCCCTTAATAACACTACTATACTGAACAATATCTCTTTTTATTCTGGAGCCTTGAATAAAATAAATGATGACTACACAGTATGTTGCTCACTTGGACCTGTAGGTGCAACTGGAAAAGGGGCAGCTGTTATCATTTCTATGAAAGGCTAAACATGTATATGACTATATGACTATGAATGAATATGCCTATGAATACTATATGAATATGACATGACTGTTTAACCACACCATGCTGGCATACACCTGCGACCATCAACATCACTACCAAATCCCCCCTGCACCTGTACCACCTCCATGGCAGTGGGAGGCTCACTTTCAATGTCCAACTCCGACATTACCCGCTGCTGCTGAGAGCCCCTGCCAGGCCAGCCCCTGCAGCAAACATCTGAAAATTTTTTGCTCTTAGCAGCATCAGTCCCAAGAGCTTATTTTTTTCTTTTCCCTCAGTTTTTCTGCGCCGCCTTTCTGTTTTTCCCCATTTTGTGACTGGCTTTGTTTTTCATTTCTGCTGTGTTGTTTCTATCTCTGTCATCATGACAGCTTGTCATGATAGAGGTGATAGGATAGGGGGAGTTCTAGAACATGTGTGGGTGGGATCCTGGGCCTCTGTAGCCTATCATAGAGCCACGACTGGGACAGGTGTTCTTTAGACAGAGAAGCCACAGGGCCTACGCTGTGTCTGCAGGCTGCAGCTGAGCTCTGTGGGCCGGTGCATGTCTCTCTCCCTGTGCCTGGAAAGTTACCATGGCAAAGTTCAGCCAAAAAACAAAACAACAAACAAACAAACAGCAACAACAACAAAAACAAACCCGGGCATCCATCAGCCCATAATTGATCAGCCCACCCGGAAAAATCCTGGTACTCCCAATGGCCACCCTTGGGTGTGCAATAGCCAATGGTATTTGGTAAATTTGGTGACCGTTGATATTCATTTGGATTTAGACTATTTGTTTTTACCCAGTGTTTAAAGTTAGCTTCTTATAATGTGAACTACAATACTCAACTATGTAATGCTCAACCACACCTTGAAAATATTTATTTTCTACACAAGCTTTGTGCACAATTTTTTTTGTCTAAATCAAAAACACATTCTTAAGATATGGTTGTACTTAACATATATAATATGTGAAGTACTGTCATATTACAGATAACTGATACAATAGTAAAAGTTTAGATATTTTAGGTATAAAAAAATCAAACTGACAAAAAAACTGATGTAAAAGGCTACATCTAGCCTATGTAAAACATACATGCCAAAATTCACAGTGACCAATACAGTCAGGTTCATAAGCATTTGGACAGTTTTGTGTGTGTCTGTGTGTGTCTGTCCTGGGCATGACTGAAAACTGCATCCAGCTGTGGCGCTCTTTGGAGTGTGGGGAACTTGAGGCTGCCCCTAACCACAGTCCCCTTGGGCAAGGGACAGTACCTGTTTTGCCTCCCATCTCTGGGTTACAAGCCCTCCCTGGGTTATGAGGCTGCTACATCCGGGGTGGCAGGGTTTCCTGCAGCATACATCGATAAACTGGTGTCCTGGTGCAACAACCACTGTGGCCCAGCTTATGACTGCCTCGCAGTGTAGTAAGGACCTCGGTGAGGCACACGACCCGAGTGAGGGAACTGGTGGATGCCGCGGATGCCGTGTAGATCTGTGTTGGGGGCTAGGCAGAGCAGCCACCATGTAAAACCCCGCTACAGTATTATGACTAGTCAATCTACAGAACCTGTGATAGGCAGTGCCAGCAGGCGTCACGCAGGTGCTGGTAATGTCTCGGGCTTGGCTGACTCCCGGGTGCAGGAGGCAGGGTCTGGCCGTTATGGCAAATCCAGCGAGGACCTGACAAAGTTTAGGGTTGACACGTGAAACGTGGGCACCCTGAAAGGTAGAGGACCAGAAGTGGTGGAGACATTGACGAGGAGAAGGGTTGATCTCTGTGGCGTGAAGGAGCACAGATGGGCTGGTGGCTTCACTGCAAATCAGACCCGGCGCATCAAGGGCAAGAACACCACCTACAAGTTCTTCTGGTGCAGCAACAAGGAAGGTCTTGATGGGACAGGCTTTCTGTTGGTGATGAAGTGGGTGGAGAAAGTTTCTGACGTCCAGAGGATCTCTGATAGAATCCTGTTTGTTCGACTTATCATCGGCACAGTGGTCTTTGCTGTGCTCTCCATGTATGCACTTCAATCTGGATGGGATGAGGCCGAAAACGAGCACTTCTATGACCAGTTGCAGACTGCTGTCATTAAGATCCCAGCCAGTGATGCGCTGATCCCCCTCTGTGACTGGAAAGAACATGTTGGTGCAGACAGCCGAGGTTTCAGAGGCGTTCATGACGGATATGGCTTTGGCACCCGTAATGCTGCCGGAGAGAGGCTGCTAGAGTTTGCTGTCGCGAATGACCTGATTGTCGGCAACACCCAGTTCAAGAAGAGAGAATCTCACATCACATACCGCTCCGGCAGACACAGGACTCAGATAGATTACATCCTCTTCCGTAAGAGCTTCCGCAAGGTGGTCTCTGATGTCAAGGTGATCCCATGGCAAAAGGTTGTCCAACAACACCAGTTAGTTGTATGTGACTTGACCATACGCACACCAGTACCCAAGAAGTGGAAGTTCATTCCACGTGTACGAATTTGGAAACTACGGGATACAGCCATAGCCAGAGAGTTCCAGGATGCCTTTACTGAGAAGATCGCGGGTGGCAGAGGTGTGGAGTCCGACTCACTGGTGGAAGATACCTGGACTACGTTGAAGAGACATCTGCTTGAAACAGCTGCTGAGGTGTGCAGACACACCAAGAAACACAGTTGGAAAGCAGAAACTTGGTGGTGGAGCGAACAGGTCAAGGAGGTGGTTGAGACTAAGTGGGCCAAGTACAAAGTGTACAGGACTCTTCGCAGAGCGGGCAAACTCCGTGAGGCTAAGGACACCAAGGATGTGTATGAGAAGGCGAAGCAAGCAGCCAAACACAGAGTATGACTTGCCAAGTCCGAAGCTGAGAAAGACGTCTTTGCAGAGGTGTCGTCAAGTGACAGCAACATCTACAAGATTGCCAAGCAGATGGAAAGGACCAACAGGACGTAGTGGGTGAGAAGTGCATCAAGAATGATGCAGACGAGCTCATGATTAGTGATGAGGGGAAGATGAAGGCTTGGGTCGAACACTACGCCAGGCTGCTTAACATGGAATTTAAGTGGCCAAGGGAGTTGCTCCCTGAGATTCCTACAGTGGAAGGACCACCGCTCCCTGTCACCGTGGAGCTGGTTCGTAGGGTCTGAGGAAGATGCGACTTGGCAAAGCTGCAGGCCCCTCAGGAATCACTGCAGACATGATCAAAGCATCAGGAGAGACTGGTGTTGAGCTGATAAGGGAGCTAGCTGAAGAAGTCTTCCAGTCCAGAGTTATCCCCAAGGACTCGGAGGACAGCATCATCTTGAGCCTCTACAAGGGCAAGGGTGATGCCCTTGACCAGGGTAACTACCGCAGCCTCAAGCTCACTGACCATGTGATGAAACTGCTGGAGCGGGTGCTGGAGTCATACATGCGACCCATGGTCAACATCGATGAGATACAGTTTGGTTTTGTACCCGGCAGAAGAACCACAGATGCCATCTTTATCATGCGGCAACTGCAAGAGAAGTTTCTGGCTGCCAACAGACCTCTGTATTTCTGCTTTGTTGACCTTGAGAAGGCTTTTGACCGAGTACCATGGAAAGTGCTGTGGTGCGCGATGAGGAGCGTCGGGGTAGAGGAGTGAGCACTGTGCATCATCCAGGGCATGTACTCTAACGCGAGAAGCCGCGTGCACGTCAACCGCCAGCTTAGTGATGAGTTCTTTGTGGGAGTCGGTGTCCACCAGGGCTCTGTCCTGAGCCCCCTGCTCTTTATCATCATCCTGGAAGCACTGTCGAGGGAGTTCAGCACGGGCTTGCCATGGGAGCTTCTCTACGCGGATGACCTTGCCATCATCGCTGATTCCCTCAATAAGTGTGTCAGCTGCCTTAAAGCTTGGAAGGAGGGCACAGAGAGCAAGGGCCTGCGAGTCAACATGATGAAGACCAAGTTTATGGTGTCTGGTGCTGCAATGGATGGACTTAGGGACTCCGGAAAGTTCCCCTGCACAGTCTGCCATATGGAGTTCAGGCCAACTCCATCCTGTGCACCCTCTGCAACATGTGGGTGCAAGAGAAGTGCAGCAAAACCCCTGGTAGAGCCATTATCCCTGACCCTGAGTACATCTGTCCTCGCTGCAGTGGTGACGCTCACCCAATCGACGGCTGCTCGTTCACTGAAGTCGATGTGGGCGGCACCATGCTGGACGCAGAGCCAAGCTTCTACTACCTCGGCGACATGATATGCGATGGAGGAGGCAGTGAATTGGCCATCACCAGATGCAGATGTGCTTGTGGCAAGTTTAAGAAACCGCTCCCCATTCTCACCTCCAAGCATGTCACACCCAAGACGTGAGGGAGGTTGTACACCGCCTGTGTGCTCTCAGTGCTGTTGTACACAAGCAAGACCTGGGCGCCAAATGCTGAGGGCCTACAACGACTGCAGCACAACGACTGAGTGATGGTGAGGTGGATGTGTGGTATGAAGGCATCAGATGATGTCCACATCGACTCGCTCCTTGTCAGGCTGGGGCTAGCAGACGTGACCACCGTACTGCGCTCCCGACACCTCCGCTGGTATGGTCATGTCATGCGTGCTGATTCGGCCATCAACACCATCACGAGTATGGCTATGCCTGGTCGAAGAGGATGAGGTAGACCCAAGAAGACTTGGTTTGACTGTGTCAAGTCCGACATGAAAGATGGCAACCTGGCCAGGACTGACCCACTGAACCGAGTTGCTTGGAGGGCCTCTGTAAGTGGAGCTAGTCACCTGCTGCCTTCCCTGACCCCAGGGACTCGCTCTCCTCTGACAACCAGAAGTCAGGGGCCGGCATCTGCAGCAGTAAATATTTCCAGGATATGATGATGATGATGACGATGGTGTGTGTGTGTGTGTGTGTGTTTGTGTTGTCATGGTGTGGGGGCCCAAATTAACCAATTTCCAAGGCCCAGCGTGGGTGCAACATCCCTATTCTATAACCTCAAACAAGGGGGTGGAGATTGGATAGTCAGAAAAAGTCAAAGGATGGATACAAATATGTCTTGCACTTAATTTTTATAGGAGGGCAACAGTCTTCATCAAGCTCTATATTTGTCACATTCAGACATATCATCTCACTTTTTAGTTCTTTGTTTTTAGTGCACTTTTTAAAGTGTTTAAATGTAAAACACTTTTTAAAGTGTTTAAATGTAAAGCACTTTGTAACAATTTCTCACAAGCTTTGTAAATAAAGGTTACAGCTACTACTACACTGATGAAAAAGGGAATAATAGTCCACCATTAATATTTCCTTCTGAAACAATTACCCAAAAATGTGTTATGAATAATAGCATGAGCACAGAACATCTTTGGGATTTCTCAAAGAATGCAAATTCTCACTCCTTTCAAGGAAATTAATACGGCAGAAGAAAATCCATTCCCATCAGAACAGAATATAAAGCAGGAAAAGGTGTTTTAAAACTGCACCTTGTTTCACTGCCTCTTGTTTCAAGAGGGATTGCTACTTTTTTCAGTACCATTTTAATTTCCTGTTTATTTCGCCCTGTGAAGCTGTGGGAACTGTAAAAGGATTTAAATGCCCTTCAGTCCTGGTGTCTTTCTCCCATTGCCTTTGATTTATAGATTTGATTTTCTCCTTGAAAGCAAAAAAGGGAGAAAATCCAGAAGAAAAAACCCACCATCACGACACAGAGGAGCTTAAAGTGAGCTGAAAGGTGGAGGAAATAGGTAAGATATAAAGCGTCCATTGCCAGTTCCAAGGATGAAATATGAGGAATTGTCGGAAACCGTGTAACAAACTGTGATATGTAGCAAATGAACTGGACTTTATTCAATCCCAGAGCAGCCATAAGAAGCCCCATTCTGCTCTCTCTGCATTGTACTGTGCCCTTTGTTGACAGGCTTACTTTCATTCAACACCACCATGCACACATTTAGCACCACAATACAAAATCATTCCCCTTTCCAAAGTCTGTAAACACAGTGTGCTCCTGTTACTCTCTTTCACTTTGTACTGAGAGTTTCTACACAAGGAATTGCTTGTGGTTGGACACCCTGACAATGACAAGACCACGACTCATGTCAATGTTGCAGATTGGACTCTAGAGAGGAGCAGCTGCAGTACTGGTCAGAATTATGGCATCCCTCATTTTTAAGTGCAGAAATTACCATATATGTTCAAAAACAAATGCAATGCTGTAAAACATCTTATTTCAACAATTTGCATTAAACCAGTTAAGTTTTGTTAAAGAATTCAAGCATTAAAATATTTCAGTAGAATAAAATTAATGTGTTTTAATAGTATTACAAACTCATATGACATGATGATACAATTATTTTATATTATTTTCCATTTATTTACAGTATCAGTTGGAAACCACACATCAAATATATACAAACCAAAGTATCAAGTAGCATTTCACTGTTAAACAAAGCAAAACATGTTCTGGATCATAAATCACTCCGCATCTTATACTATTCCATTGTCTTACCGTGTTTCAATTACTGTGTAGAAATTTGGGGTAATAACTATATGAGTTCAATGAAATCACTAATTATTCTTCAAAAAGGGCAATACGGGTCATTCATAATATCGGCTATCAAGATAATACTCACTCTTCTTAAAATCAAAACTATTAAAATTAACAGACATAGTAAAATTCCAAACAGCACAGATCTTGTACAAGGCAAAAAATGACCTTTTACCAAAAAAACACAGAAATTGTTTAAGGATCGAGAGGAGGGATATCAATTATGCGGGAAATACAATTTAAAAATGAACAAAATCCACACAAACAAGAACCGATTCTGCATTTCATTCTGTGGGGTGAGATTGTGGAATGGTATGAATGTGGAATAGTATGAATGAGGAGTTAAAGCAGTGTCCAAACATTCAACAGTTTAAAACAAAATATAAGGAATGTGTTTTCATGGGATACAGGGATGAAGTGTGAGAGTTACTAGGTGTTCATGGGAAACTGTTATTGATTATTTATTTCTATATTTGTTTATGGATTTATTTATGTTTAGTGTTAGTTGGGTCTATGTTTTCTGTTGTATTTTGTTTTGTCGGGTTCCTTATATGTTGGTCTTTTTTCTAAAATTGTATTGTATCACTGTATCATTATTATTGTTACGATTAGTATTATTGTTGTTGCTATTATTATTATTATTATTATTATCATGATTATCAATAGTATTTTAAGGAAACAGGGACTGATATGTAAATCATTATACAGGGATTATATAGATTAGATTAGATAGATAAGTTTCAACTTCTCACTCCTTTTTGAACTAACATTAATTTTATGTTGTCTGTTGTTGTTTTATTTTTTCTTTTGTTATGTTCAAAATACCACCCCACCCCGTGGTATTTTGCCCAAAAGGCGAAGCTCTCGATCTACTGGTCAATCTACATTCCTACTCTCACCTATGGTCATGAGTGTTGGGTCATAACTGAAAGAACTAGATCACGGGTACAAACGGCCGAAATGGGCTTCCTCAGGAGGGTGGCTGGTGTTTCCCTTAGAGATAGGATGAGAAGTTCAATCATCTTTGGGAGGCTCGGAGTAGAGTCGATGCTCCTTCGCATTGAAAGTAGCCAGCTGAGGTGGTTCGGGCATCTGTTAAGGATGCCTCCTGGGCGCCTCCCAAGGCAGGTGTTCCAGGCACGTCCATCTGGGAAGAGACCCCGGGGAAGACCCAGGACTAGGTGGAGAGATTATATCTCTACACTGGCCTGGGAACGCCTCGGGATCCCCCAGTCAGATGTGGTCAATGTGGCATGGGAAAGGGAAGTCTGGGGTCCCCTGCTGGAGCTGTTGCCCCCGCGACCCAAACCCAGAAAAGCGGTTGAAGATGAGTGATGAGAGTGATGTTCAAAATAAATCTTCAATTCAATTCAGTATTTGTCAAATCTGAAACTGTAAATATTAAATTTAGCTGCACCAACACCCTTTGCTCAGTTCTGTGATGATATCATGGTCTAAACATTTGAATATTCTATGTTCAGATGACCTTTTCTGTGCTATTCACAGACAGCTGCACACAGCCAGGAATGGACCTACCAATATTTCAGCTTAAGGCCACCTGTGATACTGCTTGAGCCACGGTCACCACATGCTGATATTTGTGTTTTGCTTAATAATGATATTTATTTGGTAAATTACATTGTAGATTTTTTTCTTTCAAATCAAATCAATTGTTGTGTGTTGGGGGGTGTGGCTGGATATTTTGGTGTTCTTTTCTTTTCTTTGCTCTCCAGGTGGCATGAGAACTGATTTGTCTGTGGAGAAGGTGCTGGCTGAAGAATCCTTCACCCTCATCAACATCATGTGTAGCACCTGTGAATGGTGCTCACATGCAACCTTAAAGACTTTCAGCTGAAGCAGATAATTGGATGGCGTTCTGCATTTAAGTCATGTGTGATTCAAGCAGAACTGCCGGGAACTCGAACTTGTGATGTTCGTTTGTGAGACTCTGAGGACCGCGCCTGGGTTTGACACATCGAGCCCGTGAAGCAAGGAAGGGTGAGGGACACATGCTGTCAGCACACATCAAAGGTGATTAAGTGTTTGACTAATTGTTGATAGTAACTTGGTATTTTGTTACGCAGTAAACTTGAATTGTGATGAGGATTGTGCAGCTCGCTTCTCACTGCTGTGGCATTCGGACAAGTGGTCCTCCATCTGTTGTGAGAAGCTACTTATTTGCATAAAGCTTAAAATACAGACCTGTATGTGTTGCTGATAGTGTGTGTCTTTTGAAGGATATTAGTTGTAACTGCTAACTTACCTCACCTCTTCTATGCTTCGCAGAGAGTCGGTTTGTCGTGTCCACCTGGGGGGTGTTTGGCGGTAGTAGTGGGTCCAGGAGGGCCGGGCTTCGATCCTTTTGGGCGCTGGAGAGTGTGCCAGCCTTCACTCCACCAGAAGGACGCTATTTCTGTTTTTACACTTTTTATGCACCAGTGGGTGAAATAAATATATTGTTTTTGGAACCGCTTTTCTGGTTATTTGTAGCGCTGGGTTCCGTCTGACGCAGGTCCGCTCCTCAACCCGCGTCGACACATAACATCAATTTTATTTATATAGCACCAAATCACAACAACAGTTGCCCCAAGGTGCTTTATATTGCAAGGCAAAACCATACAATAATTACAGAAAAACCCCAACGGTCAAAACGACCCCCTATGAGCAAGCATTTGGCAACAGTGGGAAGGAGAAACTCCCTTTTAACAGGAAGAAACCTCCAGTGGAACCACGCTCAGGGAGGGGCAGTCTTCTGCTGGGACTGGTTGGGGCTGAGGGGAGAGAATCAGGAAAAAGACATGCTGTGGAAGACAGCAGAGATCAATCACTAATGATTAAATGCAGAGTGGTGCATACAGAACAAAAAGAGAAAGAAATACTCAGTGCATCATGGGAACCCCCCAGCAGTCTAAGTCTATAGCAGCATAACTAAGGGATGGTTCAGGGTCACCTGATCCAGCCCTAACTATAAGCTTTAGCAAAAAGGAAAGTTTTAAGCCTAATCTTAAAAGTAGAGATGGTGTCTGTCTCCCTGATCCGAATTGGGAGCTGGTTCCACAGGAGAGGAGCCTGAAAGCTGAAGGCTCTGCCTCCCATTCTACTCTTAAAAACCCTAGGAACTACAAGTAAGCCTGCAGTCTGAGAGCGAAGCACTCTAATGGGATGATATGGTACTATGAGGTCCCTAAGATAAGATGGGACCTGATTATTCAAAACCTTATAAGTAAGAAGAAGAATTTTAAATTCTATTCTAGAATTAACAGGAAGCCAATGAAGAGAGGCCAATATGGGTTAAATATGCTCTCTCCTTCTAGTCCCCATCAGTACTCTAGCTGCAGCATTTTGAATTAACTGAAGGCTTTTCAAGGAACTTTTAGGACAACCTGATAATAATGAATTACAGTAGTCCAGCCTAGAGGAAATAAATGCATGAATTAGTTTTTCAGCATCACTCTGAGATAAGACCTTTCTAATTTTAGGGGCTCTTGCTTGCCTCTACTGGTGGTTGGCTCTCACTGTGGTATTGTATCACTTCCTGTTCCGGAGCACAGCAGTGTTTTGCTGTATCTGTTAGCTGTTTAATCTGCGCAGTTAGATTGATCTAGTTACCTAGATAACGATTTGCTTCACAGTGTAATCTTCACGTGCCTTAACTAAAGCACTCCCTCTGCTGAATGACCCCTAAATTATTTACACATTATTCACTTTGTGTGTTTTTAGGAATCCGCTAGCTTAGCGCAGCTACTAGCTCTTAGCCGGTTTAGCATGGCGGCTTCTCCTGTCTCTCCTGCACTTTTCTGCTCTGGGTGTGAAATGTTTAGTTATTCCTCGGCCTCCTTTAGCAGTAATGGTACTTGTAATAAGTGTAGCTTATTCGTAGCTTTGGAGGCCAGGCTGGGCGAATTGGAGACTCGGCTCCGCACCGTGGAAAATTCTACAGCTAGCCAGGCCCCTGTAGTCGGTGCGGACCAAGGTAGCTTAGCCGCCGTTAGTTTCCCTCTGGCAGATCCCGAGCAGCCGGGCAAGCAGGCCGAATGGTTGACTGTGAGGAGGAAGCGTAGCCCTAAACAGAAGCCCCGTGTACACCGTCAACCCGTTCACATTTTCACCGTTTTTCCCCACTCGGCGACACACCCACCGAGGATCAAACTCTGGTTATTGGCGACTCTGTTTTGAGAAATGTGAAGTTAGCGACACCAGCAACCATAGTCAATTGTCTTCCGGGGGCCAGAGCAGGCGACATTGAAGGAAATTTGAAACTGCTGGCTAAGGCTAAGCGTAAATTTGGTAAGATTGTAATTCACGTCGGCAGTAATGACACCCGGTTACGCCAATTGGATGTCACTAAAATTAACATCGAATCGGTGTGTAACTTTGCAAAAACAATGTCGGACTCTGTAGTTTTCTCTGGGCCCCTCCCCAATCAGTAAACATGTCACTCCCGGTCCCCAATCGGACCGGGAGTGACATGTTTAGCCGCATGTTCTCCTT
Organism: Thalassophryne amazonica; assembly: GCF_902500255.1. Taxonomy (NCBI): domain Eukaryota; kingdom Metazoa; phylum Chordata; class Actinopteri; order Batrachoidiformes; family Batrachoididae; genus Thalassophryne; species Thalassophryne amazonica. The sequence goes on from NC_047108.1 coordinate 84,684,924, forward strand.
GAATTGCTGGCTGTCTGAGTGGTGTCCAAAAAATGAGGTGGGCTTCATAGATAATTGGCAAAGCTTCTGGGGAAAACCTGGTCTTGTTAAGAGAGACGGCATCCATCCCACTTTGGATGGAGCAGCTCTCATTTCTAGAAATCTGGCCAATTTTCTTAAATCCTCCAAACCGTGACTATCCAGGGTTGGGACCAGGAAGCAGAGTTGTAGTCTTACACACCTCTCTGCAGCTTCTCTCCCCCTGCCATCCCCTCATTACCCCATCCCCATAGAGACGATGCCTGCTCCCAGACCACCAATAACCAGTAAAAATCTATTTAAGCATAAAAATTCAAAAAGAAAAAATAATATAGCACCTTCAACTGCACCACAGACTAAAACAGTTAAATGTGGTCTATTAAACATTAGGTCTCTCTCTTCTAAGTCCCTGTTAGTAAATGATATAATAATTGATCAACATATTGATTTATTCTGCCTTACAGAAACCTGGTTACAGCAGGATGAATATGTTAGTTTAAATGAGTCAACACCCCCGAGTCACACTAACTGCCAGAACGCTCGTAGCACGGGCCGAGGTGGAGGATTAGCAGCAATCTTCCATTCCAGCGTATTAATTAATCAAAAACCCAGACAGAGCTTTAATTAATTTGAAAGCTTGACTCTTAGTCTTGTCCATCCAAACTGGAAGTCCCAAAAACCAGTTTTATTTGTTATTATCTATTGTCCTGTAACTAGGTTTAAGGATATGATTCCTTCTTTATGTTCTCTAATGCCATATACCAACACAGTGCAGAGTAGCTACCTAAACTCTGTAAGTGAGATAGAGTATCTCGTCAATAGTTTTACATCCTCATTGAAGACAACTTTGGATGCTGTAGCTCCTCTGAAAAAGAGAGCTTTAAATCAGAAGTGCCTGACTCTGTGGTATAACTCACAAACTCGCAGCTTAAAGCAGATAACCCGTAAGTTGGAGAGGAAATGGCGTCTCACTAATTTAGAAGATCTTCACTTAGCCTGGAAAAAGAGTCTGTTGCTCTATAAAAAGCCCTCTGTAAAGCTAGGACATCTTACTACTCATCACTAATTGAAGAAAATAAGAACAACCCCAGGTTTCTTTTCAGCACTGTAGCCAGGCTGACAAAGAGTCAGAGCTCTATTGAGCTGAGTATTCCTTTAACTTTAACTAGTAATGACTTCATGACTTTCTTTGCTAATAAAATTTTAACTATTAGAGAAAAAATTACTCATAACCATCCCAAAGACGTATCGTTATCTTTGGCTGCTTTCAGTGATGCCGGTATTTGGTTAGACTCTTTCTCTCCGATTGTTCTGTCTGAGTTATTTTCATTAGTTACTTCATCCAAACCATCAACATGTCTATTAGACCCCATTCCTACCAGGCTGCTCAAGGAAGCCCTACCATTATTTAATGCTTCGATCTTAAATATGATCAATCTATCTTTATTAGTTGGCTATGTACCACAGGCTTTTAAGATGGCAGTAATTAAACCATTACTTAAAAACCCATCACTTGACCCAGCTATCTTAGCTAATTATAGGCCAATCTCCAACCTTCCTTTTCTCTCAAAAATTCTTGAAAGGGTAGTTGTAAAAGAGCTAACTGATCATCTGCAGAGGAATGGTCTATTTGAAGAGTTTCAGTCAGGTTTTAGAATTCATCATAGTACAGAAACAGCATTAGTGAAGGTTACAAATGATCTTCTTATGGCCTCAGACAGTGGACTCATCTCTGTGCTCGTCCTGTTAGACCTCAGTGCTGCTTTTGATACTGTTGACCATAAAATTTTATTACAGAGATTAGAGCATGCCATAGGTATTAAAGGCACTGCACTGCGGTGGTTTGAATCATATTTATCTAATAGATTACAATTTGTTCATGTAAATGGGGAATCTTCTTCACAGACTAAGGTTAATTATGGAGTTCCACAAGGTTCTGTGCTAGGACCAATTTTATTCACTTTATACATGCTTCCCTTAGACAGTATTATTAGACGGAATTGCTTAAATTTTCATTGTTACGCAGATGATACCCAGCTTTATCTATCCATGAAGCCAGAGGACACACACCAATTAGCTAAACTGCAGGATTGTCTTACAGACATAAAGACATGGATGACCTCTAATTTCCTGCTTTTAAACTCAGATAAAACTGAAGTTATTGTACTTGGCCCCACAAATCTTAGAAACATGGTGTCTAACCAGATCCTTACTCTGGATGGCATTACCCTGACCTCTGGTAATACTGTGAGAAATCTTGGAGTCATTTTTGATCAGGATATGTCATTCAAAGCGCATATTAAACAAATACGTAGGACTGCTTTTTTGCATTTACGCAATATATCTAAAATTAGAAAGGTCTTGTCTCAGAGTGATGCTGAAAAACTAACTAACTAAGTCTTAAATTTCCATACTATAAGTCAAAACAAGATCTAAAGTATGATTAAAGTGGTGGGTGGACTCATTTACATTTTGAGCAAAGCCAATTGAGTCTAATAATAGATTAAATGCAGTGTTGAGGCTGTCATTCTCAGCATCTATGTGGATGTTAAAATTGCCCGCTATAATTATCTTATCTGAGCTAAGCACTAAGTCAGACAAAAGGTCTGAAAATTCACAGAGAAACTCACAGTAATGACCAGGTGGACGATAGATAACAACAAATAAAACTGGTTTTTGGGACTTCCAATTTGGATGGACAAGACTAAGAGTCAAGCTTTCAAATGAATTAAAGCTCTATCTTGGTTTTTGATTAATTAATAAGCTGGAGTGGAAGATTTCTGCTAATCCTCCCCCTCGACCCGTGCTACGAGCACTCTGACAGTTAGTGTGGCTCGGGGGTGTTGACTCATTTAAACTAACATATTCATCCTGCTGTAACCAGGTTTCTGTTAGGCAGAATAAATCAATATGTTGATCAATTATTATATCATTTACTAACAGGGACTTAGAAGAGAGAGACCTAATGTTTAATAGACCACATTTAACTGTTTTAGTCTGTGGCGCAGTTGAAGGTGCTATATTATTTTTTCTTTTTGAATTTTTATGCTTAAATAGATTTTTACTGGTTGTTGGTGGTCTGGGAGCAGGCACCGTCTCTACGGGGTGGGGTATTGGGTGGATGGCAGGGGGAGAGAAGCTGCAGAGAGGTGTGTAAGACTACAACTCTGCTTCCTGGTCCCAACCCTGGATAGTCACGGTTTGGAGGGTTTAATAAAATTGGCCAGATTTCTAGAAATGAAAGCTGCTCCATCCAAAGTGGGATGGATGCCGTCTCTCCTAACAAGACCAGGTTTTCCCCAGAAGGTTTGCCAATTATCTATGAAGCCCACCTCATTTTTTGGACACCACTCAGCCAGCCAGCAATTCAAGGAGAACATGCGGCTAAACATGTCACTCCGTCACTCCCGGTCTGATTGGGGAGGGGCCCAGAGAAAACTACAGAGTCCGACATTGTTTTTGCAAAGTTACACACTGATACAATGTTAATTTTAGTGACCTCCGATTGGCGTAACCAGGTGTCATTACTGCTGACGTGAATTACAATCTTACCGAATTTACGCTTAGCCTTAGCCAGCAGTTTCAAATTTCCTTCAGTGTCGCCTGCTCTGGCCCCCGGAAGACAACTGACTATGGTTGCTGGTGTCGCTAACTTCATGTTTCTCAAAACAGAGTCGCCAATAACCAGAGTTTGTTCTTCGGCGGGTGTCTCGCCGAGTGGGGAAAAACGGTTAGAGATGTGAACGGGTTGGTGGTGTACAGGGGGCTTCTGTTTAGGACTACGCTTCCTCCTCACAGTCACCCAGCCGGCCTACTTTCCCGGCTGCTCAGGATCCGCTGGGGGGCAGCTAACGGCGGCTAAGCTACCTTTGTCCGCACCGACTACAGGGGCCTGGCTAGCTGTAGGATTTTCCAAGGTGCGGAGCTGAGTCTCCAATTCGCCCAGCCTGGCCTCCAAAGCTACGAATAAGCTACACTTATTACAAGTACCGTTACTGCTAAAGGAGGCCGAGGAATAACTAAACATTTCACACCCAGAGCAGAAAAGTGCGGGAGAGACAGGAGAAGCCGCCATGCTAAACCGGCTAAGAGCTAGTAGCTGCGCTAAGCTAGTGGATTCCTACAGCTGCAGCTCGCTCTATCCCCCAAAAAACTCTGTCATAATTGTGTTTAGAAGCCAGTGACCATTTACTTCATTATACAGCTGTGTAGCTAATAAGTAAAATATTCTCCAGGACGATTCGCGCGCACACGCACGTAAAATAAAATTTAAAAGAACCTCTGCTCCATGCTGCTGTGGTGCTGCTGCTCGCTCCAAAAACTCTGTCATGATTGTAAAATAAAGGACAAAAGAGACATAAGTCCTGCTCACAGGCTGCTACCAGATACAAGACATGTTCACATCTTCAAACTCCAGACATCTTCACGTCACTACATATTCAGTCCCTGATTGGTCATCGCGGCGCGATGAGAACTGCGGCACTACAGGAAACGGCAGGATGAAACGGCGATTTTAAAGTATCACACGCCGTTGTTCGTCATCACGGGAGGTCTCCCGGAATTATTCAACATGTCAAATAATTCCGGGAGCGGAATTATTCGACATGTTGAATAATTCCGGGAGCGATTCCCGGTAAAGCCGGAACTAAACCACACCCCCTAGTGCCGGCGTTAACAACGGCGTGTAATTCTTAAGACGGCCAAAAACTCTTCCGGGACGCTTCCGGGAGCTCTTATCGTCTGTGTGTAAACGGGGCTTAACAGATACAGCAAAACACCGTTGTGCTCCGGAACAGGAAGTGATACAATACCGCAGTGAGAGCCAACCACCAGTAGAGGCCTTTAACACCATCTGCTTTTCTGTTATTGTTCTCTGTTATTTTCTTCTTCTTCGTAACCCTCTGGGATCATTGTACTCACCAGTGAGTCCAAATCAATGGGTTTGTAAGCATCTGAACCCCTGTGGGGTTCACCCAGATGGGGTGATTCATATGTGGGTGTATTTGAAAATTATACTCCACTTTCAGTGGACCAAACCCTCCATACATCAGTGGTTCCTGCTGTAAACAGAGATTTAGGGTAAGAGGTTATTGGGTTTACACTAGGGTTGGGGCAACTAGTCATAATAGTTGACAATGACTAGCAAGTACATGGGTAATTTTCTTCTGGGCAGCTAACCTGGGAATTCAGTTTTTCTTGTTATATTCAGAGACAGTGTACCCTTGAAGGAATTGTTTCACAGAGGAGAGAGATCAAGCAGGAACCAGTAGAGACTAATATCCACCAACAGCCAGCCCTGTGTTCACTTCAGCCTTTTGGACAAATATCTTGGATTTATGCTCAACAAAAATATAAACGCAACACTTTTGGTTTTGCTCCCATTTTGTATGAGATGAACTCAAAGACCTAAAACTTTCTCCACATACACAATATCACCATTTCCCTCAAATATTGTTCACAAACCAGTCTAAATCTGTGATAGTGAGCACTTCTCCTTTGCTGAGATAATCCATCCCACCTCACAGGTGTGCCATATCAAGATGCTGATTAGACACCATGATTAGTGCACAGGTGTGCCTTAGACTGCCCACAATAAAAGGCCACTCTGAAAGGTGCAGTTTTATCACACAGCACAATGCCACAGATGTCGCAAGATTTGAGGGAGCGTGCAATTGGCATGCTGACAGCAGGAATGTCAACCAGAGCTGTTGCTCGTGTATTGAATGTTCATTTCTCTACCATAAGCCGTCTCCAAAGGCGTTTCAGAGAATTTGGCAGTACATCCAACCAGCCTCACAACCGCAGACCACGTGTAACCACACCAGCCCAGGACCTCCACATCCAGCATGTTCACCTCCAAGATCATCTGAGATCAGCCACTCGGACAGCTGCTGAAACAATCGGTTTGCATAACCAAAGAATTTCTGCACAAACTGTCAGAAACCGTCTCAGGGAAGCTCATCTGCATGCTCGTCGTCCTCATCGGGGTCTCGACCTGACTCCAGTTCGTCGTCGCAACTTTGCACAGCCATTGAAGATGAGTGGACCAACATTCCACAGGCCATAATTGACAACTTGATCAACTCTATGTGAAGGAGAGGTGTTGCACTGCATGAGGCAAATGGTGGTCACACCAGATACTGACTGGTATCCCCCCCAATAAAACAAAACTGCACCTTTCAGAGTGGCCTTTTATTGTGGGCAGTCTAAGGCACACCTGTGCACTAATCATGGTGTCTAATCAGCATCTTGATATGGCACAACTGTGAGGTGGGATGGATTATCTTAGCAAAGGAGAAGTGCTCACTATCACAGATTTAGACTGGTTTGTGAACAATATTTGAGGGAAATGGTGATATTGTGTATGTGGAAAAAGTTTTAGATTTATGAGTTCATCTCATACAAAATGGGAGCAAAACCAAAAGTGTTGCGTTTATATTTTTGTTGAGTGTAGTTGTACTTTTTAAATTTATTGTCAAGATTACTCACTCACTACTTGACTGATATTTTCCATTACTCTTCGCAACCCTAGTTTAAACCTTCTGAGGTATTTTTAATGGATGGAGTGGCTATGAAAGCCCAGCAACAAGTTTAGTTTCTGCAGTATCTGAGAGACAGCAAGAATTTCACCCTCACTCCCACCCGTCTACTTTTTTTATGGAAACACCACTGAGAGGGTATGAGGAAACTACATTGTTGTGAGTTTTGTAAACCTCAGACTGTCAGTACATCCAGTGTGTGATCAAAAGTGCGAACTAGATCACTTTAACCCATCTGCCGTCCTACAGGACAACTTCAACAGACACGATGTTCAGACAGCTGGTTATCTGAAACAATTCTCACCCCTCTCACTACACCTATTTTCTACTCTACCATCTGCTAAGATGTTTCTTAGCCTCTGCACCTAATTGATAGCTTCTTTCATTATGCTGAATATGCTCCTCCTATCTAAGCGATGTGGTGTACTTCATCACATTGTGCTCACAAAACTGTAGTCAGCCTCTATTTCAATAGTCTGCATTGAACAGAGAGGAAGGATCATGTCACATGAGGATAGTGACAAACATGTTTGTAATTTTTCATTGTCCTTTCAAGCATTTTTTAAAATTGTTTTTTGTTTTATAAGTCCTAAATAAACTATCCTGAAAGCGCAACATCGAACATGTTTCTGCACTCCATTGGAGTAATTGTGCTGCTGCCTTGCGTTGGGTGGTGACACACGTTATGGTGGATGGGTGTTGGGGGGCATTAGATGCCACACCTTTGGAATGGTTGAAACCACAGGAGGGCACCAAACATCTTGTGTTTGGATCGTGGCTGCTGGTGAAGCTCTGAGGGTTGTCCACTGCATGGCTGCTACCAGGTCCAAACCTGAGGCAGCTCATCCCAATGGGTACCTGCAACATCCTTTACGTTAGCAAAGATGATCATCTTCCTCTGCTCTTGAGGGAGTTTGGAAAACTCTGCATTGCAGTGACTGGATCTCAGCGGGTGGATACACTTACTTATGACCTGGTCACCCCAATGCACAGATTGGGAGGAAGTTGCTGCAGTAGCAGCTACAGGACTGTGCACAGTAAGCTGCTGTGGCCTTAATAGTGACATTTGGCAACTATTAAAGTTCTTCGAACAACCACAACTGCTGCTACCTGTGCACAACAGTTCTGACCTTCCCACATTATCATGCACGTGTCCTATCTGACCCAATTAATAGACTTATTATGCTCTATGTACTGTTTTTGAGAGATCAGCTGTATTGAAAGAAAAAAGTATCTGCTGCACTGTCAGAGGTACTGCCCTGGGGACAAGGCAGATAGGGTTCCAGCCACAGTGCAATTGAGGTACTACATGGCCATGGAGGTCCAGAGAGACACAAAGAGACAGGAGAGATGGACCGTAGCGGCACTAAAGCCACTGAACAGATAAGCCCAGGGGACGACGGTCAGACGTCACACTCTGACGGCTTGTACGTGATCAAAAAGGTGAGTATTTCAGCTCTCGCCTCTTAATTGTGCACAACCTCGAAATGAGGTGATGTACAATGTCTGTGGCAAAGCCCATATGTGTCAGTTAATGGCATTTCTATGAAAAGGTCGTAATTTAATGTTCCACCTTATGTGATTGGTTTGTGCTGTAATTTGTAACGAAGTAAATTTCCACCTAATGATTGAGAGAAATTAATTCATGTGCATGATTTATAGTGCAGAGGCAAGCCAGTCAGGCTCAGCAAATTCTCATTCAAAATATGTAAGCGTGTATGTGTGTATACACCTTTGTGCATGTTTTTCAGACTCTGGTAAGCACTCCAGGGGTACTTATCTGAAATAACTAAGCATGCCCCTGACTGCAGTTCTTGCTTGCAGCTCCATATGGTAATGAGCTGTGTAAGACGAAGAAAATATGTTATTTGCACAAAAACGGCAAAACGACTAATTCAGGGAGCACTGATATAATCTAATCACAGTTACAGTGACAAGCGGTGTTACAAATGTGAGTCAACGTGCAGTGTCTTGGTGCCCTAGTTGAGATCTAAGAATTGCACCCACTCCCTGATCTCCACAGGAACCCCCCCCCCCCCCCCCCCCAAAAAAAAATAGGACTGTGAATGAGGAAATAACAAAAGGCTGATTGATGCTACAAACACTGGCTTTGTGTATTACTTAAAATTTGTATTTTTGTCCACTTGAAGTTTTAATGCCCTCTTATCAGTGAAAAAACAAAACAAAACAACAACAAAAAAATAATAAAAAATAAAAGTAAAAGAGCTGTACGGAACATATTTATTTAAAAATGTTTTTACTGTTAACTGTTGACCTCCCATCATTTCCTTAATGGGTAACATTAATGGTTCACTTAGCATTCACAAAATAAAAAACTGAAATTGCTCCCCATAATGTACTCTCTGATATAGTATCTTGAATTACTGTATTCTGCTTTCCACATTACACTGGATGAGAGATGACGTCTCTCATCCAGTGCATCTATTAACAGCATTAATCCTTTGCCATCCCTTAATAAAGGCAACAGAGCTGAGATACTACTAGTGGAGCAGATAAGTATGATTTTTGTCCAGAATCGTTCACTTGGTGATACAAGCATCAGATTTCACCTGAATGTTCTGCTAAATCAGTGTTTGAGAAAACAGTGCTAGCCACTTCAATTTTCAATAGGCGGTCAGGTAGGGGTCAGTGAAGAATTACACAGGGGTCAAGATTTAAAAAAAAAAAATGCTCCAATCATATTGAAACATAGACCACATTATTTGTCTGTTCATTTAGATTCCAAAAAGGTATAGTTTGGACTATCTATGACTGAATGTTATGGAGTTACGGGGTAAAAACAGCAAAAATTGTGAGGAAAAATCAGTTTCAGTTTATAAAGGGGTCAAAAGTTAAAGTTTTCCAGTTTTGGTAAAAGGTGATACAAATTATTGGTTCATTTAATAGGGTTTTAAAAAGGAGTAGTTTGCACCCTGCAGCATGCTTAGTTATCATGTTACAGGGTAATGTGTCACATGTCATAGAATCCAATGGATGTCGATATTGTTTGACCTTTACTCTGGACAGTAAACATTCAACATGGTCAAAACTATTCCATTTATAGTCCTATGCTGAGAAACACTCCTGTCATTGTGGACAGGAAACAGGCTGAAACCACCCTAATTCAGTTGCCACAAATTCATGACAAGCGTGCCAGCATTTTAAGAAACAGCTAGGCTACAGTACATATGTGTATGATCAAGTTTATCTTAGAGAAAACAACTTTGTCAAAAACATATATTTATTATTTTAGGAATGAGAATGAGTCTGAGGGAGCAAAAGCAAAAACTGTAAGCTGGTATTCCAGAGACGGCACAAATTAGAAGCTTCAGCGCTATCGAATGTCTTCATCTTCGCTAATGGTGCTTTTTCTCCATCTCTCTGCCTGATGTGGTGTCTTCAGGCGACAGGCTGTGTGCAAACACACAGTACAGCTCATATAATGACAACAATACAAACAACATTGTGTGAGGCAATCAAGGATGCCATATGTACATGTGCAGAGCTGGAGATTTTACACAGTATTTTTGGCCACATTATTATAAAAACAAACAACAACAATAACACAGCCTTTGGAGATGATTTCCTCACATATGACCTTGACCATAAAAACAGAAAAACAGAAAAGAAGAAAAAAGATGTATGTAAAAACCAAAAAATGTAGCAGATATACTCCTGGATAATATGCCTTTTGTTTGAGTATTGTAGCTCACTAATAAGCAGGGTATGGCAAAAAGACTCTTTTTTGGATGTTTTCCTCAAATTTGCCTTTGCAGTACTTCAAAGAAAGCAATTAATCACATATAGCTTTTTAGTACACTGTGTAGAAGACATATGGGCCTTTCACACTGAATACTTCAGGCCAATCCGTCAACGCTTCCCAATCCGTCGGATGCGTTTCCAACAAGTCGTGACGTCAAGACGCTTCGCTTCGGAAGCGGCGAGGGGGCGGAGATTGTTACGTCACGCTCTGGCTGTTTCCACAACCTGAAAAAAGTTCAGCGATCGCCATCCTGAATTTGGGTCGCCTGAACCACAAAAAAGCTTTAAAAAACAGCAGTAGAACGATTCTCCCATCACCCTGCTGGGAGAAGCTTTTTTTCAGCTACTTTTCGAGTGACGCCGACCGAGGGAGGACTGACGACTTGGTGGGATATCGAACGAACCGTGACAGTGGGCCGACCCGCACGGAGAAGCCGGCCTTCAGGCACCATTCCTGGGCAGACCAAGGCAGGCAGCCGGGGGGATGGAGCAAACCCACTCAGTGAAGTAGTTTTGAAGTAATCCTTCAAAGCAAGGGAAATCTTGATCCAGAATCTGGATCCAGACCCAGATCACCTCCAAAATGCAGTGGAGTCTTCCGTGCCCTAATATGTATCTGTGGTGAGAATACATGAATCCTTCAAAACCTATATAAAGTGAAATTTGATCCAGAATCTTCTATGGCCTAATATCTATCTGTGGTGAAAATGTCATCAAAATCCATGCCGTAGTTTTGACGCAACCATGCTAAAACAGACAGACAGACAAATAAATAAAAGCCTATGTTTTCATTACATCCTTGGCGGACGTAACAAACCTCCCCAAATAAATTGTTTTTCCGCTGATGTCACATACTGCAACATTCAGTGTAATTCTTCACTGTTTATTATTACCTCCGCCAAGGAGGTTATGTTTTCGGTCACGTTTGTTTGTTTGTGTGTCTCTCAGCAGGATAACTCAAAAAGTTTTGAATGGATTTTGATGAAATTTTGTAGAGTGGTTGGAAATGACAAGAGGAACAAGTGATTAAATTTTAGTGGTGATCCGGATCACGATCCAGATCCCGATGCTAACGCGTTAGCATGTCTATGGCATTTTCAATGTTAAAAGTTAGCATTAAGCAGTTGCAGCTGTCATCACGTTCGGGTGCATTTGTTTTCAAATTGTAATATTTCTTACATTTATTTTTGTTTATATATTAATAATCTAACGATGATCATATACAATTTTAGAGAAAGAGACAAATCAAATCAGTTTATATAGCGCCAAATCACAACAAACAGTTGCCCCAAGGTGCTTTATATTGTAAGGCAAAGCCATACAATAATTACGGAAAAACCCCAACGGTCAAAACGACCCCCTGTGAGCAAGCACTTGGCGACAGTGGGAAGGAAAAACTCCCTTTTAACAGGAAGAAACCTCCAGCAGAACTAGGCTCAGGGAGGGGCAGTCTTCTGCTGGGACTGGTTGGGGCTGAGGGAGAGAACCAAGAAAAAGACATGCTGTGGAGGGGAGCAGAGATCAATCACTAATGATTAAATGCAGAGTGGTGCATACAGAGCAAAAAGAGAAAGAAACACTCAGTGTATCATGGGAACCCCCCAGCAGTCTAAGTCTATAGCAGCATAACTAAGGGATGGTTCAGGGTCACCTGATCCAGCCCTAAATATAAGCTTTAGCAAAAAGGAATGTTTTAAGCCTAATCTTAAAAGTAGAGAGGGTGTCTGTCTCCCTGATCTGAATTGGGAGCTGGTTCCACAGGAGAGGAGCCTGAAAGCTGAAGGCTCTGCCTCCCATTCTACTCTTGCAAACCCTAGGAACTACAAGTAAGCCTGCAGTCTGAGAGCAAAGCGCTCTATTGGGGTGATATGGTACTATGAGGTCCCTAAGATAAGATGGGACCTGATTATTCAAAACCTTATAAGTAAGAAGAAGAATTTTAAATTCTATTCTAGAATTAACAGGAAGCCAATGAAGAGAGGCCAATATGGGTGAGATATGCTCTCTCCTTCTAGTCCCTGTCAGTACTCTAGCTGCAGCATTTTGAATTAACTGAAGGCTTTTCAGGGAACTTTTAGGACAACCTGATAATAATGAATTACAATAGTCCAGCCTAGAGGAAATAAATGCATGAATTAGTTGTTCAGCATCACTCTGAGACAAGACCTTTCTAATTTTAGAGATATTGCGCAAATGCAAAAAAGCAGTCCTACATATTTGTTTAATATGCACATTGAATGACATATCCTGATCAAAAATGACTCCAAGATTTCTCACAGTATTACTAGAGGTCAGGGTAATGCCATCCAGAGTAAGGATCTGGTTAGACACCATGTTTCTAAGATTTGTGGGGCCAAGTATAATAACTTCAGTTTTATCTGAGTTTAAAAGCAGGAAATTAGAGGTCATCCATGTCTTTATGTCTGCAAGACAATCCTGCAGTTTAGCTAACTGGTGTGTGTCCTCTGGCTTCATGGATAGATAAAGCTGGGTATCATCTGCGTAACAATGAAAATTTAAGCAATGCTGTCTAATAATACTGCCTAAGGGAAGCATGTATAAAGTGAATAAAATTGGTCCTAGCACAGAACCTTGTGGAACTCCGTAATTAACCTTAGTCTGTGAAGAAGATTCCCAATTTACATGAACAAATTGTAATCTATTAGATAAATGTGATTCAAACCACCGCAGTGCAGTGCCTTTAATACCTATGGCATGCTCTAATCTCTGTAATAAAATTTTATGGTCAACAGTATCAAAAGCAGCACTGAGGTCTAACAGAACAAGCACAGAGATGAGTCCACTGTCTGAGGCCATAAGAAGATCATTTGTAACCTTCACTAATGCTGTTTCTGTACTATGATGAATTCTAAAACCTGACTGAAACTCTTCAAATAGACCATTCCTCTGCAGATGATCAGTTAGCTGTTTTACAACTACCCTTTCAAGAATTTTTGAGAGAAAAGGAAGGTTGGAGATTGGCCTATAATTAGCTAAGATAGCTGGGTCAAGTGATGGCTTTTTAAGTAATGGTTTAATTACTGCCACCTTAAAAGCCTGTGGTACATAGCCAACTAATAAAGATAGATTGATCATATTTAAGATCGAAGCATTAATTAATGGTAGGGCTTCCTTGAGCAGCCTGGTAGGTAGGAATGAGGTCTAATAGACATGTTGATGGTTTGGAGGAAGTAACTAATGAGCAGCCAAAGATAACGATATGTCTTTGGGATGGTTATGAGTAATTTTTTCTCTAATAGTTAAAATTTTATTAGCAAAGAAAGTCATGAAGTCATTACTAGTTAAAGTTAAAGGAATACTCGGCTCAATAGAGCTCTGACTCTTTGTCAGCCTGGCTACAGTGCTGAAAAAAAACCTGGGGTTTTTCTTATTTTCTTCAATTAGTGATGAGTAGTAAGATGTCCTAGCTTTACGGAGGGCTTTTTTATAGAGCAACAGACTCTTTTTCCAGGCTAAGTGAAGATCTTCTAAATTAGTGAGATGCCATTTCCTCTCCAACTTACGGTTATCTCCTTTAAGCTGCGAGTTTGTGAGTTATACCACGGAGTCAGGCACTTCTGATTTAAGGCTCTCTTTTTCAGAGGAGCTACAGCATCCAAAGTTGTCCTCAATGAGGATGTAAAACTATTGACGAGATAATCTATCTCACTCACAGAGTTTAGGTAGCTACTCTGCACTGTGTTGGTATATGGCATTGGAGAACATAACAAAGAAGGAATCATATCCTTAAACCTAGTTACAGCACTTTCAGAAAGACTTCTACTGTAATGAAACTTATTCCCCACTGCTGGGTAGTCCATCAGAGTAAATGTAAATGTTATTAATAAATGATCAGACAGAAGGGGGTTTTCAGGGAATACTGTTAAATCTTCAGTTTCCATACCATAAGTCAGAACAAGATCTAAGGTATGATTAAAGTGGTGGGTGGACTCATTTACATTTTGAGCAAAGCCAATCGAGTCTAACAATAGATTAAATGCAGTGTTGAGGCTGTCATTCTCAGCATCTGTGTGGATGTTAAAATCGCCCACTATAATTATCTTATCTGAGCTAAGCACTAAGTCAGACAAAAGGTCCGAAAATTCACAGAGAAACTCACAGTAACGACCAGGTGGACCATAGATAACAACACATAAAACTGGTTTTTGGGACTTCCAATTTGGATGGACAAGACTAAGAGTCAAGCTTTCAAATGAATTAAAGCTCTGTCTGGGTTTTTGATTAATTAATAAGCTGGAGTGGAAGATTGCTGCTAATCCTCCTCCTCGGCCAGTGCTTCGAGCATTCTGACAGTTAGTGTGACTCGGGGGTGTTGACTCATTTAAACTAACATATTCATCCTGCTGTAACCAGGTTTCTGTAAGGCAGAATAAATCAATATGTTGATCAATTATTATATCATTTACTAACAGGGACTTAGAAGAGAGAGATCTAATGTTTAATAGACCACATTTAACTGTTTTAGTCTGTGGTGCAGTTGAAGGTGCTATATTATTTTTTCTTTTTGAATTTTTATGCTTAAATAGATTTTTGCTGGTTATTGGCGGTCTGGGAGCAGGCACCATCTCTACGGAGATGGGGTAATGAGGGGATGGCAGGGGGAGAGAAGCTGCAGAGAGGTGTGTAAGACTACAACTCTGCTTCCTGGTCCCAACCCTGGATAGTCACGGTTTGGACGATTTAAGAAAATTGGCCAGATTTCTAGAAATGAAAGCTGCTCCATACAAAGTGGGATGGATGCCGTCTCTCCTAACAAGACCAGGTTTTCCCCAGAAGCTTTGCCAATTATCTATGAAGCCCACCTCATTTTTTGGACACCACTCAGACAGCCAGCAATTCAAGGAGAACATGCCGCTAAACATGTCACTCCCGGTGCGATTGGGGACAACTGACTATGGTTGCTGGTGTTGCTAACTTCACATTTCTCAAAACAGAGTCACCAATAACCAGAGTTTGATACTCGGCGGGTGTATCGCCGAGTGGGGAAAAACGGTTAGAAATGTGAACGGGTTGGTGGTGTACAGGGGGCTTGTGTTTAGCTTGTGTCGGGATCTGCTGGAGGACATCTAACGGCGGCTAAGCTACCTTGGTCCGCACCGACTACAGGGGCCTGGCTAGCTGTAGGATTTTCCAAGGTGCGGAGCCGAGTCTCCAATTCGCCCAGCCTGGCCTCCAAAGCTACGAATAAGCTACACTTATTACAAGTACCGGTACTGCTAAAGGAGGCCGAGGAATAACTAAACATTTCACACCCAGAGCAGAAAAGTGCGGGAGAGACAGGAGAAGACGCCATGCTAAACCGGCTAAGAGCTAGTAGCTGCGCTAAGCTAGTGGATTCCTAAAAACACACAAAGTGAATAATGTGTAAATAATTTAGAGGTGATTCAGCAGAGGGAGCGCTTTAGTTAAGGCACGTGAAGATTACACTGTGAAACAAATCGTTATCTAGTTATCTAGATCAATCTAACTACGCAGATTAAACAGCTAACAGATACAGCAAAACACTGCTGTGCTCCAGAACAGGAAGTGATACAATAACGCAGTGAGAGCCAACCACCAGTAGAGGTCCAAGACAAAAAGAAATAGATCACTGTGCCAAGGAGGGAATCTCTTTAGGGTCAGTGACCCTATGGCCTTGTTTAGAGAAGTGTTTCATAAATGTTAAAAAATTCATATATTTGCAGTTTAGTTGAATAATAAATTGAATTTTGTCTCATTTGTTTTTGTCTATAAGCACATGCAATATCAGTATCAGTGCTCAGATGACAGTAGCTTCTGGGAAAGGTGCAAGTTGCAATAAACTGTGATGCCAAGCGCTAAGGATACATGCTGTCCGTCACAGCAGATGAAACTTTTTTTTACTACTGAGCAAACATCATTGTTAGACTTTTTTAGGTTCAATGATTCCACGGCGTGTAGATGTTATGGCGTCAGTGAACCCATGGCCTTGGCGGAGGTTTGCACTCTCTGAGTGCTTCTTGTTTAATCTGTTATTTTCTCCTTGTCTTAACCCTCTAATTAAATGACCTTGGTTATAGGATTTTATCTTGACACACTGTAAGCGTTCTAATTAACCATTTGTTTTCTGTCAATTAGGACTGGCCCTGGTTGAAGAGGGGATGTTAGCATTAGCCTATTATAGCTGTTAGCAGTACAGTGGCTTCCAAAAGTATTCAACCCCTTGGTATTTCACACATTTTAATTTGTTTATGACATTAAAATTCAAAAAGTGAATCAGGCTTCTCAATCTAAAAATTTCTAAAATTAGGTAAAACTGGCGTAAAACGTGTGCCAATTACTGATGCGGATCTGGCTGTGTCCGCTGTGGCGACCTCAAACAAAACCGAGAGGAGCCGAATGAACAACAACAATTGTAGAAAAAGCATTTGCAAATGCGTATTTTGATCTCTGTGTGTGTAAACAGATCCACAAATGTGTAAAAAAAATCTGTGCATGTGTGTCTGTGAAAATCGGGCCACTCGATTGGATGTACGTGACTTTTGCTACAGTTCTGCCATGTTAGATTTGTAATCGTGTGACCACACACACACACACACACACACACACACACACACACACACACACACACACACACACACACACACACACACACACACACACACACACACAGTGTTATGCGGATTTTCGGCAACACACGGAGGCCAAACGGAGTAATTTTAACATTATATTAGTTTTTCTTTGTGGGTAATTTCTTCGCGTTCAGACAGACGAACCCATTGCCTGTGGTAAATGAGCGGTTAACGAATGAGGTGCAGTGACTCTTTAAACTTCTGGTGCAAAGTGCAGCTTGTGGAGGTGAGCAGGGGTTCCGAACGCAGCGCCACAGACATTCTGTAAAAGGATTACAGCTGTGGCCGACCGAGCCAGTCTCACATCGGCCTGAAAACCCACACCATGGAATGAAACTCACCAACCTGATGGACGACCTCTGCTGCTGAAACCCTGGTCTGGAGGAACTGTGGAACAAACGTGCCAAAGTCACCGAGGAACTTTTTTTTTCAGCCACACGAGGAATTAAAGTATTTTCAGATGTTGTGTTCCAAACTCAGGCAGCTTTACGTGGATTATTTTTCTTTAGGATCATATGATGATCTATGAACAAGTAAGACTTTTTATTTACTGTGTGTGTTCAAAAACGTATGAAAAAAGTAGCGGTTTATAGTCTGGAAATTTCGGAGCATGTGGGTGAAAATCCCCCATTGAGAGGTTGACGTGACACTGCTGTAAAGCGGTATCAGGTCACGGAGTATCGGATATGTTTTATGATTACAAGTACAAGTAAACACCACCCGTATTCATACCTGATACTGGTATCGGGATCGGTGCATCACTAAGGGTCCCTTCACACATAAAACGATTGAAGTCGACTAGCACACGAAGGAGGAATTGCATGCTATTCATGGAAAATTGGAGCTGCTTCCAACGTCTCGTACACATGTCGTGACAACTATTCACGCACACCAGCAGCTGAAAGACAGAGTGTGCGCTGTGAGAGCCCATTCGATCCCTGTTGCGGCAGGTGTCAGCCAAATTCCAGGTGACACACATGAACATCTAACACCTCTCGCCTGACACTTAGAAAATGTCTAGCCATTCCCGCTGTTAGCACGACAACAGTCAGCAGACACTTTCGAGCTGGATGTGAAATTTGTCTAAGTGCCCCCACGAGTGTGATGTTGCAAAAAGCAGCACATGTGGTGCATGTGTCTCACGTGTGTGCGTGTGTCGTGCCCCCGTTCCCCTGCCAAAACATGTGGCGTATGTGTGTTTGGTGCCCCCCGCTCCCCCTACACATGTGGCGTGTGTGTGTGTGTGGGGGGGGGGGGCACACTTGCATAAAATGGTTATATGTATGTATGTACAGACATAAACACATGCAGGCCTGGACAGCCTTGTCTGAACGCACACAGCACAGGGAGGCGCTTCCCAGCTGCTGACCAGAGACGCAAATGACGGCTCAGTGCACAGGATGTGTCACAGTACTCAAACACAGAGACCACAGCCAGGACAGGTATATTACAGTTTTTTCTCAATTGCTAAGACACATTTCTCTAAAGCTGCTCTTTCTTTTCTCTAAACTGTGAACACAATTTTCAAGCTACATTCAGAAAACCCCAGACTATTCTTGCAAAACCAAACTTTCACCTCAAAACTGTTCAGTCTGTGCTCAAAACTGAACTATGTTGTCAAATAGTGCCCCGAGTCAAAATTAAAAACACTACTGAGCAGTCTCTAAACGCTACATAGAAGAATGGAAAATACAATGTTCAGGGCATGAAGCTGTAGAAATAAATGTTTGTTGTTCACTGTAGGCTAAATGCATGTTGCAAAACCAAAAAACCTCTGCATTTAGCACTTGTACATAGTAAAAACAAGTACATAAAACAGAAGTCCTGTGCATTTACATGTACCACTTGTACAGTACAAAAACAAACAGAAATCTGTTGTGTGGGCCGCCAGAAGAGGAGGTACTGCTGGCCCACCACCAGAGGGCGTCCTGCCTGAAGTGCGGGCTTCAGGCACGAGAGGGCGCTGCCGCCACGGACACAGCCGGGGGGGAGAGCTGTCACTCATTATCTCATGACAGCTGTCACCCATCTACACTTCATCATACCACTCCATAAAAACCGGACGTCATCTCCACCTCGTTGCCGAGATACCATCGACCTATGAAGGTAATATTCTCAGCCTTAAAACTAACTGTGTCTTAGTCTGAACTCGTTTTACAGCTGTTTTCCTGTGGAGTGCCTTATCTGGGAGATTGGCGTAATCAGCGACGGCTTCGCTTCACACCCCAGCCAGATAAGTGTTTGAGACAGGAGCTGCACAAGTGTGTGTGAGAGGTGGAGGTGGACTCTCCACCATTGTTGCTACTGGGTGTGCACACACCCACATCTTATTGTTTCTGCTCCTCGCCAGCAGTACCAGATCCGACATTCGGAGACGGTGGCCACCTGGGGACTCGGGACTTGGCAGCTCCAGTATTCTCCAGGTTCGGTGGCGGAGGAAATCGTGTGGTTCCGGTTCTTCTCAGGACAGATGTCTTCTATCCTCGAGCCTGCCCACACGTCACCTTTGTAGATTGACTGTTTGCAAAATTCTGTATTCCTCTGTATTGTGGTTGTGCTCATTCACAACAGTAAAGTGTTCATATTCGACTCTTTCATTGTCCATTCATTTACGCCCCCTGTTGTGGGTCCGTGTCACTACACTTTCCCAACAGAAATCGTGCATTTAGCACTTGTATATAGTAAGCCTACATAAAAATAAAGTACAAAAATATACATGGAATACTAGGCCTACAAACAGTTAGACTAACCCTCCGTTACAATACTGCAGTACATTGGCACAATGATGTACTGAAACATGTATTTACTTACAGTATACTGTGGTACAGTAGTATAGTCATACAGTAATTCCTGCCAACATTTACATACTATAATGTCAGAAACATTATACAAATTAGTTTTCTTCTTTAAATCCTCAGATTTTGGTGGACACAGTGAATCTACTGATGTTTGATTGGACCCTTTGTCCGGCCTCCCTCATGCTCATATGGTGGACAAGAACATGGTCAATCACAGTAGCTCTGATTTCATCAGATATTGCTGTTCTTTGTCTTCACTGACCACCTCGACCACTTCGACCACCTCTCACACCAGCTCCTCCTCTCAGATTTCTATCCATTAGTAGTGAGTCACAAACTAGTGCTCTCTGAACTGCTTATATATATATTCCCTCACATCACTGGCCACAAGTGTGATCAAATTTGAGTTGTTTTGTTCAACTGATGACACCAGTGCTTTAACTGTGTGTGACTTTTGCCACCTGTGCTCACCATTATGCAACACAGGTGCATCACAATCAAAATGTGTTGGCAAGTTGTGTTTAAACAGGTGAAAAGTACTTATGGTTTTGCCACAAGAGTGACTGATTCAATCAGTGGGTTTAAGCAATTGATCTTTTGGTTCAGACAATAGGGTTTAGTGTTTTAGCAATTGAGAAAAACTGGAATAAGTACTACACTACCTACATACACAATTACATAACAAATAACTAAAAGGGGGCATGTCCACTGACAGCTGTTGAGATCTCTGGTTCTGGATGTCCCAGCTAGGGAACATGTATCGTGTTTGGACGGACATGACCTAACATCTGTCCACTGTGATGCCCGTGTGTCTGCTTGCTGTCCTCCCGTGGCCATATGTATAAACATACATCACTGCTGCGATGGGCTGCAGCGAGCGGGCGCACGGCATGTACATTGACAGGCTGCCCCAGGTGAAATGGATAGTCAGATCATAACATGCAGCGGCCGATCTGAATGTCATGTCACCCACATGAGCTCTGTTCCACATGACGCGCTGTGTTTCCTGCAGCACACCGTCCACAGGACATGCGCGCGGGGCCAGTTGGACACACCAGGCCAGGAGATGTGAATATGATAAGAGTGCACTACTTGATTCATGTCATGTCATGACTGTACATCTGTGACCATGGGCCATCTACAGAGGAACAGACGGTTCATTCTTGTATTGTTCGCTCGATAATAGGGACTCAATAACATGCAAGGGGGCGTGTCCACTGACAGCTGCAGCTGTTGAGATCTCTGGTTCTGGATGTCCCAGCTAGGGAACATGCATCGTGTTTGGACGGACATGACCTAACAACTGTCCACTGTGATGGCCGTGTGTCTGCTTGCTGTCCTCACATGGCCATACATATAAACATACATCACTGTTCCGATAGGCTGCAGCGAGCGGGCGCACAGCATGTACATTGACAGGCTGCCCCAGGTGAAACGGATAGTCAGATCATAACACGCAGCGGGTGATCTGAATGTCATGTCACCCATGTGAGCTCTGTTCCACATGACACAGTGTGTTTCCTGCGGCACGCTGTCCACAGGACATGAGCGTGGGGCCAGCTGGACACACCAGGCCAGGAGATGTGAACATGATAAGAGTGCACTACTTGATTCATGTCATGTCATGACTGTACGTCTGTGACCATGGGCCATCTACAGAGGAACAGACGGTTCATTCTTGTATTATTCGCTCCATAATTGGGATTCAATAAAATGCGGTGGTTTGTTATGGTGTGAGGTTTTATTTTTTTATTAAATACATTTATCTCCTTGTTGATTTTGTCAGGAATTGGACTTTGTGTGGGTTGTGTTTGGTTTGTTTTGTATCTGTCTGTCTCTTGCGCTGTCTTTCTGCTTGGGTTTTCTCTGTCCTGCTCTTTCTTGTCCCTCTCTTTCTCTTGGTTCTTCATGGTGGGCGTTTCCCTCTGTTCTGACCACACCCTGGTTCTGGAAGTTTCCTCACACCTGTTCTTGATTTGCTGCTCATCACCTGAGTGCTTTATAAGCCTCACTGTGTGCCTGTATTCCTCGCCTGAACGATGTGCCTTGTGCCTCTTTCTAGCTCTGTTTCTCGTGTTTCTTGCCTTGCCTTGACTGCCTTGTGTTTTTGACAACCTGCCTGTGTACCTTGACCATGCCCTTGCCTGATGATTGTATTACTGTTGCTCTTTTTGGGCTGCCTTTCTGTCTACCGACCCCTACTTTCGTATCAAGTAAACACCACAATTCTACAGAGCTCTTTGTCTGCATTTTGCAATTGCATCCTGCCTGCTTTGCCAGTAGGACCTGATAGATTTCAGGCATTTTACGCAACTTTTGTAGGACAGTGATGGTAATCCAGCGGTAAAGTTTCTGGCTGGCAATCAGAGCTTTTATGAATTGCAGGTTCGAATCCCATGGGTGGCATGTATTTTTTTCCACAGCAGCTGCATGATGTTGTTACACATGCTCCAGCTGCTTGCACTGTGTTCCCGCCGTGACGGTTTCATGCACGCTCGTGCACAAAACCGTCGTAGTGGGATCGTTCATGCCTGCCTGATCCTCCCAACGTTGGTTCGATGTTTTTTTGGTTTGCTCATACGAGCTGTTTCACCGTGATTTGCCCTGATTTGTACTTATTTGTACTATGTGTGAAGGGATCCTAAAATTGATTATTTACTAGTATTATACCAAATGGACAAATTACTTATGCAATCCATCATCTTGGCTTTTAGATTTTTAATTAATTTCTATCAAAATGTAGAGATTTGCTTTCAGTTTGAGTCTAAGGAAGATAATTTTAGAAACTTTTATACTGAGAAGCCTGATTTACTTTTTGTATTTGAAATGCCGTAAACAAATTAAAATGCGTGAAATACCAAAGGGCTGAATACTTTTGCAAGCCACTGTAGGTTTTCTGAAGAGTGGTATTGAAGCTTAAATGTGGCAGCTTTGGATGGCGCCATCTTTGCACTGATAAATTGACAAAGAGGTGGAGCATGGACAAGACTGGCATGATCAGAGTGAGATAAATTAAGGCCAACACACCCCTATCTCAGAGATGCCAAACAAGGTAAAGCTAACAGTCTATTGGCTTGTGTGTTCCATTAGTTCATGTTTTTGTGGATTGGGGCGTTGCCCCCCCCAACGCCCCCAATCATGACAGACTCTACAGTTATGGAAGGCATATCCCAAAACCTGTATTCTACAGGTATGGTATGACAGCTAGTGAAAGCACAGAGAGCTAAAAGAAACATGCGGAGAGCAATTGATGCCCCTTGGATCAGGGTTATGGTTAAAGTTAACAAATCGGCTATTTCCATAAAAACTCCAAGAAAATAGATGGCATGGAGCCTGTCATGTCAATCAATCAATCAATCAATTTTTTTATATAGAGCCAAATCACAACAAAGCAGGAAATTAGAGGTCATCCATGTCTTTATGTCTGTAAGACAATCCTGCAGTTTAGCTAATTGGTGTGTGTCCTCTGGCTTCATGGATAGATAAAGCTGGGTATCATCTGCGTAACAACGAAAATTTAAGCAATACCATCTAATAATACTGCCTAAGGGAAGCATGTATAAAGTGAATAAAATTGGTCCTAGCACAGAACCTTGTGGAACTCCATAATTAACTTTAGTCTGTGAAGAAGATTCCCCATTTACATGAACAAATTGTAATCTATTAGACAAATATGATTCAAACCACCGCAGCGCAGTGCCTTTAATACCTATGGCATGCTCTAATCTCTGTAATAAAATTTTATGGTCAACAGTATCAAAAGCAGCACTGAGGTCTAACAGAACAAGCACAGAGATGAGTCCACTGTCCGAGGCCATAAGAAGATCATTTGTAACCTTCACTAATGCTGTTTCTGTACTATGATGAATTCTAAAACCTGACTGAAACTCTTCAAATAGACCATTCCTCTGCAGATGATCAGTTAGCTGTTTTACAACTACCCTTTCAAGAATTTTTGAGAGAAAAGGAAGGTTGGAGATTGGCCTATAATTAGCTAAGATAGCTGGGTCAAGTGATGGCTTTTTAAGTAATGGTTTAATTACTGCCACCTTAAAAGCCTGTGGTACATAGCCAACTAACAAAGATAGATTGATCATATTTAAGATTGAAGCATTAAATAATGGTAGGGCTTCCTTGAGCAGCCTGGTAGGAATGGGGTCTAATAAACATGTTGATGGTTTGGATGAAGTAACTAATGAAGATAACTCAGACAGAACAATCGGAGAGAAAGAGTCTAACCAAATACCGGCATCACTGAAAGCAGCCAAAGATAACGATACGTCTTTGGGATGGTTATGAGTAATTTTTTCTCTAATAGTTAAAATTTTGTTAGCAAAGAAAGTCATGAAGTCATTACTAGTTAAAGTTAATGGAATACTCAGCTCAATAGAGCTCTGACTCTTTGTCAGCCTGGCTACAGTGCTGAAAAGAAACCTGGGGTTGTTCTTATTTTCTTCAATTAGTGATGAGTAGAAAGATGTCCTAGCTTTACGGAGGGCTTTTTTATAGAGCAACAGACTCTTTTTCCAGGCTAAGTGAAGATCTTCTAAATTAGTGAGACGCCATTTCCTCTCCAACTTACGGGTTATCTGCTTTAAGCTATGAGTTTGTGAGTTATACCACGGAGTCAGGCACTTCTGATTTAAAGCTCTCTTTTTTAGAGGAGCTACAGCATCCAAAGTTGTCTTCAATGAGGATGTAAAACTATTGACGAGATACTCTATCTCACTTACAGAGTTTAGGTAGCTACTCTGCACTGTGTTGGTATATGGCATTAGAGAACATAAAGAAGGAATCATATCCTTAAACCTAGTTACAGCGCTTTCTGAAAGACTTCTAGTGTAATGAAACTTATTCCCCACTGCTGGGTAGTCCATCAGAGTAAATGTAAATGTTATTAAGAAATGATCAGACAGAAGGGAGTTTTCAGGGAATACTGTTAAGTCTTCTATTTCCATACCATAAGTCAGAACAAGATCTAAGATATGATTAAAGTGGTGGGTGGACTCATTTACTTTTTGAGCAAAGCCAATAGAGTCTAATAATAGATTAAATGCAGTGTTGAGGCTGTCATTCTCAGCATCTGTGTGGATGTTAAAATCGCCCACTATAATTATCTTATCTGAGCTAAGCACCAAGTCAGACAAAAGGTCTGAAAATTCACAGAGAAACTCACAGTAACGACCAGGTGGACGATAGATAATAACAAATAAAACTGGTTTTTGGGACTTCCAATTTGGATGGACAAGACTAAGAGTCAAGCTTTCAAATTAATTAAAGCTCTGTCTGGGTTTTTGATTAATTAATAAGCTGGAATGGAAGATTGCTGCTAATCCTCCGCCTCGGCCCGTGCTACGAGCATTCTGACAGTTAGTGTGACTCGGGGGTGTTGACTCATTTAAACTAACATATTCATCCTGCTGTAACCAGGTTTCTGTAAGGCAGAATAAATCAATATGTTGATCAATTATTATATCATTTACCAACAGGGACTTAGAAGAGAGAGACCTAATGTTTAATAGACCACATTTAACTGTTTTAGTCTGTGGTGCAGTTGAAGGTGCTATATTATTTTTTCTTTTTGAATTTTTATGCTTAAATAGATTTTTGCTGGTTATTGGTAGTCTGGGAGCAGGCACCGTCTCTACGGGGATGGGGTAATGAGGGGATGGCAGGGGGAGAGAAGCTGCAGAGAGGTGTGTAAGACTACAACTCTGCTTCCTGGTCCCAACCCTGGATAGTCACGGTTTGGAGGATTTAAGAAAATTGGCCAGATTTCTAGAAATGAGAGCTGCTCCATCCAAAGTGGGATGGATGCCGTCTCTCCTAACAAGACCAGGTTTTCCCCAGAAGCTTTGCCAATTATCTATGAAGCCCACCTCATTTTTTGGACACCACTCAGACAGCCAGCAATTCAAGGAGAACATGCGGCTAAACATGTCACTCCCGGTCTGATTGGGGAGGGGCCCAGAGAAAACTACAGAGTCCGACATTGTTTTTGCAAAGTTACACACCGATTTAATGTTAATTTTAGTGACCTCCGATTGGCGTAACCGGGTGTCATTACTGCCGACGTGAATTATACTCAACAAAAATATAAACGCAACACTTTTGGTTTTGCTCCCATTTTGTATGAGATGAACTCAAAGATCTAAAACTTTTTCCACATACACAATATCACCATTTCCCTCAAATATTGTTCACAAACCAGTCTAAATCTGTGATAATGAGCACTTCTCCTTTGCTGAGATAATCCATCCCACCTCACAGGTGTGCCATATCAGGATGCTGATTAGACACCATGATTAGTGCACAGGTGTGCCTTAGACTGCCCACAATAAAAGGCCACTCTGAAAGGTGCAGTTTTGTTTTATTGGGGGGGGATACCAGTCAGTATCTGGTGTGACCACCATTTGCCTCATGCAGTGCAACACATCTCCTTCGCATCATCCGTGAAGAGAACACCTCTCCAACGTGCCGAACGCCAGCGAATGTGAGCATTTGCACACTCAAGTCGGTTACGACGACGAACTGGAGTCAGGTCGAGACCCCGATGAGGACGATGAGGATGCAGATGAGCTTCCCTGAGACGGTTTCTGACAGTTTGTGCAAAAATTCTTTGGTTATGCAAAGCGATTGTTCCAGCAGCTGTAGGAGTGGCTGGTCTCAGACGATCTTGGAGGTGAACATGCTGGATGTGGAGGTCCTGGGCTGGTGTGGTTACACGTGGTCTGCGGTTGTGAGGCTGGTTGGATGTAATGCCAAATTCTCTGAAACGACTTTGGAGACGGCTTATGGTAGAGAAATGAACATTCAATACACGAGCAACAGCTCTGGTTGACATTCCTGCTGTCAGCATGCCAATTGCACGCTCCCTCAAATCTTGCGACATCTGTGGCATTGTGCTGTGTGATAAAACTGCACCTTTCAGAGTGGCCTTTTATTGTGGGCAGTCTAAGGCACACCTGTGCACTAATCATGGTGTCTAATCAGCATCTTGGTATGGCACACCTGTGAGGTGGGATGGATTATCTCAGCAAAGGAGAAGTGCTCACTATCACAGATTTAGACTGGTTTGTGAACAATATTTGAGAGAAATCGTGATATTGTGTATGTGGAAAAAGTTTTAGATCTTTGAGTTCATCTCATACAAAATGGGAGCAAAACCAAAAGTGTTGCGTTTAGCCTTAGCCAGCAGTTTCAAATTTCCTTCAATGTCGCCTGCTCTGGCCCCCGGAAGACAATTGACTATGGTTGCTGGTGTCGCTAACTTCACATTTCTCAAAACAGAGTCGCCAATAACCAGAGTTTCATCCTCAGCGGGTGTGTCGTCGAGTGGGGAAAAACGGTTAGAGATGTGAACAGGTTGGTGGTGTACACGGGGCTTCTGTTTAGGGCTACGCTTCCTCCTCACAGTCACCCAGTCGGCCTGCTTTCCCGGCTGCTCGGGATCTGCCAGAGGGAAACTAACGGCGGCTAAGCTACCTTGGTCCGCTCCGACTACAGGGGCCTGGCTAGCTGTAGAATTTTCCACGGTGCAGAGCCGAGTCTCCAATTCGCCCAGCCTGGCCTCCAAAGCTACGAATAAGCTACACTTATTACAAGTACCGTTACTGCTAAAGGAGGCCGAGGAATAACTAAACATTTCACACCCAGAGCAGAAAAGTGCGGGAGAGACAGGAGAAGCCGCCATGCTAAATTGGCTAAGAGCTAGTAGCTACGCTAAGCTAGCGGATTCCTAAAAACACGCAAAGTGAATAATGTGTAAATAATTTAGAGGTGATTCAGCAGAAGGAGTGCTTTAGTTAAGGCACGTAAAGATTACACTGGGAAACAAATCGTAATCTAGATAACTAGATCAATCTAACTGCGCAGATTAAACAGCTAACAGATACAGAAAAACACCGCTGTGCTCCGGAACAGGAAGTGATACAATACCGCAGTGAGAGCCAACCACCAGTAGAGGCAAGCAAGCACTCAAATGAAACAGCGTCATGTGATGATAATAAGCCAATTAGAGGCATTGCATTTTCACTGCCTGTAGTTACTGCCTATTAACTGCTCCAGTAACAGTGGAGCTAATGTCAGGTATCTGCCAACACTGCTAACAGTGCCTTCTTCTTCTTCTTTGTCTTTCGGCTGTTCCCGTTAGGGGTCGCCACAGCAGATCAATTGTTTCCATCTCACCCTGTCCTCTGTATCTTCCTCTGTCACACCAACCACCTGCATGTCCTCTCTCAGCACATCCATGAACCTCCTCTTTGGTCTCCCTCTTCTCCTCCTGCCTGGTGGCTCCATCCTCAGCATTCTTCTCCCTATATACCCTGGGTCCCTCCTCTGCACATGTCCAAACCATCTCAATCTCGCCTCTCTGACTTTGTCTCCAAACTGTCCCACCTGAGCTGTCCCTCTGATATGTTCATTCCTAATCTTATCCATTCTTGTCACTCCCAAAGAGAATCTTAACATCTTCAGCTCTGCCACCTCCAGCTCTGCCTCCTGTCTTTTTGTTAGTGCCACTGTCTCTAAACCATACAACATAGCTGGTCTCACTACTGTTTTGTAAACTTTCCCCTTCACTCTTGCTGATATTCTTCAGTCACAAATCACTCCTGCCACCTTTCTCCACCCACTCCACCCTGCCTGCACTCTCTTCTTCACCTCTCTACCACACTCTCCATTACTTTGAACAGTTGACCCCAAATATTTAAACTCATCTACTTTCACCACTTCTACTCCTTGTAACTGCACTATTCCACTGGGCTCCCTCTCATTCACACACATGTACTCAGTCTTGCTTCTACTGACTTTCATTCCCCTTCTCTCCAAAGCATATCTCCACTTCTCCAGACTAGACTCAACTTGCTCTCTACTCTCACTACAGATCACAATGTCATCTGCAAACATCATAGTCCATGGGGACTCCTGTCTGATCTCATCCGTTAACCTGTCCATCACCACTGCAAACAAGAAAGGACTCAGAGCTGATCCTTGGTGTAATCCCACCTCCACCTTGAATGAGTCTGTCATTCCGACTACACATCTCACCGCTGTCACACTATTCTTGTACATGTGCACTACCCTAACATACTTCTCTGCCACTCCAGACTTCCTCATACAATACCACAACTCTTCTCTTGGCACCCTATCATAAGCTTTTTCTAAGTCCACAAACACACAATGTAACTCTTTCTGTCCTTCTCTGTACTTTTCCAACAGTATTCTCAGAGCAAACATTGCATCTATAGTGCTCTTTCTCGGCATGAAACCATATTGCTGCTCACAGATCTTCACCTGTTTTCTAAGCCTAGCTTCTACTACTCTTTCCCATAACTTCATGCTGTGGCTGATCAGCTTTATGCCTCTGTAATTACTGCAGCTCTGCACATCACCCTTGTTCTTGAAAATAGGAACCAGCACACTTCGTCTCCACTCCTCAGGCATGCTCTCACTTTCCAAGATTTTATTAAACAATCTGGTTAGAAACTCTACTGCCATCTCTCCTAGACATTTCCATGCCTCCACTGGAATGTCATCTGGATCGACTGCCTTTCCACTCTCTTCATAGCAGCCCTCACTTCTTCCTTGCTAATCTCTTGTACTTCCTGATTTACTCTCACCACATCATCCAGCCTTTTCTCTTGCTCATTTTCTTTATTCATCAACTCTTCAAAATATTCCCTCCACCTTCTCAGCACACACTCCTCACTTGTCAGCACATTACCATGTGCATCTTTTACCCCCCTAACCTGCTGCACATCCTTTCCAGCTCTGTCCCTTTGTCTGGCCAATCGGTACAAGTCCTTTTCTCCTTCCTTACTATTCAACTTCTTGTACAGCTCGCAATATGCCTTTTTCTTTGCACTGCTAACAGTGCCAATATACAAATTAAATAAAAAAATAAAAAAAAAAATTTACTTGACAGAAACACTAAAGCACAGATGAACTCAATGGTTCTTCAGTGCAAACTATATTATTTCAGATATTTGAAATAAAATGTTCAGAAAGGACAGAGAGTCAGTCCAGAACAGCTAGCTGTCACTGCTAGTGATTGCTCTGGGATTGGCGTGGCTACTTGCTGTCACTCAAAGCAACCACGGCCTTACGTATTCAGAACTTGGTCCAAAACTATTTTGGAGCAGACATGTTCTATAAACATGTTTATTTCTGCTATAAACTTGGATATTTTAACATGAGGTTCTGTGGGGAGTGACAGTTTTGGATCAAGCCTCAAATGGTCATTTGAGGAACTGCAAGACTTGTCATTTCCTCACTTGCTTAATTTATTAGAGGTTGGGAATTATACCCCTGTACTTGTTGCAATTTCCCTTTCCTTTCCAGTCTTTTGGGATGATACCTTTGTCTTGCATAGAAGCAAGCAATATTTTCAGCACTGGAAGAACACCATCTCCACACGCCTGAAGGAATTCAGCCAGGATAAAACAGATTTGTGGAGCTTTACCCACTCTCAGCTGTCAGGAGGCTGGAAAGGAACTCAAAATAGGATTTAGCTGTTAATGAATAACAATATTTAACACAGATTTGAATATTTCAGCTGCCGCCGCACACACTGTGATGTTGCCGTGTCCTGATTGTGTATCACAGTGAGCGTTGTGCCTGAGCATTATTAGAAGACAATCAGTTAATTGGAATAAAAACCACAAATTATTTATTTGTGCAAATATGTCGCTTTTAAAAAGGTTCCAAATAGCTATTCAGAAACGTTATGTAATGTATCCTCACACGTTACACGCACACACACGCCTCCACAGACACAAGCGTATACACCCAGTTGGACTACTGTGAGTCATTCACAAAGCCTGTGGATAAAATTTCCTCCATCACAATTCACCATGAAAAAAAAGCTCCTGATATAATAACTCACACAAGTCCAGAGCTGCTCGGGAGGTCGGCTAATTAACAGGCACAAGGCGACAGGTGTTTGTGATCACAATCAAATTTGAGGCTAAATCCTCTCGGCAAAAGAACAGCTGCGCCCACTTATCATGTAAGCCACTGAACCATGAGGTGAGCTATCAAAACAAAGATCCTGTCCTTTGAATAATACAGAGTCTGGAAGATTCAGTGTCTGTGTGGATGAGAGGTTGGACCTTTGGGCTGGTTACTGGCAACATTAATACCTCTGACCATTATCATGAACATACAAGTTCCAAATCAGCAGCAGGTCACTTTAAAACATAGCATCCATCGGATAACTGTTCATATTTTGCTGTTTTAATTTTTTGCCTAAAATCCTGAGTGTAGACTTTCAACTTTAATTCAAGAGTAAAAACAAAAATATCACATTGATCATTTGGAAATTACAGCCATTTTTATACATAGTCGCTCCATTTTCAGAGGCCATAAGTATTTGAAGAAATCGGAATTAAATGCATAAAAATTACTTTTCCAGCCAGTTAAGGGATGGATACAAGTCAAGGGATGGATACATGAACATTTTCAAGTCACACATTTTGACCCAAAATGCATAGAACACTGCCATCTACTGGATGGGAGTGTGAATAGCATCCAACTGTCACACAGTTGCTTTTTGTTGTGCTGAATCACACTTAAACAGAATTTTCAGTTTTACAAATGCCTTTTTAAAAAAAAAAAAATGCATATTTACAAATCTACATTTAGTTGTAAAAAACAACACACACGTTACAATAACTTGTGTACTGGTTTTTATAAATAAATAAACCAACCAACCAGTGATGAGTGGAGGCTCATTTTCTGATAATGCCTTTTGCAACCTGTGTGCTGTTAATGCTCAAACCTTCAGAACTAGTGCATTACGTTAAAACTAAATCATATGTGCAATATTTTTCACTTTGTAAAAATGACAGAGTTGACCATAACCATAAGTCAAAATCACCTTCCTTTCAGTGTCTTCTGCCATACATCTGTGCTGTTCCATATTGAAAGTAAATGAGACTTCCTTACAGCAGTTGGCAGGGCGCTCAAAGACAGAAGCTCTGACTCATTGTTTGTGTTGGGTTTGTGATCGCTTTTGATTTTACTCAGAAGTGTTGGTGGTGCTTAAACGCAAAACCGGCTTGTCAGTAGCTGACAGTGTACTGGAGTCAATACTAAAAGTTAGCAGTTAGCTGTAGCTTCTGATGAATTTTTTAGCGGTTTATCGGGCTAGTGTTATAAAAGTAAACTTTTCAGTTAGCAGATTAGCGGTTATCTGCGCTAACTTTTTGGTTAGCTGTGCCCACCACTGGGTATACAAATAATGGAAAAAATACTTCGAGGTGAAAGATGAAATGTTCCATCCCCTCCTTGAATGGAACATTTCATCTTTCACCTCATGAAATATTCTTTCATTTGCACAAATGAAAAAAAAAAATTCATTATTTGTTTTATATAACACTTAAATTGTCACCTTGTCATTTGATATTTTATTAATTTATTACAAGAGAAAAGGCACTTACATTTTTCTGTGCGTCACTGGTCCTTTGAGGTCAAGAGATTCCAAGCAGTCCAACACGAACATTAAATAGCAATCCAATCCAACCCAAAATTGTTTTGTCAATTTGCAAAACAGTCTGCTAATTCAAAGACAGTCCAATCCAAAATTGTTCATTATGACAGTAAACTCATCAGTTCAGTGAAAAATCGGGACAGAAATTTGTCAAGCACTTCATCTGACAGTGTTTCTACAACCCCAATTCCAATGAAGTTGGGACATTGTGTAAAATGTAAATAAAAACAGAATACAATGATTTGCAAATCCTCTTCAACCTATATTCAATTGAATACACCACAAAGACAAGATTTTTAATGTTCAAACTGATAAACGTTATTGTTTTTTGTGCAAATATTTGCTCATTTTGAAATGGATGCCTACCACACGTTTCAAAAAAGCTGGGACAGTGGTATGTTTACCACTGTGTAACATCACTTTTGTTATGTGCCGACGCGGGTTGAGGAGCGGACCTGCGTCTGACTGAACCCAGCGCTAAATAACCAGAAAGCGGTTCCAAAAACAAAACATTTATTTCCCTTTTGTGCAATAATTGTGTACAACATAAAAGTGCGTTTGTCTGGCAGAGTGAAGGACCGCGCGCTCTCCAGCGCCCAAAGGGATCGAAGCCTGGCGCTTCTGGACTCAAGTTCACCGCCAAACACCCCCCAGGTGGACACGACAAACTGACTCTGTGAAGGATAGAAGAGGTGAGGTAAGTCAACAGCTACAACTAATATCCTTCAAAGGCACACACTATCAGCAACACATTCAGGTCTGAATTTAAGCTTTATGTAAATGAGCAGCTTCTCACAACAGGTGGAGGATCATCAGTCCGCACGCCACGGCCGTGAGAAGCGAGCTGCACAATTCTCATCAATGTTCAAATATACTGCGTAACAAAATATCAAATTACTATTAACACTTATTCAGACAATCAATCACCTCTGATGTGTGCTGACAGCATGTGTCCCTCACCCGTCCTCCTTCACAGGCACGATGTGTCAAACCCAGGCGCGGTCCTCAGCGTCTCACAAACGAACGTCACAAAGTCGAGTTTCCGGCAATTCTGCTTGAATCACTCATGGCTTAAATGCTGCTTCAGCTGAAAGTCTTTAAGTCTGCATGTGAGCATCATCCACAGGTGCTGCGAGTCATTAGGCCTGCACATGAACATCCTCCACATCCCTTCATGGTAATGAGTCATTCACGTCGTCGGGAGAGTCATCAGGAGAGGCGTCAGTCCCATCGTTAGGAGGGACAGCTGCCCTGTCATTAGGAGGGTGCTAACTAGAGCACAATAGGTGCTAATTAGAGCTACTATTAGTCACTGCCAATAGCAGTCTGCTTCTTGGTAGGAGGGGTCTGGTTAGGTTTAAAACTCCAGCTTTGCTGGCTTCTGTTATTCTTCTCTATAAGAGTCAAGACAGAAGTCAGACTACCAGAGCAAGAAATTTAGCTGAGGAAGCTTGTGTGATTAGAAGCAAAATGTCCTCACGTTAAGCAACCCAGTCCAGTCGAAAATTCAAGGTTCTCTAATATGAAGCCCAAGACCATTACTGACTAGAACATGTTCATGCCCATAACTTACCGAAAGAAAACCAGTTATAAAACTAGTGAGTTGCATTAAAAATAATCTGCAAATTTAGCAAATATGTGCAGTGACTTATGGACTGTGAAGATAGAGGGCCTGTTTATAAAAATGGCTGCAATTGCTAAGTAGTGAATGAGATATTTTTGATAAACACGGCAAATTAAAGCTGAAAGTATGCACTATAAACACATCTTGTTTCACTTTAGCTCCATTGTAGTGGTGTAAAGACACAAGATTTCAGTCCCAAATCAGAAAAACTTGGGACAGTATGGGAAATGTGATCAAACAAACAAAAACCCCTGATTCTTACTTTTACTTTGATCTCTTTTACTGCAGACCGTATGAACACCAAGATATTTCCTGTTTTTGTTTTTTCTGATCAGCTACATTTAATTTGTTAATATGCATCCATTCCTGAATTTCAGACCTGTAAATCATAATAATAAAAATGTTGGGCCTCCCAAGCAGTTACATTTTTGTAATGTTGCCTTTCTCTCTCACAACACTAAAAAGTCATTTTGGCATTGATGATAAAAGCAATGGAGTGTTTAAACCCACCCAAATGTCACGAAGCTGACAAAATTTAGTTTATACTGAAATCCAATCATTATAATGTCTTTTTTTTTTTTAGAAATGTTATGTAAAATTACAGCTCTTCTTAATGAAGAGAACATATTTATCTGGGGGGAAATCCATAACGAATATTTTATTTACCTTTTAACACCATCTGCAGAAGGATGTGTGTGTGTGCATTCATGAGCTTTTGAAAACGCCGCAAGACCATGGGTGATGCGCAAGCATGTAGTGTGCACGCTGACGTCCGTGAGATGTCTTGGAAATCACTTCAGAGCTGTTATAAAAACAGCATATTTAGTTTTAGAGGTGTTTATTTCTTGCTAGCTTTTACACAATATCAATTTCAATTTAATTTATTAATTTATATAGCGTCATCTCGCGACAAAGTTGCCTCAAGGTGCTTCACACAACACACAATTTATAGCAACACAAAGTGAATTAAAATTGAAAAGGGCACAGTAAAAAGATAAAACATAGTAGAATAAAAATAAATTACAAAGCAATAAATTATGGATAAGACAGTCTAAAAAAGTGGGTCTTCAATCTTGATTTAAAAGTCTCCACCATGTCGAACTGCCTTATAGCTGCAGGTAGATCATTCCAGGGAGTAGGGCCATGGTAAGAGAAGGCTCTATACCCCACAGACTATTTATTCAGCCTTGGAACACTCAGACGTCCTGCGCCTTGCGAACACAAGGGCTGTGCTGGCACGTAGGGCTTGACCAAGTCCGCCAGGTAGGAAGAAGCCAGTCCATGAACAGTTTTAGAGACCAGCAACAGGACCTTAAAATCCGATCTGGCAGAAAGCAGAAGCCAGTGAAGGGACACCAGAATGGATGCAATGTAATTGAACTTTCTACTTTGTGTCAAAAGTCTGGCAGCAGCATTCTGCACTAATTGAAGACCCCTAATGCTGGACTGTGGCAGACCAGAAAACAAAGCATTGCAGTAATCCAATCTAGAGGAGATAAATGCATGTATCAGAGTCTCAGCATCAGCCATAGACAGGATGGGATGAATCTTCGCTATGTTTCAAAGATGGAAGAAGGCAGTCCTCATAATATCTCTAATGTGGAGGTCAAAGGACAACGTAGAATCAAAAAGTACCCCAAGATCCCTCACTTTGTCCGTATGATGTATAACACACGAACCCAAACTATGCGCCAGTTGGTCAAATTGGTGCCAATGTCTGGCTGGGCCAAGAACCATCATTTCAGTCTTATCAGAGTTTAAAAGTAGGACGTTACTACACAACCAACTTCTCACTGATACTTGGCAATCTTCTAAGGATTTCATATGGGTAAGATTACCAGCCGTTATCGGCATGTACAACTGAGTATCATCAGCATAGCATATGCTGATGATACTCAATTGCATAGCATAGCAATATATATACAGTGCTTCTGGAAAGTATTCACAGCTCTTCACTTTTCCACATTTTGTTATGTTATAGCCTTCTTCCAAAATGGATTAAATTAATTTTGACTCACAGTTCTACCCACAATACCCCATAATGACAATGTGCAAAAAGGTTTTCTTTTAGATTTTTGCTAATTTATTAAAAATAAAAGCTAAGAAATCACATGTACATAAGTATTGACAGCCTTTGCCATGAAGCTAATAATTGACCTCAGGTGCATCCTGTTTCCATGGATCATCCTTGAGATGTTTCTTCAGCTTAATTGGAGTCCACCTGGGGTAAATTCAGTTGACTGGACATGATTTGGAAAGGTACACACCTGTCTACATATAAGGTCCCACAGTTGACAGTACATGTCAGAGCACAAACCAAGCATGAAGTCAAGGGAATTGTCTTTAGACCTCCAAGACACGATTGTTTCAAGTTACAAATCTGGTGAAGGGTACAGAAACATTTCTGCTGCTTTGAAGGTCCCAGTGAGCACAGTGGCCTCCATCATCCATAAATGAAAGAAGTTCAGATCCACCAGGACTCTTCCTAGATCTGGCTGCCCTTCTAAACTGAGCGATCAGAGGAGAAGGACCTTAGCTGGGAAGGTGACCAAGAACCCGATGGTCACTGGGTCAGAGCTCCAGCATTCCTCTGTGGAGAGTGGAGAACCTTCCAGAAGGACAACAATCTCTGCAGCAATCCACCAATGAGGCCTGTATGGTAGACAGAATCCACTCCTTTGTAAAGGCACATGGCAGCCCGCCTGAAGTTTGCCAAAAGGCACTTGAAGGAGAGAAACAAAATTCTCTGGTCTGATGAGAAAAAAATTGAACTCTTTGGTGTGAATGCCAGGTGTCATGTTTGGAGGAAACCAGGCACCATCCCTACAGTGAAGCATGGTGGTGGCAGCATCATGCTGTGGGGATGTTTTTCAGCTGCAGGAACTGGGAGACTAGTCAGGATTGAGGGAAAGATGAATGCAGCAATGTACAGAGACATCCTGGCTGAAAACTTGCTCCAAAGTGCTCTTGACCTCAGACTGGGGTGATGGTTCATCATTCAGCAGGAGAATGACCCTCAGCACACAGCCAAGATATCAGATGAGTGGCTTCAGGACAACTTTATGAATGTCCTGAGTGGCCCAGCCAGAACCCAGACCTGAATCCGACTGGACATCTCTGGAGAGATCTGAAAATGGCTGTAAACCAATGCTCCCCATCCAAGCTGATGGAGCTTGAGAGGTGCTGCAAAGAGGAATGGGCAAAACTGCCCAAAGATAAATGCACCAAGTTTGTGGCATCTTATTCAAGAAGACTTGATGCTCTAATTACTGCCAAAGGTGCATCAACAAAGTATTGAGCAAAGGCTGTGAATACTTATTTACATGTGATTTTTTAGTTTTTTTTATTACCTCCTCCAATTAGGTTGGGCGGAGGTTATGTTTTCACCTATTTGTCTGTATGTGAACAGCCTGTAACCCACCATTTTTCATGTATCGTTACAGAATTTTTTGCAAAGGATTCATATCCTGATAGGTAAGAACTGAATGAATTGAAAAATTGAATCGGAAAAATTCCTATCCTTTAACACTGATGAATGTTCAGAAATTCATACCTCTGTCAAAAACCATCAAATATCTTTCATATTTTATGTAGGATGGTATCCTTTATTGACTGACAAAGTTTGATCTGAATCTGATCCAGATTACAAATTTTGTGGTCATTTAAATTTAACTTTGAAAACCGAATTTAATGTATATGTTTTGTATTATATCTTAATCAAACATGCCACAATCAAGCTCATATTTGAAAGTGAGGTGCAGACTGGCACTCATTATCGCCTGACAAAGTTTGATCTGGATTATGGGTTTTGTGAACATTCTAATTTAATATTTAAAAGCCTATTGGGTGTATATTTTGCATTATATCTCAATCAGAAATTCCTCAATCACTCTCAATTTTCTGTTATGGATTTACCTACACCACCAAAATTGGATGGAGGTTCCAATTTTATGTGTGCTTGTCTATCTTTCAGTTATCAGTCTGTAACCAAGTGCCAAAAAGCAATGACAAATTGTGCATAGCAAAGATATCTAGTATTCCATGAAAATTATCTGAAAAAGAATTCAAAAATCAAAAATGTTGGGAAAAAAAAACCCTAACAACACCCCAGAACAACTTAGTTTCAAGTGCATAAACTATATACATACTCCTGACATTTCATCACATCTAATTTAGCTTATGAAAAGCCACTTCTAACAGGACTTTGAACTTGAAAATGTTTTCCAAGGTAAAAATTTGTGGAATTGAAATCTAGTTTTTGTGGAGGTTTGCGCTCTACGAGCACAGTGCTGTAGCTGTTAATAAATTTCAAAAAAATATTTTTTCATGCTGTCATTATGGGGTGTTGTGTGCAGGATTTTGAGGGAAAAAAATAATTTTCTCCATAACATGCAGATCTACACTGGATCTGCTGTGGCAACCCCGAGTGAAAATGATGGCGCAGCCAAAGGGTCTTACTTACTTTTCTCCATTTTAGAATAAGGCTGTAATGTAGCAAAATGTGGAAAAAGTGAAGTGCTGTAAATACTTTCCGAATGCACTGTAAGAAAAATGTTAGATTTACACAGAAGAGCAGTGGTTTCTAAGCATTTTCTGCCGTGTTGGATTAGGAGCCAGAGAGAGACTAGACAGTGATGTCACATGCCTCTTTACTCTGATTGGCTGTCACCATGTCCTTCCTAGAATCCCTCAGGCAAGTCTGGTGAAGTCCCCACGTGATCTATGATGTGACTGTTATGGACTGTATGGGTCGCAACCATTGCTGCTGTAAGTATTTCAAGGCTGACTGTTTCAATTTCAATTTATTTTCAATTCATTTTCCTTCATATAGCGCCAAATTACAACAGAGTTGCCTCAAGGCGCTTCACACAGGTAAGGTCTAACCTTACCAACCCCCAGAGCAACAGTGGTAAGGAAAAACTCCCTCTGAGGAAGAAACCTCAAGCAGACCAGACTCAAAGGGGTGACCCTCTGCTTGGGCCATGCTACAAACATAAATTACAGAAATAATTCACAGAACAATTCACGGATGAATATACAAGAATTGCTGTTGGTGCACAGGACAGGAGGATCGCCAACACAAACACAACTCCCATCTCTGGATGGAGCTGCACCTTAAACAGAGAAAAAAAACAGAATCAGGCATCAGAAAGACAAAAAATACTCTATCATTTGCCAGCATTAATCAACAAGAAAAACAAAAGAAATACTAAGGTGATCGCTGGCCGCTAGCCCTAAGCTTCACTAAAAAGACCCAGAATTTAGGTGAAGTTGAGGCCGCGGCCCGCTCCAATTACTAATAACATGAATTAAAAGAGTAAAAAGCGTAAAACAAAACTGTACCAGTATGCTAGCCATATGAAAGGGAAAATAAGTGCGTTTTAAGTCTGGACTTGAAAGTCTCCACAGAAACTGATTGTTTTATTGACGCAGGGAGATCATTCCACAGAACAGGGGCACGATAAGAGAAAGCTCTGTGACCCACAGACTTCTTATTCACCCTAGGGACACAAAGCAGTCCTGCACCCTGAGAACGTAAAGCCCGGGCCGGTACGTAAGGTTTAACTAGGTCAGCTAGGTAGGGAGGTGCCAGTCCATGAATAATTTTATAGGTTAGTAGCAGAACCTTAAAATCTGATCTCACTGAGACAGGAAGCCAGTGAAGGGATGCCAAAATGGGTGTAATGTGGTCAAACTTTCTGCTTTGTGTCAAAAGTCTGGCTGCAGCATTTTGAACCAATTGGAGACCCCTAATGCTAGACTGAGGTAAACCAGAAAATAGAACATTGCAGTAGTCCAGTCTAGAAGAGATGAACGCATGGATCAGGGTCTCAGCATCAGCCATACAGGATGGGACGAATCTTCGCTATATTTCGCAGGTGGAAATATAGCTGTTCTATAGAAAATTTACCCTTCAGGGGAACTTTTTATAATTTTTTTCTCAACAATGCAAATTTTGATTGTACTCGTAATGTCATATTATGAATCCCCTATTTAAAGACAAATAAATAAAATGATAGTTGTGCCAACAAAAATTCTTTTTATGCCATAAATTTTAAAAAGCTTAGTTGCCCTATACTTTTAAGGTGTTATTTTGTGTCATTCTTTCTGCAAACATGTCATAAGGTGTGCAATCATACAGAGTTATTGACATTGCATTGTTCATGTCAAATTTGTCCACACATTCCTCTACTGGGGACAGGTCAGGATTGCAAACAGGCCAATTCGGTAGCAACTCTCTCTTCTGCAACCATGCCTTTGTCAAGTGTGCAGAATGTGGTTTTACACTGTCTTGCTGAAAAATGGTCTCGAAAGCATGATATGCTGCTCTAAAATCTCAATGTGCTTTTTGCCATTTATGCTGCCATTCACAGAAGTATAAATGACCTTTGCCAAGGACACTGACACAACCCCATACCATGACAGAGCCCAGCTTTTGGACTTGTTGATAACAGACTGACCTTTGATCCAGAGCACACTGATGACTGATGAAAACTGACTGATGAAAAAAAAAAGAAAAAAAAAAATCTGGAATACTTTTTCATTTGACCACAATATGCATTTCCACTCAAACGTCTATGCAACTTCTGAATAAAGTTAACATACTGTAAGCTTCTTTTAAGGTCTTCTTTGCCTCCCTTCTCTTTTTAACCCACCTTCTGCGAGTTTGACAATCAGATTTAATTCTCTAATTTCGAGTTTATGGTGGTAAAATACTATAAAAGCAGGACAGCGAACACCAAGCACGTCCTGTCCCTACGCCATGACACTGGAAGTCATCAAAAATTCTTCTTCTTACTTATAAGGTTTTGAATAATCAGGTCCCATCTTATCTTAGGGACCTCATAGTACCATATCACCCCAATAGAGCGCTTCGCTCTCAGACTGCAGGCTTACTTGTAGTTCCTAGGGTTTGTAAGAGTAGAATGGGAGGCAGAGCCTTCAGCTTTCAGGCTCCTCTCCTGTGGAACCAGCTCCCAATTCAGATCAGGGAGACAGACACCCTCTCTACTTTTAAGATTAGGCTTAAACCTTTCCTTTTTGCTAAAGCTTATAGTTAGGGCTGGATCAGGTGACCCTGAACCATCCCTTAGTTATGCTGCTATAGACTTAGACTGCTGGGGGGTTCCCATGATGCACTGAGTGTTTCTTTCTCTTTTTGCTCTGTATGCACCACTCTGCATTTAATCATTAGTGATTGATCTCTGCTCCCCTCCACAGCATGTCTTTTTCCTGATTCTCTCCCCTCAGCCCCAACCAGTCCCAGCAGAAGACTGCCCCTCCCTGAGCCTGGTTCTGCTGGAGGTTTCTTCCTGTTAAAAGGGAGTTTTTCCTTCCCACTGTCACCAAGTGCTTGCTCACAGGGGGTCGTTTTGACCGTTGGAGTTTTTCCATAATTATTGTATGGCTTTGCCTTACAATATAAAGCGCCTTGGGGCAACTGTTTGTTGTGATTTGGCGATATATAAATAAAATTG
This sequence comes from Thalassophryne amazonica, assembly GCF_902500255.1. Classification (NCBI taxonomy): domain Eukaryota; kingdom Metazoa; phylum Chordata; class Actinopteri; order Batrachoidiformes; family Batrachoididae; genus Thalassophryne; species Thalassophryne amazonica. The sequence goes on from NC_047108.1 coordinate 84,726,244, forward strand.
ATTTGATTTTTTGCACAGGAAAGTTTTAAGTGGCATGACAAAGTGCTTGACAAAGGTTTCCTAAGGTAATCCCTTGACAAAGTGGTTATATCAGCTGTTGATGAATGATCTTGATGCAGTGTTCATGATGCAGTGCTCTGTGTTCCACTGAAATTCCTCCAGAGTCTTTCAGTCCTTTAATAGTATTAATACACTGTAGAGGGAGAAGTATGAAAATCCTTTCCAATCTTTCTTTGAGGATCATTGTTTGTAAACCTTTGAATAATTTTGTCTTTGCCATTTGTGGGCATAACAGTCCCTTAAAAAAAAAAAGCACATTTCTATCAAAACCAGCCATGTTTTCTTCATAAAGTAGATTCATGTGATCAAATAAATGCAGTTTTGTGGAAAAAAAATGATAATAACAAATTAAGATCCTTTGCCATTAGTTACATAATATGCATGACTGATTAAATAATTCAGGTGTTTTGAGACAACTATAAATTTTGGTAGTATGAGTTCACTGGCTACAAATTTGAAATGTAACTCATAAACAAAATACGAGGTCTATTAGACAATAAACCGACCCTTTTTTTTTTTTTTTTAACTATATGGATTTGAATGACATGCGATTATACCAATCATGCTCGTGCGCATGCGTGAGTTTTTTCACGCGTGTCGGTGACATCATTTCCCTGTGGGCAGGCCTTGAGTGAGATGTAGTCCCGCCCTCTTGGCTGAATTCCTTTGTTTCACACGCTGCTCGAGACGGCGCGCATTGCTTTATCAACAGTTTTTCTGGACCTGTGAGGAATATCCGACTGGACACTATTCGAGAAATTAAGCTGGTTTTCGGTGAAAAGTTTAACGGCTGATGAGAGATTAGGGGGTGTTTCTGTCGGTGTAAGGACTTTCCACGGAGCGGGACGTCATGCAGCGTTTCCAGGTGCCGTCGTCGGCCTGTTTCGACCTGAAAACATCCTAATTTAAGGCTTAATTCACCCAGGACGTCGTGAGAGAACAGAGAAGATTCAGAAGAGGCCGGCATGACGACTTTATGCGGACATTCCACTGTTTAAGGACATTTTTTAATGAAAGACGTGCGCGCAAATTCGCCAAGTAATTTCCATGACGACTCGGCAAATCTGTGTGCGCCGCAACAGGAAAAACACCTCCGTGTTGAAAACCATTTGTAAAATTCAGGCGGCTTTTGATGGCTTTCAACAAGTGAGTAACTGAGAAATTGTTTAACAGCTTGGGCATGTTCCAACTTGCCCGTTAAGGTTTCCAACAGAGGTGTTTTTCCTGTCGCGACCCCCCGCGGTCGGGTCCGGCCCGACATGCGACTCTGCCCGCACATTCTTTCATTACAAAATGTCCATTAACAATGGAATGTCCAAATAAACTCCTCATGCCGACTTCTTCTGAAAGTTCTCTGTTCTCTGACGACTTACTGGGTCAACAGAGCCTGAAATGTGGAAGTTTTCAACTTGAAACGGCGAGACGCTGCCGCCTCGAAGCGCAGATCGCCGTCAGGCACCGTGGGCCGTCCTTACGGCGACACTACCAGACCAAAATCTCTCATCAGCCGTTAAAATTTTTACCGAAAACCAGCTGAATTTATCGAATGGTGTCCACTCAGTTGTGCCTTACAGTTTTTGAAAAAAATTTTATCAAACAAAGCAGCAGTCTCTGAGCCATTCGTAAACAATGACAAAACGACGAGAGGGTGGGCGACTCCTCACTCAAAGACTGCCCACAGGCGAATGACGTAACCGACAGGCGTGAAAAAACTCTTGCATGCTCACAAGGGTTCAAGCATGTCTGATGTAATCACATGATTCAAATCCATATGGTTTTTGAAAAAAAATAATAAGGTCGGATACTTTTCTAATAGACCTCGTATTCCAATGGTCTAAAGATGTGCATAATTTATTACTCTGAATGCCAGAGGTGCAGCTATCAGGTTCGATAGGCAGGACAGGCTGGACGCAAATGCAGGATGAAGGAACACAGCTCAATGGAGTAAAAGCGTTTACTGGGTAAACAGGCTGGGGTGGGTACACAGAAAGGCAGTCCAAGCAGAGCAACAGTATCAAAAGTATCAGGCAAAAAGGCGTGGTCAAAGTACACAAGCAGGTAGCCAAAAAACAATGAAGCAAACAGAGCAAGGCAGAAATACAGGGACTGAGCTGGAAGGAAGGCACAAGGCACATCTATCTGGTGAAGAACAAGGGCAAACTGCTAGGCTTATAAAGCACCCAGGTGATTAACTGCAAATCAAGAACAGGTGTGCGGAGAAGCTCCCAGAACCGGGGTGTGGCCAGACAGAGAGAGACACCCACCACCAAGAGCCAAGAGATGGAGACAAGAAAAAGCAGGACAGAGAAAACCCAAGCAGAAAGACAGAGCAAGAGACAGACTGAACACAAAAACAACCCAACAATCCAAGAACCTGACAGCAGCAGGCTGTTGTAATCGCACGTGTGACTCTATACAAAATAACCCAGATAAGAATGCGCAGATTTTCACAAAACCTGGAAGAAATACTCCTTGGATGCTTGTCCCCAGATAGCTAACATTCATAGCAGATCACTGAAAGGTCAAGTTCAAGGTCATGAAATATTTAATCTCGAAAAATTTTCCAGGATATCTCTACGACCAACACAACCAGCAAGAGAGGCGATCGAAAGCTTATGTCAATCAGGTGGCATAATTGAAGACATAATTGAAGTCATGGTGAATTTGCTAAAACCTGAAGAAATGACATCGGTATTCACAGAAAAAAACATATTTCCAGAGCATCTCCAACCAATAGGGATAGGATAATAATGTATGGGTTTTTACTCTCACTATTACGATCCTCCTATAGCTTGAAATCACTATCATACTCTAACAGTTTTATGTGCGCTCACAGGGTATGAGTTGCCCCTCAAGTGTCTTTCATTGTTCAATAAAGTACCAGTCAAGGCTGCATATTATTGTATTATTTTATTCATTTTCTTTTTCGTGCACTGTGCCACAAAAACACACACTGATAATAATTTAGGATTTCCAAGTTGTTGCAACAATATGTCAAATTCTTTGATTTTCATCATAGTACCGCAGCTGAAAGCAGTGTTGCGTGTGTGCCCATGTGGTTGCTCCCTTCCATGCAGTTGCCAATTCTACCTGGGCCAAAATCCATCCCTGAAATCAGCCCTGCTGCCACATCTCTGTTTGTATCAAAGCTGCTGCATTGTCTAATAACCTCGAAGTATCAAACATCTGCAAATATCACCTGGGTAAAAAACCCCCTCATGCTTCATGCTGCAGTTTTGTATTCCGGTGGTCATTTATGCATTATCTCTCTGTCTTCCACATTTGAGAGTGTGAAGGAGCACTGAGATCACAGCAGCAGCGTCTCGCAGACATAATTAGAAGGGACCAGGTATGACAGATGGATTACAATTATAATTGAGAGTGTAGCGAGTCTATCGTCCTAGCTGCAGTGCACCTGCTTTGTCTTTGCTATAAACAGCAGAGGAGGTAAAAAAAAAAGTGTCTTCCCGTGCAGCATACCTGCAGAATTAGAATATATCTTCCCCTCTCTTCTCCTTGCAGGCTCCAATTCTGCTTACAGTGATAAAGTAAAGCCTGGTTTTATTATTCCGAAGCAGATGGTACAAAATAAGACACAGGATCCTGGTAGCTCAGTGACCTTCATGTTACTAATCTAATGATGGCCTTACATCGATCTAACATTAACCCTTCACCCCTCACACAATATGCATGACTATAAAGATGTCCGTGGCCTGCGTGATTTCGAACAAATCACTTTGACACGCAATTGCCTCCTGCTCTGGATTTGTTTCATTCCTGCGGATTCTGCAGCCCTTTCATTTGAGTCTGAGTGGGGTTTCAGGTTAATTAATTTGACAGACAGAGCCTATTGTGCCTAGTGTCAGCCAGAAAAGAAACCTTATTGCTTCCTGTCCCGGAGGGTTTTTTTTTTTTAATTGTTCTTTGATTCCTTGTTCTTTAGTAGTGCCAGCTTGGTAATTGACCGGAAGAAGACAGCATCAATCGGACGCGCTATTGAATGCTTAAAACAAAAGGTGTAGTTCCTCACAGGAAAACCACACATTGCAGATGGGAAGGGGGGGGGGGGGTGCACTGAAATGTGGAACCCCCTGGCCAACAGCTGCATCTATTTGTTCAGTCGGGAACACGGTGAACATAACCTCTTATCCTCCTGCAGTCCTCCTGACTGCATCTTTTCCACTTCATACAATGATAAAGTTACAAAGAAAATTGTCTGTGCGTGTTTGTGCACATGCGATTGCATAAAAGTGAGGAAGGAGACAGAGAGAGGATTTGAACTGGGGTGTAATCTCGGTCTAAATCACACACAGCCTCCCTGGGGGGACAGACCCTCCTTCCTGGGGTTAGTCAGTGAATTAAATCATGGCGAGGGCCCCATTTTTCAAAAGTAACCTTTCTGCTGACAGTGTAAGTGGGAGTCGAGCTCTCACTGGCTGCACACTCCGAGCAGTGGAATTAGTGTCTTGCTTTGCAATACCAGTTTCTCATGGTGTCATTTTGAGGGGATGTTGCTTCATTTTCTCGGACCAGCCTGTCTGTCTGGCTGCATTCAGAGAAGAGGAGGCCACCTGCGTTCCTCTCTTCCCTCATTTTTCCTCTTCAGCGTTTTCTTTCCCTATTGTATTTTGGTACATTTCATCAAATCTGACCCCAGTCTAAAGTATGTTCACCCAGAAACACAGTGCTCAATTGGACATGCAGAAATTGCTTATTGAAATATATTTCTGCAATCAGTGGAGCTAATGGAGATAAATGTACTGCATGGCAGGATTAGGTTTGGATTAATCTCTATTCATCTTAATTAATTATGAATGTGGCCATCCGTGCCTGTAATGTCAACAGGACGTTTCAATTAAAGTGACATCGGCTTTTCTAATCCTATAATTGAACAGAAGCAACTCCACATGTTCTTAAAAAGACAGTTCAATGTCACACACATATAGTTTTGTAATTTATAAAAAAATATATATATTTATTGTTCGGTTATCAGCAATTTAGTGTTATGCTAAGACGCTATTGTTTTCAACAATGCGGTTGTAATTTCTCAATCCAGAACAGTATTATTCTTCTTGTGAAACATTTTGCTGGAAACATTTGGTGCATGATGTCAGACGTGTGATTGAACAATGTAGGGAGCTGGTGTTTGGACATTTTTTTCATACACACTGCAGCGACTGAAACAATAAAGTAGAGCAGGGATCTCAAATTGGCAGTCCAAGGGCTGGACAAGGCCTGTGAAAATGGATGTTTATGCATTCCTCATTACTCACAACCCTGCATTAAAAAGTTCATTCTACATGTGAAATGTGTGCATAATATACAGAATTCTGCAAGAGCCCTGTGATAGACTGGCATTCTAGCTAGGGTGTGCCCTGCCTCTCACCCAAGGAACGCTAGGATGGACTCCAGCTCCCCTATGATCCTTAATTGGAATACACAGGTATAGAAAATTAATGAACGCATGAATACTACATGAAAATAGGGTTAGGGTTAGAGAGTTAGGGTTATGGTCAGAGTAAGGGTTAAGATTATGGTTAGATAGTTAAAGTTAGGTTTTGCCAAACATTACCAATAAGTCAGGCTGAAATAAATGCCCCATCATATTACCATTACATAGATTGAGGATGAAGTTGGACCCTCAGGTTGATTCCTTGCAAAACAGAAAAATCATGAGGGTCCTTTTAGCTAAGACCTTAATCCTGTGTTACTTCTGGTGGTCAACTGAGTGCCTTGCATGGACACAAGCTGACATTGACGGTTTGTGAATGGGTGAAATTGAGGGTCACTATAAAGCGCTTTGAAGATCTACAGCAGATGGAAAATTTGTTATAGCAATGCAGTCCATTTATTATTACAGGCTGTTACAGTGAGCAATGGCTTTGAATAGGAAGAATAGGAATAGGAAAAATACCAAATGTAGAAAACATGATGTAGAGAAAAAGCAGTTTTTTTTTGTTTTTTTTTAAATGATGAGTTATTTGGTACTGATTTTGCTGCCAAATAATTCCCAGCATATATCCTAATTATGTCATCATCAGACAGATATCATCTCACTTTTGCTGACCTGTTCATGAACAGTCATTGGTAGCCTTGGTGGCCATCAGCCCTAAGTTGCTAAAAAAAACCAAAAAACCAAAAAAAACAAAAACCTGACAAACAACCACATTTCAAACTACTGTATATGTAACTTAAACCACACCTGCTCCTAATTTTCCTCATGCATATGATGATAGGATTATTCCCCCCAACAAACCTAGACTTGTCCTGCTGGTGGTATAAAATTTCATTATACAAGCATAAGGTGTATCAAAGGTCAATGACTTTTAATCTGTTAATTCTCATTATATAGCAGTAGGTGACAGCATGTATTGTTTTTAAGTTGAAGCATTTAGATTCTCTATTGGAATTATTAAGAAGAGTAAATAGCATGGCAAATCTGTAGAGAGTAGGCACTTCTCAAAAACTGAGTGACTGTATGGGGAAGGGACTAGTGATGTAAGTCTTTCCTCAAAGCTTAAGCCAAAATCTTGGAAATACAGTGTGACAAATTTCATTGGGATGTCAAAGGTCACAACAAAAAAAATCACGCTCATTTCCTACTTGACGTCCATTGCACTTGCATCATTCTGCCATGTTTTTTTCTACTTAATATATACCAGTTTTCACAGAGAATGCCACGATCGTGGGTTGCAGTTGGCTGTACCAACCACGATAAGTAAAAAGATCGAAAAGTACGTTTTTTCAAGCTCCCAAAGCACCACAAAATGCAGATAGAAGCGATAAATGGCTGGCTGCTATCAACCGAGCAAACGAGGATGGTCATGGAAATAACGCAGTTGGATCGCTAGTTGGCATCGTTTATGGTGGGGACTACGACGAAATCTGATCGTCTTCGAACCTTCAGCTTTTGTTCTTGATTAATGAAAACATTCTTGGCAAATGCTTTCACTTTCGTCTGTCTTGCGCCGGCCCAAGAATGTCATCTCTAACGGCACAATAAGAATGCCCCCGGCCGTCCCTCTTAATCATGGCCCCAATTTAGAGAAAGAAAACCTACAAAATAGAACCGGAGTCCTATTCCATTATTCCTAGCTGGGGTATTCAGGCGACCAGGCCTGCTTTGAATGCTCTAATTTTTTTCAAAGTAAATGCTTCAGACCCCGCAGGACACTCATCTAAGAGCATTGAGGGGGCGCCGAGAGGCAGGGGCTGGGACAGACGGCAGCTCGCCTCACGGTGGGCCATCAGCTCGATCTGGAGATCCATCTATGAGCTTTTTAACTGCAGCATCTTACCTATCAAGGCTCTCTACATTTTCATATCCCATTTGGCATGACCAAATTGGCAGGCCTTTGCGAATAAACAGTGGTAAAGACAACTATATCAACAATGGTTGTGAGTGCACGCAGTTTGTTTTCAGCGGCAATCCAAAATGGAGGTGGAAGTGACGTAGGCCCGACTGTACCTATAAGCTGAAGAGTTGCTATGAACAGTCATTGAATGCTGTAGTGGTGTTCCCATGGTAACGCTTCCATTTCTGACTAAGTTTACCATTAGAGCCTTTAGAAAACTGTATCCCGAAAACAATTTAACGCTAGCACTTAGACTCCACAACTGGTTGTTCAGATGGTGTGACATAATGTCCACATCAAACCCTGAACACTTCTAGATACCAACCCAGCATGCCTTAACCCAGCCACTACACCCTGTTATTGAGGTGGGTGCCATTACTGAGGTATTACTTAGATTTACAGAATTTGATAATATCTCACTAGGGCTGCTAATGAAACTCCTAACGTCTTCAAAAAGCGCAACCTGCTTATTTGATCCTATACCAACAAATCTGTGTAAGGACCTGTGGCCCGCTTTTGGGCCGACTGCACTGGAAATGATTAACCTCTGGATCTGTTCCTAAATGTTTAAATTCTGCAGTGATTAAATGAGTACTGAGGAAATCTAATATTGACCCTAGTGTATTGAAAAACTATAGGCTGATATCAAATCTATCATTTTGCTCTAAAATTCTGGAAAAGGTGGTTTCACAGCAGCTCATGGATCACCTTACTGAGAATAATCTTTTTGAGCCACTGCAGTCTGCTTTTAGAAAATATCATTCCACAGAGACAGCTCTCACGAAAGTGGTGAATGATCTTCTGCTTGCAAGGGATTCGGACACCGCTCCGGTTATGGTCCTATTAGATCTTAGTGCTGTGTTTGATACCGTGGATCATCATATTCTACTTGATAGGCTGGAGAATCATTTTGGGATTACTGGAATGCCCTTGCATGGTAGACGTCATACCTGACCAGTCGTTCTCACTGTGTTTTGTACAATACACTACCTCTGACCTTAGTGACATGAAATTTGGGGTTCCACAGGGGTCCGTCTTAGGCCCCCTGCTTTTTCATACATCACACTGACAAAGTGAGGAACCTTGGGGTAATTCTTGATCCTACGTTGTCCTTTGACCTCCACATTAGAGATATTATGAGGACTGCTTTCTTCCACCTGCGAAATATAGCGAAGATTCGTCCCATCTTGTCTATGACTGATGCTGAGACCCTCATTCATGCGTTTGTCTCTTCCAGATTGGACTACAGCAATGTTCTATTTTCTGGTTTAAGGTGCGTTTACACATAAGAACGACAAGTCACGAAGTATACATTCTTGGCCACTGATCACGAATGTAATGATTCGGGGCAGAGGCGTCAGGTGTCCTCAGGAACTGCTGCAACCTGTTACCACGTGTTACAGTTAATGGCACGTGTTGCTGGAGAATTATCAGGAACCATTACGCATGGTCAAGAATATGTTTCCGCGCTGTTGCGCGCTATCGTGCATAACAGCGCATTGTTGAGTTCTGTCACGTTGTGAATGAAGTGAATTGTCTCCACACACACACCCATATTCATCCATCAGCTGCTGAACAATTCAGATCACTCCAGTTTGCTCCACAGAAGAACAACTTTGAGACTGCATGTTCAGTTGGGCTCTATGCCATGGAGTGGCGCAGAGAGAAGGAGGAGACGGAGAGAACCAGATGTGTGGCTTCACGCGGCTCTCGTCTCGCTCGTTTTCCCAATCATCAGGCACATGCAGCAGCAGGTGGAACACCTGCAGGAGCGCGCGGAGGAGCATTGGAACGAGACTTTTAGTTGACTTGGCATCACTGTCCTCCTTCAGCATACTCCAGCAATGAAACTGAATGCGGTGCAGCAGGGTTTAATTGTGCACACATCAGAGAAGAATGCTGTCACGCTCTATTAAGGATCATCACTAATCAAGATGGATCAACACACTCAGTTGCGACCTCCAAGACATGAGACGAAATGAGGGTGGTGCGTGACAATTGTGGAAGACTTTTTGACAGCCAAAAACATGCTCCACGAAAATCACGGATATCACGCACCAACATGCACTATTAAGAAACCTATTCAGATGCATTAAGTCACGTTAAGAATGTCAGGAATGTGCCAAGAATGACGCAAATAGTGACATTCGTAACGTGTCTTGCCTATGTATAATGCACCATTACCAGAAGTCCAGCATTAGGGCTCGCCAACTGGTTCAAAATGCTGCTACATACTTTTGACGACAAAGCAGAAAGTTTGACCACATTACACCCATTTTGGCATCTCTTCACTGCTTGCTGCCCATTGAGATCAGATTTTAAGGTTCTGCTACTAACCTATAAAATTGTTCACGGACTGGCACGTCCCTACTTAGTTGATGTAATTAAACCCTACATACTGGGCCAGGCTCTGCATTCTCAGGGTACAGGACTACTTTGTGTCCCTAGGGTGAATAAAAAGTCTACGGGTCACAGAGCTTTCTCTTACTGTGCACCTGTTCTGTGGAATGATCTCCCTGCATCAATAAAACAGTCAAATTCTATAGAGACTTTCAAGTCCAGAATTAAGATGCACTTATTTTCCCATTCATATGGCTAGCATACTGGCATAATGTGTTACTATGCATTTTACTCTTTTAAATTAATTTTATTAGAAAACGGAGCGGGCCACGGCCTCAACTTTATCTAAATTCTGGGTCTTTTAGTGAAGCTTAGGGCTAGTGGTCGGCGATCACCTTAGTATTTCTTCTGTTTTTCTTGTTGCTTAATGCTGACAAATTATACTGTATTTGTTGTCTTTCTGATGCCTGATTCTGTTTTTTTTTCCTCTGTTTGAGGTGCAGCTCCATCCAGAGATGGGGGTGGTGTCTCTTTCTGCAACCCTCCTGTCCTGTGCACCGGCAACATTTCCTGTATATTTGTTTTGTAAATTGTTGTGTAAATTGTGTTAGTAGCATGGCCCAAGCAGAGGGTTACCCCTATGAGTCTGGTCTGCTTGAGGTTTCTTCCTCAAATCATAAGAGGGAGTTTTCCCTTACCACTGTTGCCTGTGTGCTTGCTCTGGGGGTTGGTAAGGTTAGACCTTACTTGTGTGAAGCGCCTTCAGGCAACTTTGTTGTGATTTGGCGCTATATAAATGGGAAAAAAAACCCATCATAGAGAAAGATGTGAAATCCTAAAGTGTTCCAGCCCCAACCCGATCAAAATACTAACAACATGTAAAGATCACTGACTGGCTGTAAGAGCGACGGACAAATGTGATCATATTTCAACAACCTTTGACAGAGTTTATGAACGAGTTGCAATACAACTTGAAAATATAAGTTCTACACAGCAAATGGAATTATTGGTATTATCTCCACTGATCATATGGCCAGAAGGAGGAATACAGAATTGCAATCTGTCTGTGTGCGTGTGTATCAATCTTTTGTTGCACCCATGATACTCTGAACAAAACGTATTGGATTTTCACCAAATTTAAACAGATAACCCACATTAGTGGATCTCTGGTGAATTTGAAAATTAAATTAAATTAAATTAGGTTGTAGCAAGACCCTACAACGACATCCCACTTTACTGAGCAGAGCATTGGTTATTGTGCCCATACTGGATAAAATTTACTGGATTTTCACTGAATATAAACTGGACATTCCAAATGAATGTATCTCACATGGCTTTAAATTTGATCATAATTAGGCTTCATCCACACCTCTGGGTACCCTTAGAGGTGTACCTGTATTGAAATTGATTTTCCTCTGCAGCTGTGTTTTTGTATCACCTGACCATAGAACAAGTCACTAGCAGGGATGCTCAGCACACCCATTGGACTTCTTACAGAATTTAGATATTTACATTCATTCATTATTCAATATCATTTTGCTTCCATAAAATAATTATTGATTTTACTTAATGGTTTGACGTAATCAGTTTCCTCAAACTCTGAGTTTTACTAACTCATGAGGGCTTCATTTTCTATAATTGCACCAAAACAATATCCAATGGGCTATTCAAAGGTTGAATGGTGCTGAGCTGTGTTTTTTTTTTAGCACTGGAGAGCACACAGGCTGACAGATGGATGAGAGGAATATAAAGCACTATGCATATTGTTTTCTTTTCTTTGTCAGGTCAGTTTAGACGGGTCAGGTGAATCTGTTGGTTGGGTTGAGCTAGAACCTGCTTAAGAGAAAGTATTTTATCACAGAGTTTGACAGATGTGAGCAGAGGGACGTGGAGGGTTTATGATTTTTAAAAAAAAAGGTATATTTGATAGGTTAATTATATAAAATAAGCACGAATATTACACATCTCAGTTGTCATCATTATGAAGTTGACGACTTATCTTTTTAAATGTATTGGACTTTATGAAGAAATTGTTAAATGCTTGGATGGATCTAATATCAATTGGCTCCTTGTGGCAGCTATCATGGTGATGGTCCACTGGTTCAAATGTTGGGGTCAGGCCCAGAGGATCCTTGGTTCCATTCCCTATCAGAGAAGAAAATCAACTCAGGTCCCTTGGGAAGTACCCTAGTACCTAAATTGCTCCCAGTGTGCTACGGTGTTTCAGTGCTTTGCCAATGTGGCTAAATCATGTATTTTTCGTTTTAGCCAGAATTAGTATCTTTGAGCCACGTGATAGATCCTAAGTCAGGGGTGGGCAACTTGTTCCAGAAAGGGCCAAGAGAGTGCAGGTTTTCTTGCAGCCACTGATTCCACCAGGTTTTCTTTGCAGCCACTGATTGGCTGCAAAGAAACCTGCACTCTCTTGGCCCTTTCTGGAACAAGTTGCCCACCCCTGTCCTAAGTGATGCTAATACAGTGGCATTAGCAGCCACATTCATTCAGCAAAGGTTTCATCAGCAATATATGACTAGAGTAAGTAAGTCCCTTCGGCTGCTCCCTGTTTGTACTCGGGGTCGCCACAGCAAATCGAATGTGGATCTGCATGTTGAATTGGCACAAATTTTATGCCGGATTGCCCTTCCTGACGCAACTCCACATTACACGGAGAGAAATGAGGTAGGGGTGGGATTCGAACCGGAACCTTCCGCACTGAAACAGTAATTTTAATAATTGCATCTTGTGTGTGATTCACATGAACAGAACCAAGACCCCTTGTTGTATATGGGTTGCTTGTCTCAATTACTTTAAGGCTTTGGGTTATAGTTAGGGTTAGGGTTAGATTTCGGAATAGTTTAATAATAGTACACAGTTATATTAGTGGGTGAAATGGCACCGGGGCAAAGTGTCGTGGAACCATATAAACTACCGTATTTTCCGGACTATAAGTCGCACCGGAGTATAAGTCGCACCAGCCACTTTATCCATTATAAAGAAAAATAAACCATAAATAAGTCGCACCAGCCACTTTATCCATTATAAAGAAAAATAAACCATAAATAAGTTGCACTGGACTATAAGTCCCATGGACATACAGGTATGTTAACATGAAAAGTTCAGATGATAATATTGTGACGGCTACCGTTTTCGGATGCATATTTAACCAGTCTTAACTTGTAATTTGCAGAGTATGATTTTCTTTTTGGTGGCATTTTTTCGGGCCTTCTCCGTTGTCTTGTTAAGTTATCAGTAACGTTGAAATTTTTATTTTTCTATGGTAGTCAGAAGTCGCAGGAACAGTCACACAAGCCTCGAGTGCCCTCTCGTGAGCTGCATTTTACCTACGGATATGTTTGTATTTTGCGGACCACATTGCGAGCCAACCATGCAGCGCCTACACTGCGCAGCTCATGACCGCCCAGCGGTGTCGATCCAGCTCCTTCCAAGTGCAGAGCTAATCCTCCGCCGTCGCTCAGTGCTCCAATGCAGCTCTCGGCGTCAACTCTGCCTCACACTGATATCCAAGGGTTTGAAGCTGTTTTGTTAGCTGTCCCGGAATAAACACCATGTTCGTCTGCTTCAACGCTTTTCACAATCATCAACGCCAGCTTCCTTCCAAGTGCACACGCTAATCCTCCACCGTCGCTCACCCGTGCTCCCACGCAGCTCTCAGCGTCAAACTTAAACACTCTGCTCACACTGTATCCAAGGGTTGAAGCTGTTTTGTTCGCCATGCTGGAATAACAGCAAGCACCGTGTTCGTCAGCTTCTCACGCTGTGGGTGAGGTGAGGAATACGCGTCCAACGTTCTGTTCTCTGATTGGTTTATCGCGACCAGCATAACCTATAGGACGGCCACCATACTACAGTGCCCATGATCATTGCATTTCCTTTCTGGGGGCCATTTTAAAACATAGATTGACTCTGTCACGTAAAATTATTTGTTAAGTAAATAAGTGAGATCCTACCGGTATATTTTTCATTTATAAGTCGCACCGGGAGTATAGGTCGCACCCCAGGCCAAAACATGTAAAAAAGTGCGACTTATAGTCCGGAAAATATGGTATGTGTGACCATGACAATTGTTCTTAGCCACTGTGGCTAAAAGCAGTGAAATTATTTTACCATATGGGATTTCTCTAAGTATTTGCTATGTAGCTAATCCACTAGCCCAGCATGACAGCATGCTGATATCAGTGTGTGGGAGTGAATATGAGGCATCACTGTAAAGCGCTTTGGATGAAAGCACTCTATAAATACAGAATTATTATTATCCCAACTTACATCTCCTTCTGCTGCAGTATGGAAGCTATAGAAAGTGCCTTTGTCTGTGTATGCATCCATCTGTGTCCCGAGCCTTCACCACGTAATTACTCAAATCCAGGTCAATGCATAAAAATAGGCTGTTGTGTGTGTGTGTGTGTGTACACATGAGCATTGGTGGCCTTCGCCACAATGCCACATGATTGCCATTGCAGCCCCAAGATATTTGGGACAAAAGTTCAACTTACAACCATAACGCAAGTTCAGAGGGTACTGACCTTGACCTACATTTTCTGTGTCAAATCAGAAGTAAGTCCTATATAAGCCTATATTATCCTCCATACCATACCGTGAAGCAGTTGAGAGACTGTCCCATCCAGGGGAAAGACCAGCTTGCATGAAAGACCAGAACCCTACCAGGTCAGCCAAAGGGGAATTCCCCGTTAGCCAAGCTAGTGGGAACGTCTTTTCAATCTGGACTTCACCTTGCTCCATATCTCCCCACCATTTGTGACTTCATCCCGAAGTCACAGGTGCATTTAAGCATGTTCTGTGACTACCCACATCCTGCCGACAATGCCATTTGTGACCGTAGGACCTTTGTGGCCAGGACGGCGGTGGGATCAAACCCCGGATGCTCGCACTAAAGACCAGAACCCTACCAAGTCAGCCAAAGGGGAATTCCCCATTAGCCAAGCTAGCGGGAACGTCTTTTCAATCCGGACTTTGATTGTATGATGTTGCCTCACAACTAAAATGGTGCCACCACCAAGAAAAAAAAACACCATTGTCCCTGTCTGAGGATAGAACCTGACCTGGCTAGTGGCCCTCTTCCAGAAGCACCTCAACACAATGAACATACAGTAGTGTTCAGAATAATAGTAGTGCTATGTGACTAAAAAGATTAATCCAGGTTTTGAGTATATTTCTTATTGTTACATGGGAAGCAAGGTCCAGTAGATTCAGTAGATTCTCACAATCCAAAAGACCAAGCATTCATGATATGCACACTCTTAAGGCTATGAAATTGGGTATTAGTGAAAAAAAAGTAGAAAAGGGGGTGTTCACAATAATAGTAGCATCTGCTGTTGACTCTACAAACTCTAAACTGTTATGTTCAAACTGCTTTTTTAGCAATCCTGTGAATCACTAAACTAGTATTTAGTTGTGTAACCACAGTTTTTCATGATTTCTTCACACATTAATTTTGTTGGTTTGGAACCAAGATTTTGCTTGTTTACTAGTGTGCTTGGGGTCATTGTCTTGTTGAAACATCCATTTCAAGGGCAGGTCCTCTTCAGCACAAGGCAACATCACCTCTTCAAGTATTTTGACATATCCAAACTGATCCATGATCCTGGTATGCGATATATAGGCCCAACACCATAGGAGGAGAAACATGCCCATATCATGATGCTTGCACCACCATGCTTCACTGTCTTCACTGTGAACTGTGGCTTGAATTCAGAGTTTGGGGGTCGTCTCACAAACTGTCTGCAGCCCTTGGACCCAAAAACAACAATTTTACTCTCATCAGTCCACAAAATATTCCTCCATTTCACTTTAGGCCAGTTGATGTGTTCTTTGGCAAATTGTAACCTCTTCTGGACATGTCTTTTATTTAACAGAGGGACTTTGCGGGGGATTCTTGCAAATAAATTAGCTTTACACAGGCGTCTTCTGTCACAGCACTTACAGGTAACTCCAGACTGTCTTTGATAATCCTGGAGCTGATCAATGGGTGAGCCTTTGCCATTCTGGTTATTTTTCTATCCATTTTGATGGTTGTTTTCCGTTTTCTTCCACACGTCTCTGTTTTTTTGTCCATTTTAAAGCATTGGAGATCATTGTAGATGAACATAGACAACTATAATTTTTTGCACCTGCGTTTTCCCCTCTCCAATCAACTTTTTAATCAAACTATGCTGTTCTTCTGAACAATGGCTTGAACATTCCATTTTCCTCAGGCTTTCAAAGAGAAAAAGCATGTTCAACAGGTGCTGGCTTCATCCTTAAATAGGGGACACCTGATTCACACCTGTTTGTTCCACAAAATTGACGAACTCACTGACTGAATGCCACACTACCTAATTATTGTGAACACCCCCTTTCTACTTTTTTTTTTACTAATAGCCCAATTCATAGCCTTAAAAGTGTGCATATATGAATGCTTGCTCTTGCTGATTTGTGAGAATCTACTGCATCTACTGGTACCTTGTTTCCCATGTAACAATAAGATATATACTCAAAACCTGGATTAATCTTTTTAGTCGCATTGCACTACTATTATTCTGAACACTACTGTATATGAAATTTAAATCTATTCGGTGAAGTTTGTGGTGTGTGTGTCTGTATGGGATTAATTTCACTGTTCTGCCTGGCCTTGTTGGGCAATGTCAGAACCCACCTTCATAACACATTTGTGCAAATCAGAAGTGGGGAAAAAAAAAAAAAAATTGGTAATTGACCTTTAATGAATTTGATCTCACCTGGGCAAATCCTACACACAGGTGCTGGTCATATAATTAGAATATCATGAAAAAGTTGATTTATTTCAGTAATTCCATTAAAAAAGTGAAACTTGTATATTATATCCATTCATTACACACAAACTGATATATTTCAAATGTTTATTTCTTTTAATTTTGATGATTATATCTGACAACTAATGAAAAACCCAAATTCAGTATCTCAGAAAATTAGAATATTACTTAAGACCAATACAAAAAAAAAAAGGATTTTGAGAAATATTGGCCAACTGAAAAGTATGAACATGAAAAGTATGAGCATGTACATCACTCAATACGTAGTTGGGGCTCCTTTTGCCTGAATTACTGCAGGAATGCAGCGTGGCATGGACTCAATCAGTCTGTGGCACTGCTCAGCTGGTATGAGAGCCCAGGTTGCTCTGATAGTGGCCTTCAGCTCTTCTGTATTGTTTCGTCTGGCATGTCGCATCTTCCTCTTCACAGTATCCCATAGTGTCAGGGCGGGCGGCTACCCGCAACCGTAGCGTTGACCTGCAATGCAAACTCCCAGACTAGGCTTAGGTGTAAGAGAAAACATGGTCTTTATTCCAGGCTTTGGTTCGGTGCACATGTGATCAATCAGCGAAGCAGAGGTACAATCAGGATCAGGCAAAAACACAGTCATGGTTGAGCCGGGGTCAGAGGCACCAGCAACACCGACATGGGATGAAGCAAGAAACATGCGAGGAATACAGAGCAAAAATATGGTACACAGCAAGGCATACATCAGGACTGAGGAAAGAGAGCCTGGAATGTGTATAAGACAACAAACTGCAGTGAACTGTAAGACTGTGATGGTTTAAATAGGAGCAAACAAATTAGGGTGATGTGAAGTAGGTGTGTGGAAGTCCTGGAAGAGGGCGTGACGGGGATGACAAAGGTTGTGCATAGTGCAAGATAGTGAAGGAAGAAAAGCACAGAATGGAGTAATGAAAGAGACAAAGACACGTGAGCAGGTGCAAGAGCAGGAGTGAATGAAAATACAAAGCAGACAGAATCAAATGTGAGAGACAAAGACACGAGCAGGTGCAGGGAGTGGAGTGAACACAAACAACTGAGGACAAAGTGAAAACAGAGCTAAAATGGAATCTAAGGACAGAATATAATATAATCCTCAATACTAGAGGACCAGGACAGAGCATAATCATCAGAACTAAAAGCGAACCAAGATATAATAAGTACAAGAGAAAAACTACATGAGAACTGATCAGAAAATAGAAAATCAATACTAAAGCAAAACTAAACAGGAACTGATTAATTAACAGAAAACAAAAACCCAATATAAAAGTACAACAGAAAACAACAGAAATGAGAACAGCAAAAATAAACAGATGATAGCTAAATGATAAACAATGAAAACACAACCTGGCAGAACAAACTACAATGGAACTGAACAATGGCCAAGTATGAAAGTAACAAGGAAACAAAGTGGCAAAGCAAAAATGGAACATAGAATAATCACATGATCAAAATAACCAACTAATAAAACAAAGCAGAAGCAGATGGTGATGAAAAGAAAGGGGAATAAATAGAATCAAAGTCCAGCTCAGGGTCAAAACAAGGCAGTAAGGTGCTTCATCCAAAGATACAATGAGTCTTGCACCCAAATCATTCCAGAAACTCTGTGAGCAGAGAAATCCAAACCACAACCTGCTGTAATGAGTACGGGAACCAGAGATCAAATCTACACAGATGAGGCCTTAACAATTTACATAAAGTGTTAAAGTGAGCAGAAAAAGAGAGCATATATGAGACACACAGGTGCAAAATCCAAGAACCCGAAAGGTTCAGCCCCCAATTGCAACTCAGCCAAAAAAATGAAATTCCTCCAGAGAACGGGCTAATTTTGAAAATCCTTTCCTTCAAAAAAATCAAAAACATAACTGATTTGTCTAGATAAATTCATAATGTGATCCGAACTGGAAAAAAACAATTCGGGAGTCACACTGAGTGGAGTTAAATCCCACAAAATGACAATTTTTCACCAGGGAGGACCCAAAAAATGAAAGGAGCTGGCAGCTCATCATTAAATACATGGCAATCATTAATTCCATAAGATGCTTACATGTTAACCATCTCAAGCTCTGGCATGGCAATTTTAACAATTTCTCAATAGACTTACAAGTAAACCTTCTCACGTTCGAGTGTGATGCTTTTAAGACATTTCTAACAGAATTGCAAGAAGAACAACTCAGGTTTAGTTGTGGCATTCTTAACAGATTACCCACCGACTCACAGGCATGAAAATAGAACAGCATAAACCAGATGAAAAATGAAAAGTCACTGCCCGTCTCACAGTTACTGTTCTCAGAGGTGTCTTCAGGACAAATGCCAGTGCAGGCTGTAGAAGGTCTGGGACGGCGGCACTGTTCGTCAGCGTGTGCACGTGAGACGCACTTGCAGGTATCGCTGTCGGCCATGAAGCAGGGAGCCAGAGTTGACCGCCGATGATGATATGGCTGAGATCTCAGGACCCACTGGTCGGAGCGACATCTCCAGCAACATTGCAGCAATGTACGCTGAAGCTGAGTTGCCTACTGATGATGTCGAGGCGGAGCAGGCTGATGGTGAAGGTAAAGATGAGGGAGTCATGGAAAACGCAGCAAGGGAACAGCTTGGACTCCGGCAAGGATGGTCACATTCCTCCCCCTCTTCTCTCCTCCTTTCTGCTCTCTATCTCTGCTCAGACCTTCAAAGTTCTAGCTTCACAAGACTGTGAATTTTTCAAATTATGATTTGGATTAACGTGGAATTGATAGCTGGTCTCTCAACGCCATTGACACCATTTGTTTTCGACAAGGAGATCAGGGTTTGGGGACCCTGTGTGCCCTGATGGAACCTACCCAGCAGGCTTTGCTCTCGACAGCTGAGAGAATGGAGTGTGACATGTGGCTCCACTCTCTGTGGAAGACATTGAGGATTCATTCGTATTCACTTTTATGGTGGGAGGTTTGGTGCTGATTGGTTTGTGCACTGCCCTGACCCACAGGAATATTAGCAAGACGGCTGCTTCCAGAATTTTGTCCCCTCACCAGTCCATCATAATTAATGAGTTGGGCAATGCTGTGTAATCTCAGACTGCGTGAACTCTTGAACTCAAATGCAAAATGGATTCAGTCTCGGAGCAAATCACTGCATTGCAATGGAATTGTACTGCTGAGGACCAGAGAATATTCTTCATAAATTTGGACTCTCGATGGTCAGGGGTGCAGTAAATAGAATTCTGTATCTCTCTGCCAAACATCAACATGGCAGCCTTATCGGCTCCTGAAGGCCAAATTCCCTGCTCTTCTCCCAGAAGGATCTACAGCCTTGGTAAAGGAATTCGGCCCCCTCCCTTTCCTATCTACCCCCCCCCCCCAGCCTGCTGTTGCCTAGCAACATCAGACTTTACACACACACACGGACAGAAACTGTCAGACTGTACACACACACGGACAGAAACTGACAGAAATGTAACTCATCTGCACACGACGCATGTCTCCCTCCCTCCATCCCTATTACTTCCCCCCCCGTGTCTCTCCACTCCCCCCACCCTGGCTTCCTCCTTGCCACCTCAAAGGCAGTGAGGTTTTTTACTGCTGCAGCCTTCAACCCCCAGGCTGGACGGCGCAGGCCCCTCCTGCTGCGGCCTTCACCCACTTTGCCTCAATTCGGAAGATGGACTACTT
The DNA here is from genome assembly GCF_902500255.1 of Thalassophryne amazonica. Classification (NCBI taxonomy): domain Eukaryota; kingdom Metazoa; phylum Chordata; class Actinopteri; order Batrachoidiformes; family Batrachoididae; genus Thalassophryne; species Thalassophryne amazonica. The sequence continues at coordinate 84,746,461 of NC_047108.1, forward strand.
CAAGTTCAGTGCACATAAACAATGCCAAATGTATGTGTTGTCTTTAATTTTGATGTGTGCCATTATTACGGTAAACAAGTAATAATTGTGGATTAATTGCTGTATCTTGTCTGAGGTAATTGGAGTGTAAACATAATTGCCCTTTTTTGGGATCAACAAAGTTGTCTGAAGGAGTCAGCTGGTGCGTCCGAGGGAGCAGATCCAGGTGGCATCGCAGAAGAGGCTTCTGTGGCATTGTTCGAGACTGCGCCGACATGTGATGGCGATGTTGCTGGTCCGTGTAGCGCAGCCAGGGTGACCACCACTGTGCGTAGGAGGCGGGGCTGGCTGATGCCGTCGAGGAAGCGGCTGGACCGGCAGAAGCAGCTGACAAGGTGGCGGTCTCCACCGTAGGTGTTGAGAGGTGTCTTCTGGAAGGGATCGCCGGTGGTGAGTCCACATTCCCAAAGACTCAACTGGCAATTTCGAGGATTCTGACCGACCTGAAGGACAGGTGGGCGAGGTTGCCAGCGAGAAGTCGGACAAAACTGATGCATCGGAGACCATCAGCATAACAAACTCTGCAGCTTGAGCCTGTGGTTCAGGCTGGAGTGCTCGTTGTCTCTGGGGCCCAGCATAGGAACCTCATGGAGTGGACGTGCTGATGAATCAGTGTCCGGGACAAGCAGCTCTGCTGGATCCGGAAGCGTGACTGAGGATGCCAAACGTTTCCTCCATGGAGCAGGTATTGGAGGGATCTGGAGCGAGACCGAATTTACTGGCTGCATTTCTGGAAAGGGAGGCAGCAGGTAAGTGGCCGGCTTCTGTGTTTTTATGTGCCTGGGAGGGGGCGATGGCAGCATCTGAGAGGGTGAATGTGCATGGTTCATTACTGCAGGCAGCAGTAATCTCAGACTCAATACTAGAAGACCAGGACAGAGCATGAATCATGGGAACTAAAAGCGAACCAAGATATAATAAGTACAATAGAAAAACTACATGAGAACTGATCAGAAAATAGAACATCAATACTAAAGCAAAACTAAACAGGAACTGACTAATTAACGGAAAACAAAAACCCGATATAAAAGTACAACAGAAAACAACAGAAATGAGAACAGCAAAATAAACAGATGATAGCTAAATGATAAACAATGAAAACACAACCTGGCAGAACAAACTACAATGGAACTGAACAATGGCCAAGTATGAAAGTAACAAGGAAACAAAGTGGCAAAGCAAAAATGGAACATAGAATAATCACATGATCAAAATAACCAACTAATAAAACAAAGCAGAAGTAGATGATGATGAAAAGAAAGGGGAATAAATAGAATCAAAGCCCCGCTCAGGGTCAAAACATGACACATAGATTTTCTATGGGGTTAAGGTCAGGTGAGTTTGCTGGCCAATTAAGTACCTAAGGAAAAGGCATATAGTGAGCTGTACAAGAAGTTGAATAGTAAGCAAGGAGAAAGGACTTGTACCGATTGGCCAGACAATGAGATAGCGCTGGAAAGGATGTGCAGCAGGTTGCATGCAGATGGAGATGGGAATGTGCTGGCAAGGGAGGAGTGTGTGTTGAGAAGGTGGAGGGGATATTTTGAGAAGCTGATGAATGAAGAAAATGAGAGAGAAAAGGCTGGATGATGTCGAGAGTAAATCAGGAAGAGCAAGAGATTAGTAAGGATGAAGTGAGGGCAGCAATGAAGAGGATGAAGAGTCAAAAGGCAGTTTGTCCAAATGACATTTTAAGAACAAGGGTGATGTGCAGAGCAGCAGTAAGTACAGAGGCATAACGTTGACCAGGCACAGCACGAAGTTATGGGAAATAGTAGAAGCTAGGCTTAGAAAACCGGTGAAGATCTGTGAGCAGCAATATGATTTCATGTTAAGAAAGAGCACTACAGATGCAATGTTTGAGAATACTGATGGAGAAGTATAGATATTGTTACACTGTGTATTTGTGGATTTAGAGAAAGCTAAGGTGCCAAGAAAAGAGTTGTGGTATTCTATAAGAATGTCTGGAATGGCAGAGAAGTATGTAAGGGTAGTGCAGGACATGTACAAGGATAGCATGACAGCGGTGAGATGCGCAGTAGGAATTACACCAAGGATCAGCTCTGAGCTATTTTTGTTCACAATGGTGATGGACATTTTAATGGATGGGATCAGGCAGGAATCTCCATGGACTGTGATGTTTGCACATGACATTGTGATCTGTAGTGAGAGTAGAGAGCAGGTTGAGTCTAGCCTGGAGAGGTGGAGATATGCTCTGGAGAGAAAGGGAATGAAAGGCAGTAGAAGTAAGATTGAGTACATGTGTGTGAATGGGAGGGAGCCCAGTGAAGGAGTAGAAGTGGTGAAGGTAGATGATTTTAAATACCTGGGGTCAATTGTCCAATGTGATGGAGAGTGTGGTAGAGAGGTGAAGAAGAGAGTGCAGGCAGGGTGGAGTGGGTGGAGAAAGGTGGCAGGAGTGATCTGTGACTGAAGAATATTGGCAAGACTGAAGGGGAACGTTTACAAGACAGTAGTGAGACAAGCTATGCTGTACGGCTTTGAGATGGTGGCTCTAACAAAAAGACAAGATGCAGAGCTGAAGATGTTGAGATTCTCTTTGGGAGTGATGAGAATGGACACGTTTAGGAATGAACATATCAGAGGGACAGGTCAGGTGGGACGGTTTGGAGACAAAGTCAGAGAGGCAAGATTCAGATGGTTTGGACATGTGCAGAGGAGGGACCTAGGGTATATAGGGAGAAGGATGCTGAGGATGGAGCCACCAGGCAGGAGAAGGGAGGCCAAAGAGGAGGTTTATGGATGTGGTGAGGGAGGACATGCAGGTGGTTATGACAGAGGAAGTTACAGGGACAGGGTGAGATGGAAACAATTGATTTGCTGTGGCAACCCCTAACGGGAGCAGATAAAAGAAGAAGAAGAAGATGTTATTCTTAAAACACACACACCTGTACGCACATATGACAGAGGCCAGCAGGAGTTGCTGTGTTTATGGTGGTCAATAGACCTCACTCCCCTGACAACCAAAGGACTCGCTGGCCAGGTTTTTAGCTGACTGGTCACAGCATCCGCCTCTCATGTTGGAGATCGTGAGTTCACAACCCCAGGGGGGCGAGTGGTAGGAATCAACAAACACAACAAAAGGCAGACGAGAGAGAGTACAGTCGCTACACACACACAATATTAAATTATTTATTTTGGCAAGGTCAAAGGAATTCGATTTTCAATCCAGTTTTGATGAAAGGCGACACACACTTAGATAGATTCCAGAACTGTCTTGGCAAGGTCGGCCACAACTCAGTCATTTGGCTGAAGGTCAAATTCATTAGGGTCAAATGTCAGATTGTTATTGTTCTTACTGTCTCCACACCCAGGGGTACTATTAAAAGCTTAAATGAAATAACTAATCAAAAAATGACTCACAAAGCTGCTTAAATTGTTTAGCAAGTTTCTGCCAATAAATAAATGGAAATAAAAATAAATTACAAAGAGTTCGTTGCTTCTAAAATGACCATTTATGTTTTGTTTTTTTTTAATTTGCTGATGATGTATGTGATGAGGATGAAGGCTGAGTGGTCAGTTCTCACCAGGGTGTGCGTACTTGTGCATAAGTCTGTGCACAGGATGAATGAGGAATGGGGGTTGCCTGGGATACCAGCATGGAGTCATCCAAATATCCCCCCCCCAACCTCGGGTTTTTAAGGATGCCTCTGACAGTGTAATAATGTTGCAGTTGTACTTTTAAAAAACAAAAAACATCTGTGCGTAAAACTCCTCTCACGGGTTTTGTTTAACGTCAACCACGTCACCGTCGAAATGAAAAGACACTATAGTTTTTTTGTGAGCAGTGAGGGTCACTGAGGGGGGAGGAGAGAGGAAGATGGAGTAGAAGAGGGAGGGAGGGCGAGACGCGCGCGCGAGAGAGAGATAGTGAAGTCTAGCCCCGGCGCGGTGAGACGCGCATCGCCACAACTGTCTGCTTATTTAAGTCTAAACCGCTCTTGTTTGCCTCCTTGCTGAACCGATGTTTGAAGAGTGCGGGAGACCTCCTGCAGAGGAGATGGAGTGATTTTTTTTTCTCTCTCTCCTCAGCCAGCTGAGTGACGTCTGGTGAGGAGAGGCGGCTGAAAACTCCGCGCGCACACGCCGAAGCCTCTCGCTGTGACTCACTCGATTTGCAAAAAAAAAAAAAAAAAAAAAAGAAAATGCTGTAATTAGCTGGATTTCTGGACTTACTGGCTTTTCTCTCATCAGCAGAGACACGTTTGAACCTCTTGTCGTTTTTCCTTTTCTTTTTTTTTGTGTGGACATGATATGCCCTCCTGGGAGACGGCAGCCGACTGAAACCTCGTCGCGCTCCGGTGGAGTTGGTGTGAGAAAGAAGAATGTCACCCACTTCTGCAGGTGCTAAGTATTTATTCTGAGAGAGAATTCCTGATCGTCACGACACAGTCCAGAAACCCTCTGAATGTGAAGATATGCCCGCTGCCAGCCGCGCGCGCTTTGGATAAAAAGAAAAATTAGGTCACTTCTTCTGTTTCCTTGCGTGTGAGTGGTAATTTAAAGGGAAGTTTCCTTCCGATCAGAAGGAAGTGAATTAGTGGTTTTACTGTTCAACAAGCTGCGGGCAGGAAGAGATGGGCGCAGTTTCCTGAGCCCTTCCACTTCTTTCGCTTGTTGAATCTCGGCCACAAAAGATGGATTCGCGCTGTTAAACTTCTTCGCCTCTCGGCTTCGATCGTCGGCGGATTTTCCGCTGCTGCGTCCTTCCGAAAAGTTGACCATGGCTCATCGCTGCGTGCGCGCGAAGCTGAGCTCCATATGGAGCGCGCTGTGGCTGATGAAAACTGCGGTAGATTTTGCGTTGCCTCAGGAGACTTACGCGCCCCATTCCATTCGGACCGAGGGCCACCTGACCCTCGGAGGACTGTTCCCGGTGCACGCCAGAGGCGCCGACGGCGCGCCGTGCGGGGACTTGAAGGAGAACGGCATCCAACGGCTCGAGGCCATGATGTACGCGTTGGATCAAATCAACCAGGACGAGCAGCTCTTACCCAACATCACCTTAGGCGCCCGCGTGCTGGACACTTGTTCGAGGGATACGTACGCACTGGAGCAATCTTTAACTTTCGTCCAAGCGCTGATCACCAAGGACACGTCAGACGTGAGATGCACTAATGGGGAGCCGCCGGTGTTTGTCAAGCCGGAAAAAGTGGTGGGAGTCATCGGAGCCTCCGCCAGCTCGGTGTCGATCATGGTGGCCAACATCCTGCGCCTCTTCCAGGCAAGTCGAAAACACTCAGCATATCTCAGTTTTAATAACAACAACGTGGCTTCAATGTATTTTATATATATATATATATATATATATATTTAAAAATGCTTGAGTGAGGTTTTTTTTTTTTTTGGCACTACGTGGGTGAGACGTGAGACATATGAGTGGCCCCGGTGGTGCTGAAAGAACAGCTCCCGTCTGTTGCGCTGAGTGCGCGCACAGACTGACACCATCACACCCAAACCTCCACAGCCCCCTCCGGTCCCGCTTTATCTGATTGTACATCTTACACGGAAACTCTTTGGCACCAGTTCGATTGTTGTAAGTAACCAAAGTGGAATCCGCTGGTCTTTCAGAGGGACTTAAAGGACAAGTTTCACTTTTTGTTTTTCCAGAATCTCAAAACTGTGAGCAGTTTTCTGCCCACCTTTGATAATTGATATATATATATATATATATAAAATCATGGTGTCTAATCAGCATCTTGATATGGCACACCTGTGAGGTGGGATGGATTATCTCAGCAAAGGAGAAGTGCTCACTATCACAGATTTAGACTGGTTTGTGAACAATATTTGAGGGAAATGGTGATATTGTGTATGTGGAAAAAGTTTTAGATCTTTGAGTTCATCTCATACAAAATGGGAGCAAAACCAAAAGTGTTGCGTTTATATTTTTGTTGAGTATATATATATATATATATATATATATATATTATACTGAAGAGGAAATAATAGGTATCAACTACGTGTATACTAGACCATTAACCCTAATTAGTATATCTGGGGACCACAAGGACCCCAGGGGTATATTTTGGCAGTCCTACCTCAATGAGATTTTATGTATTTGTCACCTATATAATTGCTTTTAATTTTGCTTCTTTATTTGATTCAATACTGTGAGCTCCATAATATTTTTTCTTATGGCGTCTGTTTGGACCACAGTTTGATACAATGGTATCGGACTCTATGGCAAATTTTGAGCTTCGTGACAATTTTCAAAACTATTGCACTCGTGTTTTCATGAGCTAGAATGAGCCGTTCATATCAACATAGGAGAGGGCCCCCCATATAGACTGCCATGGTGATATAGTAGCCCAAAAGCAACATGCTTACTTTGTTTTTCACATTTTTCAGTGCAGCTGGAAGACTGAAGAAAAAAGATGAGGAATAAGTGGTTGTTCCCTAATACACTATTTACTCGTTTCTAGTGCAGACTAACAAATCCTTCATTTTTGGAAAATGGGGGATTATACATATTGCTCATCACAAGAGAAGACATAGGATCTTTGCTAAAGAAGGGAAAATTTGAAGGGAAACAGTGTTGTGACTGGCGACTGCATCATGCAATCTGCAATTTCACCAGTAGGTGACACTATATCCTACATACTTTAGTTTTAAGTGTTCTTGTGCATTGGCCCTGTGATTGCAAAATATTGTCTGCTCTGAGATGATAAAATTCAAAAGTGTATGTTACATAAAGTCTTAATAACTTACTTACTGGATAATCAATAGTAATTTAACAATCATATGAACTAAAGGCAAATGTGGGAAAAACGTGTTGGACCACTTACTCCAATTACGGGTAACGGGGTGGCTGGAGCCTATCCCAGCAGTCATAGGGCACGAGGTGGGGTACACCCTGGAGAGGACACACTTATATATATGTTAAATAAAATCAAACTTTTTAGTATTTTATAGTGTGTGTGTGTGTATTGGCACAGGCTTCGGGGAGTGTTAGCCTTACTTAGCTCCAAATAAGGAGTCCTCCAAGGAATAAAGGTTGGGATCACTGTTCTAATTTACCCACATAAACATGTGTTGCTCAGTAGCATCTGGTACTCTTGGTGAAGGTTAATTAATGTATTCAATCACCACATTTTAGACAGGGCATGTTTGGGTTTCCCAAAGCCTAGGCATGACATCAGTGGGGTTAATGTTGAGGAACACGCACCATTTCATTTTGAGATGTTCAAGTTATTTGAAATATTTTGCCTAATTTTTGTAAATTTTGATTGGAAACACCATTCTGCACACACTGACATTAAATGCTCTTTCAAATTTGGATAACTTCAAATATTATATTGCATAGACTGATAATATTGAGCACATGGTTTTGTTCTATGTGATGCGCTTGTTCAACATCAATCAATCAATTTTTTTATATAGCGCCAAATCACAACAAACAGTTGCCCCAAGGCGCTTTATATTGTAAGGCAAGGCCATACAATAATTATGTAAAACCCCAACGGTCAAAACGACCCCCTGTGAGCAAGCACTTGGCTACAGTGGGAAGGAAAAACTCCCTTTTAACAGGAAGAAACCTCCAGCAGAACCAGGCTCAGGGAGGGGCAGTCTTCTGCTGGGACTGGTTGGGGCTGAGGGAGAGAACCAGGAAAAAGACATGCTGTGGAGGGGAGCAGAGATCGATCACTAATGATTAAATGCAGAGTGGTGCATACAGAGCAAAAGAGAAAGAAACAGTGCATCATGGGAACCCCCCCAGCAGTCTACGTCTATAGCAGCATAACTAAGGGATGGTTCAGGGTCACCTGATCCAGCCCTACTATAAGCTTTAGCAAAAGGAAAGTTTTAAGCCTAATCTTAAAAGTAGAGAGGGTGTCTGTCTCCCTGATCTGAATTGGGAGCTGGTTCCACAGGAGAGGAGCCTGAAAGCTGAAGGCTCTGCCTCCCATTCTACTCTTACAAACCCTAGGAACTACAAGTAAGCCTGCAGTCTGAGAGCGAAGCGCTCTATTGGGGTGATATGGTACTACGAGGTCCCTAAGATAAGATGGGACCTGATTATTCAAAACCTTATAAGTAAGAAGAAGAATTTTAAATTCTATTCTAGAATTAACAGGAAGCCAATGAAGAGAGGCCAATATGGGTGAGATATGCTCTCTCCTTCTAGTCCCCGTCAGTACTCTAGCTGCAGCATTTTGAATTAACTGAAGGCTTTTTAGGGAACTTTTAGGACAACCTGATAATAATGAATTACAATAGTCCAGCCTAGAGGAAATAAATGCATGAATTAGTTTTTCAGCATCACTCTGAGACAAGACCTTTCTGATTTTAGAGATATTGCGTAAATGCAAAAAAGCAGTCCTACATATTTGTTTAATATGCGCTTTGAATGACATATCCTGATCAAAAATGACTCCAAGATTTCTCACAGTATTACTAGAGGTCAGGGTAATGCCATCCAGAGTAAGGATCTGGTTAGACACCATGTTTCTAAGATTTGTGGGGCCAAGTACAATAACTTCAGTTTTATCTGAGTTTAAAAGCAGGAAATTAGAGGTCATCCATGTCTTATGTCTGTAAGACAATCCTGCAGTTAGCTAATTGGTGTGTGTCCTCTGGCTTCATGGATAGATAAAGCTGGGTATCATCTGCGTAACAATGAAAATTTAAGCAATACCGTCTAATAATACTGCCTAAGGGAAGCATGTATAAAGTGAATAAATTGGTCCTAGCATAGAACCTTGTGGAACTCCATAATTAACTTTAGTCTGTGAAGAAGATTCCCCATTTACATGAACAAATTGTAATCTATTAGACAAATATGATTCAAACCACCGCAGCGCAGTGCCTTTAATACCTATGGCATGCTCTAATCTCTGTAATAAAATTTTATGGTCAACAGTATCAAAAGCAGCACTGAGGTCTAACAGAACAAGCACAGAGATGAGTCCACTGTCCGAGGCCATAAGATCATTTGTAACCTTCACTAATGCTGTTTCTGTACTATGATGAATTCTAAAACCTGACTGAAACTCTTCAAATAGACCATTCCTCTGCAGATGATCAGTTAGCTGTTTTACAACTACCCTTTCAAGAATTTTGAGAGAAAAGGAAGGTTGGAGATTGGCCTATAATTAGCTAAGATAGCTGGGTCAAGTGATGGCTTTTTAAGTAATGGTTTAATTACTGCCACCTTAAAAGCCTGTGGTACATAGCCAACTAACAAAGATAGATTGATCATATTTAAGATCGAAGCATTAAATAATGGTAGGGCTTCCTTGAGCAGCCTGGTAGGAATGGGGTCTAATAAACATGTTGATGGTTTGGATGAAGTAACTAATGAAAATAACTCAGACAGAACAATCGGAGAGAAAGAGTCTAACCAAATACCGGCATCACTGAAAGCAGCCAAAGATAACGATACGTCTTTGGGATGGTTATGAGTAATTTTTTCTCTAATAGTTAAAATTTTGTTAGCAAAGAAAGTCATGAAGTCATTACTAGTTAAAGTTAATGGAATACTCAGCTCAATAGAGCTCTGACTCTTTGTCAGCCTGGCTACAGTGCTGAAAAGAAACCTGGGGTTGTTCTTATTTTCTTCAATTAGTGATGAGTAGAAAGATGTCCTAGCTTTACGGAGGGCTTTTTTATAGAGCAACAGACTCTTTTTCCAGGCTAAGTGAAGATCTTCTAAATTAGTGAGACGCCATTTCCTCTCCAACTTACGGGTTATCTGCTTTAAGCTACGAGTTTGTGAGTTATACCACGGAGTCAGACAACATGTCATTAGCTGTTAATCAGAAGAGGCTGTGTGCATGTTTACCAAAATCTAATGCAAGAAAGATAGCTTCAGGGCTACAGTGTACTTCAGGGGTTGGGCTTTAAATGTTAAAGTTCTTCACTGCAATAAAACAGTATACTAACAGAAGATTTGATTGATCAGTGCATGCTTTTATTCAGTTTTTGTTGAGCCATGGCAACAGGCACAGTCTTCTGTCCATAAAATATAAGTCAAATGACACCATGGGTCATACAGCTGTATATAATACCCCTGTCACACTAGAGGCCGAATGAGCCCAAATGGCATCTGAATGAAAATTTAACATACATTCCAGAACAGTCGAGATGCATTCAAGTTTGGCTATAACTGCCATACCAGTAATCATGAGTGTGCATGTCAGTGATCTGATGGCTGTAATGATATGACCACATGCGTCTACATGTACTTCAGCAGTGAGATCCTTAGTGGACCCTGGGTTACATGTCATCAGTTCATATGCCATTTGAAATCCAGCAGGGTGACATGGCAGGTCTTCAAAAGACAGCGGACCACTGCGCTCACTCTGCCACACCCCTCACCTTTCTTGCCTTCCACCTAGACCTTGGATAGCACTCGAACAGCACCTGTCAGGCAGTCGATGTGCATTCTTCTTATTCTTAGTGCAATCTCACAGCATTCTAAGTATTCATACTGTGTTTGAACTATATTTGGACTGCATTCGTGGGCATGCACACGGATTGTGCACAGTTCAGTTGAGGCGGATTCCGCCCACATTCTAAGTATTTGACCGGCATTCGTACACGGCTGTCCAAATGTCTGTCCCTCCCGACTGTGCCTCAGAGTTTGTTTTTTTCCCCATTTGGCCTGATTTGGCTTCATTCGTGCTCATTTGTGCTAAGTGTGATGGGGCCCTAAAGTGAAAAGATGAAGCTGAATGAACCAGAAGGCAGTTTATTTAAAATTTTCAACAATGTGTTGACAGTTGCTTGAATTTGCATTTGATTTATGCAGGACTTTTTGCATGACAATAAATCATTGGCACAAAAAGGCTCAATGCATATTTGGTGCCAAAACAGTGACACAAATGGTGCCAAATGCCATCAGTTTTTTGGTTTAGTTTGTTAAATAAATAAATCGTAGGACTACTTATTCCCTCACTCTTCTCCTTCTTGCATGGTCACTCAGTTTTTGAGAACTGCCTCCTCCAGACAGATTTACCATACTATTTATATTTCTTAAAGATTGATGGGAATGAAGTCCAAGACATAATCAGTGACTTGGAAATGTTCATGTATCCATTCCCTGACTTGTCTAAAGAAAACTGTAAAAGTGATGATTGACTGTAAATTCATCAAAGGGTGCCAATAATTTAATGTTAGGATTTTTTGTTTCACTTTATGAAAGCATTTTCTTTTGTTCTTGTTGCCAAATAACTTTGGGCATTTTTAAAAATATTTTGATAAAGTTGTTGTTCACATCATTTGTGGCCATATATTAAATGCATACTTAAAATACAGGGATATCAAAAATTTTGTACATGTGTGTATCTTTAATTTTCTCAAAAACCTGCCCATGTTTTGTTCACAGTGTTCAGCCAAAAAGCCCAAAAGCTGTTCAAAAACTGCCAAAATTCACACAAAACTCTATAGCTATAAAAATATTTATTGATCACGTCTCAAATTTTAACAAACTACAAATAAACAACTGTGATTTCAATTTATTTTAATTCAATTTATTTAGTTTATATGGCACCAAATCACAACAAAGCTGCCTCAAGGTGCTTCACAAAAGTAAGGTCTAACCTTACCAACCCCTAGAGAAAGCACACAGGCAACAGTGGTAAGGAAAAAACTCTCTCTGATGATATTGAGGAAGAAGCCTCAAGCAGACCAGATTCAAGCGGGTGACCCACTGCTTAGGCCATTCTAGCAGTTACAAGATTTTGCAAAGTTTTATAAAACAGAACATAACACAACAAAAGAAGTATTTGATGAGACGTCCATGCAAGCGTCCAGTCCACAGGCAGGGGTCATCCAGCAGTGCTCATGCCATTCAGTGGGCCTGTTCCCGCGGCAGAGTCCGTTCAACGTTCATTTCATTTGTCAAATCCAGCTCGTGATGTCGTGACATCATCTGCACCTTGGACAGAGAGAGAGAAAAAATGACTGGTAAATTAAATAACTATACCTTGTAAAGTGTTGAATAAAAAGTAGCAATAAACTCTTTGTCCCCCCCCCTTGCAGTACCTCTGTGCTACACTTTTGGAATCACTGGTATGGTGTCTGGCCAGCTTAGGACTGATGCAGAGTTGACGTACACAGGTATATTGCAGGAAAATATACCTAACTGGCCAAGTTTCTTCAGATGTCATTTTACCACTAAATATGGTGACAATTACAAAGTAGTTTGGTTGTGTTGTTTTATTGACATTTGAGCATATGGTGGATTTTTTTTTTAACTCTGACAAAGCATTATTTGACTATGGCAGTAAAAGAGTGAACTTTATATTTTGAAGGTTTTGTGTGAAAATGTCCTTATTCTTGGACGCAGAGAGCTTTCTTGGAGTGTTGGCTCATGCTGTTGGTGCTGCATGGGAATGAGAAACTCAGCAAGGCTCCAACACACAGCAGATTATTTATTTAAAACAAATCTCCATTGCAAAATATCTAATTACTTGATATACTGTGGATATGTTCATTAATTATTTATTTATGTATTTGGTACGGTTTTGTGCACTATGGGGGCAGCGATGTTCCAGACTGTCAGTGTGAATGCTGTTGTGATTTGTGGTTGTAGATTGTAACTCACTGTAATGTCACTTTGTGTTTGCATTAAGTTGAATTAGACAAACCATGTGCCTGGCTGTAAGTAGCTGTTTAACTGCAATTGTCGGGCCATCAAAGTACTTAACATGCTTTTACCCCCCTCCACACAGATGCACAACTTCCCCCCCAATCCATCGTTTTGCTCTCAGAGGTTTTTGTGGCCGGACGGTTATTATACTGACGGTTCCTATCACAGCCTTCATACTTTAGTTCCTGTTCTCTCTTCAGTTAACAGGTTCTTTAAAATTTCAGGTTTGTGAAAACCCTGGAGTTATGCTTTGATGCATCCTAACTACATTAGCTGTTTGAAGCAGGATGTGCTTTGTGTGAGAATTCCTTTAATTTGCAGACTTTGTATTATGTACAGTACTGTGCAAAAAATCTTAGGCATGGTAGAAAACCCATAAAGCAATAAATAAATACCCAGGATAATTCCAAGCATCCAAATACAAGTATGAACTAATTTGTAGCAAAATAATAATTAAAATCTAAACTAAATAAAATAAATATGTTGTGCAGTGGTCGGCACACTTCCAATAACCGATAATTACCGAAGATAAAGTTTTCATTATCGGATTATCTTTTCAGATAACTCTGAAAACCATTATTGGACTAATTATCTTCCGATGAATTTGTGTCTGATAATTTTTAGACCGTTAACGTGGTAAACAAAGATGTGTAGTTCTACCCTCTGCAAACAGAGTAGAGCTGGTTCTAGAAGAAACCACTCTATCCTCTGCAGGCAAAGGAGAACTAATGACCAAAGGAAAAAAGAAACATTTCTTTTAATACCATACTGATATGTGGCCAATATCACCCAAGTCAACCAGAGGCATACATTTTTAACTTATGGTTCAAATTTTAACCAAACTTATTTCGGACAAGTTATTTAAATTAACGTCACTTCTGAAGTTTTATAAAGTGAAAATATCAGATATATGTTTTAGTTTTAAAGTAATGCGCTAAGTTTTAAGGTTTAGTGTGGGCATGCTGTGCCCAGCAGTGCATTATGGGTGATAGGGTAATCTCAGTACGTTCATGACAGGAGAATGCATTTGAGACACTCTGATCAGGACAACAGCATTAAACTCTCGTGCCTAAAACTCTTGAGAATATATTCTCTGGGTTTATAGATGTTGTTTTTGTGTTTGCTTTTATTAAATTCCACGCATTTTAAACGTAGCAAGTAGAAAAACAGATTATCTGGAATTTTGTCTTTGCAAGTTTTCAAGGTTTCTACTGCCATATACTGGCCAGTAGTGTTCATGGCAGTGCTCAGGCTGGGCAGACACTGTACCAGAGAACCGCACGGTGTAAAAGTTCAGAGCGCACGATTTATGTTCTCACACACATTGTACGTTCAAAAACCACACGTCGGACTCGTGTTTCCAGAGGCAAAACGTAATCAGAAGCCTTTTTTTTCAAACTTAATTTACAAAAACTCTCGATGGGAGACATCAAAGTAAAAAAACAAACAAACAAAACAAACAAAAAAACATTACAAGACAGGTCTGCGGTGTTTGCACAGGCACAAGAATATCAAACAGGTTTGATTTTCATCTGACTATACGATCGCCGATCAGGAGGTGGTCGTGAGATGTTAAACGCAGCTTGTTACTCCATGTATACTAAACGATACAGGACACGCGATTAACCTGAAACTCAATGCGATCTAAAAACATTAAAAGATATATGTTATATCTTAACTTTGCACAAATGACAGAATTGACATTAATTGAGTTATTCTATCAGTATTCATTTTATTTACACCAAACCATAACTCAGCAGGGCTTTATTTTCCAAGACCACCTGACGGCAGCTCTGTGATTGAGTAGAGTTGAGCTTTCTGGCTTTTCTCAGTTGCATCTGTGCTGGAAGCCATGAAGTAAACAGGAACTTCCAGCAGGGGGCAGAACACTCAAAGACAGAAGTGCTGACTCATTGTTTTGGTCTCTTGTTGCTTTTGATGTTTCCAAAAGTGATTTTGGTGTTAAAGCTCAAAATCAGCTTGTTAGTAGTTGTAAGTATACCGGAGACAACACTGGAATTTATCAGTTATCTGGAATTTATCGGTTATCTGTAACTTCCGATACATTTTTGTGTGGTTTATCGTTTAAACTTTATCAAAGATAACTTTTTAGTTATTTGATTATCTGTTATCGAAGTTAATTTTTTGTTTATTTATTTATTTTTATTATTTTTTTATTTTATTTTAATTTTTTATCTGTGCCCACCACTGATGTTGTGTGACTTTTCTTGGAAGACAAATCCTTCTTGGTGAATTATCCCATGGTTTTACAAGAACATCATGTCGATCAAAAGCGTAACCAGGGGGATATTTTTAATTTAAATCCTTCGCAAAACATTCCACACAGAGTGGCAGCTGAAACAAGGATTAAAAACAATTAATCAAATGAACAAAATGCTTCACGACATTGATTAAAAGTTCTAAATTTGCTAAATTACTTTGGAAATGCTTGAGACATAACTAATCTTTTCTGAACTATTTCCTTCAGAAAAGATTAAACATTTCAAATATGAGCGAAAACAGTAGATGACGACTTACACCACAAAATCATGAACTGTTGTAAAAATCAATCAATCAATCAATCAACTTTTTTCTTATATAGCGCCAAATCACAACAAACAGTTGCCCCAAGGCGCTCCATATTGTAAGGCAAGGCCATACAATAATTATGAAAAACCCCAACGGTCAAAACGACCCCCTATGAGCAAGCACCTGGCCACAGTGGGAAGGAAAAACTCCCCTTTAACAGGAAGAAACCTCCAGCAGAACCAGGCCCAGGGAGGGGCAGTCCTCTGCCGAGACTGGTTGGGGCTGAGGGAAAGAACCAGGAAAAAGACATGCCGAGAAGGGGGGCAGAGATCGATCACTAATGATTAAATGCAGAGTGATGCATACGGAGCAAAAGAGAAAGAAACAGTGCATCATGGGAACCCCCCCACAGTCTACGTCTAAAGCAACATAACCAAGGGATGGTCCAGGGTCAAAATGTTGGAGCTCTGACAGAGTGACCATCGGGGTTCTTACCTCCCTGACTGAGGCCCTTCTTTCCCGATCATTCGGTTTAAACGGACGGCCAGATCTAGGAAGAGTCCTGGTGGATCCAAACGTTTTCCATTTACGGATGATGGAGGCCACTGTGCTTATTGAGACCTTCAAAGCAGCAGAAATGTTTCTGTACCCTTCTTCAGATTTGAGCCTGGAGACAATGCTGCCTCTGAGCCAGTGGCAGTTGCTGGTCTTTCAACGAGAAGAAGCTCACTGTCGGCTTACATCACAAAATTTGTCAATTTATTTTTATGTAAATGCAAATATGTGTGAGTGGCCGGCTGCGGTGTTTACCGAGCCCGCAGACTCAGTAAGCGCATAGGAGGCAGTGTTAGCAATCGCAGTGATGCTGACCGGTGCCGCGACCGACCCGCCTGATAAGGACGCAATGCTCTGTAAAAAAAAAAAAAAAGCATGCAAAATTGCACTCAAAAAAAAATCTGCAAAACTGCGACGCCGCGAAAGGTGAACCGCGTTATAGTGAGGGACCACTGTATCTCAAAATAACTGTCAATCAAAATGGGATTCAGCCAGAACTCCAGCGTCCAGGCCCGCCCACAGCTCCATTCACCCCCAGAGACGTTCAGCATCCGGGGGCATCCGGGGGTGGAACAAAATCGTGGCATTTATCCAATGACTGTTGAGTTTTGAGGCAATGAAAAAAACCTTTCCAGACAGTCCCATTGAAGTGAACGGACACTCGGCTTCTACAGGAAAATGCACTGACCACAGACCCTATGAGAAAAAGATTTATGAGAAGTTAACAAAATAGAGTCAGTTGATTTGTGATAAGTAGCTGATTCTGAACAAACTCATTTTCAAAATGAACGTGTTCTAATGCATTTGTAGTCAATGAAATGTTAACAAACTGTACCTATTTGACCACTTAATTTTTTGACAATTTAGGTGAAGCTGAGCTTCCCTTGCAGTCTTAGAGAAACCATCTTTGCTCTGATGTCGACAGACAATTCCTTTGACTTCATGCTTGGTTTGTGCTCTGACATGCACTGTCAACTGTGTGCCCTTATATGTAGACGTGTGTGCCTTTGTAAATCATGTCCAGTCAACTGAATTTACCCGAGGTGAACTCCAATTAAGCTGTAGAAACATCTCAAGGATGCTCAGTGGAAACAGGATGCACCTGAGCTCAGTTCTGAGCTTCATGGCAACGGCTGTGAATACTTATGTATGTGTGGTTTCTTAGTTTCTTTATTTTTAATACATTTACAAAAATCTGAAAAAACCCTTTTTCACATTGTCATTATGTGGTGTTGTGTAATTTGAAAAAAAAAAAAAAATCTGGAATAAGGCTGTAACATAAGAAAATGTGGAAAAAGTGAAGTGCTGTGAATAATTTCCGGATGCACTGTAAGTAGGACACGGCTGATTGATGCAGGTGTGCCGCAACCACAGGTGTAGATGATGATCAGCTCCACAGGCAGGAAAAGCACAGGAAGGAGGGGGGAGAAAAACAAAAGTAGTCAGACCAATTCTCCACACCACAACAGAGCCACTTGCTTCAGGACATGATTCACTATTTTGAAAATGATAAAAACAACAAATGAGCAACAGGTTACTTAATTTCAAATCAAATCAATTTTATTTATATAGCACCAAATCACATATCTCTCTCTCTAATCTCTAATAGTTAAAATTTTATTAGCAAAGAAAGTCATGAAGTCATTACTAGTTAAAGTTAAAGGAATACTCGGCTCAATAGAGCTCTGACTCTTTGTCAGCCTGGCTACAGTGCTGAAAAGAAACCTGGGGTTGTTCTTATTTTCTTCAATTAGTCAATCAATCAATCAATTTTTTTATATAGCGCCAAATCACAACGAACAGTTGCCCCAAGGCGCCTTATATTGTAAGGCAAGGCCATACAACAATTATGTAAAACCCCAACGGTCAAAACGACCCCCTGTGAGCAAGCACTTGGCTACAGTGGGAAGGAAAACTCCCTTTTAACAGGAAGAAACCTCCAGCAGAACCAGGCTCAGGGAGGGGCAGTCTTCTGCTGGGACTGGTTGGGGCTGAGGGAGAGAACCAAGAAAAAGACATGCTGTGGAGGGGAGCAGAGATCGATCACTAATGATTAAATGCAGAGTGGTGCATACAGAGCAAAAAGAGAAAGAAACAGTGCATCATGGGAACCCCCCAGCAGTCTACGTCTATAGCAGCATAACTAAGGGATGGTTCAGGGTCACCTGATCCAGCCCTAACTATAAGCTTTAGCAAAAAGGAAAGTTTTAAGCCTAATCTTAAAAGTAGAGAGGGTGTCTGTCTCCCTGATCTGAATTGGGAGCTGGTTCCACAGGAGAGGAGCCTGAAAGCTGAAGGCTCTGCCTCCCATTCTACTCTTACAAACCCTAGGAACTACAAGTAAGCCTGCAGTCTGAGAGCAAAGCGCTCTATTGGGGTGATATGGTACTACGAGGTCCCTAAGATAAGATGGGACCTGATTATTCAAAACCTTATAAGTAAGAAGAAGAATTTTAAATTCTATTCTAGAATTAACAGGAAGCCAATGAAGAGAGGCCAATATGGGTGAGATATGCTCTCTCCTTCTAGTCCCCGTCAGTACTCTAGCTGCAGCATTTTGAATTAACTGAAGGCTTTTTAGGGAGCTTTTAGGACAACCTGATAATAATGAATTACAATAGTCCAGCCTAGAGGAAATAAATGCATGAATTAGTTTTTCAGCATCACTCTGAGACAAGACCTTTCTGATTTTAGAGATATTGCGTAAATGCAAAAAAGCAGTCCTACATATTTGTTTAATATGCGCTTTGAATGACATATCCTGATCAAAAATGACTCCAAGATTTCTCACAGTATTACTAGAGGTCAGGGTAATGCCATCCAGAGTAAGGATCTGGTTAGACACCATGTTTCTAAGATTTGTGGGGCCAAGTACAATAACTTCAGTTTTATCTGAGTTTAAAAGCAGGAAATTAGAGGTCATCCATGTCTTTATGTCTGTAAGACAATCCTGCAGTTTAGCTAATTGGTGTGTGTCCTCTGGCTTCATGGCTAGATAAAGCTGGGTATCATCTGCGTAACAATGAAAATTTAAGCAATACCGTCTAATAATACTGCCTAAGGGAAGCATGTATAAAGTAAATAAAATTGGTCCTAGCACAGAACCTTGTGGAACTCCATAATTAACTTTAGTCTGTGAAGAAGATTCCCCATTTACATGAACAAATTGTAATCTATTAGACAAATATGATTCAAACCACCGCAGCGCAGTGCCTTTAATACCTATGGCATGCTCTAATCTCTGTAATAAAATTTTATGGTCAACAGTATCAAAAGCAGCACTGAGGTCTAACAGAACAAGCACAGAGATGAGTCCACTGTCCGAGGCCATAAGAAGATCATTTGTAACCTTCACTAATGCTGTTTCTGTACTATGATGAATTCTAAAACCTGACTGAAACTCTTCAAATAGACCATTCCTCTGCAGATGATCAGTTAGCTGTTTTACAACTACCCTTTCAAGAATTTTTGAGAGAAAAGGAAGGTTGGAGATTGGCCTATAATTAGCTAAGATAGCTGGGTCAAGTGATGGCTTTTTAAGTAATGGTTTAATTACTGCCACCTTAAAAGCCTGTGGTACATAGCCAACTAACAAAGATAGATTGATCATATTTAAGATCGAAGCATTAAATAATGGTAGGGCTTCCTTGAGCAGCCTGGTAGGAATGGGGTCTAATAAACATGTTGATGGTTTGGATGAAGTAACTAATGAGAATAACTCAGACAGAACAATCGGAGAGAAAGAGTCTAACCAAATACCGGCATCACTGAAAGCAGCCAAAGATATCGATACGTCTTTGGGATGGTTATGAGTAATTTTTTCTCTAATAGTTAAAATTTTGTTAGCAAAGAAAGTCATGAAGTCATTACTAGTTAAAGTTAATGGAATACTCAGCTCAATAGAGCTCTGACTCCCTGTCAGCCTGGCTACAGTGCTGAAAAGAAACCTGGGGTTGTTCTTATTTTCTTCAATTAGTGATGAGTAGAAAGATGTCCTAGCTTTACGGAGGGCTTTTTTATAGAGCAACAGACTCTTTTTCCAGGCTAAGTGAAGATCTTCTAAATTAGTGAGACGCCATTTCCTCTCCAACTTACGGGTTATCTGCTTTAAGCTACGAGTTTGTGAGTTATACCACGGAGTCAGACACTTCTGATTTAAAGCTCTCTTTTTCAGAGGAGCTACAGCATCCAAAGTTGTCTTCAATGAGGATGTAAAACTACTGACGAGATACTCTATCTCCCTTACAGAGTTTAGGTAGCTACTCTGCACTGTGTTGGTATATGGCATTAGAGAACATAAAGAAGGAATCATATCCTTAAACCTAGTTACAGCGCTTTCTGAAAGACTTCTAGTGTAATGAAACTTATTCCCCACTGCTGGGTAGTCCATCAGAGTAAATGTAAATGTTATTAAGAAATGATCAGACAGAAGGGAGTTTTCAGGGAATACTGTTAAGTCTTCTATTTCCATACCATAAGTCAGAACAAGATCTAAGATATGATTAAAGTGGTGGGTGGACTCATTTACTTTTTGAGCAAAGCCAATAGAGTCTAATAATAGATTAAATGCAGTGTTGAGGCTGTCATTCTCAGCATCTGTGTGGATGTTAAAATCGCCCACTATAATTATCTTATCTGAGCTAAGCACTAAGTCAGACAAAAGGTCTGAAAATTCACAGAGAAACTCACAGTAACGACCAGGTGGACGATAGATAATAACAAATAACACTGGTTTTTGGGACTTCCAATTTGGATGGACAAGACTAAGAGACAAGCCTTCAAATGAATTAAAGCTCTGTCTGGGTTTTGGATTAATTAATAAGCTGGAATGGAAGATTGCTGCTAATCCTCCACCCCGGCCCGTGCTACGAGCATTCTGACAGTTAGTGTGACTCGGGGGTGTTGACTCATTTAAACTAACATATTCATCCTGCTGTAACCAGGTTTCTGTTAGGCAGAATAAATCAATATGTTGATCAATTATTATATCATTTACCAACAGGGACTTAGAAGAGAGAGACCTAATGTTTAATAGACCACATTTAACTGTTTTAGTCTGTGGTGCAGTTGAAGGTGCTATATTATTTTTTCTTTTTGAATTTTTATGCTTAAATAGATTTTTGCTGGTTATTGGTAGTCTGGGAGCAGGCACCGTCTCTACGGGGATGGGGTAATGAGGGGATGGCAGGGGGAGAGAAGCTGCAGAGAGGTGTGTAAGACTACAACTCTGCTTCCTGGTCCCAACCCTGGATAGTCACGGTTTGGAGGATTTAAGAAAATTGGCCAGATTTCTAGAAATGAGAGCTGCTCCATCCAAAGTGGGATGGATGCCGTCTCTCCTAACAAGACCAGGTTTTCCCCAGAAGCTTTGCCAATTATCTATGAAGCCCACCTCATTTTTTGGACACCACTCAGACAGCCAGCAATTCAAGGAGAACATGCGGCTAACATGTCACTCCCGGTCCGATTGGGGAGGGGCCCAGAGAAAACTACAGAGTCCGACATTGTTTTTGCAAAGTTACACACCGATTTAATGTTAATTTTAGTGACCTCCGATTGGCGTAACCGGGTGTCATTACTGCCGACGTGAATTACAATCTTACCAAATTTACGCTTAGCCTTAGCCAGCAGTTTCAAATTTCCTTCAATGTCGCCTGCTCTGGCCCCCGGAAGACAATTGACTATGGTTGCTGGTGTCGCTAACTTCACATTTCTCAAAACAGAGTCGCCAATAACCAGAGTTTGATCCTCGGCGGGTGTGTCGTCGAGTGGGAAAAAACGGTTAGAGATGTGAACGGGTTGGCGGTGTACACGGGGCTTCTGTTTAGGGCTATGCTTCCTCCTCACAGTCACCCAGTCAGCCTGCTTTCCCGGCTGCTCGGGATCTGCCAGGGGGGAACTAACGGCGGCTAAGCTACCTTGGTCCGCACCGACTACAGGGGCCTTGCTAGCTGTAGAATTTTCCACGGTGCGGAGCCGAGTCTCCAATTCGCCCAGCCTGGCCTCCAAAGCTACGAATAAGCTACACTTATTACAAGTACCATTACTGCTAAAGGAGGCCGAGGAATAACTAAACATTTCACACCCAGAGCAGAAAAGTGCGGGAGAGACAGGAGAAGCCGCCATGCTAAATCGGCTAAGAGCTAGTAGCTACGCTAAGCTAGCGGATTCCTAAAATCACGCAAAGTGAATAATGTGTAAATAATTTAGAGGTGATTCAGCAGAAGGAGTGCTTTAGTTAAGGCACGCAAAGATTACACTGGGAAACAAATCGTAATCTAGATAACTAGATCAATCTAACTGCGCAGATTAAACAGCTAACAGATACAGAAAAACACCGCTGTGCTCCGGAACAGGAAGTGATACAATACCGCAGTGAGAGCCAACCACCAGTAGAGGCAATTAGTGATGTGTTGTAAGATGTCCTAGCTTTACAGAGGGCTTTTTTTTTTTATAGAGCAACAGACTCTTTTTCCAGGCTAAGTGAAGATCTTCTAAATTAGTGAGACGCCATTTCAACAATAAGTCAATATTTCAAAAATGCTTGAAACACTACACAAACGACTTGTTTCAGAAAATAACCCAGCGTTTCAAAAAGGCAAAAATATCAAACAGGTTATTTCAGAAAATTATTTCATGTTTCAAAATGCTGGAAGTAATAATAGAATTTTAATATGCTCAAAAAACACAAAATTAACCAGTTGACTCAGAAAACGATTCAGTATTTCAATAATGTTCAAAACACTAAATCAAATCAAATCAATTTTATTTATATAGCGCCAAATCACATATCTCTCTCTCTAATCTCTAATAGTTAAAATTTTATTAGCAAAGAAAGTCATGAAGTCATTACTAGTTAAAGTTAAAGGAATACTCGGCTCAATAGAGCTCTTTGTCAGCTTGGATACAGTGCTGAAAAGAAACCTGGGGTTGTTCTTATTTTCTTCAATTAGTGATGAGTTGTAAGATGTCCTAGCTTTATGGAGGGCTTTTTTATAGAGCAACAGACTCTTTTTCCAGGCTAAGTGAAGATCTTCTAAATTAGTGAGACGCCATTTCAACAATAAGTCAATATTTCAAAAATGCTTGAAACACTACACAAATGACTTGTTTCAGAAAATAACCCAGCGTTGCAAAAAGGCAAAAATATTAAACAGGTTATTTCAGAAAATTATTTCATGTTTCAAAATGCTGGAAGTAATAATAGAATTTTAATATGCTCAAAAAACACAAAATTAACCAGTTGACTCAGAAAACGATTCAGTATTTCAATAATGTTCAAAACACTAAATCAAATCAAATCAATTTTATTTATATAGCGTCAAATCACAACAAACAGTTGCCCCAAGGCGCTTTATATTGTAAGGCAAAGCCATACAATAATTACGGAAAAACCCCAACGGTCAAAACGAGAGCAAGCACTTGGCGACAGTGGGAAGGAAAAACGCACTTTTAACAGGAAGAAACCTCCAGCAGAACCAGGCTCAGGGAGGGGCAGTCTTCTGCTGGGACTGGTTGGGGCTGAGGGAGAGAACCAGGAAAAAGACATGCTGTGGAGGGGAGCAGAGATCAATCACTAATGATTAAATGCAGAGTGGTGCGTACAGAGCAAAAAGAGAAAGAAACACTCAGTGCATCATGGGAACCCCCCAGCAGTCTAAGTCTATAGCAGCATAACTAAGGTTAAGGGTGGTTCAGGGTCACCTGATCCAGCCTTAACTATAAGCTTTAGCAAAAAGGAAAGTTTTAAGCCTAATCTTAAAAGTAGAGACGGTGTCTGTCTCCCTGATCCGAACTGGGAGCTGGTTCCACAGGAGAGGAGCCTGAAAGCTGAAGGCTCTGCCTCCCATTCTACTCTTACAAACCCTAGGAACTACAAGTAAGCCTGCAGTCTGAGAGCGAAGCGCTCTATTGGGGTGATATGGTACTATGGGGTCCCTAAGATAAGATGGGACCTGATTATTCAAAACCTTATAAGTAAGAAGAAGAATTTTAAATTCTATTCTAGAATTAACAGGAAGCCAATGAAGAGAAGCCAATATGGGTGAGATATGGTCTCTCCTTCTAGTCCCTGTCAGTACTCTAGCTGCAGCATTTTGAATTAACTGAAGGCTTTTCAGGGAACGTTAAGGACAACCTGATAATAATGAATTACAATAGTCCAGCCTAGAGGAAATAAATGCATGAATTAGTTTTTCAGCATCACTCTGAGACAAGACCTTTCTAATTTTAGAGATATTGCGCAAATGCAAAAAAGCAGTCCTACATATTTGTTTAATATGCGCATTGAATGACATATCCTGATCAAAAATGACTCCAAGATTTCTCACAGTATTACTAGAGGTCAGGGTAATGCCATCCAGAGTAAGGTTCTGGTTAGACACCATGTTTCTAAGATTTGTGGGGCCAAGTACAATAACTTCAGTTTTATCTGAGTTTAAAAGCAGGAAATTAGAGGTCATCCATGTCTTTATGTCTGTAAGACAATCCTGCAGTTTAGCTAATTGGTGTGTGTCCTCTGGCTTCATGGATAGATAAAGCTGGGTATCATCTGCGTAACAATGAAAATTTAAGCAATGCTGTCTAATATTACTGCCTAAGGGAACATGTATAAAGTGAATAACATTGGTCCTAGCACAGAACCTTGTGGAACTCCATAATTAACCTTAGTATGTGAAGAAGATTCCCCATTTACATGAACAAATTGTAATCTATTAGATAAATATGATTCAAACCACCGCAGCGCAGTGCCTTTAATACCTATGGCATGCTCTAATCTCTGTAATAAAATTTTATGGTCAACAGTATCAAAAGCTGCACTGAGGTCTAACAGGACGAGCACAGAGATGAGTCCACTGTCTGAGGCCATAAGAAGATCATTTGTAACCTTCACTAATGCTGTTTCTGTACTATGATGAATTCTAAAACCTGACTGAAACTCTTCAAATAGACCATTCCTCTGCAGATGATCAGTTAGCTGTTTTACAACTACCCTTTCAAGAATTTTTGAGAGAAAAGGAAGGCTGGAGATTGGCCTATAATTAGCTAAGATAGCTGGGTCAAGTGATGGCTTTTTAAGTAATGGTTTAATTACTGCCACCTTAAAAGCCTGTGGTACATAGCCAACTAATAAAGATAGATTGATCATATTTAAGATCGAAACATTAATTAATGGTAGGGCTTCCTTGAGCAGCCTGGTAGGAATGGGGTCTAATAGACATGTTGATGGTTTGGAGGAAGTAACTAATGAAAATAACTCAGACAGAACAATCGGAGAGAAAGAGTCTAACCAAATACCGGCATCACTGAAAGCAGCCAAAGATAACAATATGTCTTTGGGATGGTTATGAGTAATTTTTTCTCTAATAGTTAAATTTTATTAGCAAAGAAAGTCATGAAGTCATTACTAGTTAAAGGAATACTCGGCTCAATAGAGCTCTGACTCTTTGTCAGCCTGGCTACAGTGCTGAAAAGAAACCTGGGGTTGTTCTTATTTTCTTCAATTAGTGATGAGTAGTAAGATGTCCTAGCTTTACGGAGGGCTTTTTTATAGAGCAACAGACTCTTTTTCCAGGCTAAGTGAAGATCTTCTAAATTAGTGAAATGCCATTTCCTCTCCAATTTACGGGTTATCTGCTTTAAGCTGCGAGTTTGAGAGTTATACCACGGAGTCAGGCACTTCTGATTTAAGGCTGTCTTTTTCAGAGGAGCTACAGCATCCAAAGTTGTCTTCAATGAGGATGTAAAACTACTGACGAGATACTCTATCTCACTCACAGAGTTTAGGTAGCTACTCTGCACTGTGTTGGTATATGGCATTAGAGAACATAAAGAAGGAATCATATCCTTAAACCTAGTTACAGCACTTTCTGAAAGACTTCTACTGTAATGAAACTTATTCCCCACTGCTGGTTAGTCCATCAGAGTAAATGTTATTAAGAAATGATCAGACAGAAGGGAGTTTTCAGGGAATACTGTTAAGTCTTCAATTTCCATACCATAAGTCAGAACAAGATCTAAGATATGATTAAAGTGGTGGGTGGACTCATTTACATTTTGAGCAAAGCCAATTGAGTCTAACAATAGATTAAATGCAGTGCTGAGGCTGTCATTCTCAGCATCTGTGTGGATGTTAAAATCACCCACTATAATTATCTTATCTGAGCTAAGCACTAAGTCAGACAAAAGGTCTGAAAATTCACAGAGAAACTCACAGTAACGACCAGGTGGACGATAGATAATAACAAATAAAACTGGTTTTTGGGACTTCCAATTTGGATGGACAAGACTAAGAGTCAAGCTTTGAAATGAATTAAAGCTCTGTCTGGGTTTTGGATTAATTAATAAGCTGGAATGGAAGACTGCTGCTAATCCTCCCCCTCGGCCTGTGCTACGAGCATTCTGACAGTTAGTGTGACTCGGGGGTGTTGACTCATTTAAACTAACATATTCATCCTGCTGTAACCAGGTTTCTGTAAGGCAGAATAAATCAATATGTTGATCAATTATTATATCATTTACTAACAGGGACTTAGAAGAGAGAGAACTAATGTTTAAAAGACCACATTTAACTGTTTTAGTCTGTGGTGCAGTTGAAGGTGCTATATTATTTTTTCTTTTTGAATTTTTATGCTTAAATAGATTTTTACTGGTTGTTGGTGGTCTGGGAGCAGGCACCGTCTCTACGGGGATGGGGTAATGAGGGGATGGCAGGGGGAGAGAAGCTGCAGAGAGGTGTGTAAGACTACAACTCTGCTTCCTGGTCCCAACCCTGGATAGTCACAGTTTGGAGGATTTAATAAAATTGGCCAGATTTCTAGAAATGAGAGCTGCTCCATCCAAAGTGGGATGGATGCCGTCTCTTCTAACAAGACCAGGTTTTCCCCAGAAGCTTTGCCAATTATCTATGAAGCCCACCTCATTTTTTGGACACCACTCAGACAGCCAGCAATTCAGGGAGAACATGCAGCTAAAGATGTCACTCCCGGTCCGATTGGGGAGGGGCCCAGAGAAAACTACAGAGTCCGACATTGTTTTTGCAAAGTTACACACCGATTCAATGTTAATTTTAGTGACCTCCGATTGGCGTAACCGGGTGTCATTACTGCCGACGTGAATTACAATCTTACGCTTAGCCTTAGCCAGCAGTTTCAAATTTCCTTCAATGTCGCCTGCTCTGGCCCCCGGAAGACAATTGACTATGGTTGCTGGTGTCGCTAACTTCACATTTCTCAAAACAGAGTTGCCAATAACCAGAGTTTGATCCT
Source organism: Thalassophryne amazonica (assembly GCF_902500255.1). Classification (NCBI taxonomy): domain Eukaryota; kingdom Metazoa; phylum Chordata; class Actinopteri; order Batrachoidiformes; family Batrachoididae; genus Thalassophryne; species Thalassophryne amazonica. The sequence continues at coordinate 84,773,467 of NC_047108.1, forward strand.
CGGTAGGTGTGTCGCCGAGTGGGGAAAAACGGTTAGAAATGTGAACGGGTTGGCGGTGTACACAGGGCTTCTGTTTAGAACTATGCTTCCTCCACACAGTCACCCAGCCGGCCTGCTTTCCCGGCTGCTCGGGATCTGCTGGAAGGGAACTAACGGCGGCTAAGCTACCTTGGTCCGCACCGACTATAGGGGCCTGGCTAGCTCTAGAATTTTCCACGGTGCGGAGCCGAGTCTCCAATTCGCCCAGCCTGGCCTCCAAAGCTACGAATAAGCTACACTTATTACAAGTACCATTACTGCTAAAGGAGGCCGAGGAATAACTAAACATTTCACACCCAGAGCAGAAAAGTGCGGGAGAAACAGGAGAAGCCGCCATGCTAAACCGTCTAAGAGCTAATAGCTGCGCTAAGCTAGCGGATTCCTAAAAACACACAAAGTGAATAATGTGTAAATAATTTAGAGGTGATTCAGCAGAGAGAGTGCTTTAGTTAAGGCACGTGAAGATTACACTGTGAAACAAATCGTTTCGTTATCTAGTTATCTAGATCAATCTAACTGCGCAGATTAAACAGCTAACAGATACAGCAAAACATTGCTGTGCTCCGGAACAGGAAGTGATACAATACTGCAGTGAGAGCCAACCACCAGTAGAGGCAAGCAAGAGTCACCCAGAGGTAGATTGTTTAGAGAGCAAGTCAATGAAACCATTCATGTGTTGGGTCTAGACTCTGGTTAAGTCAACTGGTTAAATTAACCAGTTGACTCAGAAAATGATTCAGTATTTCAATAATGTTCAAAACACAAAATGAACCAGTTGACTCAGAAAACAATTCAGTATTTCAATAATATTCAAAGCACTAAATGAACCAGTTGACTCAGAAAACAGTTCAGTATTTCAATAATGCTCAAAACACAAAATGAAGCAGTTGACTCAGAAAATGATTCAGTATTTCAATAATGTTCACAAGACTAAATGAAGCAGTTGACTCAGAAAACAATTCAGTATTTCAATAATGCTCAAAACACAAAATGAACCAGTTGACTCATAAAATGATTCAGCATTTCAATAATGTTCAAAACACTAAATGAACCAGTTGACTCAGAAAATGAATCAGTATTTCAATAATGTTCACAAGACTAAATGAAGCAGTTGACTCAGAAAACGATTCAGTATATCAATAATGTTCAAAACACTAAATGAACCAGTTGACTCAGAAAACGATTCAGTTTTTCAATAATGCTCAAAACACAAAATGAACCAGTTGACTCATAAAATGATTCAGCATTTCAATAATGTTCAAAACACTAAATGAACCAGTTGACTCAGAAAATGAATCAGTATTTCAATAATGTTCAAAACACTAAATGAACCAGTTGACTCAGAAAATGATTCAGTATTTCACTAATGCTCAGAACACTAAATGAACCAGTTGCTTTAGAAAATGATCCACTCTTTCAAAATTGCTCAAAACACTGAGACAAGTACATCACAAAACTGATTCATGGTTGCTGAATGCCTGAAGTACTGTCCCAGAAATATCTCAAGGACGGAACTCTCCCAAAATTTTTCTTGGAAGATTTACTTGTTGCGCCTTACATTTTGATCAGTTAATTAATCATTGATTATTATTTCCTGTTGTCTCTGCAGATTCATCAATTGTGTTTTAAACCTACAAAGTAATCTGGGTTTTCTTGTAACCCTTTAATGTATATTAAAGTCCATACGTATTTGGGCAGTGACACTATTTTGCAATGTCTAGATACACCACCACAATGGAACTGAAATAAAGCAATCAAGGTATGCATGTATCTGGACTTTCAGCTTTGAGTCAAGTGGTTTAACAGCGGTGACAAAAATAACAAATAACAAAACAAAAATCATATTAACCATTTATGAATTATGGCCATTTTGTATGGATATATTTAATGCATATATTACACATATGTATATTAGAGCCCCTTCACACATAGTACGAATAAGTACAAATCAGTTCGACTCATGGCAGGCATGCACGATCCCGGTGCAACAGTGTTGTGCATGCAATGGTGTTGTGCAAGTAGGAACACAGTGCGAGCAGCTGTACCACATCGCGCCGCTGATGTGGAGGAAAATAAAATAAAAACCAGCTGTATAATTTGTGAATATCTCTGGGTTGATATAAATAATAAATAAAAGGGGACACAATACAGAACCCCGAGGTTAAATAACTCTGGTTAATTAAAAAATAAATGCCTCTCATGGGATTCAAACCAGGAAGCTCTGATTACCACTGTGCTACAATCACTGTCTTTTAACAGGAGCATGAAATGGCTAAAATCAACAAGCAGATAAACATATTTTTTTAAAAAGAGAAAAAAGTGCGCAGCGTTTGTTACGGCATATTTCTGCTGATACGTGACTGAAAGTGGCATATTTGTCACACTGTTGGCTTGTCCCACAGCGTGCCGCTCACAGCCCTCATGGTCCGACACGTGTGTCCTGTCAGACAGATGTGACATTCAGATTGCCTGCTGCATGTTCACATGAACTGACGGTCCGTTTCTCCAGCCCATCGCAAAAGCGATATATGTTTTTATGTATTTCCACATGATGACAGCAAGCACATACACACACATGCGTGTACATCAAAACACGTGACGTGTTCTGCAGCTGTGACGTCCAGAACTGGAGATGTCTCAACAGCTGTTGGGAGCCAGCCACACCCCCTGTCCTGTCAGCGCACAGACTGAGATGTCACTCTCTGATTAGATGAAAGGTGCCTCGCCTGCTGGGGGGAGCACGAACCACATGCACACGTGTTGGGGGGAGCCGACACTCTGGCACACCACATGTGCACTTGACAACTCCACAGTTGTGGGGGCACTTAGACATATTTCACATCCAGCTTGACAGTGATCGTCTACTGACTGTTGTCATGTTAATAGCATGAATGGCCACACATTTTCTAAATGAGCAGTGTTTGTTGTTCGTGTGTATCACCTGGAATTTGGCCCAACACCTGCCGTAAGAGGGTTCGAATGGGCTCTCATAGCGCACACTCTGTCTTTCAGTTGCTGGTGTGCGCAAATAGTTGTTATAACAGGTGTACGACGTCTTGGAAGCAGCTACGATTTTACATGTATTGCATACGATTCCTGCTTCATACGCACTTCATGCACAATTCGACCACATTCGTACTATGTGGGCAGTCTAAGGCACACCTGTGCACTAATCATGGTGTCTAATCAGCATCTTGATATGGCACACCTGTGAGGTGGGATGGATTATCTCAGCAAAGGAGAAGTGCTCACTATCACAGATATAGACTGGTGTGTGAACAATATTTGAGGGAAATGGTGATATTGTGTATGTGGAAAAAGTTTTAGATCTTTGAGTTCATCTCATACAAAATGGGAGCAAAACCAAAAGTGTTGCGTTTATATTTTTGTTGAGTGTATGTTTTTACGTCAGACATGCTTGAAACCTCGTGCGCATGCGTGAGTTTTTCCACGCCTGTTGGTGACGTCATTCGCCTGTGAGCACTCCTTGTGGGAGGAGTCGTCCAGCCCCTCGTCGGAATTCCTTTGTCTGAGAAGTTGCTGAGAGACTGGCTATTTGTTTGATCAAAACTTTTTCTAAACCTGTGAGACACATCGAAGTGGACACGGTTCGAAAAATTAAGCTGGTTTTCAGTGAAAATTTTAACGGCTGATGAGAGATTTTGAGGTGATACTGTCGCTTTAAGGACGTCCCACGGTGCGAGACGTCGTGCAGCGCTCTCAGGCGTTGTCGTCAGCCTGTTTCAAGCTGAAAACCTCCATATTTCAGGCTCTATTGATCCAGGACGTCGTGAGAGAACAGAGAAGTTTCAGAAGAAGTCGGTTTCAGCATTTTATCCGGATATTCCACTGTTAAAGGAGATTTTTTTAATGAAAGACGTGCGGACGGGTCCGCGCGTCGGGACGCAGCCGGCGCGGTGGCACAGGAAAAACACCTCCGTGTTGATAACCATTTGTAAAATCCAGGTGGCTTTTGATGGCTTTCAGTGGAGTGAGTATATGAGAAATTGTTTAACAGCTGGACATGTTCCAACTTGTCCTTAAGGCTTCCAACAGAGGTGTTTTTCCTGTGGCGGAGCGTCGCGGCGGCTGCGAGTCGACGCTGCAATCCGTCCGCACGTCTTTCATTAAAAAAAAATCTCTTAACAGTGGAATATCCGGATAAAATGCTGAAACCGACTTCTTCTGAAACTTCTCTGTTCTCTCACGATGTCCTGGATCAATAGAGCCTGAAATGTGGAGGTTTCAGCTTGAAACAGGCTGACGACGGCGCCTGAGAGCGCTGCGCGATGTCTCGCACCGTGGGAAGTCCTTAAAGCGACAGTATCACCTCAAAATCTCTCATCAGCCATTAAAATTTTCACTGAAAACCAGCTTAATTTTTCGAACCGTGTCCACTTTGATGTGTCTCACAGGTTTAGAAAAAATTTTGATCAAACAAAGCGCCAGTCTCTCAGCAACTTCTCAGACAAAGGAATTCCGACGAGGGGCTGGACGACTCCTCCCACAAGGAGTGCTCACAGGTGAATGACGTCACCGTCAGGCGTGGAAAAACTCACGCATGCGCACGAGGGTTCAAGCATGTCTGACGTAAAAACATATGAATGAAATCCATAGTTTTTGAAAAAAATAAAAAGGAGCTATACTTTATTGACAGACCTCGTATACGAGTATAATGCTCATGACTTGGTAGTACTTGTTTTAGAGAAGTCACAAAAGCTGCATAAGCACTAATATTATTACAGTGATCATGCAATTACACATGTAATTTCAAGTCACAGCATGGCAAGTTGTAGTAAATCAAGTGTCATGGCCAAGCCAAAAACAAGATCTCAGGCTAAAGAATTTGATAAAACCTTTGACAATGGTTTATGTTTTTAAAGTTTTTGAAGAGCATGGCCTCCTCCTAAGTTCTGTTATTCACACAGTGTAACTGAAATAAAACCTTTGACAATGGTTTATGTTTTTAAAGTTTTTGAAGAGCATGGCCTCCTCCTAAGTTCTGTTATTCACACAGTGTGACTGAAATAAAACCTTTGACAATGGTTTATGTTTTTAAAGTTTTTGAAGAGCATGGCCTCCTCCTAAGTTCTGTTATTCACACAGTGTGACTGAAATAAAACCTTTGACAATGGTTTATGTTTTTAAAGTTTTTGAAGAGCATGGCCTCCTCCTAAGTTCTGTTATTCACACAGTGTGACTGAAATAAAACCTTTCAATCAATCAATCAACTTTTTTCTTGTATAGCGCCAAATCACAACAAACAGTTGCCCCAAGGCACTCCACATTGCAAGGCAAGGCCATACAATAATTATGAAACACAGTCTACGTCTAAAGCAACATAACCAAGGGATGGTCCAGGGTCACCCGATCCAGCCCTAACTATAAGCCTTAGCGAAAAGGAAAGTTTTAAGCCTAATCTTAAAAGTAGAGAGGGTATCTGTCTCCCTGATCTGAATTGGGAGCTGGTTCCACAGGAGAGGAGCCTGAAAGCTGAAGGCTCTGCCTCCCATTCTACTCTTACAAACCCTAGGAACTACAAGTAAGCCCGCAGTCTGAGAGCGAAGCGCTCTAATGGGGTAATATGGTACTACGAGGTCCCTAAGATAAGATGGGACCTGATTATTCAAAACCTTATAAGTAAGAAGAAGAATTTTAAATTCTATTCTAGCATTAACAGGAAGCCAATGAAGGGAGGCCAACACGGGTGAGATATGCTCTCTCCTGCTAGTCCCCGTCAGTACTCTAGCTGCAGCATTCTGAACCAACTGAAGGCTTTTTTAGGGAACTTTTAGGACAACCTGATAATAATGAATTACAATAGTCCAGCCTAGAGGAAACAAATGCATGAATTAGTTTTTCAGCATCACTCTGAGACAAGACCTTTCTGATTTTCGAGATATTGCGTAAATGCAAAAAGGCAGTCCTACATATTTGTTTAATATGCGCTTTGAATGACATATCCTGATCAAAAATAACTCCAAGATTTCTCACAGTATTACTAGAGATCAGGGAAATGCCATCCAGAGTAACGATCTGGTTAGACACCATGCTTCTAAGATTTGTGGGGCCAAGTACAATAACTTCAGTTTTATCTGAGTTTAAAAGCAGGAAATTAGAGGTCATCCATGTCTTTATGTCTGTAAGACAATCCTGCAGTTTAGCTAATTGGTGCGTATCCTCTGGCTTCATGGATAGATAAAGCTGGGTATCATCTGCGTAACAATGAAAATTTAAGCAATACCGTCTAATAATACTGCCCAAGGGAAGCATGTATAAAGTGAATAAAATTGGTCCTAGCACAGAACCTTGTGGAACTCCATAATTAACTTTAGTCTGTGAAGAAGATTCCCCATTTACATGAACAAACTGTAATCTATTAGACAAATATGATTCAAACCACCGCAGCGCAATGCCTTTAATACCTATGACATGCTCTAATCTCTGTAATAAAATTTTATGGTCAACAGTATCAAAAGCAGCACTGAGGTCCAACAGAACAAGCACAGAGATAAGTCCACTGTCCGAAGCCATAAGAAGATCATTTGTAACCTTCACTAATGCTGTTTCTGTACTATGATGAATTCTAAAACCTGACTGAAACTCTTCAAATAGACCATTCCTCTGCAGGTGATCAGTTAGCTGTTTTACAACTACCCTCTCAAGAATCTTTGAGAGAAAAGGAAGGTTGGAGATTGGCCTATAATTAGCTAAGATAGCTGGGTCAAGTGATGGCTTTTTAAGTAATGGTTTAATTACTGCCACCTTAAAGGCCTGTGGTACATAACCAACTAACAAAGATAGATTGATCATATTTAAGATTGAAGCATTAAATAATGGTAGGACTTCCCTGAGCAGCCTGGCAGGAATGGGGTCCAACAAGCATGTTGATGGTTTGGATGAAGCAACCAATGAAAATAACTCAGACAGAACAATCGGAGAGAAAGAGTCCAACCAAACACCGGCATCACTGAAAGCAGCCAAAGATAACGATACATCTTTGGGATGGTTATGAGTAATTTTTTCTCTAATAGTCAAAATTTTGTTAGCAAAGAAAGTCATGAAGTCATTACTAGTTAAAGTTAATGGAATACTCAGCTCAATAGAGCTCTGACTCTTCGTCAGCCTGGCTACAGTGCGGAAAAGAAACCTGGGGTTGTTCTTATTTTCTTCAATTAGTGATGAGTAGAAAGATGTCCTAGCTTCACGAAGGGCTTTCTTATAGAGCAACAAACTCTTTTTCCAGGCTAAGTGAAGATCTTCTAAATTAGTGAGACACCATTTCCTCTCCAACTTACGGGTTATCTGCTTTAAGCTACGAGTTTGTGAGTTATACCACGGAGTCAGACACTTCTGATTTAAAGCTCTCTTTTTCAGAGGAGCTACAGCATCCAAAGTTGTCTTCAATGAGGATGTAAAACTATTGACAAGATACTCTAACTCCCTTACAGAGTTTAGGTAGCTACTCTGCTCTGTGTTGGTATATGACATTAGAGAACATAAAGAAGGAATCATATCCTTAAACCTAGTTACAGCGCTTTCTGAAAGACTTCTAATGTAATGAAACTTATTCCCCACTGCAGGGTAGTCCATCAGGGTAAATGTAAATGTTATTAAAAAATGATCAGACAAAAGGGAGTTTTCAGGGAATACTGTTAAGTCTTCTATTTCCATACCATAAGTCAGAACAAGATCTAAAATATGATTAAAGTGGTGGGTGGACTCATTTACTTTTTGAGCAAAGCCAATAGAGTCTAATAATAGATTAAATGCAGTGTTGAGGCTGTCATTCTCAGCATCTGTGTGGATGTTAAAATCGCCCACTATAATTATCTTATCTGAGCTAAGCACTAAGTCAGACAAAAGGTCTGAAAATTCACAGAGAAACTCACAGTAACGACCAGGTGGACGATAGATAATAACAAATAAAACTGGTTTTTGGGACTTCTAATTTGGATGGACAAGACTAAGAGACAAGCTTTCAAATGAATTAAAGCTCTGTCTAGGTTTTTGATTAATTAATAAGCTGGAATGGAAGATTGCTGCTAATCCTCCGCCCCGGCCCGTGCTACGAGCATTCTGACAGTTAGTGTGACTCGGGGGTGTTGACTCATTTAAACTAACATATTCATCCTGCTGTAACCAAGTTTCTGTTAGGCAGAATAAATCAATACGTTGATCAATTATTATATCATTTACCAACAGGGACTTAGAAGAAAGAGACCTAATGTTTAATAGACCACATTTAACTGTTTTAGTCTGTGGTGCAATTGAAGGTGCTATATTATTTTTTCTTTTTGAATTTTTATGCTTAAATAGATTTTTGCTAGTTATTGGTGGTCTGGGAGCAGGCACCGTCTCTACGGGGATGGGGTAATAGGGGGATGGCAGGGGGAGAGAAGCTGCAGAGAGGTGTATAAGACCACAGCTCTGCTTCCTGGTCCCAACGCTAGACAGTCACAGTTTGGAGGATCCCAAAAAATTGGCCAGATTTCTAGAAATGAGAGCTGCTCCCTCTAAAGTGGGATGGATGCCGTCTCTCCTAACAAGACCAGGTTTTCCCCAGAAGCTTTGCCAATTATCAATGAAGCCCACCTCATTTTTTGGACACCACTCAGACAGCCAGCAATTCAAGGAGAACATGCGGCTAAACATGTCACTCCCGGTCTGATTGGGGAGGGGCCCAGAGAAAACAACAGAGTCCGACATTGTTTTTGCAAAGTTACACACCGATTCAATGTTAATTTTAGTGACCTCCGATTGGCGTAACCGAGTGTCATTACTGCCGACGTGAATTACAATCTTACCAAATTTACGCTTAGCCTTAGCCAGCAATTTCAAATGTCCTTCGATGTCGCCTGCTCTGGCCCCCGGAAGACAATTGACAATGGTTGCTGGTGTCGCTAACTTCACATTTCTCAAAACAGAGTCGCCAATAACCAGAGTTTGATCCTCGGCGAGTGTATCGTCGAGTGGGGAAAAACGGTTAGAGATGTGAACGGGTTGACGGTGTACACGGGGCTTCTGTTTAGGGCTACGCTTCCTCCTCACAGTCACCCAGTCAGCCTGCCTTCCCGACTGCACGGGGTCTGCCAGGGGGGAACTAACGGCGGCTAAGCTACCTTGGTCCGCACCGACTACAGGGGCCTGGCTAGCTGTAGAATTTTCCACGGTGCGGAGCCGAGCCTCCAATTCGCCCAGCCTGGCCTCCAAAGCTACGAATAAGCTGCACTTATTACAAGTACCGTTACTGCTAAAAGAGGCCGAGGAATAACTAAACATTTCACACCCAGAGCAGAAAAGTACGGGAGAGACAGGAGAAGCCGCCATGCTAAAACGGCTAAGAGCTAGTAGCTACGCTAAGCTAGCGGATTCCCAAACAGGGAATCCGACACTAGACAGGCTGTGGAGCAGCACAGGTAACGCACGACAACAGCGCTAAATAAAATCCACTGGACAGGCTGTGGAGCAGCACAGGTAACGCACGACAACAGCGCCCAAAAAAATAAAATAAAAATCAAAATCCACTGGACAGGCTGTGGAGCAGCACAGGTAACGCACGACAACAGTGGTAAAAAATAAAATAAAAATCCACTGGACAGGCTGTGGAGCAGCACAGGTAACGCACGACAACAGTGCTAAAAAATAAAATAAAAATCCACTGGACAGGCTGTGGAGCAGCACAGGTAACGCACGACAACAGCGCTAAAAAAATAAAAATAAATAAATAAATAAAATAAAATAATAAAATAAAAATCCACTGGACAGGCTGCGGAGCAGCACAGGTAACACACGACAACAGTGGTAAAGAATAAATAAAAATCCACTAGACAGGCTGTGGAGCAGCACAGGTAACACACGACAACAGTGCCAAAAAAAAATAAAATCAAAATCAAAATCCACTGGACAGGCTGTGGAGCAGCACAGGCAACGCACGACAACAGTGCTAAAACAAAATAAAAATCCACTAGACAGGCTGTGGAGCAGCACAGGTAACGCACGACAACAGTGCTAAAATAAAATAAAAATCCACTAGACAGGCTGTGGAGCAGCACAGGTAACGCACAGCAACAGTGCTAAAAAAATAAAATAAAATAAAAATAAAAATCCACTGGACAGGCTGTGGAGCAGCACAGGTAACGCACAACAACAGTGCTAAAAAATAAAATAAAATAAAAATAAAAATTCTCTGGACAGGCTGTGGAGCAGCACAGGCAACGCACGACAACAGTGCTAAAAAAAAAAAAAAAAAAAAAAAAATCCACTAGACAGGCTGTGGAGCAGCACAGGTAACGCACGACAACAGTGCGTTGTCGTGTGACTGAAATAAAACCTTTGACAATGGTTTATGTTTTTAAAGTTTTTGAAGAGCATGGCCTCCTCCTAAGTTCTGTTATTCACACAGTGTGACTGAAATAAAACCTTTGACAATGGTTTATGTTTTTAAAGTTTTTGAAGAGCATGGCCTCCTCCTAAGTTCTGTTATTCACACAGTGTTACTGAAATAAAACCTTTGTGAAAGAATTGCATTTATAAAGTTTCGAAGAGCATGGCCTCCTCCTAAGTTCTGTTATTCACACAGTGTTACTGAAATAAAACCTTTGTGAAAGAATTGTGTTTATAAAGTTTTGAAGAGCATAGACAAACTTTACACATAGCGGAATAGTCAGATAATTGAAAATAGATCATACTTTGTTACATTCAAGGGGTGGAGGCTTATTTTCAAGATATAGGATTAATTTTGATGCCAAAATGCTGGTATTAATATTGTGAATCATTTCACAAGTGGATGTATTGAAATTCTGACTTGTGATTTTACCACCTCCTGCTACTTTATTGTCATTGTACATTCAACAAAATTTGCTTTCTGAATTTAACCCATCGTAAGTACAGTTAGACACAGTCCAACCACTAGCAGCAGTGGGCAGCCACAATCCAGCACGCAGGGAACAACTCTATATGTAGAGACATTGCCTTAGTTAGGAGCAGAGAAAGGAGCAGATCCTCAATAAACATGGTGTTTTGTTTTGTTTTTTTGTTTGTTTGTTTTTTTTGATTGTGGGAGGAAATCAGACCATTCAGAAGAAACCCACACTGACACAGGGAGTACACGCAAACTTCACACGAAAGGGTGGAAGGCAATCCCACAACCTTCTTTTTGTAAGGCATTGTGCTAACCACTACGCCACCGTGCTACTGTTACCAACATTTCATCTCATGTCCACAGACTGTGTGTCACTCTAGTTTCATGCTCTGTGCAGGAGGCGTGGCCACACCCCTCAGTCTGCAGTTGAAGTGAGCTACCCACTGATCTAGCTCATTGGCCAGTATTTCTGAAGCAAATGGGCCGCCATATTACCACTTGCATGTACTGTTCCTGAAGTATTTTCTACCCTTCTTTAACCAGGTGCACGCAATTTTTTTCTTTGTGATTTTGCCAAAAATTTCCTTCATGTGCAGCTATAAACTGAGCAAATTGCCAGTTCAAATGCTGTGGATGAACATTTCACCTGAGAGTATGATTGAAATGGGAAGTAATGAACAATAATTTGAGGAGTTCTATCCCTTCTTCCAGCATATAGGCATAGATAATAATGATAAAGATAAATAATAAGTGGCTGGTGTGTAGCCACATGTAATTTTGTGTTGGATCAACCATTTTCCGGAGTCGGGTCGTGGGGGCAGCAGCTCAAGCAAAGCCGTCCAGACCTCCCGATCCACACACACCTCCCCCAGCTCCTCCGGGGGAATCCCAAGGCGTTCCAGAGCCAGCCGAGAGATGTAAAGCGGAAGAAAATGGATGGATGGATGGATCAACCATTTTAATATATTTTTTAGGTCTACTTGTGCATAGTTTTGGCACTTTAGGCATTGTTGTTACGAGTGTTATTACTAATATTAAGCATGGGTCCCACCGAATAATGAAGGATGAATAATGAGCCACGCATGGGTGTGTCAGCGATTATTCGAAGAATGACCCATGTTTTCATCTATCACGTATCTGCTATGAAGGTGCCTCTATGTGCCTCTCTGTACCCCGCATGTGCCATGTAGCAGCCTCTAATGAGCCACGACTGACCTGTCATCAGAGCCTCGAATGACTTGCCTCAGCCACGCTAAGCCACGTAGTGCCTTGATAGTGCAAACCTCCAACCCTCCCACACCTTGTTCCTTTAAAGTGTGGGTTTTCAATTCACAGAAGCATTTAAAGATGTCATATTTTTTTTAAATGCAGTCCAAAAATAGACGCTCCAGTATAGACCCGCGGTGGTGCACTGTGCGCCAGGCTTCTGTCCACCTGTAATGCACCAGACCAGCTCGAACTGAACCAAGGGTTCCTGGAGAGCCGCCTCTGTGCTCCTCGCTGGCTCCGTGGCTCACTGGCTTTATTTCTTCTGTGGCTTTAAACACACACACCGTGATCCCACTGTAAACTTTATGTTCGACCGTTTATTTCTGCAAAATCGCTCTTTTGCGCATGCGCCGTTGTCCATTTCTGGACAGCCACCTCTGTGCTCCTTCTCACTGGCTTCCTTTCCATCCATTCATTTTCATACCGTGATCCCACTTTTAACTTTGTGTTTATCATTTATTTCTGCAAAATCGCTCTTTTGCGTGCACACCGCTGTTGTCCATTCCTGGACAGCCGCCTCTGTGCTCCGTTTCATTGGCTTCAATTCCATCCGTAGCTTGCTGGCTTTATTTTTTTCCTGGCATTAAACACAGTCATTTTTACACTGTGATCACTTTTAACTTTATGTTCGTCCATTTATTTCTACAAAATCGCTCTTTTGCACGTGGTGCCGTTCTGCATACAGAATGAGGTGGCTGCTTTAATTCTATACACCTGTAGATCACTTAAAAAAAAAAATATATATATATATATATATGAGGTCTATTAGAAAAGTATCTGACATTTTTTTCTAAAACCATATGGATTTGAATCACGTGTGATTGCATCAGACAAGCTTGAACCCTCGTGCGCATGCGTGAGTTTTTCCACGCCTGTCGGTTACATCATTTGCCTGTGAGCAGGCTTTGAGTGAGGCGTGGTCCAGCCCCCTCGTCGTTGTTTCATTGCCAGGAAATGGCGGAATGATTTGGGCTTTTTTTCCATCAGAATTTTTTCAGAAACTGTTAGAGACTGGCAGCTGGAAACCATTAGAAAAATGTATCTGGCTTTTGGTGAAAATGTTACGGGTTTGGTAGAGAATAAGGAGTGTTACTGTCGTTTTAAGGACGGCCCCCAGCGGCTGTGGGGCGCGCCGCGCTCCGAAGCCACCATCGACAGGCTGAACGACCATTTCATTTCTAAACGGATGGCTGTCTGGATCCGTGACCATCGTGTGCCATTTCTCTGGTTATCACAAGAGCTGGACATCAACCATTTTCCAGCAGATTTCATTTTTAACAAGAGATTTTGTCATGGAAAGCTGAGCGGAGGCTTCGCGCATCACGATGGATTCACTACTGGAGCGAGACAAAACCACCTCCATTTTGGTCTCACAGGATGGCTTTGAGATGGCGTTCAGACAGCTGTCGGTGGTTTTTCCATCGAGTGATTATCCGAGAAATTGTGGATGTGCCTGGACATGCCAGAACATGTCCCGTGAGGCTTCATCACGGCGTTGCTGTGCGCCATGCGGCACCGCCGTGACGCGCGACGCCTCCGCTCCTCTTTCCATGACAAAAACTCCTGTAACAGTGGAATGTGCCGTTCATTTCCAAACTGGACGCTGTGTTTTATCCGGGATGTCATCTGGCTAGCACAGGAATTGTGAAAAGACGTGGACATCAGCACTTTTTCGGCACATTGAGACAGACGTGCGGAGGAATTCCGCGCGCCGCGGCGGTTTGTGGCTCTCGATGGCGGCACGGAGCGCGGCGCACCGAGCATCCTTAAAGCTGTAGTAACAGTCCTTATTCTCTGTGAAGCCCCTAACATTTTCACCGAAAGCCAGATAAATTTTTCTAATGATTTCCAGCTGCCAGTCTCTAACAGTTTCTGAAAAAATTCTGATGGAAAAAAAGCCCAAATCATTCCGCCATTTCCTGGCAATGAAACAACAACGAGGGGGCTGGACCACTCCTCACTCAAAGCCTGCTCACAGGCGAATGACGCAACCGACAGGCGTAAAAAAACTCACACATGCGCACGAGGGTTCAAGCTTGTCTGACGCAATCACACGTGATTCAAATCCATTATGGTTTTTGAAAAAAAAAAAAGGTTGGATACTTTTCTAATAGACCTCGTATATTATATTTGTTCCGCAACTTACAAGTCACCACGATACAACTTTTAACTTTGTGTTATGTCTTCAAAATCAGTCTTTTGCATGCTTCTCCTTCTGTGTTGCTGCACAGCTCCGCGCTGATTTTTGTGGCTTCACTGAAGTTACTTCTTCCGTGGCTTTAAACACACATCCACTTTCACACACTAATCCAAATTTTAACTTTGTGTTCATCCAATAATGACTGAAAAATCACTCTTTTGTGAGCTGGCATTCTGCCTAAATGCTCGTTTGGATCAGTGCACAGTGCGCACACACAGCGGAGCTCATGTGATCCATTAACAAGATATTACATCAACTATAAATATACTTCTACAGCTAGGAACTGCTTTATCAAGCTATAAAAAAACATTAAAAATAGTTACTTTAAGTTGGTCAAAATACATTCCACATGGAGCAATAAAGAGAGGGAAAAAAAAAGCATCCAAATGAAGCAGTCCTCTGTGATTCCAGAAGCGATTAGAGGTGTTTTCAGCATCCAAGGTTTGGCAGAAATGATTAATCTGCTACAGAATAATTATTTTATATAGAGTCCAGCGCACAGAGCAGGTGGAATTGTGTGCGCAAGAGGGCAGCCGCTCCAAAAATAGCCTCTCAGGTCCTGCGTAGCTGCCAGGTGCACAGATAATGGGCTTTTAGCAGCCTCGTAAGCACCACGCAAATGCCTCTAAGCCGTCGCAGTAACTCGAACACAAACTGCGCCACGCTGTTGTTGCTAAATTTTGAACTTCTTGAAATTAGCGCCATGCTCAGAGAGCAGCCTTGTTAACATGAAGATAATGCCTCTAAGAGCCACTCAGAGCCATGAAACTCCCATGATAGTTGAAGAAACCCTCTCGTAGCAAAGAAAACATGCTGCATGGATCATTATTCATCCTTCATTATTCGGTGGGACCCAGGCTTTAGGCTGAAGCTCATAGAGCTGTGCTTAATAAAAACTGTCTTTGCAGGGAAAGCCAACTGTCCTGTAGCTAGTTAAGTGGTGTTTTATTCTTTCATTGCAACTACAGTGGTCCCTCGCTATAATGCATTTCACCTTTCACGGCCTCGCAGTTTTGCACATTTTTTTTTAAGTACAATTTTGCATGCTTTTTTTTTTTAACAGCGCATTGTGTTCTGTGTCCTTATCAGGCGGGCCGGTCGCGGCACCAGTCGGCATCACCGCGATTGCTCTCACTGCCTCCGATGTGCTAACCAAGTCTGCGGGCTCGGTAAACGCAGCAGCGGGCCACTCACACCGCCCTCCTGTCTGCTGTGGGGAGCTGCGCCAAATCTGGCAACAGATGCAGAGACTACGCTCGCTGTTTTGATGCAGATGTTGACTGCAGCCGCAGAGCTCCGTGGCCACCGAGAGAGGACTTGGATTCTTTGTGGGTCCCGTATCCGTACCTCCGAAGGCAGTGAGCGAAGGGAGAGCACGCGCATGTGTTCTGCGTGTGTCTGTTTATAATCTTCTTGCCCAGAAGAAAAAAGAGTGTTTACACATGAGAGAAAAGTGAGAAAATGTTAATGCCTGTTTGAGAAAAGTGTATAAAGTGTGTAGTGAGGGGTTTTACAGCCTTAAAACATCTATAATAATTGCAAAAAATAGCGCTGACTACTTCGTGGATTTCGCTTATCGCGGGTTAGTTTTAGAATGTAACTCCCGCGATAAACGAGGGACCACTGTTTAACAAAAATCCACTATTGCTATATTATCCATTATGACTTTTGTTATCCATCCACTTTTGTTCTTGTTCACTTTTGTTCATGTGGTGCCAATATATATTTGTACTTAATTAATCTAACTGCATTTTTAATCTCGTATCTGCTTAAGTCCCCCAAATAAAGAATTCGAATTCTAGGACATTACAAAATTGTTGTGTGTGACTAATCAAATGAATAAACTAAGAATAGAAGACTTGAAACCCACATTTTTATTGGTGATTGAACCAAACTAGATAAACCTAAGTCAGGGCATCTTGTTCAAAATAAATTCTAAACTCAATCAGGCAACTCAAATTACACTTTCAGTGTGTTTCATAAATGAAATTCAAAAGCAGAAAAAGGTCAAGCACATCCCAGCAAACCAATTCAGCCCAGTGCCTTATTCAAAAATGCAGTACAAATACAGATAAATCAATTCAGAAATAAAATAGGGCTGAGTCTCAAATAGACACTTAAGCAGACTCTCAATTCAAAATGAATACTAAAGCTGACTTAATACAGAAATTCAAAATGAATATTGAAAGTATAATACGCCTCTCAATAAGGCAACATCAAGAACAAGAAGCCAATAGGCATTTCTTTTAGGCCTGTCACTGAGGCCACATTTGCTGCTGAAACAGCAGGTAAGACAGGAGAACATGACATTCTTTAACAAAAATCAACAGCAGTACAGTATCTGGGGCATAACAACTCAAACCCAAAAAGCCCACTACAAGATCTGGGGCTACAGTAACTCCTCAAATCAAAAACCCATCCCTAGCCAACGTTACAGAACCTGACAACTATGTCTCCTTGACCCAGTTGCTCAACCTGACAAGCTTGTTTACATTGTCTGAGTGTAAAGCTGCCCTCTTCTGTATGATGTTACCTGCAAGAGAAAAGAGTCTCTCACATGGCACAGAGGTTGCAGGAGTAGCCAGGTATTTGTGAGCAAGAGAGGACAGCACTCCAGTGGACACTGATGCATGCCAATGCAAGGCTCAGCTTTATAGTGGACTAGAGGCCCCGGCTCCTCCTTGTCCGAGTCAGAGTCTGAAGAACACAGCAGGAGGAGGCTCTTCTTTGCTGCTGGGTCATCATCTGTGGGTTGAGGACCAGCACGTCCTGCTTCTGATCCTGCCAGCATCTCCACAATCCAGGTCCACACCTTAAAAGAGGGAAAATGAATTTGTTGCATAGGACTTTCTAACCAATGCACTCACAAAACACTGGTCTTCTCAGTCACACACATACCTCATCCCTCTCATCCTTGGGTATGCTCTTTAAGTCCTTGAATTGCGAGTCGAGGGCTGTAGTCAACTTCAGCCATCTTTTGTTGATGGTGGCCTTGCGTGTGTCTAGGTCCTTTGAAAATGATCATGTAGCCCGGATCCTCATCAGTGGGCTCCATGACACGACTGAGATGGCAGCATGCGGGGAGCACCACACATAGTTCACCCCTCCCAGAAGCTCAGTCACATATCTGCAGTAGAACAAAAATATGGCAATAATTAACTCACATCATTACTGACGTGTGTGTGTGTGTGTGAGTGTGTAAGTGAGAGTTGTGAGTGAAAAGTGTATGGGAGGGAGGGTGAGATGAGTGTATGAAAGGGGGAGAGAGAGAGGTGAGGTGTGTGTGTTAGCATTACCCGATACCTGTCACCCGATACCTGCGGGTGAGAGAGCGAGAGAGAGGGACATACCTGCAGGGTTCAAGAACAACCTCCAGCTTGTGTAGTTTGTCACACTCTAGCTTGGTCAGTGTGGTCAGGTTGTGCTTCTGTTGGCCAAAGTGGCATCACAGCCTCCTGGTTCCACAGATACCATGAGGTCACTGAGAGTGTTGAATTCCATCTTTCAATAAAATAAAACAAAAACTGCATTAGGCCCGTACGGGGCTGTACGTTTTGAGCAGCACGTTGTACATACAGTAGTTGCACTGAACCACACACACCCACACAGAACCACACACACCCACACAACACACCCACCCACACCCACACAGAACCACACAACACCCACCCACACAGAGCCACCCACCCACACAGAACCACACAACACAACACACCCACACAGAACCACCCACCCACACAGAACCACACAACACACCCACCCACACAGAACCACCCACCCACACAGAACCACGGAACACACACCCACACAGAACCACACAACACACACCCACACAACACACACACACCCACACAACACACAGAACCACGGAACACACAGCCACAGCACACATGGAACCACACAACACACACACCCACACATAGAACCACACAACACACACAGCCACACCACACAACACACACAGCCACAGCACACAGAACCACACAACACACACAGCCACAGCACACAGAACCACACAACACACACAGCCACAGCACACAGAACCACACAACACACACACCCACATAGAACATCCACCCACCCACACCCACACACCTTCATCAGGAGCAAGAAAACTATAGATAGCAGTTAACAGTCTCACCTTGTGGACACGTCTTGAATCACGGGCTCTCTGGCTGGTCCGAGGGCAGTCTGCTGCTGGTGCAGTTCTTCTGTACTGGCAGGACTGTGCTTGAAATGCCCCACTATTTTGCGGCACTTTGCCAGGGCAGTGTCAAAGCTGTTGTCCTCAAGGCAGACTGTGATGGTTCTTTGCAGCATATGTGCGGCACACGGGACGTGCTCAAAAGGCAGCCGGTGTGCTGCTGTGACCATGTTTCTTGCACTATCGGTTCTGATGGTTGTCACTTTGTTTTCTATGTCCCATTCGTTTGTCACAGCATGGAACTGCTCGGCGCATGAATCGACGTAATGGCGGGCAGTGTTTCCACAGTTACCTTGAAAAAGTAATCCAATTACTGATTACTCCTTGATAAAGTAACTTAGTTACTTTACTGATTACTCAATTGTAAAGTAACTAATTTAGATTACTAGTTACTTTTTTAGTTACTTTCCCCAGCTGCTGACAACAACCCTCTGCCACCTCAACATGACAATGATACCTGTTTAGCCAAAACTCACTTTATAGTCACCCTTTCTTGACTTCAATGAAAATAAATACTTGTTTTATAAAAAGTAAAATTAAGACCTCTTTCTTGACCTCATATTTAACTGTTTACAGCACTGTAACAGTAAAACTTGCAATTTCTAACCTACATTGTTTATAAATGTAACTATTAAATTCTTTTTAACATTTTTCTAACATTTAAATTGTCTATAAACATTTTACTTGTTGAAATTCTTATTATTATAAGTAGTACTAGTAGTTGTAGTAAAAAAAAGCCTTCAAAACTGAACATTTAATCTAGGGGTGTTGGGGGGGCACATCCTTGCCCCACGCCCCCATTCCATCTGGATTCACCCCTGCTTTGGCGTTTGAGCACAAAGAATGGATAACATTTATTTATGCAGAAAACATGACCAGATTTACAGGTAAGAAAGTTTTATTGCGTTTTCACATCATGTGGTCCTCAGAGAGTTTAGGTGCATATGAGTGGAAAATAGTGTTACTTGTTGGCGCGTCGCGGAGGATCAGCTGTTTTTAACGAGCAGATACGGAGCGGCTCAGCTCAGAATTCTAAATAAAGGAGAAAAAAAAGCATAAACATGTCTTTGTAAAGCTCAGTGCAGGTGTGCTGTTGTCACCGTGCTTTAAGAGGTGAGGACGAGTCGTAGCTGCTGCAGAAAACTGCGGATGAAAAGCTCACAGGTCACTTAAAGTGGGCAGTGCAGTCAAACCCCGACCCCCTGCCCACGGACCAAGTTTAATGCTGCTATCAACCCACAATGTAAAAATAATAGATTACTAAGTTACTAAGTAACGCGTTACCGGCATCACTGATGGCGGGTCACCGTTTTGCTCACGGTTAATGCAAAAGACTTAGGTTTCCACTCTCTATCGATTAGGTGTGCTCTGACTCCCAAATAGCTATGATTGCTCACCGACGTCCAGTGATCCCCGTTAAGGCGACGTGGTAGGCCTCTGCCAACAGTTCTTCTTTTGCCTTCCTTTCCTCACCGTACAACTGATGAATTTTTTTTCATAACCATAGTTCTTGAAGGTGGCTTGAAAGTTGCATCTGATGATGCTATCTGAAACCACCTCGTTTAGCCCCTCGTCCTCCACGATTGAAACTGGCCTGCAATCTCCAGCAACCCACTTTGCAATTGAGTTTGTCAGTTTTTCTGTGGTGGCTTTGCTCATTCGTTTTCCAAGTTCTGTAAGTCTAGGTTGGTGAAGTGAGCTGATACATCCATGCTGGAGCAGCTTCGGTGATGAGAAAATTCTTTTTTACAAAAGCTACAAATCACCGTATTCTTGTTGACTGTCCCATCTGCGGTTTTTTTTTGTAAATAAACTTGCTGTTCAAAGGCCCTAGCAAAGATTTGCTCACCTCACTCGCCTGAGTCATGTCCATTTCTGTAGTCACCTCAGTTTGTTTTCTTTTTTTTTGTCACCTCAGTTCTGCTTTGTTTAGTTTATGAAGTGACGTGCCACTGTCTACGGGTCCTTCAGTGGGCCAAATTTAAAATGCTCCTGTATGGGTAAAATTCGCATTGAATTGCCACTCAAGTGTGCTATAATTAATCTTGCATTAATTTTTATAATGTTTTAATTTGCAGTGTAATTAATTAATCTAATTAACACCCTAATATATATATATATATATATATATATATATATATATATATATATGTAGGTAAAATTACACAAAACTTGTATAAACTTTGATTAAATAATCAGACGTTTTTAGAATTGAGTATTTGAGAATAAAAGGGGAGAATGTGTCAAAGTGCTAAAAGAAAGAAAGGAAATAAATCAAATACCTAGTCATGGCAGACATAGAATAGGAGGAATGAAGGCAACATTAACTGGAGAACAAAAAGAAGGAAATGAGGGAATCAGCTCGTTTATAACTCAAAATTGATGACGTTCTAATAAGCCGTCTATGACCACAGAACTTGTCAGTGGTAAGATGGCCGCCCTCTTGCTTCAGCGGTTTTTACAGCGTGTGTTATATACAGATCAACAGAGCTACCGGATTATTCTACCCAGAAATTCTGGAAGCATAAATGGAATTGGTTAATTTGCCCTTTTATTCCAAAATTTTAACTTAAAACTGAAAGTGTACTGGTCAGGCATTTGTTGTTGAATCACTGTCCCCGTTACCCATTCATGTTTAAACAGACAACACCACCAATTTATAACAAAAGTTGATGTTTTATATGAATTAGTGTAAAATATCATGCATGAGATGGCTGATGAATAGTGACACTGGAGCCAATGATTTAAAATCTGTACAGAGTGAGGTTTTATGAGATGCATCATTTACGCAAAAAACAAGCAAACTTAAAATGAACAACATATCACCAAATGAACAAACAGAAAAAAAGCAACGCACTGCAGGAAATTCATCCCAATGCAAATGAAGAGAATTAATCTAATTCATAAACATTTAATAAAAATAGAAAGTTTACATTTACACTTTGTCTCACGGTGCTAAAGTCGCTGACAGCAGCTCTCTGCTGCTCACAGATTAAAGATACTGAACTCTTACCGAACTGTGACGTCTAAACACAAATATGAACTGAACCATGAACCAGACCCGGCGCCAGAAAAAAAAAATATTAAGGGGGCGATGAGTTCATCACAGGGGGTGGGGTCGCCCCCCCCCCCCAAAAAAAGGGCGCACTGGAGGGGACGTGCCTCTGAGCGTGCGTAATGAATTGGGTGCACTCCTGGAAAGCTCGTGTATTTAGGCTACACCGGTGTAAGAGACTGACTGAGTAAGAATAAAGAGTGATGACAGTATTTTTTTAATTATTATTTGAACGTATAGACCCTTGGTCAAGTGATCTCCTGCATACCACACAGAGCCGGTGTTCTGTCGAGATGAGGTGCGCCAACTTTCGACACTGAGTTGTGACATACCTTCGCGTTGTCCAATAGGAACGACGCGTCGGGCCAAAACACGGAAGACTCGTGGCAGAAACCACTGATCTGTACAAAACATTAACGTGTGACAGGACAGCTCATTTATAGAGCAGTTTTCTGAAGAAAAATCATTGAAATGTTTTTTGTTGTTGTTGTTTGTTACCTCAAAATTTCTGATTATTGTTAAAAAAAAGTTTAGAACACTTGTAATTAAAATAGCTAAATAAATCAATAAATGGTTCTTTAAATCAAATCAATTTTATTTATATAGCGCCAAATCACAACAAACAGCTGCCCCAAGGCGCTTTATATTGTAAGGCAAGGCCATACAATAATTACGGAAAAACCCCAATGGTCAAAACGACCCCCTGTGAGCAAGCACTTGGCGACAGTGGGAAGGAAAAACTCCCTTTTAACAGGAAGTGGTGCATACAGAGCAAAAAGAGAAAGAAACACAGTGCATCATGGGAACCCCCCAGCAGTCTAAGTCTATAGCAGCATAACTAAGGGATGGTTCAGGGTCACCTGATTCAGCCCTAACTATAAGCTTTAGCAAAAAGGAAGGTTTTAAGCCTAATCTTAAAAGTAGAGAGGGTGTCTGTCTCCCTGATCTGAATTGGGAGCTGGTTCCAGAGGAGAGGAGCCTGAAAGCTGAAGGCTCTGCCTCCCATTCTACTCTTACAAACCCTAGGAACTACAAGTAAGCCTGCAGTCTGAGAGCGAAGCGCTCTATTGGGGTGATATGGTACTATGAGGTCCCTAAGATAAGATGGGACCTGATTATTCAAAACCTTATAAGTAAGAAGAAGAATTTTAAATTCTATTCTAGAATTAACAGGAAGCCAATGAAGAGAGGCCAATATGGGTGAGATATGCTCTCTCCTTCTAGTCCCTGTTAGTACTCTGGCTGCAGCATTTAGAAACCTTTCATCTGTAAATTAAAACCACCTGTTATTTCAGATTAGATAATTTCTTGTTTAACATAAGGAACCTTGGACATTTATTTTTAGACAAATAAAATAACATGGAAACTTGTACATTTTTTTTTAAGTCTGGTAGATTATTTATATCTCATTTCAACCAGAAAAACAAACACTAAATAAATACAAATGTTTATTATAAATGCAACAGGAAATAATTTAACAATGACTGCAGTGTGATTGTAAAGTAGGATTTCTGTGACATAAACCTCATGATGTTTATATATATATATATATATATATATATATATATATATATATATATAGTCATTTAAACTTGTAATTTCATCAAAATATGTAATTGACTTTAATGTTATCAGGACAGTCATTTCTAAAATACGAATTTGAGCACAATAAGTGGAGAGCTTCTACCTGTGCAAATGTCTTTTGACTTTGATTCGTAGACATTTTTAATGATTCGTTCATTTATTGTTAAAATATAAAATGAAACAGCTTTTTAAAAAATAATAAAATAGTTGCTGTTGAAAGAGCCTTTTATTTAGAAGCAGGTGATGTTATGCTGGATTCTCGGGACTAGATGAAGGTCTCTTCTGCAGCTTTGAACTCTGGTGGTGTTGCTGAAGACACTTTTGTCCTATTTTGAGGAGCAGAGATGTTTTCTTTCGACCGGAATTCACGGTGTTCAGCTCATCAATGGAAGTTTGATTGTCTGCACAGCAAATGTTCCTGATTGGGACAAATAAAAATATTTCTTTAAATATAAAGAAACACTAAACAGTTTATATATAAAAAAGGGAAAAAAACAGCAGAAAAAAAAAACCGCCCGAAAAAATAAGTTATTTAAAGTTGAGCTTTTGTGGTGTCTGAAAAAAGCTGTAGCTTTATTTGGTAAAAATAAGAAAGACTGAACCATCTACAAATTAAAGCGTTCACTCAGATCAACTGTGCTAAAAAGCTAAGCTAACGTTAGCCGATCAATAAACCTTCACAGCAGTGCAGAAACATCACGTTTTACTTTTATTTTATCCTCACCTCGATAAAGCTGCAAAACTAACCTCCGTTGGGCAAACTGGGACTTCGCATATATCCAAAAAGTGGGAGATTTTGGACTGAGTGGTTTGCTCCATCCCCTTGGCTGCCTGCCTCGGTCTGCCCAGGGATGATGCCTGAAGGCCGTCTTCTCCGTGCGGGTCGCCCCACTGTCGCAGTTCGATCGATATCCCACCAAGTCGTCAGTCCTCCCTCGGTCGGTGTCACTCCGAAAACTAGCTGAAAAAAGCTTCTCCCAGCAGGGTGATGGGAGAATCGTTCTACTGCTGTTTTATAAAGGTTTTTTGTGGTTCAGACGACTCAAATTCAAGATGGTGATCGCTGAACTTTTTTCAGGTTGTGGAAACAGCCAGAGTGTGACGTGGCCGCAATCTCTGCCCCCTTGCCACTTCCGAAGCGACGCGTCTGACGTCACAACGCGTTGGAAACGCACCGGCCTGGCGTTACGAAGCGTTAAAGCATCGCGCTGAAGCTTGCAGTGTGAAAGGCCCTTGACACTGCTTGTATAAATTGAGCTTGCCCTCTTGCCGCACTGACGAGCGCAACCTTTAACCTATCAAATCGCTTGAACACAGACACACGCCATATCCGTTTTGTTGTGTGGGCCGCTGAAGAGGAGTTACTGCTGGCCCACCACCACCAGATGGCGCCCTGCTTGAAGTGCGGGCTTCAAGCATGAGAGGGCGTCATAGCAACCGGGAGTGACAGCTGTCACTCGTCATCAGCACCAGCTGTCACTCATCCACATCACCACCACCATAAAGGCCGGACTGCAACTCCACCTCCCCGCCGAGAAATCAGCCATCAGAAGAGGTAATTTCTCTGCAGTGAGAGTATAGTCAGAACGTTTTTGCAGCTGTTTTCCTGTGGCGTTTCCTTATCTGTGGGATTGGCGTAAAGTGTGATCAGCGACGGCTTTGCTTCACACTCCAACCAGATAAGTGGTTAGACAGGAGCTGCACGAGTGTGTGATTGGAGGTGGAGGTGCTCCCTCCCAAAAGAATACAGACTGTGGGATTACTGAGTGTGTGAACTCACACTCATCAACACTGTTTCTGTTCTCTGCCAGCAGTACCAGGTCTGACAGCTGGAGACGGTGACCACCTGGGGACACAGGACTTGGCGGCTCCGGTGTTCTTCAGATCCGTTGGCGGTGAGGGCCGTGTGGGATCCGGCTCGGCTCAGGACGGATGTCTCCTATCCTCAAGCCTGCCCACACGACACTCAAATCTGTAATTCGGTGGTACCTAAACTGTGATTGTCTGTATTTTGTTGTGTACTACAACATTAAATTGTTACTGTTTGGCTTATCCATTGCCCGTTCATTTAACGCCCCCTGTTGTGGGTCCGTGTTCCTACACCTTCACAACACGTTTGTTTTAAAATTAATTACTTTAGTTAATTAATTTGGTTTATTTGTTAAATACGTGATATTATTGAATAACTAATATTTTGCTATATTTTCCAGTATTTCTTTTTCTTTCTTTTTTGATAACTAACATCCGAGGGGGCGAGGTTGATGACGTGAGGGGGCGTTGCCCCCAAACGCCCCCTCGTGGCGCCGGGTCCGCCATGAACTGTGACAACCTCTCATTGAGGTATACAAAAGTCTTTTTTTACGTCCGCCAAGTACATATTAAAATCATCTGCATTTATTTATTTGACTGTCTTTTAGCAAGATTACCTCAAACCTACTGCACGGATTTTGATGAAATTTTCACTACATAAAGATATTAGGCCATGGAAGACTCTACTCATTTTTGGAAGTGATCCAGATCCGGATTCTGGATTGAGATTTCACTTTATATAGGTTTTGAAGAATTACATAAAAAAATGCTTAAATTCTCACCAAATTTGCACCACAGATACATATTAGGGTATGGATGACTCCACTGAATTTTGGAGGTGATCCGGATTCAGATTGGTGGATATCAGTAATCTCTGTTTGCTGTTGTTTGATGATGTTTTCCCTGATGTTGACATTTGACCTTTGCCCAAACTACTCCAAAATCTTATCACCTCTAGATATCTATGCAATTAACACTTCCACCAGGTTTGAAGGAAATCCATCCAGGAGTTTTTCATCAGTCTTGTCCACACACACACACACACACACACACACACACACACACACACACACACACACACACACACACACACACACACACACACACACACACACACACACACACACACACACACACACACACACAGTGAAAACAATACCCAGCTATCGCCACTTCACTGATCGGGTAATGAAGAAGATATTAAAAAGATTTTTGTGTAAAATCTTTGTAATGACAATTTGAAATGACCAAACACTGTAACCTGCTTTGAAATTGAATTTGCTTCTTCATACTTCAGGATCATGGGGGTCGCTGTGCTCCCAGCTTCATTCTCAGTTTGTATAACCTGGTCACCCCCCCCCCCCCCCCCCACCATCACCCCACACCCCCACCTGTGATAAACGACTCATCAGGGAAGCTAAATAATGACTGCAGAATTTATTGCCAGATGCTAAATATCACAGGTGTCTATTCACGACACGAATGGTTACTGAACTGTTAATGCAGGGAAATTGACATGAGCGATAGATTTTTCTGAGGACCCAGGAGGGCTGATCGATACTGTTGCCATGGTGAAGCTGATTCGCTGCTAAGATGTTTTTATTTTGCTGCCTTTCATGCTGTGTTGGAAATGAGAAGCAACAATGCCACAATAGAGAAAAAAAAAATCAATTAAGCAGTCTTTGGAATTGTTACAGAATGTTGCAATGTTGTGCACCTTAAATAAATAAATATTCTGAGTCTTTGCTCATGAGCACTTTGGCATTCTTGAGGATGACATCACTACAGTTCGAATCAAGAAGTTCATTTTTTTTTTCATTCTGATGGTGTTTGTTGTATTTGTGTTGCATTCAGGTGAATTCTGTTACATCCATTTCTCCCGGGCAGCGTCTCCTTTAATACTTGCTGTCTAAGTGAGGCATTGATGGCCTCTCCTCTCACACACTGATAGGTTCTGCTTGCCTTTTATCTGTTTTTCCCCCTCTGCCGAATCATTGCTATGATTGATTTGAAAGAGATTGAAGCATTGTAATCTATTCCTCTGACAGCAGTCAAGACAGTCGCAAAAGGAATATGAAAGCTGTACATTAAAAAAAAAAAAAAACAGACGGCAAATATCACAGGTTAAATGTATCAATTTCTCAAGACACGTGTGGCATTTGTACGACTGTGCAGCCAACGGGACAGGTCAATTAGTCAGAGCACTTCTGTCATAGGACACACAGTTGGTATTTCAAGCCAGCAGAGTATGAGACAAGAAGCACACACCCACACACACACACACACACACACCCACACACACCCACAAAGAAGAATTGAATACATAAGCTGCCTGTTCCATGCCTGTGTTATATGCTCATACATTTTCTCTCAATCACAGGCGCTCTCTAATTGAACCTTAGGGCCCTGTCCCACTGGCGTTTAGGAGGATTTGCGAATGGAATGCGCACAAAAGTGGCCCACATCCGCCAAACAACCGCAATAACCGTGTAACATTCCTGTATGAGTCGGCCGCCATCCGAACACATCCATGATCATTCGCAGAGGCACGCATGTCCGCAGCCAGAATTTTTGAGCTGCTCAAAAATCCTGCTGCGGATGAGATCCGCATCACTGCCTGAACACATACTGAAGACATACACAGGACATACACAACCAACGCGCCGCATATCCCCTGTCATCCGCTGATATCCGCAACTGATGGGTTGGCACGGCTTGGCGGCGGACCGGGACAGCGTGCAAAACAGATATGACGCGTGCCCAGCACGGCCACATCACGGTCGCAAATGGTATGTCGAGCATGCAGACAGAGTGGGCACGGATGAAGCGAGTGCATCATGGCCGCTGTGCCCCTCATGGGGGCGCCTCCGCGGTCGCCTTCGCTTCTGTTCCCTGTTATATCCGCTTTTCTTCCTCATGTATTCGCTGATCCACCCCGGGACATTTGTCATTTCCGCCCACCTTTGTTGCGGACGCTCAGCTTTTGTCTCCTCATTTCATGCGCACATCCTCCTAAACGCCAGTGGGACAGGGCCCTTAGTGTGAGCGCAGCACAGAGACCTTACTCTGTACATTTGAACTTAATAACAAAGATGCATCTGAAACACAAGTGTAGATGAGAATATCGTTTCCATTTCCTCGTCTAATTGGTGCTCTTCTCTCCAAACTAAGGTGAATGATCTCAATTGGCCCAATTTTGTGATTTATCATATTGTTTTTGGTTGCACTCTTTCAGCGGAAACCTCTGAAAACTTAAGATCATATCTGTAACTCAATGGGGATACTGGGGAGAGCAAATCCAGCCACTTATTAGAGTCTGACCTTCAGGGTCATTTGAGGTCACATTTGGTAGTATATTTGGAAAATATACATTCATGTGACCAGTAATAGTAACTATTGGCCTATTTAGCTCCCTGTAGCCGTTATAAATGATCAAAGCATCAGTGCTCTTGATTATGACATTCAAGGTTATTCAAGGTCACATCTAGTAGTATCTTTTGAAAGCCCACATGTGACTTCCTATCCATATCTAATGGTAACTATGGGCCAATCAGGCACCTTTAAATCATTAAAAATGATTGAAGCTTGTGTGACCTTGATTGCGACTTTCAAGGTCATATTTGATGGTATACTGTGAAAGCTCGCATATGACTTTCTGTCCATGTGTAATGGTAACTACGGGCCTATCTTGCACAGCTGAGCCAGTATCAAAGCTTCAACGACCAATGGGTGACCTTCATGGTCAAATGTAGTAGCATATTTTGAAAGCCCATATATGACTTCCGGTTTATGGCCAAGGTCATTGCACATCTGGCACTGTTTAGTCACCATATGCGATCAAAGTCTGAGCAAGCTCAAATGTGGCATTCAAGTTCACTCAAGGTATTTGTACTAAAGAAGCATTTGAACGTGTGCTGTGACTTTGTCCTTTAATGAGAGAATTAGCTCGGTTATTACTTGAAATTGTTGACATTCTAATAAGCTGTCTATGTGCGGGCTGCATAACTTGCGAGTGGTAAGATGGCCGCCAGTTTGCTTCAGCGGTTTGTATGGAGTGTGTGGGCCAATGCGCTGTACAGTGTTATATTCAGATCAGTGGTGCACAACAATTTGTCAACACACACAATCTATTTTTGGTGGTCTATGGTGTAATTGCTTTCTGCTACACAACAATAGCAATGCACCAACATTGCACCTGATCACATCTCATTTTAAGAACAACACACCCATGGGTGCACAGATGGGCATAGATACATTTATTAAGCAACATGAGCACTTGGCATGAAAATGACAGCTGCATTGATAAGAAACTGGAAGCACTGTTGTGTGTTGGTGTGAGGGAGAATATATGTAAGAAGAGTTCAAGAATGAATGAATGATGATTTATTTTAATGACTGTTCCTCACACACTACAACATACCCTTCTGACAAGCCCAGAGATGCCCTGCAACAAATAATATTGTTTTAAATGTTCATCTGAACCATCTCATTATCTGCAGCCGTACACATTCCCTCACTAAACTTAACATTCTACCTGTTTCACGAAAGTGGCTCATTTTAATATTCTCATAAATCTTTTAAAATTTGGTCCCTTCCCCAAAGTAATTTCATCTTAAAACTTGCAGACCAGATTCAACTTTGCATCCAGGTTTTGTGAAAAACTGCCTCATTACGGAGAACATTGCTCATAAACTGACAGACGTGGGCAAAAACATTACCTCCTCGGCTAATGTAATAATGTACAAAACTAAAAAAGCTCTTACAGTGTCACTGCTCTAGTCCTCATTTGCAGCGGCAAATGTTATTAAAAAAACAAGAGACCTCAGTTTTGTCAGATCTGCCCCCAAATTGAATGGTTTGATTGATTGCGTTTGAAGCCATCTAACAGGCGCACGAGACTCGCAACAGGCACGAACACCATGTGTACGCGCAATGATGCAGAATGGTGGGACACAAAATAATATTTAAAAATGCAGCAGATAGATTATAAAACTTATTTTGTCAACACGTTGTCCTGTTTTTGTGTGTACAGTTGCAGAGGAGAAAAACATTCCACTCAGCTTCATTAAATCCTGCGAAGTGGTTCTGAAAGTGAATTTTCTGACAACATTATTTGTGCGTTGCCGTTTTCAAACTCACAAACAAAAATGCAAAACTATATCTCAATCTAATTGGACTGATTACTTTATGCCAAGCATAAATAATCAATTATTTTATGCTCAATTTTGCCTTTACTACTCTAGGGCTGCTTGATTCTGGCAAAAAACATAATGACAGTTATTTTGGCTAAAGTTTAAAAGGTATATGGCCAAGATTTTTAAGATTTAAAGCATAAAAAGACTAGGGCAACGCAGTCTCGTTTGACCCCTGCGTGATATCACAGGATTTGACCACTTATGGGGACAGTCGGGTCCGTTACGTAATACATACACAGCACAACTTCACATGGGAAAATGGTGTACTGTTTTGTTTTCGGCTATAATCACTGAAGCAGTCACGAAAAGTGCAGTAAGAGTAGCTGCGGTCTCACAACTGCCTACACATGTTTGAGCTCCGGGTCATAAAGAAACTGCAACACATGTCCACTTTCCACCACATTTTTTCCTTTTCTTTTTCACTTTGTTTGCCGTTTAATTTGCCCAAAAACTCAGAGAAAGTGCTGTGTTTCTGATGGGGACATACGAGGGATGTCCTCGGATGTAGGATTATTGTGTTATATGCGTCATATTTGAACCCTTTAGGGCCCACTCTCAAATGAGACTGCGCTGCCCAATTGTTTCAGAAAATGATTTACACTTTAGAATGAGTTGAAATAATAAAATCAACCACATGTTTCTGTTTTAAAAATACTGGAAATACCTAATAGCATAATTAAGCAGGGGTGGTGGCCAAGTGGTTAAAGTGCTTGGTTCCAGTGCAGAAGGTTCCGTGTTCAAATCCCACCGCTGCTACATTTCTCCATGTAATGTGGAGTTGCGTCAGGAAGGGCATCTGGCGTAAAACCTGTGCCAATTCGACATGCAGATCCACCTTGGATTTGCTGTGGCGACCCCGAGTGCAAACAAGGGAGCAGCCAAAGGGACTTACTTACCTAACAGCATAATTACACCAAGAAATTGTTGTTTGAAAAGTTTAAAAGACTAAATGCATCAACTGTTTCATAACACTTTAAGATCAAAACAAAGTCATTCCTTCAAATGTGATCCCATTACAAAACACTTAAAACATGAAATGAAACAGCTGTTTCAGGTTCTGATTTAGTGTGTCAACATGCTTAAAGCAGTAAATAAAACAGCTGCTTTATTGGATAGATTTGATTAATATGGCCACAGCAGATTGTCACCCCACTGAAGTTGGTCTGCTCGAGGTTTCTTGGTATCATCCAAGAACACCTGAGGGAGCTTTTCTTTGCTATTGCCATAGATGTGTTTGCTCATCGGCCGGTAAGGGTTAAATGTTTCTTGCATGCAGTACCTTCAGACTATTTTTGTTGTGATTTGTTGCTGAATAAATAAATTGAATATGATTCATTGTTTTCAAGATGGTTTGGTTGAATATCAAACAAACAGTGGGACAAAACAGTGGGACTCCCCCCTTCCCCAAAATAATTGCAGCTCTGCCAATGGTTCTGAAGCGGGCAGGGTATAAATAATATTCCACAAGTTAAAAAAATTACTTTATTCTGTTTTCTAGCTTTTCTTCCAACCACGCAGCATAAATCCTTCTCTTCTTCTGAAAGCACGCATTTATATAACCTCCAACACAAACAATCAATACTTCTGAAAGGAGAGGTCAAATCCCACCTGCTCTCTCACACTGGATGGAAATTAGAGAATCTAACTATTTCTCAGATCAGTGTCCCATCTTATTGAACACTGTAAGAAATGAGGAAGTTGAGCTCAGTTAACCACAGGACAGGAATTTATCTGATCTCCTTTATCTCCAAATGGACCTATCTTCCAAATCAATGTGCTTAGAAGGATATGATGATGTGAAAAGACAGAAACACAGACTTGTGTGTCCAGAGGAATGAAGCTGTTAGGAAACTCGTTCACTCGCTCTCTGATCGCTGCCTAAGAACGAAGGCCGTGTTAACCATTTTGCTCAGCTGATAAAAGAAAACTGTGAAAAAATAGCTAATGCAAATACAGTCTGATGAACATTCTAATTCAACTATTTTTGTCAAGGAAAAACTGCAGCAAATGAGCACATTGTCACCCATGCTTGGTGAAACGCATAGGATAGGCAGTGCAAGACTCAGTGTGTGGAGCTGATGCAATATTAATACAATAAATAAAATATGGGCATGTCAGACAAGTTATGTTTGCCACTGACATGAGGACATTAGGTCAACAGCCAGTCACATGGAGAATGTGAGAAAACATGCACAACTGATCAATCAGCCTGTACCCGCAGATATGAGGGGACATGCATGATATTATTCTAAATAGATGTCTAATGCAGCCTGATTTGTTTTATATTTAAAAAATGAAGCAGAGTAGGTCCTGATTAACAGTTGTCTAGTAAACTGCTTGGGTACATCAGGACCAGTGAGCATGTTTCTCCATGTAGAAGTGGAGTTGCATCATGAACAGCATCTGGCATAAAACCTATGCCAAAATCCATCCAGCTCTGCTGTGGCAAACCTGGGCAACATAAATTTGTTGTTAACAGTCGGGTCCCACATTTATTTATATATATATATATATATATATATATATATATATATATATATATATAAGGTCTGTTAGAAAAGTATCCGACCTTATTATTTTTTTTAAAAACCATATGGATTTGAATCACGTGTGATTGCGTCAGACAAGCTTGAACCCTCGTGCGCATGCGTGAGTTTTTTCATGCCTGTCAGTTGCATCATTCGCCTGTGAGCAGGCTTTGAGTGAGGTGTGGTCCACCCTTCTCGTCTATTTTTTATTGTGAAAAAATGTCTGAACGCGGCACAGGAAAAACACCTCTGTGTTGATAACCATTTGTAAAATCCAGGCGGCTTTTGATGGCTTTCAGTGGAGTGAGTATATGAGAAATTGTTTAACAGGCAGGACATGTTCCAACTTGTCCTTAAGGCTTTCGACAGAGGTGTTTTTCCTGTGGCGGAGCGTCGCGGCGGCTGCGTCCCGACGCGCGGACCCGTCCGCACGTCTTTCATTAAAAAAATCTCCTTTAACAGTGGAATATCCGGATAAAATGCTGAAACCGACTTCTTCTGAAACTTCTCTGTTCTCTCATGACGTCCTGGATCAATAGAGCCTGAAATGTGGAGGTTTTCAGCTTGAACAGGCTGACGACGCCGCCTGAGAGCGCTGCGCGACGTCTCGCACCGTGAAAAGTCCTTAAAGCGACAGAATCACCTCAAAATCTCTCATCAGCCGTTAAAATTTTCACTGAAAACCAGCTTAATTTTTCGAACCGTGTCCACTTCGATGTGTCTCACAGGTTTAGAAAAAATTTTGATCAAACAACGCGCCAGTCTCTCAGCAACTTCTCAGACAAAGGAATTCCGACGAGGGGCTGGACGACTCCTCCCACAAGGAGTGCTCACAGGCGAATGACGTCACCGACAGGCGTGGAAAAACTCACGCATGCGCACGAGGGTTCAAGCATGTCTGACGTAAAAACATATGAATGAAATCCATATAGTTTTTGAAAAAAATAAAAAGGACCGTAACTTTATTGACAGCCCTCGTATATATATATCCTCATGGCAATCCCTGGGTAGATAGGAAGATTGTCTCTTGATCTATCCCTGGATGGGATGGTGGACACAAAGATGACAAAGATGAATGTCTTCAGATGGTGGAGGTTGGT
Source organism: Thalassophryne amazonica (assembly GCF_902500255.1). Lineage (NCBI taxonomy): Eukaryota > Metazoa > Chordata > Actinopteri > Batrachoidiformes > Batrachoididae > Thalassophryne > Thalassophryne amazonica. The sequence continues at coordinate 84,807,314 of NC_047108.1, forward strand.
GGTCAAGGTCTCAGATCCGTACAGCAGGGCTGGCATGACAACAGCTTTGTAGATGAGAATTGTGTCAAAGGTCTCTGTTGTTGAAAACATGATTGCAAAGCTGGTAGTACACACACACACACGGCAGAAGCATTGTATGTTGATCAAGGATAATTTGGATTGAACTGATCAAATGTCAAGGCCACACAGGACTATATATTATGGTAACAGTTTATCGCTAATAATTAATTTGCATGAATCTGGGTCAAACATGTAAGGCACTGGTGTGTCATAGTTCACCATTCTGGTGTTTTATTATGGTCTCTGAATTGTGCTTTTTCTAGTGTCATCCCAGGTGTATTATTATTCTATTATTTTATTGCGCTCTGATGTTTCTTTTGAGATTTATTTATTCCTTGAGGTTTCTTATTAATCTTTTCTGTGTTAGTTATTTCCTACGCTCTCTCATTATTTTTACTCTGACATCTCCTCCGTGTTTACTCTTTGTGGCTTTACTTCCTGGTCACTGGTTTTTGTGTTCATGTGTTTTTCCACTTCCATGTTAATTGTCTCTTTGCGCTTATTAACATTCACAATGCCTTTTAATCTCTTGCCATTGACAAATTATGCAAGATGCATGTTATGTACAGTTGAATTACTTATGTATAAGTAATATAAGTATAAGTACTTTTGAACAAAGTAATTCTGTTCCATTTTCATGACCTGCAAAATTGTAATCAGTGCCTGGGAAAAATGTCATATAACCATACTAGAGTTATGTGCTGAATAACTAAATAAAATGCAATTTCGTGTTTGCTATCGAAAACCTCAAACGGGCCCATTATGTTTTTGCAGTTCAATGATAATTTTTATGTGAGCTCATGGCTTCTAAAATGCCGTTAAATGAGTTTTGTGAAATGGCTGCTTTTAGTGACGCCTATAAGAGTGCCCTGCTGCTTTCCCCATTCAACTGAGTCTGACATGGCAACTACAAAAATTTCAATTTAGCTTCACGCTGAGGAAATGTTTATTAGATTAAATTCCAGCTAGTACCTGAAATTCTTTGCATTTTATGGATGAATGGAAAACTGAAATGGAAAAAACCCTGCTCACTAAGATTCTCACCATGCAGGTCTTATTAAGGTTCTCCAGTTTGGATGCATATGCGCACTCACAAACGTGCATGTGATTATTTTTGCAGAGGTGCACCGCTCACACTGCTGTCTTTCTTTCCACGACAACCCGAGGCTCTGTATAGACTGCAGCCCTATGTGAGAACTGTAACGTTGGCAGGCAGAAATAGACAGCTACTGTATGTCAGCTTGAAGCCAAAATGACAAAACAAATGCAATCCTGCAGCAGATATGAAGTTTAGCTCAAAGTCAAATAACTCAAATTTTGTGTGGAGTGTGTATGTGTGTCTTATTGCATTGGTGCTTATGTGCATCTTGCACATTAGGGGAGTCAGGGTTTACTTTATATATATCATAAACTGTATTCATGTCACAGTGCGGCCTGAGGCTGCAATGAAATGCCGCTCATAGCAGATAGTAACATCTCACCATTTTATCAAGAAGAATAAAAATAAAAAATGTTATGTTGATTTGAAGAGAAGACAGCATGAGCCTCAGGTAGCTTTGTTAAACGACCTGTTGATTTTACACAAGAAAATGAAAGCTGTATTTCTGTCAGCGTGATGCTGGGTAGGCATCTTTTTCTCTCCGAGCTGTGCAGAGTGTATGATGGTTGTTTGAACATTTATGTGACAGGATTACAGTTTTCAGATGCAAATCCTCAAACATTTCTCCTTCTCAAAAGCCTGCATGCGACAGGATCATTAATTTGGGGGCAGACCTCAATCACCATGTTACAAATTAGCCGAGTGCTTCCCTTCCAAATGGAAATGCTTAAATCAGCACTGAGAAGTGGACAGCGGCTATCGATGACAGGCGATAGGATTTTTTTTTAAACTGCCTTCCCCCTATCTATCTGAATGACAAGCATCAGGAGCTTCTCATTTATTTTTGGGTTTTGCATGGAGTTGTCCTGTTCTCTGTAATTAGTGGTTTAGGGATGATTAATTGTGATATCTGCAAGTAAACCAGTAAACCAACGCTCCTCAGACAGTGGACTCATCTCTGTGCTTGTTCTGTTAGACCTCAGTGCTGCTTTTGATACTGTTGACCATAAAATTTTATTACAGAGATTACAGCATGCCATAGGTATTAAAGGCACTGCGCTGCGGTGGTTTGAATCATATTTATCTAATAGATTACAATTTGTTCATGTAAATGGGGAATCTTCTTCACAGACTAAGGTTAATAATGGAGTTCCACAAGGTTCTGTGCTAGGACCAATTTTATTCACTTTATACATGCTTCCATTAGGCAGTATTATTAGACAGCATTGCTTAAATTTTCATTGTTACGCAGATGATACCCAGCTTTATCTATCCATGAAGCCAGAGGACACATACCAATTAGCTAAACTGCAGGATTGTCTTACAGACATAAAGACATGGATGACCTCTAATTTCCTGCTTTTAAACTCAGATAAAACTGAAGTTATTGTACTTGGCCCCACAGTAAGGTCTAACCTTACTAACCCCCAGAGCAGCAGTGGTAAGGAAAAACTCCCTCTGAGGAAGAAACCTCAAGCAGACCAGACTCAAAGGGATGATCCTCTGCTTGGTCCATGCCACAGACATAAATTACAAAACAATTCACAAAACAAATATACAGGAAATGATGTTGGTGCACAGGACAGGAGGGTCTCCAGCACAAATACCACACCCATCTCTGGATGGAGCTGCAACTTAAACAGAGAGAGAGAGAGAGAGAGAAAAAAAAAAACAGAATCAGGCATCAGAAATACATGCCGATAACTGCTGGTAATCTCGTTCACATAAAATCCTTAGAAGATTGCCTTGCAGCAGTGAGAAGCTGGATGTCTACAAACGTCTTACTTTTAAACTCTGATAAGACTGAAATGATGGTTCTTGGTCCAGTGAGACATCGGCATCAATTTGACCACCTAACGCTCAGCCTCGGCTCATGTGTCATACATCACACTGACAAAGTGAGGAACCTTGGGGTAATTTTTGATCTTTCCTTGTCCTTTGGCCTCCACATTAGAAATATTACTAGGACTGCTTTCTTCCACCTGCGAAATATAGCGAAGATTCGTCCCATCCTGTCTATGGCTGATGCTGAGACCCTGATCCATGCATTTATCTCTTCTAGGTTGGACTACTGCAGTGTTCTATGTTCTGGTTTACCGCAGTCTAGCATTAGGGGTCTCCAACTGGTTCAAAATGCTGCAGCCAGATTTTTGACACGAAGCAGAAAGTACAACCACATTACACCCATTTTGGCATCCCTTCACTGGCTTCCTGTCCCAGTGAGATCAGATTTTAAGGTTCTGCTACTAACCTATAAAATTATTCATGGACTGGCACCTCCCTACCTAGCTGACCTAATTAAACCTTACGTACCGGCCCGGGCTTTACGTTCTCAGGGTGCAGGACTACTTTGTGTCCCTAGGGTGAATAAGAAGTTTCCTAATAAAATGAATTAAAAGAGTAAAAAGCATAGAACTATTCTATGCCAGTATGCTAGCCATTCACCATTCATTCTCTGCCAGATTGTCTTTGGTTCTGTCCCAGCTTGCTCACATTCTCCCTTGCGTGTGCTGCTTCAACATGTCTGACCTTTCTTTTCATGACTCATCCTTGTAGTTGTATGACCTCGATTGAATTCTGTTTGTCGTCAGATTTGCCTCTCCGTGTACCAACTGTTTTGTTCTCTAGTTAACCTGTCAGACAGCTGCTACAGACTCTGATATGCGTTTTGGACCCTCTGCTGCTCACATGTTAAGAGCCCGCTTCCTGAATCTGGACACTGTTGCTGAGAGGTCTGGTTATTTGTCTGTTGACCTCCATCTAACCCTGACCTTTGACCTTGTCATCTGTGTGCTTCACTACGTCAGGGTTCCCCTGACTGGTCATTACGATTCCACTGTATGGATCTTTAAACTCTGACAAACATTTTTATATTCACATTAGATTGAAATATTTACATTTATGCATTTGACATTTTCCCCAGTGTGACACAGCCTCGTGCACAAACTGATTGCACAAGCTCCCTGATGCCACAAGCAATGCCAAGTGTGAAGATCTTCACTGTCGTACATGTAGTCTGCACATGGAATACTTAGTTTGTGTATTCCTCCCACAGAACCCTGGTTCCTCCCCAGAAAGTCAAAGAATTGGAAGAAAGGAAATAAAAGGCAATACAAATGTCTTTCTGAGCTGTGAGGGAGATTAAATCTGGTGAGCCTTCGTTTAACTGATAGCCACTGATAAGCTGCTGAGCCATGGCCAAGCTGCAGCACACGTGAATTAGAAACGCTATTCAAAAGCTAAATGTGTGCATGTACATGCACTGTTTGAAAGAAAACTCCAAATAAATGCTGTATTGATCACTTTGCAATTTGCAAGCAATGCACGGTCATCACATTTGGAGATCCAAAGTTTGAAAGCATTGCATTACAGACATTGTAAAGTTAGATTTAAGTGAGTGATATTAATTTTCTGGTGTTTTCCTACTTGGACACAAATAGACAGCAACAACTGCACTATGTAAAAGCTTTTTTTTATTCAATTTGGAGTGATTATGAGGGAGAGTTTACTCATGACAACTAACATTTACTAAAAAAAAAACAAAACAACAACAACAACAAAAAAAACAAAACAAGAAAATGCCCTGTAAAATTTACTCTGATTTTTTGTATGGAAATGATCAAACTTTTTTCAAAGTAAATTTCACTCCACTTTTTTCAGTGTAAAGTTAAAATCTCAGACGCCAGTGTTTCAGAGTTACTTTAAAACTGTCAGTAGTAAACCTGCACAGTGCTGGAGTTGTTCCTCAGAATTGATAATATCAATGTTGATTCAACTCTCTGTAAGTGTAATTTAACTCTCTTAAATAGACTGGATTTAGAACTAAAAATCCTTGAGACGTCAGTACAAGGCGGCTAAGGAAGGTGAGAGAGTTGGTCTGACAGAACTCACTAACATCATAAGGAAGAGGCTCATCTTGTTGAGGAGGGCGGAATGGCACCAAAGGAAGGGCAAGGAAAGCACTCAGAAACGCAGCGCTTTTATTGGCAATCCCTTAGGCTTCACCACCAACCTTCCAGCCCAGAGGTGAAGTGGCCACCTCACTTGCCCTGTAGAGTAGATCAGCCATCATCTCCGTGTCATCTTCAGTGACACCTTGAGAAACCACCTTGTAGAAAACTGGTGGCACTGCCATAACCAGCATCCCAATTCAACTGCACAGAACCCACCCTGATGGAGGTAAAAGAAGCCGTCAGAGCTGTAAAATCTAGCTCAGCTCCCGCCCCCAGCAGTGTACCCTACAATGTTTAAAAGGAGTGTCCACAGCTCCTCCAATGTCTTTGGCAGATCCTGAAGATGATCTGGTGGAGAGGGAAAGTTGCAGCTCAGTGGAGGTATGCTGGGGGGGGGGGGGGGGGGGGGGGGGGGTTGGGGGGGGGGGTTCTGAAAGAAGATGACTCTTGCAGAATTGAGCAGTTTCGGATCAACTTACTGCTCAGTATTGAGAGCAAGATCTTCTTGAAGATCGTGTCCCAACGACTGACAGACTTCCTCTTGAAGAACACCTACCTTGACACCTCTGTCCAATAGGGGGGAGTCCCAGGAGTACCTGGATGCCTGGAGCATACGGGAGTGGTGACGCAGCTGATCCAGGAGGCTAGAGAGAGTAAAGGAGACTTGGCAGTTCTCTGGCTTGATCTAACCAATGCCTATGGCTCTATCCCACACAAGCTCATCGAAACACCATGTTCCAGACAAGATCCGCAGCCATATCATGGACTACTACAGCAACTTCAGGCCATGTAACTGCCCTGCCGAGGCACTGCCTCGAGAAGGGCATAATTATTGGCTGTACAATCTCAGTGCCACTTTTCTCACTAGCCATGGACATGATTGTCAAGTCCGCTAAGGTGGAATGCAGAGGGGCCAAGTCTAGATCGGGAATGCAGCAGCTCCCCATAAGATCCTTTATGGATGATTTGACATTCATGACAACATGGGTTCCAGGGGGCAGATAGCTCCTTCAGGGACTCCAATGGTTCATCTAGTGAGCAAGGATGAGCTTCAAGGCTGCAAAGTCCAGGTCCTTAGTTCTGAAGAAAGGCAAAGTGACCCACCAGTTTTGCTTTGCCCTTGGAGTGAGCAAAATTCCATCAGAACCTGTCAAAACTTTGAGCAAGAATTTTGACAGTTCCTTGAAGGACTCAGCAGTCATCAAACAAACCAAGTATGACCTGGCAATCTGGCTCACCACTATCAACAAGTCTGGTCTACCAGGGAATTTAAAGCCTGGATCTACCAGCATGGAGTCCTGCCAAGAATACTCTGGCCCCTGTTGGTCTATGAGGTACCAATAACTGTGGTAGAGGTACTAGAAAAGTGTATCAGCCAGTTTCTGAGGAAATGGCTGTGGCTCCCTCAGAGCTGTTAGTGTACAGGCTGGTGCAGCAGCATTGCCCTGTACAGCCATTCCACCAAACTGCAGCTCCCTTTCAGTGAACTAACAGAGGAGTTCAAAGTCACCTGCTCCAGAGAGGTGATGATGTACAGGGACTCTGCAGATGTCAAAGTCTCATCAGCAGCAATACTTGTGAAGACCGGAAGAAAATGGCAGGCACAGGAGGCCATCATCAGAGCTGAAGTGTGACTAATGCACAAGATGCTGGTGGGCTCCAAAGCAATGGGGCGAGCAGGTCTTGGTTGTTTCCCAAAGCCGTGGTACGACCTGACCCGTAGGAAAGAGACGCGTCAGCTGGTTCTGGACTAGATTCAAGCAGAGGTCAAGGAAGAGCGATTCAGCAAGCTGGTTGGCATGTCCAAGCAAGGGGCGTGGACTTGGTGGGTGGGAGCATGCAGAATCCTGTAAGATCACCTGGGCAGAGTTGTGGAGAGCGGAGTCATCACGCATCAAGTTTCTCATCCTCCCGAGCTCGACTAACTTGCATACTTGGGGCCTAATCAACAGTTCTGAGTGCAAGTTGTGCCAGAGGAGGGGCACCCTGGAGCATATCTTGAGCTGCTGCCCGAAAGTGCAGTACCGACAGCACGATACCGCTGGTGCCACAACCAGGTCTTAAGATCTTTGGTGGACTCCATCTGCACAGCTATCCAGCACAGCAAGACTAAGGCTGCCCCCAGACTGTCAGTCTCCTTCATCAGACTGGAACAGAAGGCCGGTCGACATCAGCCTGCCTCTTTAGGGGGCTCCTCACTACCTGCGATTAGCAGCACCAAGTCAACCTTGGTAAACAGCTCAAGTTCCCAGCCAACATCACAACCACTTGTCTCTGCTCAGATATGGTGTTATCATCACATTCTACCAAGCAAGTGGTTCTTCTGGAACTGACTGTCCCTTGGGAGGACAGAATCGACGAGGCCAATGAGCGAAAGAGGGCTAAATAATGCAGAGCTCATCACTGAGTGCTGGAGCAATGGCAGGAAAGCCCATTGTGAGCTGGTGGAGGTTGGGTGCCGAGGCTTCTCTGGCCATTCTCTACTGCAAACCCTCAAACTCCTTGGAGGGAAAGCATTGCAAGCGAAGAGAGCCATTAAGAACACTCTAGAGGCTAAAGAGAGGGCCTTAAGGTGGCTGTGGATCCGTAGGGGGGGATTCATGGAACAACATGCCAGTTGGACACCAGCCGGGAACTGATTACCCCCGGCTGGGTTGCCCACGCAAGGGTGTATGAAGATCAAAGACCCAAAACACCCTAGGGCCCTGGTCTTCACTGATGACATGTCCAAGTATCACCGGAAGGTGTATTCAACTCCTATGTAGTGCTTTTCCATTTGAATCAGAAACTCAAAGTAGTTTACAATGATGCCTCATGGTGCTCCCATGCAAGGTACCCACTATACACCCAGTGCTGGTTAAGGATCTTAGTGATTTTCTGGTGTGATGGGAGTTTGAACCTGGGATCCACTGGTCTCAAGCCAACCACTTAACCACTAGACTATCAGGTGTTGGTCTACCCCTTAAGGTATCAGTTTAACACTGTCCATAAATTGAGTGAAAATTTTGGAAATGTTCTTGTGGTGGTGCAATGTGAATACTGTCACTTCATGCCCACAAGATTGAGGGTTCAATCCCAAACTGAGGTATTGGTTTGTGGTAGTCCAATAAGAAATAGTTTTGTTAGATACATTGGTTTGCCAATTAGGGTCACCATGTTTCTGGTTTACATAGTCCTTTGAGCTTCCTACTTGGTGTATAACAGATCTTACTTCTTTCTACTCTTGTATGTTATTGTTGCAGTTCCTTAACTCATCCTTTTTGATTTTAACTAAACCATTCACAAAAGAAACACACACAATTTCTGGTGCCGTCTTCAGATGCATGTTAATTATTCTCATCTTACTTGTGTCCCCCAAACCCAAGGCCCATTATTTATTTTTTTGTCCCACTGCCTCTAAATTGTAATTTGATCATTTTTGTGAACACAAATCATTGGCCTTCTTACAAGTCAACATCTGCAGTTTGTTGAGAAGACTTCATTATTTAAAATCTTGGGTCTACATTGCTAATCCTTTTCTGGCTGTCTGAATTTTGGCTTAAAAAAGTGCCTTAGATCTCAAGATTCAAATGCCAGCTTACATTGTTTGCCATAAGGACAGACCCACCAAAGGAGGCGGTGTGGCTATTTTTGTAAAAGATCACTTGCAGTGTTCTGTAATATTGTCTAAGACATTTTCTAAGCAGTATGAACTGTTACTGATAAAAACATAGATGGTCAAAAAATGTCATTCTCTCTGTTGCTGTTTGCTATAAACCACCTTCTGCACCAGCCTGTACACTAATAGCTCTGATTGAACTTACATAAAGAAGTTCTTTGAAATTAAGACCTTTCTAAAAGATGTTGCAGCTGTGAACTGGATAAGAATTAACCCGATTATCTTTGTGGACAATGTCTGGTCATATTTCAAAAACTCCTCTAGCCTCAACATTGATACACACACCCTTTTGAAAAGACTTTGGACCAAAAATATCCCAGTCCCTGGTTTACTCTTGACTTGGCTGCACTGACACAAATAATAATAAAAAAAATCCTTATGGTGGAGAGCTTGGTCTTCTCTGTCTCCAACTAACTGGCTGGCATTTAGACAATGTTAAAATAAAACCACACAGGCTAAGCTAAACTAAGTTATTTCAAGTAACAATTTTTAGATGGTGGTTCAGTTACCAAAACATTCTGTGAACCAGTAAAATCCACAGAAAATAAACTTACTTCTCCTCATCTAACTTCCTCTATGCAATTTGCTGACATTGTTACCGATAGATATAGCTCATTCTTGAAACACAATTTTGTGATGTCACCTTGTGTTTTTGATGCAGCTGTCCTTACAAGTAGCATATGCTGCACACCTATGACATCATCCAATGTTTGCAGCGTCTCCCTTAATCAGTTACGGCTTCGTAAGTCCTACATGACTCTAAACTGATTTTGCTTAATCTGCAATCTGGGTTTAGGATGGCCTACAGATGCAAAACTGCCACATTAAAGGTAATTGTTTATATTGTTAGTGCCATGGACAATGAGCAGGTCTGTATAGCTGCCTTTCTAGCCCTGGCCAAGGCTTTTGACTTTGTTGACCACAGCATCCTTCTGCAAAGGCTTACCAGCACTGGATTTCCCAGCAGGTGCCACAACTGGTTTCCCAGTTGCATTTCTCATCACATGTACCAGGTGAAGACTGAAAAACTAACTTTTGAACCACTTATCATCCCTAAAGGTGTGCATGAAGACTCCATCTTAAGCCCAATGTTGTTCTCCATCTACGTATAGGAATGATGGTGCTAATACTGTTGATGATCCCTGGATGGATGTTGATGATACCATCATATACATTCAGCTGGCCCCACAATTGACTCTGCTGTGTCTACTCTTCAACAAAGTCTTACCTCCTCCAAGCAGTGGTTCTGCAACCTTCATCTGACTCTCAACTCCAAAAAAGACAAAACATATGCTGTTCGGCCATAAAGATCACATCTCCAGATTCCACCAAGATCATCAGTGTTGATGGCTCAGCACTGGACTTTGTCAGCTCCTATAAGTACCTTGGGTTTTAGATGGATTAGGCTATCCTACTGAACACTCACAATCACATAACCACACATAATCTCTTGACAAAAATCAAAGTTACTCTTGGTTTTCTGCCTCAGAACAAGGCTTCCTTCTGCTTTTGTCCTTCCTCCTTTATTGTGGTGACACCATCTATAAAATGGCATCAAAGGGCACCCTCATCAAAATTAACACACTACACCACTGAGCGATCCATTTTGCCACAGGTGCACCCTTTTCCACTCACCACTGCCATCTCTATAAATTAGTGAATTGGCTGACACCTTCATTCCAGATGGCTTCAACACTGGCTGCAACTAATCTGGAGAAGACACCGCTTTTCCTCTCAAGCCTCCTATACATTTCTGATAACAGCTTTCATTTACAATCCACCAATTTCATTCTTTCACCATTTGTACTCTTTTTCGCATCATTCCTTTCATTTTGCAGCTGCAAAGGATTACAACTCACTACAAAACACATTAAAACATATCTTTCTTTTCACTTAATATGTAAAAAAAACATATATAATCTTGATCTAATATATATGTGCTGATGCTTGTCATTTTTATTTTGTTGTGTCATACTGTAAGAATGTTATATTGTACTGGATGTGTCATTTTATCAATCAATCAATCAACTTTTTTTTTATATAGCGCCAAATCACAACAAACAGTTGCCCCAAGGCGCTTTATATTGTAAGGCAAGGCCATACAACAATCATGAAAAACCCCAACGGTCAAAACGACCCCCTGTGAGCAAGCACTTGGCAACAGTGGGAAGGAAAAACTCCCTCTTAACAGGAAGAAACCTCCAGCAGAACCAGGCTCAGGGAGGGGCAGTCTTCTGCTGAGACTGGTTGGGGCTGAGGGAAAGAACCAGGAAAAAGACCTGCTGTGGAGGGGGGCAGAGATCAATCACTAATGATTAAATGCGGAGTGATGCATACAGAGCAAAAAGAGAAAGAAACAGTGCATCATGGGAACCCCCCCACAGTCTACGTCTAAAGCAGCATAACCAAGGGATAGTCCAGGGTCACCCGATCCAGCCCTAACTATAAGCCTTAGCGAAAAGGAAAGTTTTAAGCCTAATCTTAAAAGTAGAGAGGGTATCTGTCTCCCTGATCTGAATTGGGAGCTGGTTCCACAGGAGAGGAGCCTGAAAGCTGAAGGCTCTGCCTCCCATTCTACTCTTACAAACCCTAGGAACTACAAGTAAGCCTGCAGTCTGAGAGCGAAGCGCTCTATTAGGGTGATATGGTACTACGAGGTCCCTGAGATAAGATGGGACCTGATTATTCAAAACCTTATAAGTAAGAAGAAGAATTTTAAATTCTATTCTAGAATTAACAGGAAGCCAATGAAGAGAGGCCAACACGGGTGAGATATGCTCTCTCCTGCTAGTCCCCGTCAGTACTCTAGCTGCAGCATTTTGAATTAACTGAAGGCTTTTTAGGGAACTTTTAGGACAACCTGATAATAAAGAATTACAATAGTCCAGCCTAGAGGAAATAAATGCATGAATTAGTTTTTCAGCATCACTCTGAGACAAGACCTTTCTGATTTTAGAGATATTGCGTAAATGCAAAAAAGCAGTCCTACATATTTGTTTAATATGCGCTTTGAATGACATATCCTGATCAAAAATGACTCCAAGATTTCTCACAGTATTACTAGAGGTCAGGGAAATGCCATCCAGAGTAAAGATCTGGTTAGACACCATGCTTCTAAGATTTGTGGGGCCAAGTACAATAACTTCAGTTTTATCTGAGTTTAAAAGCAGGAAATTAGAGGTCATCCATGTCTTTATGTCTGTAAGACAATCCTGCAGTTTAGCTAATTGGTGTGTGTCCTCTGGCTTCATGGATAGATAAAGCTGGGTATCATCTGCGTAACAATGAAAATTTAAGCAATACCGTCTAATAATACTGCCTAAGGGAAGCATGTATAAAGTGAATAAAATTGGTCCTAGCACAGAACCTTGTGGAACTCCATAATTAACTTTAGTCTGTGAAGAAGATTCCCCATTTACATGAACAAACTGTAATCTATTAGACAAATATGATTCAAACCACCGCAGCGCAGTGCCTTTAATACCTATGACATGCTCTAATCTCTGTAATAAAATTTTATGGTCAACAGTATCAAAAGCAGCACTGAGGTCCAACAGAACAAGCACAGAGATAAGTCCACTGTCCGAAGCCATAAGAAGATCATTTGTAACCTTCACTAATGCTGTTTCTGTACTATGATGAATTCTAAAACCTGACTGAACCTCTTCAAATAGACCATTCCTCTGCAGGTGATCAGTTAGCTGTTTTACAACTACCCTCTCAAGAATCTTTGAGAGAAAAGGAAGGTTGGAGATTGGCCTATAATTAGCTAAAATAGCTGGGTCAAGAGATGGCTTTTTAAGTAATGGTTTAATTACTGCCACCTTAAAAGCCTGTGGTACATAGCCAACTAACAAAGATAAGTTGATCATATTTAAGATTGAAGCATTAAATAATGGTAGGACTTCCTTGAGCAGCCTGGCAGGAATGGGGTCTAATAAACATGTTGATGGTTTGGATGAAGTAACTAATGAAAATAACTCAGACAGAACAATCGGAGAGAAACAGTCTAACCAAATACCGGCATCACTGAAAGCAGCCAAAGATAACGATACATCTTTGGGATGGTTATGAGTAATTTTTTCTCTAATAGTCAAAATTTTGTTAGCAAAGAAAGTCATGAAGTCATTACTAGTTAAAGTTAATGGAATACTCAGCTCAATAGAGCTCTGACTCTTTGTCAGCCTGGCTACAGTGCTGAAAAGAAACCTGGGGTTGTTCTTATTTTCTTCAATTAGTGATGAGTAGAAAGATGTCCTAGCTTTACGGAGGGCTTTTTTATAGAGCAACAAACTCTTTTTCCAGGCTAAGTGAAGATCTTCTAAATTAGTGAGACGCCATTTCCTCTCCAACTTACGGGTTATCTATGTGGCCTGTGGTTTTTTTTATGTTTGTTGCTGATGCCTCTTCACCAGATCATCACTGAAAATGAGAACTGGCTCTCAATTGAGTTTTATTGGGTTAAATAAAAATTTCAAAAAGCATGTGGACTTTTCTATAGTACTGAAATACATTTTCATATATCATAAAGTAACACTGCTTTTGTCAAAAAAAAAGTTTTTATTTTTTTAATACTATCAAAAGTATAACTTTAATGAAGAAAGAACTATACAAACTCAAGTGTTAATATTATGCAAGTTAAATGGACAACAATGACTATTTTTTATTCTAATTTGTTTAAAGGATCAATAATGTGATCTCCGCCTCTGTTTATGCTTGTTTCTTATTCTACATTTTTAATTGAAAAAGGTAATTACACCTTGTTCAATGTGCAAACATTTTAAAAACATAAACAAGACTTTGCAAATATACTGACGATAAACCTGAGAGCAAGATGTGCTTCATCACATCTTCTTGACTGATGTGTTTGTTTGTTTGATGAGCATCTCTTGATTCTTCTTTCATTTCTAGTCAAATAAATGTACTCATATTGCACTTTACATGCAGTAAGTAAAGATTCTAACCTGACCCGTGGTTTATTTTGGATAGTTCAACTAATTTGACAGATTCTGTTATTAGCAGACATGTCACGTGCATGATCCGTCATTGTTCTGGTAGAACATAAAGATGTCTCCCCAATGTTTGGAGTGTCACACTTCCTTTGCATTTCTGTTTCAGCTGGTTAGCTTGTCTGAGGGTAATTGTCTGATCTGGCATCTGCTGCACATTTCTGATTCTGCGCGTCAATGTGCAGCCTTCTGACACTTTATCTTGCTGCCAGCTATGTGAAATGTCTGTGTACAAAAAAAAAATAAAAACATTCCACATAAATTTTCTCAGTCCATTAGTCCGGACACTTGCTCTGATGAATCATGATTTTGGTGCGAATGAGAGCCTGTTTACACAGAACGGCTCCAGCTCAGACTTTGTGTTCAGAGATCGGCAGGTTTTTCAGTTCATCACTGGACAATTGTCCATTGTTCTGGCTGCTGCTGACAGTGGTATCGGGTCAGATACCCTCACTGAAGAAGTGCACCATGAGTGCGGTGCAGAATGACAAACCATGAAGGGCCAAACTGTAACTGGACACTGACTCATTTCATCAGCTGGTGTTTTAGAAATGAGATCAGTCATGTGGAGTTTAAAGGAGTTGTGTTATACACCTCACCTTTTGGAAAGATAATACCAGTCACCAGATGTCTAAAACAACTAATAAAGAAAGGTGCCTTTTAAATGGAATGTATTATTATTATTAAGATTAAAGTATGCAGCTGCACATATCCAACAGGTACTGAGGTTACACAGCCTAAAAAAAGCAACAACGAAAAACAGGGCAAAATCTAATTCCAGTGGTCCTCATTTATCAATGTTGCATGTGTGTGAATATTTTAAAGCAAATTAGGAGAGTCATCAATTTATGTGTACTCAGCAATATTATGACCTTGCACGGGCAATTCTGGAATTCTTCAAAATCAAATTCCTTGACCTTGTCCTTTCCCAAAGTGTACTCTTTAAGGTCAGTTTCAAGGTCAGACTTCATTGACATATCATGTTTGGTAGAAATCAGACCTGCACAAACAGTAGAGCAACAGACAGACAGATATGATCTTGGCCCCAATGATTAGATTTCATAAATCTGACCTTGCTGAGCAGTTCATGAGCCCATCTCCTTATTTCCATATTTGTACCAGGTTTAGTTCAAAAACAGAGTGAAACACTTAAATTTTGACCTTTGCTGTAATGATCTTGACCCAGTCATTGACCTTTGGTAATTTTGACCATGCCTGGGCAATTCCATGACCACTCTCCATATGTATGCTGTTTAATGCAAATCAGCATTTGGGTTTGGGGGGGTGGTGTCTGATTTTGACCTTTAGCCACATTTCAGAAATTTTATTTCACCTGGGCAATTCAAGAACCCATCAACATACTCGGTTGTGTGCACAGATTGATGGTAATTGGAGTAGAAATGGAAAATTTAACCTTTGATCTCAATAACCTTGACCTTTTGTGAAAGTAACATATTCAGAGCAATTATAGAATTGACCTTGATCCACATACCAAGTTTGGTGGAAATCAGACAAAACACCTTCATGGACTTGAGGAACAAACAGACAGACAGACAAGGTTGCTCAAATAGCAGTTTCATACTTGAGAATGTATGCACATTGTGTAGTACAGACACAGACAAAGTACAATACATTCATAATTTATTCATGCATTCTTTTGAGACACTTAAGCAAGTAGCACACTTTTTTGTTGCTATGAAATTCATACATATGCAGCCATTTAAGCTTAACTGAATAATAAAGTTAATTAGAAGACTTTGGAATGCATGGTTGGAGGCTTTTTGGGGAGGAATCACAGAGAGGGGAAGCTTTCCATACATAATTATAGTTATAATCAGAGGTTTCTGTCCACTCATCATGGGCATATTGACATGACAATATTCTAAATCTAGCTTTTCATTTTCTTGGGCTCAGTGACTGAACAACATGCATGTGCAGTTTAACAAAAATAATTTATTTGGGTTTTCCGAAACCATCAGAGCTAAAAGTACATATACAGAGTAAAAAGTAAAATAGTAAAAATAGTAAAAAGTATAGTAAGTCCCTTTGGCTGCACCCTTGTTTAAGTTGGGTTTGTCACAGCATATTTGCATCCTGATTTGCCACAAGTTTTAAACCGGATGCCCTTGCTGACACAACTCCACATTGCATGTAGAACTGTGGCAGGGGTGGAGTGTGAACCAGGACCTTTCTGCACTGAGTCCAAGCGAACTAACAACTTGGCCACCACCCCTGCGAAAGTATGCAAACAGAGAGAGAAAAAATAAAGCATTTTATGAGAAATATTTGTGTCTAGCACTCTTGGCAAAATTTGATTGTACCTGCATTTATGGCAAATGTCCACTGGGTGGAGATATTGCTCCATTTCAAGAAACGAGTACAGGCCACTGGGGTACATGATGACAAACTTGTTGCTTATAGTAGTAAATAATATGGCTTGCTGTGTGGTTAATTTTACTCATTGACCATCTACAAGTCTGTGCTCCAGTATTTCTGTTCAGTAAAATTTTAGTATTATTTAATTTGTTTGTCGTCACTACTAGCATTAGTTACCAGGTATTGGCTGCTTGGTTACGATAGATACTTTGATAGTGCCTGGGTTGCAGAGGGTATATGCCAGATATCATTTATAATACCCCAAGTCATATCAGGACAGTAACAAGTCTGCAAAAATATACGTTAACAAGAACAATTTGAGATTTCTGATGTCCGCCAAGGTTTGATGAGGACTCAAATGATGATAAGTGATTCACATCGTGACCCGGACTTTACCTGGATCTGGATACCACAACACAATGCAATAATTGCATACTCCTTAAAAGCCTATAAAGTGAAATCCTGAGCCAGAATGCGGATCTAGATCCGGAT
The DNA here is from genome assembly GCF_902500255.1 of Thalassophryne amazonica. Classification (NCBI taxonomy): domain Eukaryota; kingdom Metazoa; phylum Chordata; class Actinopteri; order Batrachoidiformes; family Batrachoididae; genus Thalassophryne; species Thalassophryne amazonica. Next base: position 84,823,961 of record NC_047108.1, read on the forward strand.
CAACCCCAAAATTGAGTGGTCTTCCATGCCCTAATATCTATCTGTGGTGCAAATTTGCTGAGAATCCATGAAGTAGTTTTTTTTTTTTTTTTTATACGCAATCCTTCAAAGCCTATATAAAGTGAAATCTTGATCCAGACTCTGGATCCAGATCTAGATCACCTCCAAAATTTAATGAAGTCTTCCATGGCTTAATATCTATCTGGTGAAAATTTCGTCAAAATCGATGCAGTATTTTTTATGTAATGCTGCTAATAGACAGATAGACAAACAAATAAACCTAGGTTATCACCTTCACAAGCTTCGAAAGCAGCCCAAGCTAGTCTTGCCCATGCTCCACCCCTTCACTCATTTATGGGATGGCTGGCTTTTATGCGGGAACATACGTACATCACCAAGATGGCGACATCCAAAACCAACCAAACTCTCTTTGCAGAAAATCTACTTGTGATTTCACAGAAGGATTATTTAGTCCATTATGCACACAGTATACAGTGCAGACTCATACATGTCAACCTATACGGATTGTCCGTAAATTATACAGATTTTTCCGAGTTTCACAGTCATACGGACGTACAAATAAAGTCTTATGGATATTCAGGGTTTGGTCTGCAGCGGGTCTGTAATGAACCGTTTCTGCAGTGCGACTCCACTTTGATGTGTGAGCCATTGAAGCAATGCTTCGAACCACTGGCTCATGGTTCTTTGATTCGCTGCTCTTCAGAAGTGGTAAGTCCGCTTCTTAACTCCTCTCAAAGCCATTAAAATATTGTGAGTCACTTTTGTGTGGATTAAAGTCACTAACTGGGACTCTTGTCATGTTGTAGTCAAGAAACAAGAATCGTCCTTCATTCCGTTGACACAAAATTGCCGCTTTAAATAAAATGACACCTCTTTCCAAACGCTGTAATACAGAAAATAAACTACAATCGACTAAAACGTTTTTTTTTTCTTCCCAAAATGAGACATCCTGTGTTCGTTATGAATTAAACTGATCCTGACATACAGCACAGCCAGCTGTAAGAGCTCAGCTCAGATATATGGAAAGACATTCATGCCAAAATATCTGAAAGGAAATGCTTTTGACAAAAACTACAGACTTTGTTTATTTCTGTTTATGTCCAGAGATCAAGGATCCACCATGTAGAGTTTATTATGTCCAAAGTTTAAGGATCCAGTGACCAATTTCATATTTATTTACTTTAAGACTCAATAAAATGTTGTTCAATTCAATTTCAATGTAATCGGCTTATAAAGCGCCAAATCACAACAAAAACTGTTATATGGCTGGGGGGGCCTGGCTGCCTTTTTGTTTCTGTCCTTTGTTTCTCCTTCCAGGTGGCTTGCATTTGGAACTGAGTGGCTGTGTTGCTGAGTTTATCAGGACCTCACCCTGATCACCTGAGGCTGATCACCTGCGGCTCATCAGGACTCACAGCTGTGGTGCATCTGCATGGATTGGAACATGGTGGCATTTAAGACTGGAGTGCACAGTGTGTATTTGCCAGAGACTCGACCTTGTGACCAGACGGGTGAGATCGTCGTCTCGGGAGCCATCTCATCATCAGTGGATGCAGAGAACGTCCAGGTTTGATGCACGGTCTGTGAAAGAGGAGGGGGTGAGGTCTCACGCTCGTCAGCACACTTCCTGAGGTACGTTAGATTTTGTGACTAACATTTATACAGTCAGTAAATGTGGTGTCCCTCACACCTTTTTATATTGAGCTGTATGTTAGTCATGTATCGACTTCCACTGTAGTGGAGTTTTGTGAACTGGATGTTCCATGCCTGCAGGTTGGGAAGTTGATTAGTAATCAAGCCAGGAAGTGTTTGCTGTTTGTACACCTTTAAGTGTTCTCTCTGTGTGTAGAGTGTGGACTCACATAATGGTTCCTTCTTTCACAGACTCGGTTTGTTGCGGCCACCTGGGGGGTGTCGGCGGGGTCCTTGAGTCCGAACAGCTTCTGGCTCCGGACCGTTAGCGCTGCTGGGAGCGCACCACGCCAGACCGCACTTTGTTTTTTATGTATCACTGTTATGTATTAAATTCAGTTAGCCTTTGTACCGTGCTCTGCTTATTTCATACTGGGTCCTTCAAACGCTGGTCGGTTCTCCGAGCTGCGTCCGACACATAACAAAAAGCCATCTCAAGGCACCTCACATAGAACAGTTCAACATAAAAAATTAAAATAAATAAACAAAAATAAAAAAATCAAATACATAAATAAAAAACAGAAGTAAAAGAAGTATCCCAGAAAAGTAGAAAAGTATCCCATCATCACGTCTTCCGAAGAGGAAGCAGAGACTGGGGACTTAGAGGCGGACTCATCCATTACCCAGGCCGAAGTCACCAAGGTGGTTAGAAAGCTCCTCGGTGGCAAGGCTCCTGGGGTGGATGACATCCGTCCTGAGTACCTTAAGTCTCTGGATGTTGTGGGACTGTCTTGGCTGACACGCCTCTGCAACATCGCGTGGCAATCGGGGACAGTGCCTCTGGATTGGCAGACCGGGGTGGTGGTCCCTCTGTTTAAGAAGGGGGACCGGAGGGTGTGTTCCAACTATAGGGGGATCACACTCCTCAGCCTCCCCGGTAAGGTTTATTCCAGAGTACTGGAGAGGAGAATTCGACCGATGGTTGAACCTCGGATTCAGGAGGAGCAGTGTGGTTTTCGTACTGGTCGCGGCACACTGGACCAGCTCTACATGCTCCGTCGGGTGCTCGAGGGTTCATGGGAGTTCGCCCAACCAGTCCACATGCGTTTTGTGGATCTGGAGAAGGCGTTCAACCGTGTCCCTTGGGGCACCCTGTGGGGAGTGCTCCGGGAGTACGGGGTCCGGGGTCCTTTGCTAAGGGCTATCCGGTCCCTGTACGACCGCAGCAGGAGCTTGTTTCGCACTGCCAGTAGTAAGTCAAACCTGTTTCCAGTGCACGTTGGCCTCCGCCAGGGCTGGCTTTGTCACCGGTTCTGTTCATTATTTTTATGGACAGAATTTCTAGGTGCAGCCAGGGTGTAGAGGGGGTCTGGTTTGGGAACCACAGAATCTCGTCTCTGCTGTTTGCGGACAATATGGTTCTGTTGCGTTCTGAGTGTGAGATCGATAGACGGATCGGTGCAGCATCTGCAGTGATGCGGTCGCTGTATCGGACCGTCGTGGTGAAGAGAGAGCTGAGTAGGGGGGCAAAAGCTCTCGATTTACCGATCGATCTACGTTCCGATCCTCACCTATGGTCATGAGATTTGGCTCATGACCGAAAGAATGAGATCGCGAGTACAAGCGACTGGGATGAGTTTCCTCCGCAGGGTGGCTGGGCACTCCCTTAGAGATAGGGTGAGGAGCTCGGTCACTCAGGAGGAGCTTGGAGTCGAGCCGCTGCTCCTCCACGTCGAAAGGAGTCAGTTGAGGTGGCTCGGGCATCTTTTCCGGATGCCCCTGGACGCCTCGCTGGAGAGGTGTTCTGGGCATGTCCCATTGGGAGGACGCCACGGGGAAGACCCAGGACACGCTGGAGGGACTATATCTCTCGGCTGGCTTGGGAATGCCTTGGGGTTCCCCAGGAGGAGCTGGGGGAGGTGTGTGTGGATCGGGAGGTCTGGACGGCTTTGCTTGAGCTGCTGCCCCCGCAACCCGACTCCGGATAAAGCAGAAGAAAATGGATGGATGGATGGATGGAAGTAAAAGAATAAAACATAAAAAATAAAAACTATTCATAAGAAAGAGAATAAAAATAGGCTTTAAGGCTTGACTTAAAAATGTCTACAGACTCCAACTGCCTCACGGTCGTAGGAAGACCGTTCCACAGAGTGGGTGCACGATAAGAAAAAGCTCTTTGACCTGCTGACATAGAAAACCTGTAAAGCCTACTTTTAGTACACAAAAAATTCACAAGTGGTATCGATAAGCAATTGGATTGATAAGCGGAATCGATAATGGTATTGATAAAATCTTATCGATACCCATCCCTAATAAACACACGGAGCAAAGTCGAGGATCATTGACATGCCAGTCTGCAACATCGGCGCTGGCGAGGTGATTTTCGATACACTTGATGAAGTTCTGAGGTATGCTTTTTTTTTGTTCATTATATTCGATTTATTTTTCATTTTATTAATGTATTTCCACTAGTGACTCACAGTTCTTGTTTCTGTAAAAAAGAACTAAATTTAACACATTCAGTTCTATACAATTCAGCTTGACGCATGAATACTAGATCTCTATTGTTTGAAATTCAACTGTGGAAGAAATACTAATGATCCTGACTTTAATGTCATTGTGGCAACTCATAATATGTGGACAAAAACCCAGTTACGTGATACCGCTATGCGGTTGTGTGTACTGTAATAAAACTGATTTTGGTGCAATTTGGAGGTTATAAGGATTTTGTGCTGATTTTATGGATTTTCTCACTTGGTTATACAGGTGGACCCTCAAAGGGGCTGACATGTATGCAGACTGTCTCCAATTTGTGCCAAGGTGGAGACAACAATTATGCCTTTTTAAAAATAGTTAAATATTTAAAATATTTGTGCAGTTAGAGCTTGCATATATTTCACAACTTCACAAACACTAATCCATGAAACTGGCTTGTATTCCTGAAATTACTGATTTGAAAAATGTACAACTTGAGATAAAACCCTCTTTTCACTAAAATATTTTTGTGTTTTTGTCGTGATCATTGAAGCTGAGCAGGTTGTGATGCCTACCTTGGAGAAATCTTTCTGTGCCACTAGCATTTGGGCTTGTGGCACAGAAATAAACTACTACATTACTTCATAGAGCCAGCAGGAGTCCAGATAATGACGTCTGAGACATATATCACATAAGTCTAAATTGAGCCAATTTAAAAGTAAACTTTACTGACGGCATGGAAAGTTCTTCATACATATGTAGGATTTCGGGGATGCATAACATGAAACAAACAGCATATTCCAGTATCAAAGGTAGACAGAATAGATTTTCTTTGTACTTCGCTGCAGAAGCCCACAAAGCATGATGACACAAAGTGCACATGATACTTTGTCCTGTTCTCCTACAATGTGACAGTACAAGTGAAAGTTAAACTAAGATAAAATAAGGTTGTGTGCAGGATTTGTGTGACTTGTGTGAGTAATTCCCAAAGCTCATTTGTCCAGTCTGGTCAGCACAAAACTCACCAGAGAGACATTTGCTCCAAGGTTTAGAAGTCATATTTAACTCCCTGCCTAGAGCATGCACGCCTTTCAAAATTGAGCAGTTTGCACTTTGCAACAAAATGAAAAGATGTACATCCTCATTTTCAGCATCTGTACATTAATTATAAGATTTAAAAGGTCATTTTGACAGTTATCAGCATCACACTGAAAGTGGGGCTAATTTCTTTCTCCTCTCAGAACTTTTAATCCCCCTGGATCACACAGAGGTGACACATGTCCTTTGTGACTGTCCCGTCTAGACAGGAGAAAACAGGTGGCTATGTGTTTGATAAACAGACCTGCAATAAGGGACATTATTGAACTGAGCAACTCGAGGCTATTGCTGCTACCACCACAAACAATCACCGCCAGTCAAACGCTTCAATTATAGATGGTTCTAGGTGGTGCTCTGTGTACCGGTTACAACTGGTTAGGGGTGGGGTGGGAAGGGGTGTGCACAGTGACACTCAGAGTTCAGGAGGTCCTGTGAGTTATATTCTGAAGCAACGCATATATGTCATAAAATAGGACACAAAAATCGTGGCTCAGTAGATTTCAGTACTGTGGACACAACAGTAAAGATATTTAGCCCATGTTCTTTAGATTTGTGTATGTCTGAGCGGACTTTCCAGATTGTCACCCCCCCCCAAAAAAACTTTTTTCTTGTGGAATATATGTTTAAAAAAATAAATGGAAGTTATACTCCAGTACAACTTATATATATATATATATATATATATACACAAGGTATATTATAAAAGACTCAATTGGCTTTGCTCAAATGTAAATGAGTCCACCCACCACTTTAATCATATCTTAGATCTTGTTCTGACTTATGGTATGGAAAGTGAAGACTTAACAGTATTCCCTGAAAACTCCTTTCTGTCTGATCATTTCTTAATAACATTTACATTTACTCTGATGGACTACCCAGCAGTGGGGAATAAGTTTCATTACACTAGAAGTCTTTCAGAAAGCACTGTAACTAGGTTTAAGGATATGATTCCTTCTTTATGTTCTCTAATGCCATATACCAACACAGTGCAGAGTAGCTACCTAAACTCTGTAAGTGAGATAGAGTATCTCGTCAATAGTTTTGCATCCTCATTGAAGACAACTTTGGATGCTGTAGCTCCTCTGAAAAAGAGAGCTTTAAATCAGAAGTGCCTGACTCCGTGGTATAACTCACAAACTTGCAGCTTAAAGCAGATAACCCGTAAGTTGGAGAGGAAATGGCGTCTCACTAATTTAGAAGATCTTCACTTAGCCTGGAAAAAGAGTCTGTTGCTCTATAAAAAAAGCCCTCCGTAAAGCTAGGACATCTTACTACTCATCACTAATTGAAGAAAATAAGAACAACCACAGGTTTCTTTTCAGCACTGTAGCCAGGCTGACAAAGAGTCAGAGCTCTATTGAGCCGAGTATTCCTTTAACTTTAACTAGTAATGATTTCATGACTTTCTTTGCTAATAAAATTTTAACTATTAGAGAAAAAATTACTCATAACCATCCCAAAGACGTATCGTTATCTTTGGCTGCTTTCAGTGATGCCGGTATTTGGTTAGACTCTTTCTCTCAGATTGTTCTGTCTGAGTTATTTTCATTAGTTACTTCATCCAAACCATTAACATGTCTATTAGACCCCATTCCTACCAGGCTGCTCAAGGAAGCCCTACCATTATTTAATGCTTCGATCTTAAATCTGATCAATCTATCTTTATTAGTTGGCTATGTACCACAGGCTTTTAAGGTGGCAGTAATTAAACCATTACTTAAAAAGCCATCACTTGACCCAGCTATCTTAGCTAATTATAGGCCAATCTCCAACCTTCCTTTTCTCTCAAAAATTCTTGAAAGGGTAGTTGTAAAACAGCTAACTGATCATCTGCAGATGAATGGTCTATTTGAAGAGTTTCAGTCAGGTTTTAGAATTCATCATAGTACAGAAACAGCATTAGTGAAGGTTACAAATGATCTTCTTATGGCCTCAGACAGTGGACTCATCTCTGTGCTTGTTCTGTTAGACCTCAGTGCTGCTTTTGATACTGCTGACCATAAAATTTTATTACAGAGATTAGAGCATGCCATAGGTATTAAAGGCACTGCGCTGCGGTGGTTTGAATCATATTTATCTAATAGATTACAATTTGTTCATGTAAATGGGGAATCTTCTTCACAGACTAAGGTTAATTATGGAGTTCCACAAGGTTCTGTGCTAGGACCAATTTTATTCACTTTATACATGCTTCCCTTAGGCAGTATTATTAGACGGCATTGCTTAAATTTTCATTGTTACGCAGATGATACCCAGCTTTATCTATCCATGAAGCCAGAGGACACACACCAATTAGCTAAACTGCAGGATTGTCTTACAGACATAAGGACATGGATGACCTCTAATTTCCTGCTTTTAAACTCAGATAAAACTGAAGTTATTGTACTTGGCCCCACAAATCTTAGAAACATGGTGTCTAACCAGATCCTTACTCTGGATGGCATTACCCTGACCTCCAGTAATACTGTGAGAAATCTTGGAGTCATTTTTGATCAGGATATGTCATTCAAAGTGCATATTAAACAAATATGTAAGACTGCTTTTTTGCATTTACGCAATATCTCTAAAATTAGAAAGGTCTTGTCTCAGAGTGATGCTGAAAAACTAATTCATGCATTTATTTCCTCTAGGCTGGACTATTGTAATTCATTATTATCAGGTTGTCCTAAAAGTTCCCTGAAAAGCCTTCAGTTAATTCAAAATGCTGCAGCTAGAGTACTGACGGGGACTAGAAGGAGAGAGCATATCTCACCCATATTGGCCTCTCTTCATTGGCTTCCTGTTAATTCTAGAATAGAATTTATAATTCTTCTTCTTACTTATAAGGTTTTGAATAATCAGGTCCCATCTTATCTTAGGGACCTCATAGTACCATATCACCCCAATAGAGCGCTTCGCTCTCAGACTGCAGGCTTACTTGTAGTTCCTAGGGTTTGTAAGAGTAGAATGGGAGGCAGAGCCTTCAGCTTTCAGGCTCCTCTCCTGTGGAACTAGCTTCCAATTCGGATCAGGGAGACAGACACCCTCTCTACTTTTAAGATTAGGCTTAAAACTTTCCTTTTTGCTAAAGCTTATAGTTAGGGCTGGATCAGGTGACCCTGAACCATCCCTTAGTTATGCTGCTATAGACTTAGCCTGCTGGGGGGTTCCCATGATGCACTGAGTGTTTCTTTCTCTTTTTGCTCTGTATGCACCACTCTGCATTTAATCATTAGTGATTGATCTCTGCTCACCTCCACAGCATGTCTTTTTCCTGGTTCTCTCCCTCAGCCCCAACCAGTCCCAGCAGAAGACTGCCCCTCCCTGAGCCTGGTTCTGCTGGAGGTTTCTTCCTGTTAAAAGGGAGTTTTTCCTTCCCACTGTCGCCAAGTGCTTGCTCACAGGGGGTCGTTTTGACCATTGGGGTTTTTACGTAATTATTGTATGGCCTTGCCTTACAATATAAAGCGCCTTGGGGCAACTGTTTGTTGTGATTTGGCGCTATATAAATAAAATTAATTGATTGATTGAGTGAGATGTGGTCCCGCTCTCTCGGCTGAATTCCTTTGTTTCACACGCTGCTCGAGACGGCGCGCATTGCTTTATCAAACTTTTTTCTGGACCTGTGAGGAATATCCGAGTGGACACTATTCGAGAAATTCAGCTGGTTTTCGGTGAAAAGTTTAACGGCTGATGAGAGATTATGGGGTGTTTCTGTCGCTGTAAGGACTTCCCACGGAGCGGGACGTCCTGCAGCGCTTCCAGGTGCCGTCGTCGGCCTGTTTCGACCTGAAAACATCCTAATTTAAGGCTTAATTCACCCAGGACGTCGTGAGAGAACAGAGAAGATTCAGAAGAGGCCGGCATGAGGACTTTATGCAGACATTCCACTGTTTAAGGACATTTTTTAATGAAAGACGTGCGCGCAAATTCGCAGTCGTTTCCGTGACGACTCGGCAAATCTGTGTGCGCCGCAACAGGAAAAACACCGCCGTGTTGAAAACCATTTGTAAAATTCAGGAGGCTTTTGATGGCTTTCAACAAGTGAGTAACTGAGAAATTGTTTAACAGCTTGGGCATGTTCCAACTTGTCCGTTAAGGTTTCCAACGGAGGTGTTTTTCCTGTCGCGACCCCCCGCGGTCGGGTCCGGCCCGACGTGACTCTGCGCGCACGTTCTTTCATTACAAAATGTCCGTTAACAATGGAATGTCCGAATAAACTCCTCATGCCGACTTCTTCTGAAAAGTCTCTGTTCTCTCACGACGTCCTGGGTCAACAGAGCCTGAAATGTGGAAGTTTTCAACTTGAAACGGCGAGACGTTGCTGCCTCGAAGCGCAGATCACCGTCAGGCGCCGTGGGCCGTCCTTACGGCGACACTACCAGACCAAAATCTCTCATAAGCCGTTAAAATCTTTACCGAAAACCAGCTGAATTTATCGAATGGTGTCCACTCAGTTGTGCCTTACAGTTTTGAAAAAATTTTGATCAAACAAAGCAGCAGTCTCTGAGCCATTCCTAAACAATGAAAAAAATCGACAAGAGGGTGGGCGACTCCTCAATCAAAGACTGCCCACAGGCGAATGACGTAACCGACAGGCGTGAAAAAACTCTTGCATGCCCACGAGGGTTCAAGCATGTCTGATGTAATCACACGTGATTCATATCCAAATGGTTTTTGAAAAAAATAATAAGGTCGGATACTTTTCTAATAGACCTTGTGTGTGTATATATATATATATATATTCTATTCCCACTTAGTCAGGAGCCTATCCCAGCAGTCATAGGCCGTGAGGCGGGGTACACCCCGGACAGGATGCCAGGCTGTCACAGGACCACATATAGACAAACAACTGCACACATATCTACAGACAGTTTAAAGCTTACAATTCACCTAACTTACATATTTTTGGATGTGGGAGGAAGCTGGAGAACCTGGAGGGAACCCACGCAAACACAAGGAGGACATGCCAACTCCACACAGAAAGGCCACAGTGTATTTTTTTTGGTTGCATATTGTGTTTTATTATTAATTTATTCATTCACTTATTTTGTTTTTGAGCTGTGGGTGTATTTCTGGATTTGTATTGAAAAGGAGTTCATTCAGCCTTTTTTGACCATTTCATTTCTGCCTAAAGCCGCGTTCACACCGGGCGAGACGCGATCGACAGGTTGCCATGTAATCCCTACAGAAGGAGGCGTTGTGGCGCCAAGCCACGCAGCGCGACGTGATGGACACGAATGAAACGACATGAGTGAAGCGATTTTGAGCGATTGGCGCGTTTGTGCCGCGATATTGCGGCGCGTTGCCCTCCTCCCCAAGTTGAAAAATCTGAACTTTTTCATCTTGTCGCGCCGCGATGACCAATCAGGGACTGAATATGTAGTGACGTGGAGATGTCTGGAGTTTGACTGAGTTGGATGTGAACATGTCCTGTCTCTGGTAGCAGCCTGTGAGCAGGACTTATGTCCCTTTGGTCCTTTATTTCACAATTATGACAGAGTTTGGGGGGAGAGCGAGCAGCAGCACCACAGCGGGGTCAGCAGAGTTTTTTTTTCATGTGTGTGCGCAAGCTTATCATCCGTGAAGATTATTGTATTTATTAACTACACAGATTCATAATAAAACAAATGGTGACTGGTTTCTAAACACAATTATGACAGAGTGTGGGGGATAGCGAGCAGCAGCACCACAGCAGGGACAGCGGAGTTTTTATTTCTCACGTGCGTGCGCGAGCGAATTGTCCGTGAAGATTATTTTATTTATTAGCTACACAGATGTATAATAAAACAAATGGTGGCTGGTTTATAAACACAATTATGACAGAGTTTGGGGGGAGAGCAGGCAGCAGCACCACAGATGGGTCAGCAGAGTTAATTTTTTTCACGTGCACGCGCGAGTGAATTGTCCGTGAAGATTATTTTATTTATTAACTACACAGATGTATAATAAAACAAATGGTGACTGGTTTATAAACACAATTATGACAGAATTTGGGGGGAGAGCGAGCAGCAGCACCACAGCAGGGTCAGTGGAGTTTACTTTTTTCATGTGCGCGCGAGCGAATTGTCCGTGAAGATTATTTTATTTATTAACTACACAGATGTATAATAAAACAAATGGTGACTGGTTTATAAACACAATTATGACAGAGTTTTTGGGGGAAGAGTGAGGAGCAGCCCCGCAGCAGGCAGTGGAGTTTTTTTTTTTTTTTTTTATTGTTTACATGTGTGGGCGTGAACAGGACAGGGGGTCCTCAAACATGGGTCCTGCAGAGGTGGAAGGACCGCTGAAAGTGGCCGTCATCCAGATGCAGCTCCTGCAGCAAATAATGATACTCCCCGAATTGGGAACATCTCATGATGTTTGTCAGCTTTCCACAACAACTCGCTCCGTGTGATCAAGGTCCGTCATGTTAACTTGACTGACAACCGGAGCCGGTGAGTGGAATGGAAGCTCCTCTTGTTTGATGATGCACTGGGGTGAATTTTTGCAGCGAAAGCAGAGCGACACACCGGGCGTCGCCACGCGACGGGAGCGAATTTGTGGTGACTGGTCACACCCGGTGTGAATGCGACATAAAGGAAACTATGGCTGCATGCATCAATCTTGCTGCATGTGGAATATGCACATGTACAGAGTCGTGTATGCTGGCACTGAATTTGTGGCTTATTGCAAATAATTTGCAGGTGCTGTTCATACCTCGTATAATCACTGTGCAAAGATCAAGATGGCACAGCAGGCCTGTTAATACATGGCACTCTGTTCTGTCCATCTGCATGTGATATCAGGCACACAAAGAATAGGGCATCTGTGATATTTATCAGTGCTGAAATCACGGCGTAATTACATGAACCCATCCAAAGAATGCTTTGTGAGGAGCAGACAGAGACAAAAAAAAAAAAAGATCGAACAGGCTCCCCCACATTGTCTGCACCATTAAGGGAGAAATGGGCTTGTGATGATGCTTTGTTGAGTCTGGAGAGAGAGAGAGAGAGGCAGGGGATTTGGGGAGGTGGTGGTGATAGTGCAGCAGGAATCATTGGGATGCAGGTCAGAACGTTGCAGGTGTAGTGCTGACAATGACCGTGTCAAACCTCACATGTTTCAGGTATAGGTGGAAAAAAAATAATGCACCAGCAGTTGTGATCAGATTTTACTATGCACTCACTGAGGACATGAACATCAAGGCAATACTGTGCTGTCAGAGATTTTGTTGAACTGTTCTTTTCCTCGACAGAATGATTGTGCACAATGCATTAAAAAACTAGGGCACAAGTTTTTATTTATTTTGGTTATTTCATTGCTCTTCTTGGCAGAACTGTTGGGGGGGTGTTAAATTGTTTGGTTTATTGGTAGAGACTCCACTTTTCACCCTCGACACCTCTGAATGCACCCCTACCCACACCAGCAACACCTTCATTAAGTGTGTGGATGACACTACAGTGGTAGGCTGTATCACTGGAGGAGATGAGTCCACCTACCGGGATGAGGTGGAACAGCTGACGGTGTGGTATCGACAAAATAAACTTCTCCTGAACACATCCAAAACCAAGGAGCCAATCATAGACTTCAGGAGAAACAAAACTGACATTCAGCCAATTAGTATTGGGGGGACTTGTGTGGAAAGGGTCAGGGACTTCCATTTACTGGGAGTCCACATAGATGAGAAACTGACACAGCAAAGACTCCACTTTCTGAGAATCCTCAGGAAAAATAACATAAACCAGAGACTGCTTGTGTCTTTTTACTGCTCTGCTATGGAGAGGATCCTAACATACTGCTTCTGTACGTGGTTGCCAGCTGCACGTGGGCAAACAGGAAAGAGCTCCAGAGGGTTACCAAAATGGCAGAGAAGATCATTGGGTGCCCTCTACCCACACTAGGGGACCTTCATGGCTCTTACTGTCTCAGGAGAGCCAACACCATCCTAAAGGACTCATCCCACCCTGGACACTCTCTGTTTGAGCTGCTGCCATCAGGCAGATGGTACAGGGCCATTAAAGCACCAGTAGTACAAAGTACAAACAGATTGAAAAACAGTTTCTACCCAACTGCTATTAGAGCTATGAATGCTACTGGAACCAAATAGCCATATCACATGCCACACTTGAAATGAGTGCAATATTTGTTTTTATATAACGGCTGAATGGATTCTTGTCATTTGATTGGTAGGTTGTATGTCACGTGATGTGGTTTATTCATACCATTTGCCGTTGTGTTTCATTGACTGTGCAACAGTTCTTTTTAGCATGCAATGATGGTGCTGTATGAAATGTGCTATTGCACGCCCCAACCATCGCACATGCTCACAGTACGAGGGGCAGCATTTAGCTAAACATGGCATAGTTTTGTTTGCCGTCTGGAGGCATGAAGAGCTGTTAGGATGAAGTTTGGATGAAAAGCTGGACAAATTTCTGATGCGAGTTTTCAGTGCAGTGAGGAAAGCAGACGCAGTCTGTACACAAAGTCAATCACAGACTACTGAGAACAATTTTGGACTCCAGTTTAAAGTTTGTGTTGGACTGTTAAGCACCAGTGATGAACACCAAAATGTAAGTCTCTTTTCTGTTGTTTGTAAGTTAATAAAATATCAAATGACAAGGATCTGTTTTCACCGTTATATAAAACAAATAATGAATGTTCAGTAACTCAGCTACGCCTCGTTGAATGGTACGTTCCATCTTTCACCTCATGAAATATTTGTACCATTGAACTCAAACTTTCATTATTTGCCTTTACTGTCAAAAGAGTAATTTTTGTCCCATCTTCTGCAAATACAGTTCTTCTGGAGCTGCAAAACATGTTTGACTTTTAAAGTGAATGAGCATATGTAGACAACACAGCTTATAAAGATTTTCTAGATGCAGTTCAACTATATATATTTTCTAATTGTTGTTTTTGTTTTGTTTTTTTTATAACCTCAAATCAGAAAAGTTTGGATGATAGGGAAAATGTGGTGGTGATGGGGGGCGGGGAGCATAATTATCATGACATTTTCTTTGACCTCCATTTGCATGACTGCAAATACTGCATAACTTCCGTGGTCAACTTTATTCTATTTGTTAATATTCATCCATTCCTACATTTAAGACCTGCAACATATTCCAAAAAAGAAAAGAACAAAATAAAAAAAAAGGTTGTGACAGGGCAGTTTATTCTATATGTATGTATTAGTCATTTTTACAGCCAGACATCCCCTGAGACATGTCAGGGGATGATACATGAACATTTCCAAGTCACGAATAGCATATATATCCAAGTCCAATATATCTTGGACTTCTTTTACACCAATCATTCAGAAATACAAACAATGGTACCATATGGTAAATCCGTGTCAAGTAGGCAGTTCTCAAAAACTAAATGGCCATGCTTGAAGTAGACAAGTGAGGGAAGCCAACAAGATACAAGTGAAAGAATTTTTGGTGTCTGTGGAGAAACTGGGAATAGCACTTTTTTTTTTCATTTTACAGTGCATCAGCAAAGTATTCACAGCGCTTCAGTTTTTCCACAATGTTATGTTACAGCTTGATTCCAAAATGGATAAAATCCCCCCCCCCAAAAAAACAAACAAACAAAAAAAATTCTACACCCCATAATGACAATGTGAATTTTTTTGTTTGTTTAGATATTTGCTAGTAAGTTCCTCCGGCTGCTCCCTTGTTTGCACTCAGGGTCGCCACAGCAAATCCAAGGTGAATCTGGATGTTGAATTGGCACAGGTTTTACGCCGGATGCCCTTCCTAATGCAACTCCACATTACATGGAGAAATGTGGCAGGGGTGGGATTTGAACCCGGAACCTTCTGCACTGAAACCAAGCACATTAACCACTTGGCCACCACCCCCTGATTTTTGCTAATTTATTAAAAATAAAAAGACAAACAAACTAAGAAATCATGTTTACATAAGTATTTTAATTTAACCAGGTTTGTCCCATTGAGATCAAAATCTATTTTGCAAGGGAGACCTGGACAGTTATAAAGTTTCCAATCCACTTAACCTGCATGTCTTTAAATGTGGGAGAAAACTGGCGCACCCTCACGCAAACACGGAGAGAACATGCAAACTCCACACAGAAACACCAACAGGTGGGAATCGAACCCCTGACCTTCTTGCTGTGCAACAACAGTGCTAACCACTAATCCACCATGTTGTATTCACAGCCTTTACCATGAAATTGAGCTCAAGTGCATCATCTTTCCACTGATCATCCTCGTGAAGTTTCTACAGCTTCATTGGAGTCCACCTGGGGTAAATTCAGTTAACGTGACATGATTTGGAAAGGCTCACACCTGTCTACATATAAGGTCCCACAGTTTGCAATACATGTCAGAGCACAAACCAAACACAAAGTCAAACAAATTATCTGGAGACCTCTGAGACAGGATTGTCTTGAGGCACAAATCTGGGGAAGGGACAGAAACATGTCTGCTGCTTTGAAGGTCCCAATGAGCACAGTGGCCTCCATCATATGTAAATGGATGAAGGTCAGATCCACCAGGAGTCCTCCTAGAGCTGGCCACCCTTCTAAACTGAGCAATCGGGAGGAAGACCCTTCATCAGGGAGATGACCAAGAACCCGATGGTCACTTTGTCAAAGCTCCAGCATTCCTCTGTGGAGAGAGGAGAACCTTCCAGAAGGACAACCATCTCTGCAACAATCCACCAATCAGACCAGTGAATTTTGTCTATTATAATCAAAATTCGCTATATGTATAAAACAGACAAAATTTGCTGTATTATAAAATGGACAAAATCCATTGTATGTATAAAACAGACAAACTCCATTATATGTACTGTATGTAATGGAGTCAGGAGGTGCCGAACGATCTACAGGGAATCCCCAGCACCAATTTGGCTTTTGTATTTCCTTGATTAAATGCTTGACCTTGAATATGGACCTGCCTCATTTAATGACCAGGGCAAACTTCATCTGAAAAAAAAAAAAAAAAAAAAAAAAAACCTGCCATAAATAAGCACCGGGCATTATGCACATTAAAAAGGAATAGTGGAGTCACTCTTTTTTGTTTAAGTCCACTGTACAGTAGTACCTTAAAATCCGTTTGATAGGCTTATGTATTTTGGGTCAAGCATCAATGCTGCCAAAACGGAATGTTGATAAGACTAAACGTTTTGGAGAACAAGGGACAATGGATATTAATAATTTCATTCTGGACTCAAATGCCATTCCAGCAGTGAGCGGTAAGTCATATATATATATTAAAAGTGTGCGTGCATGCAAGAGTTTATTTTGTAAGTTCAATGTAAGTACACTGAACAAATTAGAAATGCAATACTTTTGTTTTGATCCTATTTTTCATGAGCTGAACTCAAAGATCCAAAACATTTTCTATATACACAAAAGACCTATTTCTCTCAAATATTATTCACAAATCTGTCTAAATGTGGTTAGTGAGCACTTCTCCTTGCGGAGATAATCCATCCCACCTCACAGATGTGGCAAATCAAGATGCTGATTAGACAGCATGAGTATTGCACAGGTGTGCCTTAGGCTGGCCACAATAAAAGGTCACTATTAATGTTCAGTTTTAGCACACTGCCACAGTCGCATCTTTTTTGAGGGAATGTGCAAGTGGCATGCTGACTGCAGGAATGTCCACCAGAGCTGCTGCCCTTGAGCCAAATGTTCATTTGTCTTCCATAGCCGTCTTCAAAGGCGTTTCAGGGAATTTGGCAGTACATACAACTAACCACATAACCGCAGACCACATGCAACCACACTAGTCTAGGACCTCCACATCCAGCATGTTCACCTCCAAGATCATCTGAGACCAGCCACCCAGATAGCTGCTGCAACAGTCGGTTTGCAGAACCGAAGAATTTTTGCACAAACTGTCAGAAACCGTCTCAGGAAAGCTCATTTGCATGCTTGTTGTCCTCATTGGGGTTTCGACCTGACAGCACTTTTACTGACTTGAGTGGGCAAAAGCTCACCTTTGATGGCATCTGACACATTGGAGAGGTGCTCTCTTCATGGATGAAACCTGGTTTTCACCGTTCAAGGC
Organism: Thalassophryne amazonica; assembly: GCF_902500255.1. Lineage (NCBI taxonomy): Eukaryota > Metazoa > Chordata > Actinopteri > Batrachoidiformes > Batrachoididae > Thalassophryne > Thalassophryne amazonica. Next base: position 84,841,194 of record NC_047108.1, read on the forward strand.
AGATAACAGACAGCATGTGTGATGCCGTGTGAGTGGGCGGTTTGCTGATGTCAACGTTGAGTGGCATTGAGTGGTCCATGGTGGCGGTGGGGTTATGGTATGAGAAGGTGTATGTTATGGACAATGCACACAGGTGCATTTTATTGATAGCATTTTGAATGCACAGAGATACCGTGACGAGATCCTGAGGCTGATTGTTGTGCCATTCATCCACGACCATCACTTCATGTTGCAACATTATAATGCACAGCCCCATGTTGCAAGGATCTGTACACAATTCCTGGAAGCTGAGAGCATCCCAGTTCTTGTATGGCCAGCATACCTACTGGACATGTCACCCATTGAGCGTGTTTGGGATACTCTGGATCAGCGTATACAACAGCGTGTTTCAGTTCCTGCCAATATCCAGCAACTTCACACAGATTAGGGTGGTGGGAGTGGACCAACATTCCACAATCAACAATCTGATCAACTCTATGTGAAGGAGATGTGTTGCACTCCATGAGCCCCCCCCCCCCAACAAAGCAAAACTGCACATTTCAGAGTGGCCTTTTATTGTGGCCAGCCTAAGGCACACCTGTGCAATAATCATGCTGTCTAATCAGCATCTTGATATTCCACACCTGTGAGGTGAGAAAGATTATCTCTGCAAAGGAGAAGTGCTCACGAACAGAGATTTAGACAGATCTGTGAACAATTTTTGAGAGGAACAGGTGTTTTTTATATGTAGAAAATGATTTAGATCTTTGAGTTCAGCTCATGAAAAATGGGAGCAAAAACAAAAGTGTTGCATTTATATTTTTGTTCAGTGTAATTGTAAATCCATTAAAAGTACATATCACCCTTGAAAAATGTCAGCTACCTATTTTATAAACATTACCCAATCTAGAGCCCATGGATCCCCACGGGCAATGCACTAGTAAATTCAGTATAATTGTCACTGACATGCACACATGGTGTGAACATGACGGTACCGTGGGTACTGCACAGGTACTGAAAGTGGAGTAAGAAATAAGGTGGCTCCCCGATTTTGTTTTTTTCATGCTGCTCCACTATAGGGCTAAAATCCTCCCTTTCTGCTCCGCGCTTGCTGTCTCACATCCACTGATCTACTCACCCTCACTCAGCAGAATTTTGCGTCTGAGTCCAAAAGTAAAGTTCTCACCTTTGTGAACATTCTCTGTGTAATTGGTTGCCTGCAAAGGTGCTAGAGTTACATCACAGCATCACTCAGTTTGAAATCCTCTGAGATTTTCAAGTTAAAAGATGCTGCCGCACAGGAGGAAAAAAAGATTCACGGACACGGAGCCTTTAAGGTACAAGGAGCTGCTGCAGAGGGGTTAAAAAGCCGCATGCGGATCCAGGGCCTAGTTGATGGTTTGAGGTTTTGCTTTGGAATTCTGAGGTAGCCCTTCGTCTTCATTATTACACTCACTTTGGCCAATGGGTAGTGTTTGAGGTCCTGCTGGATCCTTGGCTACTAGGGTTGGGTACCAATCTCTGTACCTTTGAGAGTGCTGACTGAATTACATCAGTATTACAGAGTACCAATTCACACTAAAGCTGTCATTTCCACATTTAGGTACCAGAGCACATCTGTGTTCAAGGAGGAAAGAGAGCAAGGCCTGTTAATTTTTCTACTGTTCCGTTAGTACCTTTGGTACCGAGGACATGGTGCTTCAACAGTTTATGTTGAATTTCAAACATGGAAAAATAGCTGCTGTTGCAGCAGAAAATAACTTTCAGCCCAACATCTATACATTGTTTGAAGCTTGGATTGTCCTGGCCCCATTGTGTCATGAACCTGTGTTTCATACCACCTTGCTGACACAAACAGTGGAGTGAGGGACAGCCAGTCACAACATAATATTATGAAAGCTGACCAAAGAAAAAGTCACAGAGCAGTGTTTGATAGATTCTTTGTTTCTTCATGCTGGGTTTTCTTTATTATATTTATTAGGCCTTGGATTTTGTTGATCTTTGATTTTGGTATTTTACTTTGGTCACAATAGGTTGGGTTCATCTTTTTGTTGGGTCCTGTTCACTTTGCATTTTTATAACTGCATGCTCTTGTCTGGTGGCCCATTATTGGGCCGACCTTGCTGGAAATTATAAATCTCTCACTAACTTCCAGATCTGTTCATAAATGTTTAAAGTCTGCAGTGATTAAACCATTACTTAAATCCAATCTCGACCCTACTGTATTGAAAAATTATAGTCCGATATCAAATCTATCATTTTGTTCTAAAATCCTGGAAAAAGTGGTTTCGTGACAGCTCGTGGACTACCTCACTGAGAATAATCTTTTTGAGCCATTGCAGTCTGCTTTTAGAAAATATCACTCCACAGAGACAGCACTTACTAAAGTTGCAAATGACCTTTTGCAAGCAATGGACTCAGATACCACTACAGTCTTGGTGCTGTTGGATCTTAGTGCTGTGTTTGATACCGTGGATCATCATATTTTACTTGATAGGCTGGAGAATCATTTTGGGATTATTGGAACTGCCCTTGCATGGTTGACGTCATACCTGCCCGGTCTCTTCTTACTGTGTGTTGTGCAATGGCACTTCGTCTGATCTTAGGGACATGAAGCTTGGGGTTCCGCAGGGATCTGTTTTAGGCTCCCTGCTTTTTTCCCTTTATGTAGCACCCCTTGGGAATATACTGCGGCATTTTGGGATTGCCTTCCATTGCTATGCTGATGACACCCAATTGTACATGCCAATAACTGCTGGTAATCTCATTCAAATAAAATCTGTGGAAGATTGCCTTGCATCAGTGAGAAGTTGGATGTCTAGTAACTTCCTACTTTTCGTCCCATCCTGTCTATGGCTGATGCTGAGACTTTGATTCATGCATTTGTCTCTTCTAGATTGGACTATTGTTATGCTCTCTTTTCTCATTTACCGCAGTCCAGTATTAGGGGTCTTCAACTGGTTCAAAATCCTGCTGCCAGACTTTTGACACAAAGCAGGAAGTTTGACCACATTACACCCATTTTGGCTTCCCTACACTGGCTTCCAGTCACTGCAAGATCAGATTTTAAGGTACTGCTATTAGTTCATAAAATTGTTCATGGACTTGCACCTCCCTATCTGGCTGACCTGGTAAGCCCCTATGTACCAGCTCGGGCCCTGCATTTGCAGGGTGCAGGACGTTTATGTGTTTCCAGGGTGAATAAAAAGTCTGCCGGTCACAGAGCTTTCTCCTACTGTGCCCCAGCTCTGTGGAATGATCTCCCGGCACATATACGACAGTTGGATACTGTGGAGACTTTTAACTCACGTTTAAAGACGCATTTGTTTTCCTTGTTTTATCATTAGTTTTATTGTGTTATGTGTTTTTATTTTTGTGTTCTTTTATGGTTTTGTCTTTTTATTGTGTTTTTAAAATTTTAATTCATTGTCTCTGTTTTATTATGCTGTGTGAAGCACCTTGAGGTGATCTCATCGCGAACTGGCACTATATAAATTAATGCATTTGAATTTGAATCACATTAAATTGTTCCATCTACTGTAGGTTATATGTGTTTGTATTCTGTCAATTTCATTGAATTCAGTCTATTTATATTGCTCCAAATCACAATATAAGTTGCCCCAAGGTGCTTCACAAGGGAAAACTCTAACTTTACCCACCCGCCTGAGAAGACACATAGGCAACAGTGGCAAGGAAATACTCGCTTGGGTGTTTTATGAGGAAGAAACCTCAAGCAGACCAGATTTAGGCAGGTGACCACCTACTTTGGCCATATCAACCATAACAAAAATCAAATATCTGCATTTGCAAGCAATTTTTTTTTTCCAATTCTCAAGATGGTTTTTAATGCAACTACCTGTTGAATGGATGCAGATGATTTGTACATTTCTAAATGCTTTCTGCTTTTATTGGTGTTGTCTTAATTTGGAAGTGTTGTGGCCCCTCTCGTCCATCATAGTCTGACTTACTTCTTCTGCTTCTAATAATACTGCAATATTCTTATTCACACCAGATTTAGATAAACATCTCACATGCAGTTAGAGTGCTCATTTCCAGAACAGAAGGCTCCTGGTTGAAGGCCACCCCCTGCACATTCTCCATGTAATGTGGAGTTGTGTCAAAAAGTGTGTCTGGTGTAAAAATTGTGCCAAATCACCTTGGATCTGCCATGCTGACAGATTAAAAAAAGGTGCAAGGTGAAGGAACCTACTCGTTCAACAGCCACTGTGTATTTGCTTTTTAATGCATATGTCAGCCTTAAGGTGAGTTACAAGGCAGAGCAAGTATGTTTGTATTCAGCTGTTGTTTTCTATTTCACATAATAGCACGCAGATATATCCAGATTTCACTATTGGCGTGTCAATATTTCATATTTCTCAGTGGAAAAAAATTAAGTTATCGAGCATGCTATTAGAACAACCGAAGAGCAAATAAAGCCCGTCCTTGCAATGCACTTTGCAGTCAGGAAAAATCAATATGGTTATCTGTAAGGTGAGACTGTGTGGATATAAAGGAACACATTTGATAACACTTAGTCAGAAAGCTGCAGGCAATGTTTTATTCTAGCTGCGAGTTGAGTTTCTGTCACACCTGGAGAGAGCAGACAGCGCAGCCAGGGTGATCATGGCTCTTCTGCTGAACCGCATTGTTCTCTACAGGGCATTGCTTCGTGCAAAGGTCCAGAGGCGCTCGCTAAATTTACGACTCAAAGAGGTGCTGGAGCTTTTACAAAACAATTCTCAAGACCGAGGGCAGATACGCTCAGTTTGGTAGACTACGAGACTGAGTTTGTGACATGTTTTTGTCACAAGCGAGGGTACGACTTTACACCGCAAAGCTTATTCAGTCGAACCATCAGTAGAACTCACAGTAGGTGTGTGTTTGCCAGATGGAAAAATGGAGGTTGGTCAGATTTCCTTTGTGAGTTATCACACACTTTCTACCCACGCTTTGGCTCTGCTGCGTGGCGCTCCTGGTCAGATATCTGCCTTGTGAGTCATAAGCCTGTGGAGAAACATGCAGGTTGTCTTAAAATACACTCTGCAGCCATGAGGCCTTGCACACAGCAACCAAGCTGCTCAGGGGACGCTCATGGACCAGGCAGGAGAGATTTGAAAGAAGAAAAAACCTCCACTGTGAAAGAGAGTAGTGGGTAGGAGGAAAAAAGACTGTGGAAGGTTGAGATAAGGGAATATTAAAAGCTTGACTTTCTATTGTGTGGCATAACATTCTAACAAGGTATTATTTAGGGTAGGAGAAAGCAGCAAAAATGCACATTCAGTCCATTTAACATTATGTATTTGGCTTAAAATAGGGCAGCTGCTGTCAGTTATTCAGCAGTGAGCACAGTTCAGCTAATTAACAAAGCCAACGTTTTCATTAGAGGATTAGCATTTCAGCTAATTTTGAAGCCCATTAGCAGACCAATTAGCTTCCACTAAATTCAGTTGTTAAATTCAGACTTTAAGTCAGCGGACATTTTTTTTTCCTAAAAAGGCTTAACAGTCAAATACACTTGTAAACCCTAAAATCATTTATTCCTGTTGAAGCGTATACACTAAAACAAAAAGTGAAACTAATATTGCATGAAGGCAACAAGCAATACTTCAAAAAGATGGAGGAGCAGGATGCCAAGCCACAGTAAATTTATTCATTAGATTATTAAAAAATATATTTTCCATGTGTACACTGCAAAAACATAAAATTGATATTTGTGTAATTTTTTCATTGGAATTTGTAATTACACATTGAATTGAATTACACTGAATTTATATATTACAAACCACAAAATCCAAACAAAAAACAACACAAAACAAACAAACAAACAAAAAATTACAGGAAAGAAAGAACAAGAAAACAATGGACATGGTGCCAAAAAGGTGTAGGCAGAAGCAACGCTTATCAATGCCTACACCCACCCGTACAGTCAAATCAACCCAAGCTATGTGCAGTTCATACACGTTCATTTACAACAAAGTCTGAACAGTAGCAGCTCATAACTACAGCTGAGGGAAGTGAGTATTTCACAACAGCTCTTATTTCGTTCTAGTTACATATTCAATAGTAAGAATTCAAATGAAGCAGATTCATCATACAACACAAACTCAACATTGTCCATCAGATGGCGAACACCATTTCTTTGTGTAAATATTTAAAATGGTTATTACGTAATTTCTCCACTGTGAGATCAATAAAGTATATGTAGCCCACCTTTACCCAAGGTACTAGGTAAGGGCTCCCCGAGCTCTTATATTTAGTATTAGTAGACTAATGAAGATTAACTACTTTATTTAACTTACTGTCTCTTTAGTCTCATGTGCCCTTTAAGCACAGTATTACACTTAATTCACCCCTCAACACACAGTGGTCAAATCAAATCACAGCCACACACACACTCAGACTTCTACAAAATGACCAAACCATAATTAAGCTTCAACTTATTTACTGAACATATAACAGAAAAAATACAGAGCTCACAAAACACATTTTATCCCAAATTTTGCACTATATACTCTATGTGAGTGGCCCACTCACCAACCACACACTCACACCAGCCAGCTTATTCAGTTACCAAAAGCTTATAGTTGCAGGCCTGAGTGATGCTTGGAAGTGGCGAAGCCCAGAACTTAACGGCCGCCTCACTCTCTGAGCAAAACCAAAATAAAGAGGTACCTGGTTTAGTAGTTCAACAGGTATGGACTCTTGTCCAAGTTCAGGTGAAGAGGAAGAAACCAAACCATGTCTTAAGATGGTGATGCTGCCACCCGTCTGCTGGTTCAGGCTTAAACTCCAGTGAGTGATCTCCAGGAAAGGATATCTTCCATTGGCACACTTTTAGTATTTCACAAACGACTGAACAGGTAGTCTCTGTAACCAGCTGAGTTAGCTGAACTAGCTCTCATCCAATGCATTTACTTAGCCAGCAAATGCTAAATGTCCATATGCTAAACCACTTTAAAATGATACAGACACCTTACTGCAGGACAAACTCCGAGTTGAAAAGTCCTCAGGTAGTCCAAAAAGCATTAACCAGAGTCCATTACCAACCACTGAGTCAACAATCAGGAAAACTTAATTACTCCAAGAGCGGCGCACATGTTAACTTCAAAATGCATTTTTTTCTCTGGCGGTACATCAAAAGCATCTCCCTCCTGGCTTTTTTCACTCACGTCAAGCTACTACCACAACCGACTGACAGCGGTGGTATACAGACACAGCACTTCCTTTCGCTCTTCACAATAAAACAAAAATAAGATACATCAAAAGCATTTTATTCTTTACTCGTTTTTAACTATGCCGAGGTAGTTTTAACAGTTCTCATTCCTTTAAAACATACATGAAATACCCATATTTATGTAATATACTTAACAATTAAAACTTTTTAACCCTCTTTAACTAACATATCTCATGAACTTTGTCAATACATTTGTCCGGGTTACATATATCTAATCTAATCTAATCTATTTGGACATCATTTGAGTTTCTCAGGTATCTTATTCCATTTTTTTGGGCCACAAATACAGACACAGAAGCATTTCCTGGTTGTCCTATCGCCAGCAATTTTAAAATGATACAAACCCCTTAAATTATATATTCCTTCTCTTTGCATAAAATATTCTTGGATTCTAAATGGTAATTGCTTATTTTTTACTTTATACATCAATTGAACAGTCTTAAACGAAATCATGTCAGAGTTTTAAAATCTTTGATTTAATGAACAATGGATTGGTATGGGGCAGCACGGTGGCTTAGTGGTTAGCACTGCTGCCTCACAGCGAGAAGGTCGTGGGTTCAATTCCCGTGGCCTTTCTGTGTGGAGTTTGCATGTTCTCCCGGTGTTTGCGTGGGTTTCCTCCGGGTGCTCCAATTTCCTCCCATATCCAAAGACATGCGGGTTAGGTAGATTGGAATCTTTAAAATTATCAGTAGGTGTGTGTGTGGGTGTGTCTGTGTTTGTTTGTCTATCTGTGGCCCTGCGACAGACTAGCGTCCTGTCCTGGGTGTACCCCCGCCTCGCGCTCTATGACTGCTGGGATAGGCTCCAGCCCCCCGTGACCCTTAATTGGACTAAGCGGTAGAAGATGGATGGATGGATTGGTATGATCCCGATACCCTGCATTGTGAATTATTCTTAATGCCCTTTTTTGAAGGACGAATAATGTTTGCACTGTAGTTTTATAGTTGTTGCCCCATACTTCAGCACAGTACGTCAAGTAAGATGCAATCAATGTGCAATACAGAGTATGTAGTGATTTACCATCAAGAATGTGCTTTGCCCTGTTTAATACTGCAATACTTTTTGATACTTTCTTTTGAATATGTTGAACATGAGCTTTCCAGTTAATTCTATCATCGATGATCACACCTAACAACTTGCTCTCTTTGACACATACTATGTTTATCCCCTGTATGTTTAACTGTATTTGTTCATCTTTTTTATGATTTCCAAATATTATTTTAGTTTTAGACCAATTTAATAACAGTTTATTCATATCAAACCAACTCTCCAACTTTATCATTTCAGATCCCAAATCAACTAATAATTGTTGCAAATTATCTCCTGAACAAAATAGGTTTGTGTCATCTGCAAAGAGAACTGCTTTAAACACATCTGAAACTTCACATAAATCATTGATATACAAAATTAATAATTTTGGTGCCAACACAGAACCCAGAGGAACCCCACAAATCATGTCCAGATATGAAGAACAGCAGTCCCCAAGCTAACAAACTGTTTTCAGTTTTGTAAATAGCTTTTTATTCAACTCAGAGCCACTCTTCTGATCTCATAAAGCTCCATTTCTCTCTCATCAACTGGGCCAAGAAACATTGTATATGGGTTTCTGTCAATTAATTGATGATTTACCCATGGGCTGTGTGGAATGTTAGCTGCCAAATCTGGCCCAACTTTAGCAAAAAAATTATTGAAAATGTTCAGAACATGGTTCATGTTGTATTCATCCTTGTTATTATAAGTAACGTATTTTGGGTAGTTCTTTGCCTTTGGTTTATTTACTATAATACTATTCAGTATTTTCCATGTTTCCTTTATGTTATTTTTATTATTGTTTAGTATTTTTGCAAAGTATGATTTTTTGCAGTTCTGCATAATGGCTGTCAATTTATTTTTATAGTCCTTATTTAATGTCAGTCTCTCTTGATTTATTTATAATAAACTCTCTATATAGCATATTTGTCTTCTTGCAAGCCTTTTGCAGCCCTTTTGTTATCCATGGACAATCCTTATATTTATTATTTACACTGTATTGTATAATTGAACAGTTTTTGTTTTATATATCAAGGAATATATTTTCAAATTTGGCATATACTAAATTAGCATCATGCTCTGCGTAAATAGAATTCCAATCCTGCAGACCTAAAGCATTGTTAAGGCAGTAATAGCTTCTTCAGTTTGCAGTCATGTATGATATTGCATTTTCTCATCACATTTTTTATTTAATTTTACATCAATTACTATAAAAATTGGTAGCTGGTCACTAATATTTAACTAATAATTGATCAATAATCCACTTGATGTTTTGGTGTCAATATCATTAGTAAATATATTATCAATGAGAGCAGGTGACTGAGAAGTTAGTCTTGACAGCCTAGTAATTTTTGTATATAAATTTAAGCTGTACATGGTACTGATGAAATCCTCTGCCACTTTATGTTTATATGGATTTAAGAGATCAATATTTATATCACTACAGACAAATACACACTTATCACCCATCTGTGAAAAAAATGCTTCTCTATCCAGTTTTGAAATTCTTCAATTTTAGAGCCCGGAGCTCTCTATATATGCAGCAAATAATTATATTTTTACCTTTTTCCATACCTATTTCAGTTGTAATACATTCCAAAAAATTATCCACGGCCATTGTCATTTGATCTTTAATTTTGTATTTAAGCCTTTTATCAACATAAAATGCCACTCCACCTCCTTTTATTTCTGTTCCGATGATTGAATTTGTATGCCTCCAATTCATAGTTTGTATAGTCAGCTTCTGCAAGCCAAGTTTCCGTTACAGCAATTATACTGAAAGTTTGGCCAAATTGTTTTAATCTTTTATACTCCCAAAATTCAGGTACAAACTCCTACTGTTAAAGTGAATTATTGATAAATTCCAAATCATTTGTAATACAGTTGTTGTATTGTTCTTCCATATAATACTGACAGTTACTATTTATAAAAGAATAAATGATTGTCCAGGTCTATTTCATATTCCACATCTAGTATATGATGCTCGGTGTACTATAAAGGCTGTAATTCCAGTGCAGACGTAAGTTCAAAAGAATCAGCTGTCATCATAAAATGAAAAAAATAAAATAAAATTCACAAACCAACAATACGATTCATATAAGTTTCACTACATAGTGTAAACACATAGATGCTATGGAAATCATTTCCCAAATTTGATTATACCCATGCTCCTTTACCACACAAACCAAACCATTACTAAGCCAATGAACAGTAAGGCCTGCTTCACACGGCAGGATCATTTTGACCGATATTCGACCCGATCTTCCCCTTCCGACAATCTTAAGGACGCCTCGACAATCGTGATGACGCTAAAGATAATCTTATCAGATATTCTTGCCGTGTGTGGTGTGTTAAGAGCACTCTGATCTGCTCGGAAGGACGTCAGGAGCGCTCCGATCCCAAATCGGGGATATTCAACATGTTGGATTTTTTTTGGCCCAATATTGCAGCTCGTGTTGTGTCCTCCGACCGAAACAAGCTCATAGCCTGCTGAATGTGACGTGCAGCCAATCAGAAAGGGAGGTGACGGATGTATGGGGTGGAAAATAAAATCAAAACAGCTGTTCTGACTTCCCAGAAAGTTTGGTGGTTGCTCTGTCTCCACTCCTTTAAAGAATGCCTTTTCTTTTTCTTTTTGTATTGTTTTTTCCCCTCTGTTTTAAATAGTCCACAAAGTATCTCAGTTTGTTTACTCTAAAGTCACGTTTAATCTCGAGAGATTTTGTGAGATTTCCTGTCTGACCTGAGAGTGTTGGTGTGTGAAATCTGTTCATGTGTGGTGTTGTTGTCCTTGACGTGTGGCTGAACACCACACACTGTACGACCAAACCTGTTAGAGCTATGATTTTTTTTATCTTCACCTGTGTGGTCTCTCAGGTTTTGGAAACCTAAAGATAATTTTAAAATCCTGTCGTGTGAACCAGGCTTACGCCAATGAACAAATACCCATCACTTAAACATTTCCAAGTCCAAAGGTTCTCTTACTACTATAATTTTAGCTTCTTCCTGTGATCCATTTAACTTAATCATCACTTTACAATTTCTCGTCTAAGTCGCCTGTATTTTGTTATTTCTGGAGGATTCTAGCTTCTCTTGCTATATCAGTATTTTTCTTTGTCAGGTGTTCAATAACGTACACATCACAACCTCTCAACTTCTTGGTCTACCGCAACAAATCATTCTTAATTTTTCTGTTTGGAAATCTAATAATGATGGCTGGTTTGGCCTTGTTGTCCTTCTTTGGGAATGAATGCCAGTCTGCAATGTCACTGTTATTAATGTGAATGTGCTTTGAAGAAAAATGATAATCTGCTGCTCCAGGGAATATGTTTCTTCTGTGTTTCCTCCATAGTAGTAGTCCTACTAGCTACTACCCTGGCATATGATTTATGTCTACTGTTCAGTCCTGTTACAATAACATTGTCCATTCTAGAGTACTGCTCCAACTTGTCTACTCGTTATTCTAAAAATCTAATTTTGTTGTCTTTTTCTTGCATCAGTAACCCCAGTAATTCATTCTGTTATTTTAACCACTCCACTCAGTTCTTCCGACAAGAAATTCAGTGATTGTTTTATCTCCTCTTGTTCTTCTCCACTTATTACCTTTTTAGGTGGCATCATAAACAAAATTATGCAGCCTCAGCGGGCTAGGTCACCTCGCTGCTGCTGAGGCCTGGTAATAAGGCGATGGTAGGCCTTTGATTGTCTTCAACAAAGCTTGGCTGCGCTCCTCCAGCGGTCCGCGACAAGCCTCGAGCTTGACTGGACTCCTTCACGGGGTCCGCTTTAGTCAGGTAATGCGAAACATTAAACAACTAAGTGCTTTGTGCAACGATTAATGTCAAAGGATGAGTCGACTAAGTGAGTTTAGTCCACTAAACAAGATTAGACTGCTTTATGAAACTGGACCCTGGTGATTTCCAGTGGTGGGCACAGTTCTGCTAATCTGCTAACCGCTAATTATCGAAGCTAATGTTTTCATTATCAGATTATCTTTTCAGATCACTTTGAAACCATCAGCGGACTAATTATCTTCCGATAAATTTTAGTCCAATAAATTTTAGACTGCTAACATATTTTTGCAGCTGTGGTGTACAAAGTTGAACAATTACAAACATTTATGAAGTCTAAAACCAGTTGAGTACCTACCTGTTAATTGTTTTGTAGTAGATGTGCAGTTCTAGCCTCTGCAAACAGAGAAGAGCTGGTTCTAGAAGAAACCATTCTATCCTCTGCAAGCAAAGGCAAACTGGCCACAGAAAAGAAAAAAACTCATTTCTTTTGACTCCATACTGAGACGCTGGCAATATCACCCAAGTCATCCAGAGGCATACAGTTTTAACTTATGGTTAAAATTGTAACCAAACTAATTTCGGACAAGTTATTTAAATTAACGTCACATCTGAAGTTTTAGAAAGTGAAAATATTAGATATGTGTTTTAGTTTTAAAGTAATCCACTAATTTTGAAGGTTTTAGTGTGGACATGCTGTGTCCAGGTGCATTATGGGTAATCTCAGTACATTTACGACTGAAGAAATGCATTTGAGATGCTCTGATCAGGCTCCATACGGACAGCAGCATTAAACTCTTTGTATATTGTGCCTAAACCTCTCGTGAATATATTCTCTGGGTTTATAGGCGTTGTTATTGTTTGTTTTATGTAAAAATGCCAAAAGAAGCCCAGGTTGCTTCTCCATTATTTTCAATTGGAATCATTGTAATCAATTCCTGTTTGCTCTTTAGAGTCCTGCTTATGTCAAACACTGTCATCTTTGTTCCAGAGTAATATATATATAAGATGTCTAAAATTCAGTTTGCATTTATTAAATTCCACGCATCTTAAACGTAGCAGACACAGATTATCTGGAATTTTGTTTTGGCAAGTTTTCATGGTCTCTGCTGCCATCTACTGGCTAGTAGTGTTCATGGCAGTATGATTGTCTGGACGCCAGTACATGGCAGTGTTCTATTTATTTTGACCCCGGTTATATCAGGCGTATTATTACATTATTACGTATTACATATTATATATGTCAAATCACAACTTGACTTTTTGCAAATGGATTTTTTTTTTTTTACAAATAAAAAAAGGCATATTTTATTAAACATCAACACACTCAGCTCACATTATCGTGTTGGTTTTTACATAGAATGAATGAGTCAACCAATCATTGTTAGCCGAGGCTCATTTACCCATAATCGCTTTGGCATCTGTCTGTGTTTGTTACAAAACTTCAGAATTAGTGCATTATTTAAAATTAAAAGATATGTGTTATATTTTAACTTTGTATAAATGACAGAAGTGACATTAATGGAGTTATTCTATCCGTATTAATGTTATTTATAAATCAAAACCATAAGTCAGCACTGCTTTATTTTCCAAGACCTCCACCTGACAGTGACACTGCTATTGAGTAGAGTTGAGCTTTGCATCTCCTCTCAACTGCTTCACTGCTGGAAGCTATGTAGTAAACAGGAGCTTCCAGCAGTGGGCAGGACGCTCAAAGACAGAAGTGCTGACTCATTGGTTCTGCGGTCGCCTTTAATGCTACCAGAAGCGATTGTGGTGTTAGAACTCAAAATCAGCTTCTTAGTAGTTGTAAGTACCGGAGACAATACTGAAAGTTATCGATTATCGGTTAGCTGTAGCTTCCGATAAATGTTTGGGTGGTTTATCAGTTTAGCTTTATAAAAGATAACTTTTCAGTTAGCTGATTATCTGTCATCGAAGCTAACTTTATGGTTAGCTGTGCCCACCACTGGTGATTTTACTGATTAACTGATTCCAACTGCTCAAAGATATGTTACGTTGAAATATTAAGTTCTTAAATTAAGGATTATTGGAAAACCTTGTTTTGAGTCATATCTGAGACAAAATAATTTTTTTTCTACTCATAAAGTTTTTAAGCTGTTATATTGTCTGGAAAAGATGTAATACTTCCTAATAATAGCAAACTAAAGTTTTCTAAGTTTAAAATTTCAAGACCATTATTTCAAAAATCTTAAGTGAACTTTCACTTATTCCATTCAGTGATTTGTTTTCTTTTTTACCTAAAAAACAAAGTGTTTAAGTTATGACAAATAAACCTCCATGTTTTTATGCGTCACCATATGAAAATTCCAGCTCTTTATATTTGTTTTTCTACGTTTTACAGCCCCCCCAAAAAACAACCAATCAACCAAACAAGCAAAAAGTAAATTTGCATAATAAAAGTTTGTGGTTAACTGTAGCATTTGCAAAATGTTTTTGCCAAATACTGGTTTACCGTTACCACGGTTATCATTTCCATTTGCAGATTAGCAGTTATCGATGCTAACTTTTACTTTAGCTGTGCACTCCACTGCAGTTATTGTCACACTTGAGTATTTGAAGCCCATTTTCACTTTCATCGATATACATCCCAGAAAATCTTCATGTCTTGGAACTTGGAGAAACTTAGCAGGCATGAAAAATGTAAAAATAAATTTGCAAAAAATGTGTGTGTTGCAGTGCAGTGTTACACTAGCTTTAAATGTCCATATATACCTGTCAATAATCAAAAATGGACAAACATGTCCATTTCCACTGTTTGCTCTAAAGCTTGTCATGGAAAAACATGTGGACGGACCCCCCCCCCCCCCCCCCCCCCCACACACACACACACATGCATTTTCTATGACTAAATAAAAATTAAAAAGTGGTATAAGGTTGACAGGACCATTCTTTTAGCTTTGAGCATTTAGTGGCATGTGAACCTTCCATGGAAAGATGCAGCCTCTGGCAGGCAGAGATACAGACCTTATGGGACTTCCTCTGGCATCTCGGATTGGCTGTGAATCAAACAACATGTACAATAGGGACTGAAACAAGAGGTGACACTTTGTAATTTCAGGAACTGGTACAATAAAGTTTCTGTAACAATCCATCAATTATAGAAATGTGACAAAAACAGCCCAGCTTCATGTTTTTTTCATGCGCCCGTCACAAAATGATTCACATTTTCATGATGCATTTTCTTTTCCTTTTCCTTTTTCTAACCCTAAACCTACCACTTCCCCTAACCATAACCTAATCCTATCCTTTCCCTTCCTTTAACCCTAACCATAACCCCCACAGGCCCCTCTGCATCACACCGCATTTCGTCCTCCTCTCACAAAATGAATTTGTGCTCCTGTCACGAAAATGTGGCGTGACGGTATCACGAACCATAGATTAATTTACTTTTCATGATGCCATCACGAAATGGTGTCAGACTGAGTTGGACAAAAAAGCAGAGTTGGACCTATCAGTGCATCCATGGATCCCAGACAGCTAAATTAATAGAAATCACATAATAGTCAGTCAAATGAACAGGTTAAATCAGTTGGTATTTTTTTGGTAACTAATTGTGTATCACCAATGACGTAGATGCTGGTCTTTTGCCCTTTTTTTTTTTTTTTTAAATGTACATTATTTTTTATGTGTCCAGTGTCATGTTTGGCCCTGATCGGGGTTTTGGTTTTATTTTGTCTCCTTTCTTTTATCCATCGTCTGCCTCAGCTTTGATTTATTAGTTGTTTTTTTTTTTAATCACTTCTTTATTCTCTGTTCTGTTTTGCTTTGTCACTTTGTTTCTTTGTTACTTTTATACTTTAGCCATTGTTCAGTTGTGGTCTGGTTTTGTTCAGCAGGTTTGTGTTTTCATTATTGATCATTAGTTTATCCCTTGTTTATTTAGGTCCTCTCATTTATCATCTGCTTATTTTTGCTGTTGTCATTTCTGTTATTCTCGGTAGTGCTTTAATGTCAGGTTTTGTTTATAACTTAGTCTCTGTTTTACATGTAGTTTATATCTTAGTCTGTTCCAGTTTAGTTTTGTCTTAGTGTTTATTTTCCTATTATTCTCTGATCAGTGCTCACATAGTTTATCTTCTATGTTTATTATCTTTTGGTTTGCTTTTCTGTTCTAATATTCACGCCTAGTTCATTCTTGTTCATAGGTGTATTGCATTCAGTCTTCGGGTTTTGAATCATGTGTTCCCACTCCACATCACTGTCTGTCTCTCACTTTGTTTCTGTCTGCTTTGTGTTTTCATTCACTCACGCTCTTGTCACCTGTTCACGCATCTTTGTGTCTTACATCACTACATTTTGTGCACTCCCTTCCTCACTATCTTGCCCCATGTATAATCGTCATCCTCCAGCCACGCCCCCTTTCTAGATTGTTCTTCACGTGCACCTTGTTAACTCCTGGCTTATTTAAACACCTCCCAGCCATCACCCCTGCCAGTTTGTTGTCATTTGTACACATTCCAGCCTCCTGTCTTCAGTCCTGTTTTTGCCTAGCTGTGTACCATATCTTGGTCTATTCTCCTCGACCACGCCTCTTGCCTCATCTCTGATGTCTGTGATTACTCTGATGCCTCTGAACCCTGCTCATCCATGACTGCGTTTTTGTCTGACCCCGATTGTACCTCTGCTTCCCTGACTGACCACCTGTGTACCGTACCAGAGCCTGGAATAAAGACCATGATTTCTCTCACATCTAAGCATAGTCTGGGAGTCTGCTTTGTGGGTCCAGCTGCTTCGGGTGCTTGGCACCTGCGCACCCTGACATCTACAGGCTAAAAAGATACAACCCCAATTCCAATGAAGTTGGGACTTTGTGTAAAATGTAAATAAAAACAGAATACAATGATTTGCAAATCCTCTTCAACCTATATTCAATTGAATACACCACAAAGACAAGATATTTAATGTTCAAACTGTTAGGCTGTATTGTTTTTGTGCAAATATTTGCTCATTTTGAAATGGATGCCTGCAACATGTTTCAAAAAAGCTGGGACAGTGGTATGTTTACCACTGTGTTACATCACCTTTCCTTCTAACAACACTCTCAATAAGCTTTTAGAAACTGAGGACACTAATTGTTGAAGCTTTGTACGACTTCAGTTGTTCAACAGTCCGGGGTCTCAGTTGTCATATTTTGCGCTTCATAATGCTCCATACATTTTCAATGGGTGACAGGTCTGGACTGCAGGCAGGCCAGTCTAGTACCCGTACTCTTTTGCTACGATGCCACGCTGTGGTAACACATGCAGAATGTGGCTTGGCATTGTCTTGTTGAAATAAGCATGGACGTCCCTGAAAAAAGATGTTGCTTGGGTGGCAGCATGTGCTGCTCCAAACTCTGGATGTACCTTTTAGCATTGATGGTGCCATCAAAGATGTGCAGGTTGCCCATGCCATGGGCACTAACACACCCCCATACCATCACAGATGCTGGCTTTTGAACTTTGTGCTGGTAACAGTCTGGATGTTTTTTCCTCTTTGTCCGGAGGACACGACGTCCATGATTTCCAAAAACAATTTGAAATGTGGACTCATTAGACCACAGCACACTTTTTCACTTTGCGTCAGTCCATTTCAAATGAGCTTGGGCCCAGAGAAGGCGGCAGCAGTTCTGGATGTTGTTGATGTATGGCTTTCGCTTTGCATGACAGAGTTTTAACTTGCACTTGTAGATGTAGCGACGAACTGTGTTAACTGACAATGGTTTTCTGGTGTTCCTGAGCCCACGCGGTAAGATCCTTTACACAATGATGTCAGTTTTTAATGCAGTGCTGCCCGAGGGATCGAAGGTCAGAAGCATTCAATGCTGGTTTTCGGCCTTGCCGCTTAAGTGTAGAAAGTTCTCCAGATTTTCTGAAGCTTCTGTTTATATTATGGACTGTAGATGATGGAATTCCTAAATTCCTTGCATTTGAACATTGAAAAACATTGTTCTTAAACTGTTGGACTATTTTTTCATGCAGTTGTTCAAAAAGTGGTGATCCTTGCCCCATGTTTGCTTTTGAACAGCTGAGCCTTTTGAGGATGCTCCTTTTATACCCAATCATGACACTCACCTGTTTCCATTTAACCTGTTCATGTGTGGAATGTTCCAAACAGGTGTTCTTTGTGCATTCATCAACTTTCCCAGTCTTTTGTTGCCCCTGTCCCAGCTTTGTTTAAACTTATTGCAGGCATCCATTGCAAAATGAGCAAATATTTGCACAAAAACAAAACAGTCTGTCAGTTGGAACATTAAATATCTTGTCTTTGTGGTGTATTCAATTGAATATAGGTTGAAGAAGATTTCCAAATCATTGTATTCTCTTTTTATTTACATTTTACACAACATCCCAACTTCATTGGAATTGGGGTTGTACAATGCTTTTGCTAACTTTCTATTGAACTGAATAATTGTGTAGAACTCATTAGTAGTACTGCCCTACTTACATTTTTCATCACCCATCACTGCATCAGACTTACTCATAAGTCAGAAAAGGTAATAGCTTTTATTTTTTAAAATTATACTCAGCATGTATATTGTTAGCAGTTTATGGACTTTCTGATCTTTAATATTTCATTTTTTCCTTCATTTTCAGGATATAAATAATATTACGCACACATTTCTTTCTTTGCTAATATTGTCAATACACTGCTGTGTGAATGAAATAACTCCTCCAATAGTCAATCAATCAATTTATATAGCGCCAAATCACAACAAACAGTTGCCCCAAGGCGCTTTATATTGTAAGGCAAGGCCATACAATAATTACGTAAAAACCCCAACGGTCAAAACGACCCCCTGTGAGCAAGGCAAATGTTCTGCCTCGAGGATGATTTGGATTACTATAGCTCCTCCAAGACTCCTTCCAGCCCTTGAGATCAACGATGCAGGTTCCTTTGTAGACAAAGATGTTGGAACGATGGAGAAATGGGAGGCTGATTTTGATAAGTAGGGAAAGGAAAAGGTGAAAGCATGGAGGAGAAGGAATAAAAATGGGAAGAAAATGGGAAAACAATGTATTAAAAACGATAGGGCAGAGTTTCTTGTCTTGAAACTGTCAGTTTGAAGACTTCTGCAGGCAAAAGGTGTTGTGCTGATCATCTGTGTGGGAGTATCTGCATGCAGATAAATGACAGGGATGAAGGGTGAGACACATGGATATGAGACTTTAGTCGGGCTGAGACATGCAGAGGGGCGGACAACAAGCAAGACAGGCTGAAAGTCACAGGTTGTGCGAGGGCACAATGATGAAACACAGCCTTCACCAAAGGAGATTCTGATGGAGACACACAGATGGGCAGGAAGAGAGGGGGAGACAGTGACAGAGAGAGGGAAGGAAATCTGTCTGTGTTCTCCTCCTCCTCTCCTCAGTGCCTGTTCCACTGTGCTGGCAATGCCGTGCTCTGGTGATGAGAGATTACCTAAGCCTAGCCTGAGGTTGTGTGTGGACACAGTCATCACCTCTGCCCTGCTGGAAAATAGCTCTGCTGTGTGAACTCCAAACATGTTTCACTGATCCACCCATGGCATCAAGCACAGGAGGCTTGATTCTGTAGGAAAAGAACAAAAGCCAAAAATGGTTCAATAGCTTAAGAGACCAGAAAAGCTGATGAGGAAAGGAAAAATGGCTACAGCATGGTTTTGTACATACTCTCACGAGAGCCACTAGCTTAGCTTATGGCAGTGGACACTCTTGTTTTGGCCGAACTACTGTACAGTTTTTGTATACTCTGTGATAGTGCGCGTCCATGCTCAACATGCTTGATGAATTCCTGTGCAAAAAGTAGTTCCCAAACAATGCTGTATTTGCGATGAGGTAACAAAAACATAAGGAGTATATTTGGAACAAGAACTTGTGTATCTCATGTGTTTTTACACCTAAATGATGGTAAGTCAATACTCACACTCATCCAGCAGTATCTTCTCATGTCGGTAAATTCAGTGCTGGGTCAGCCGAAAGTAGTCTGGTGAGCTATCCCACAATGCCAAAATAGCAGAGACGTCACTCCAACGAGAGCGGCATACTGAGCAGGGTGGGTTTTGTATTATGTCATTGACTTATGAGATCACAATGATGAATTTATAAGTACAAATATGAGATATTACTTCAAATTTGTGTAAATCACAAATCTGTGTGGTCTGTTCCCTGTCCTTTCGTGATGGGTCGATGAGGCGTCATGAAACGTTTCAACACATTGCCAAACTGTATTGATGCTGTGTCGATACTGTGTCACTGAATACTGACATCTGCTGGACCCTAAAAATCCCTACAGGCACCCAAGTTGACACTCTCATCTGATGCTGATTTCATGGCCTAGTATATACAATAATATAATCTAAGTCATTGTATTCCATTTTGTATGATTTCATATCTTAATTTAAATTAAAATCTTAAATAATAATAATAATAATACAATAACATGCTTTTGGAGGGCGGTATGCATTTTCAGAGGCCCGACGTCCACGCCCAGTTGTCCAAAATGACAGATATTCGCCCGAGTTAGACAAGGGCGAATATCTGTCATTGCGGGCAACTCAGAAAATGCATACCACACAACAACAGCATGTTATTTGCATTATTATCACTTTTTACTGAGATACACAACACGTAACGTGTACATAAAAAGTTGGCTCACTTAACTTTTGTCATGTCGGCTGGCGCGCGCTGCTCTCCAAATTCGGCAGTGCATCCTCAACAAGCTGGCTGCTCTGGCTGCTGTTCATTGTCATACTATCATGAGAAAATCATCCGGAATATCCATATTGGGACCAACACACACCTCTTGCTTTTTTTTTTCCCTCTGCGGACAGTTCTTGGGCTGCGCGCTATGACATCATTTGTTTATGCACAGCGGGCAGGTATGGCCAGGTAGCGTCGTCGTAAATCTACGCTACCGGCCCAGCAATGCCTCGGTAAAGTCATAATAATAATAATAAATAATGTGAATGTGTCATAACGAAAATCTAAGTGAACGTGTTGTGAATGAGGATGCTTGTGGACTGGGATTTTATTATTTTTCAAATTTTTATTCAAAAAAAGAAGTTGCAGACGTTGTTCCAACGTCTTAAACTTACTGTCTGTTACGCTTGTTTGATGCAACTTCTCCAGCTTTAGAAAACACCCGCTCACAGGGCACCGATGAGGCTGGAGTGCAGGGAAATTGTAATGACACCTGGTTTGGATATACTGTCTTGTGGTTGTCCCAGTATCTCAGAGGATCCTGGGACCTGGCAATATTGGCCTCTGCCAGGTACCTCTGCACCTCCTGGATGGCATCAGCTGTGGCACTTTTGGTCTGCCTGCCCACTTCGATCTCGAGATGTTACCAAAGGTCATCTAAAAACAACAATGTGGCATTTCAGTACATGATTTTCAAACAACAAACAAATAATGCTGAATAAAAAGCCTGACAACTGCAAATTCTCATTAATGTAGTGACAGGTAAGAGCCAAGTAGACCTCCATGTTCACAGATGTCCACATGTCAGCTGTTATACTCACTGCCACAGCTTGCTGTACTTCCTTTTTCACTCGTTCCCATTCCTCCTCATACTTCTTGGCCACCATTTGTTTGATGATCTGAAAATTACACCAAGTTAAACCAAAACCAAATGAATATATTTAAATTAAAAGTTAAATAAGTCGAATATATCAACTACAGTGCTACTTTAGATAATAAGCGAAGTGCGCATCGCATCTGCGCATGCGTGGGTCAGACAGGGGCAAAAGTTACAGCTACCACACTCACACTGCTCCCATTGAATTTCGTATACAGTAGCATTAGCGGACTGTAAAAGACAAGGCTTACAGGGATTGTTTCAAAGGCTTTAAGCCTTAAGCGACACATACAATAATGACAGGGGCGCATTGTGCTGTTTTCAAATGCTCGAACAGAATTTATAGGCTTGAAAGTTGGCTGAAAACACATGATTGCAAACCTCCGCCAAGTCCAAACAAAGACGGAAAGAAGAAGAAATGTGGTCGTAAACCTCCGTTCATTCTACACAATTTCGTCACAGAAAAGAAAGATCCAGACGGACATAAAAGACGGACTAAAACTGTAAGTTTCTTGCAGATTTATTTTGTCAATATCCTGAAACCGTGCCGCCGTTTTCGTGCATCGGTGTATGACTGTAATGTCGCGCCATGAATGACGTGGCGCGTAATATTGTAAAATTGACATGTTCTATAAACAAACTGCATGCATTCACATATCATTGTATGTCTGTCAACTTATCAAAACAAACGTGACACCAAAGAGGTTATATGTGAGACTCACTGTCATTGTCGTCATTATGAAGCCGGCGGAGTTGCGATTTCTCATCCCTGCTTAGCAAATATTCTGCAATATCCACAGTTTCAGTCTCTGGACTTGGTCTAACCATCCGTCAGTTGCCTTCAAGGGGTCAGAAATTTGTTCTTCTCCAACTATCAACAAGCACGGGTCATTTTCGACAGCAGCGCGCTCTTCCTCCTTTGTCGGCACTAACGGTACTTTCTGTACAGATGCAGCACACGCAAGCACAACCAGCTCTTCTTTCCATTTCTGTCCACTGCCGTACGTAGTCCTGGTTGTAACAGTCAATCCACGGAGCTTACAAAAATGCTTTAAATCATCAACTTTCCAGCGGTTGAAATGATCCAAATCACAGCACTCTTCGCTGCTTTCTGCCGGCATAGCTTGTGGGCTGGTAGCTGAAAACTTTAGCCTGCCCATAATGCACTGCGCGGCCTGAGATGCGCACTTCGCTTATTTCCACACAAACCTTTCTGGTTGGCAAAACATAGGGCTGAAGGACCAGAACCAGTTCCCTGAACCCTTCACTCTCCACAATGCTGAGGGGCTGGCAGTCCTTCAGGTTGAAACTCGCAGAGCCTCATCCAGCATCTGCTTCTTGGAAGCTTGATGGTTTAAAAATGAGGTAAAGAATAAATTAATAGGAATGAACTATCAGTAAACTGTGAGTAAATTGTAGAATGTCTGTATACCTGAGTTCATCCTGGGTGTATCTGGGACTTCATTCTCATGCCTGGCCGTATAATGTCTCAGCATTGAGGAGGTGCTCTTGTTTAGATAGGAAAGTTCTACTGAACAAATGCAACATTTAACCTGGAGAAAATAATATGAATAGCAAATTAAGAGTCACTTTGAAATTAATATGAATTCAGCTAGATCAAGTGGAAACTCTGAGAGGAGCTGGATGAAACAACAAGGAAATTCAAACATACCTTATTTTCCGATATGACATCAAAATGATCCCACAGGGTGGAAACTTTCCTCTTTGTTTGCTGCTGCTCCATGACTTATGGTGAATTTGATGATACACCGCAAAAGATCCGAGACTTTTGGCAGATGCATCCTGTTGACAGATATGCTTCCTTATAAACACAGTTTGGCCACTTTGGCGTGTCAGTGTCAGTTTGAAACAGTTTCTGTATCAGCTTCTGTATCGGGGGTGGTGATGGTCTAGTGGTTAAGGCGTTGGGCTGGAGACCAGAAGATCCTCGGTTCAAATCCGCGCCTGACTGGAAAATCACTAAGGGCCCTTGGGCAAGGTCTTTAATCCCCTATTGCTCCCGGTGTGTAGTGAGCACCGGCGTGAATGTGAGGCATTATTTGTAAAGCAGATGGAAAAGCGCTATATAAATGCAGTCCATTTATTTACCATTCACGTGACTTTCACAAAGCGATACGTGCATTGACACGGGGCTTCGTTCTATGAGCATGACGCATGTGCCGATGCATCGGTGTTGCTGGACCGATCACTACTGTCCTTCTCTCATCTCCTGTCTTTTAGTTGTTGTGTTTTCCTTTATCTCACACTTTAGCCTTTCTTGAGTTACACTTTAATTTTCAGTCATTGTCCCTTTTTACTGAGTTAGTTTTTGGTTCCCATTTCGTTTGGTAATTATCTATGGTTTGTTTTAGTGTGCTACTCACCCCAGGACTGTTTGTGGTTTGATATTTCATTCTGTCTGTCAGTCCTGTGTGTTTCTAGACATGGCCATGTCACTTGGTGTTCCCTCACAGGTGTGTCTCATCACAGTCACCACACCTGTCTCTGGTCTTCTCGTTACATGTCACTATTTACGTTTTTCACTGTTCTGCCCTCACTTTGCTGGGTTATTCCAGTTTGTCCTGCACCTGTTAATAGTTGCTAGTTCTCTGTTTGCTTATCTTACCTTGTCCTGGTGCTGCTGCCAACTCTCTTCCTGTGTTCCTGTTCATTTGCTTGCCTCTACTGGTGGTTGGCTCTCACTGCGGTATTGTATCACTTCCTGTTCCGGAGCACAGCGGTGTTTTTCTGTATCTGTTAGCTGTTTAATCTGCGCAGTTAGATTGATCTAGTTATCTAGATTACGATTTGTTTCCCAGTGTAATCTTTACGTGCCTTAACTAAAGCACTCCTTCTGCTGAATCACCTCTAAATTATTCACTTTGCGTGTTTTTAGGAATCCGCTAGGTTAGCGTAGCTACTAGCTCTTAGCCGATTTAGCATGGCGGCTTCTCCTGTCTCTCCCGCACTTTTCTGCTCTGGGTGTGAAATGTTTAGTTATTCCTCGGCCTCCTTTAGCAGTAATGGTACTTGTAATAAGTGTAGCTTATTCGTAGCTTTGGAGGCCAGGCTGGGCGAATTGGAGACTCGGCTCCGCACCGTGGAAAATTCTACAGCTAGCCAGGCCCCTGTAGTCGGTGCGGACCAAGGTAGCTTAGCCGCCGTTAGTTCCCCCCTGGCAGATCCCAAGCAGGCTGACTGGGTGACTGTGAGGAGGAAGCGTAGTTCTAAACAGAAGCCCCGTGTACACCGCCAACCCGTTCACATTTCTAACCGTTTTTCCCCACTCGACGACACACCCGCCGAGGATCAAACTCTGGTTATTGGCGACTCTATTTTGAGAAATGTGAAGTTAGCGACACCAGCAACCATAGTCAATTGTCTTCCGGGGGCCAGAGCAGGCGACATTGAAGGAAATTTGAAACTGCTGGCTAAGGCTAAGCGTAAATTTGGTAAGATTGTAATTCACGTCGGCAGTAATGACACCCGGTTACGCCAATCGGAGGTCACTAAAATTTACATTAAATCGGTGTGTAACTTTGCAAAAACAATGTCGGACTCTGTAGTTTTCTCTGGGCCCCTCCCCAATCGGACCGGGAGTGACATGTTTAGCCGCATGTTCTCGTTGAATTGCTGGCTGTCTGAGTGGTGTCCAAAAAATGAGGTGGGCTTCATAGATAATTGGCAAAGCTTCTGGGGAAAACCTGGTCTTGTTAGGAGAGACGGCATCCATCCCACTTTGGATGGAGCAGCTCTCATTTCTAGAAATCTGGCCAATTTTCTTAAATCCTCCAAACCGTGACTATCCAGGGTTGGGACCAGGAAGCAGAGTTGTAGTCTTACACACCTCTCTGCAGCTTCTCTCCCCCTGCCATCCCCTCATTACCCCATCCTCGTAGAGACGGTGCCTGCTCCCAGACCACCAACAACCAGCAAAAATCTATTTAAGCATAAAAATTCAAAAAGAAAAAATAATATAGCACCTTCAACTGCACCACAGACTAAAACAGTTAAATGTGGTCTATTAAACATTAGGTCTCTCTCTTCTAAGTCCCTGTTGGTAAATGATATAATAATTGATCAACATATTGATTTATTCTGCCTTACAGAAACCTGGTTACAGCAGGATGAATATGTTAGTTTAAATGAGTCAACACCCCCGAGTCACACTAACTGTCAGAATGCTCGTAGCATGGGCCGAGGAGGAGGATTAGCAGCAATCTTCCATTCCAGCTTATTAATTAATCAAAAACCCAGACAGAGCTTTAATTCATTTGAAAGCTTGTCTCTTAGTCTTGTCCATCCAAATTGGAAGTCCCAAAAAACAGTTTTATTTGTTATTATCTATCGTCCACCTGGTCGTTACTGTGAGTTTCTCTGTGAATTTTCAGACCTTTTGTCTGACTTAGTGCTTAGCTCAGATAAGATAATTATAGTGGGCGATTTTAACATCCACACAGATGCTGAGAATGACAGCCTCAACACTGCATTTAATCTATTATTAGACTCTATTGGCTTTGCTCAAAAAGTAAATGAGTCCACCCACCACTTTAATCATATCTTACATCTTGTTCTGACTTATGGTATGGAAATAGAAGACTTAACAGTATTCCCTGAAAACTCCCTTCTGTCTGATCATTTCTTAATAACATTTACATTTACTCTGATGGACTACCCAGCAGTGGGGAATAAGTTTCATTACACTAGAAGTCTTTCAGAAAGCGCTGTAACTAGGTTTAAGGATATGATTCCTTCTTTATGTTCTCTAATGCCATATACCAACACAGTGCAGAGTAGCTACCTAAACTCTGTAAGGGAGATAGAGTATCTCGTCAATAGTTTTACATCCTCATTGAAGACAACTTTGGATGCTGTAGCTCCTCTGAAAAAGAGAGCTTTAAATCAGAAGTGCCTGACTCCGTGGTATAACTCACAAACTCGCAGCTTAAAGCAGATAACCCGTAAGTTGGAGAGGAAATGGCGTCTCACTAATTTAGAAGATCTTCACTTAGCCTGGAAAAAGAGTCTGTTGCTCTATAAAAAAGCCCTCCGTAAAGCTAGGACATCTTTCTACTCATCACTAATTGAAGAAAATAAGAACAACCCCAGGTTTCTTTTCAGCACTGTAGCCAGGCTGACAAAGAGTCAGAGCTCTATTGAGCTGAGTATTCCATTAACTTTAACTAGTAATGACTTCATGACTTTCTTTGCTAACAAAATTTTAACTATTAGAGAAAAAATTACTCATAACCATCCCAAAGACGTATCGTTATCTTTGGCTGCTTTCAGTGATGCCGGTATTTGGTTAGACTCTTTCTCTCCGATTGTTCTGTCTGAGTTATTTTCATTAGTTACTTCATCCAAACCATCAACATGTTTATTAGACCCCATTCCTACCAGGCTGCTCAAGGAAGCCCTACCATTATTTAATGCTTTGATCTTAAATATGATCAATCTATCTTTGTTAGTTGGCTATGTACCACAGGCTTTTAAGGTGGCAGTAATTAAACCATTACTTAAAAAGCCATCACTTGACCCAGCTATCTTAGCTAATTATAGGCCAATCTCCAACCTTCCTTTTCTCTCAAAAATTCTTGAAAGGGTAGTTGTAAAACAGCTAACTGATCATCTGCAGAGGAATGGTCTATTTGAAGAATTTTTAGAATTAGTCAGGTTTTAGAATTCATCATAGTACAGAAACAGCATTAGTGAAGGTTACAAATGATCTTCTTATGGCCTCGGACAGTGGACTCGTCTCTGTGCTTGTTCTGTTGGACCTCAGTGCTGCTTTTGATACTGTTGACCATAAATTTTATTACAGAGATTAGAGCATGCCATAGGTATTAAAGGCACTGCGCTGCGGTGGTTTGAATCATATTTGTCTAATAGATTACAATTTGTTCATGTAAATGGGGAATCTTCTTCACAGACTAAAGTTAATTATGGAGTTCCACAAGGTTCTGTGCTAGGACCAATTTTATTCACTTTATACATGCTTCCCTTAGGCAGTATTATTAGACGGTATTGCTTAAATTTTCATTGTTACGCAGATGATACCCAGCTTTATCTATCCATGAAGCCAGAGGACACACACCAATTAGCTAAACTGCAGGATTGTCTTACAGACATAAAGACATGGATGACCTCTAATTTCCTGCTTTTAAACTCAGATAAAACTGAAGTTATTGTACTTGGCCCCACAAATCTTAGAAACATGGTGTCTAACCAGATCCTTACTCTGGATGGCATTACCCTGACCTCTAGTAATACTGTGAGAAATCTTGGAGTCATTTTTGATCAGGATATGTCATTCAAAGCGCATATTAAACAAATATGTAGGATTGCTTTTTTGCATTTACGCAATATCTCTAAAATCAGAAAGGTCTTGTCTCAGAGTGATGCTGAAAAACTAATTCATGCATTTATTTCCTCTAGGCTGGACTATTGTAATTCATTATTATCAGGTTGTCCTAAAAGTTCCCTAAAAAGCCTTCAGTTAATTCAAAATGCTGCAGCTAGAGTACTGACGGGGACTAGAAGGAGAGAGCATATCTCACCCATATTGGCCTCTCTTCATTGGCTTCCTGTTAATTCTAGAATAGAATTTAAAATTCTTCTTCTTACTTATAAGGTTTTGAATAATCAGGTCCCATCTTATCTTAGGAACCTCGTAGTACCATATCACCCCAATAGAGTGCTTCGCTCTCAGACTGCAGGCTTACTTGTAGTTCCTAGGGTTTGTAAGAGTAGAATGGGAGGCAGAGCCTTCAGCTTTCAGGCTCCTCTCCTGTGGAACCAGCTCCCAATTCAGATCAGGGAGACAGACACCCTCTCTACTTTTAAGATTAGGCTTAAAACTTTCCTTTTTGCTAAAGCTTATAGTTAGGGCTGGATCAGGTGACCCTGAACCATCCCTTAGTTATGCTGCTATAGACGTAGACTGCTGGGGGGTTCCCATGATGCACTGTTTCTTTCTCTTTTTGCTCTGTATGCACCACTCTGCATTTAATCATTAGTGATCGATCTCTGCTCCCCTCCACAGCATGTCTTTTTCCTGGTTCTCTCCCTCAGCCCCAACCAGTCCCAGCAGAAGACTGCCCCTCCCTGAGCCTGGTTCTGCTGGAGGTTTCTTCCTGTTAAAAGGGAGTTTTTCCTTCCCACTGTAGCCAAGTGCTTGCTCACAGGGGGTCGTTTTGACCGTTGGGGTTTTACATAATTATTGTATGGCCTTGCCTTACAATATAAAGCGCCTTGGGGCAACTGTTTGTTGTGATTTGGCGCTATATAAAAAAATTGATTGATTGATTGATTGATTTGGACTGTTCATCTGTTTTGGATGCATTGTATTTCAAGTTCTGCACTCAGCTTGTTCCACGATAAATAAATTATTAATATTTTCTACTTCTGTCTGGTCCCTGTCTGCAGCTTTGGGTTCAGTCCTTTGGAAAACATGACAGATGGTGTGTAAATGTAAATGTAAAATAAACAAATGGAACACAAGCATCATTATACAAATGGCTATATTGAAAACTACATTATGTTGGACTTAGTGACAACTCACAGTTTAGTGACATCTCATAGGCAAAGGAGATTCATGCTTCCTTGCCTTCTCTTGTGATAAGCAAGAATGATCCTCCATTTAACAAAAATGAGGGCTTTCAAGTGTGTTTGCCTGCACTAGCAACCAGTAGACACTGGATAGGGGAGAAACCACTGATACGTCTTCTTTATTCTTCAGTTTTCCACATGCACTACAAAATGCAAAAGGTATAAGGAGTAAGTATGTCCCTTTGTGCAACTGTGCCCCCACACGGTGGTCGGTTGACGTGTAGAGCTTATTCTAAGCCTGTAAAGACACATGAATTAATTGTTGCAGGTAATTATGCACGAATGAACAAATGGTTATTAGTGCTATATTCTGTTCCTGTTGATAAACCCTCCTAAATCATAGATATTGTAGGATTAAGATAATCTAATATTTAAAAAGTCCAAGAGTAAAGGTAAACTTGTTACAGTAATAGTACTTCTTGTCACATATGTTTACACCAGTGCAATAAACTGGTGACCAAAGGTTTTTTTTTTCCAGTAAATCTGCAGGATAGGTGGTAAAAGTGACAGATGGTCACATGAGCCTTTTTTCATATTTACTTTTTAGCTGTTTGCTGCCCTTTATAGTAAAAATATTCAGTGACTATGCAGTAACTCAGTCGGTAGCTAACCGAAGGATTGGTGGGTTTGATACCCGAGTGCAACCGACTATCAACAATTGTTCTTGAGCACAACATTGAACCTTTAAACTGCTCAGCCTCAGGTCACAGTTCCCCTTTTGAGAATCTCACAAATGTATTTTGAAGTCATACAAGAAAAAGATAGCAAGAAGCACGGGCATCAGACAGTTTCTTTTTGATTTTTAAAACAAAATGAATGAATAAATAAATAAATATAACAAACTAAAAAAAAAAGAATTTCAATCCAGTTTATTTATATAGCACTAAATCACAACATAGCTCATTTCAAGAAGCTTCACAAGAGCAGGGTCCAAAAGTACAGACCCAACTCAGTTGAGTGACCATCCAAGAAGCACATTTGCTTTGTGTTGCTTTATGTACTGGATTACTAAACCCAGTTTTTTCCCAAATTTTTCCAAATAAAAGAGTCATTCATTGACTTGCTGAATTTAGCCTTCAAACGTGTGTTTGGAAGTGTTGCACTTGTCGAGATGTTGACTTATCTCAGCAGTGACATTCATGTCTCTGGGTCCTCGTCCTCTGAGATCAAGAGGTGCCTGGGAGGAGCTTATGGAGTCATGAGGTCGCTGGACAGGGACATTTGATGGTTCCATTATCTTTGCAGGAGAATGGAGGTCCAAGTCCTGAGAGTCCCAGTGATTCCTGTATTACTGTATGGTTATGAGACTTGGATTCTAACTAGTGATGTAAGGTGATGACTAAATGTCTTTGTTACTAGAGCTCCTCAGAGGATCCTTGGGTACCACTGGAATGTCTTATAAAAGGAAAAGCTACTTTCACACACTCAAATGAGGGGCATCACTTGCATTATGAGGCAGCATCAGCTAGAACATTTTGGCCATGTGGTGCATTTCTCGAAGCACGATCCAGTATGTAGGTGCCTCAATGTTGATGACACCTGCTCCTGTACGTAGAAGACCAAAGGGACGTCTCTGTTTCACATGACTGCGGCAGATAGATTGTTCATTTTGAGAGGTGGATATGCATCACTTGTATGAGCAAGTGGTTGCCATCAATGACTCAAGATAATTCTGCACTGTGGTGGATGGGGCGATGTACAAATGAAAAGTTCAGATGCAAAACCCAGTATCTCCAAAACCATAAATTGCATGTAGTTCGCTGTCAAGGAGACCATCAGTGTGAAAAATATGAAAGAATTTGAACAAACTGTTTTCATTTGATTGATGAAAGTCTGTACATTTCCAAATATGCTTTCCTTTAAATCTCCATTTTCAACTGCATTTTTCTCCATTAAAAAAAAAAAAAAGAAAAAAAACTTACTGGGTTTTGCATCTGAACTCTTCAAATGTGCATGTTTATGAGTTAAAAAATTATGAGGATAAAATTATGAGGGAATACAGTAAATTGGAAGTAAAGTGAATGGAGCTGTTGAAATGTAAGACAGACAGGTCAGTGTTAATGATGTTTATTTGATGTTTGGTGAGTGATGAGGTGATGGTGTTGGGCAAGAAATGGTGGAAGAATATGATATAATATAATATGATTGACTGAGTGATTGAATGATTGATTGCCAATGCAAGGCACTAGCTAGCACATACTCCCAAATCTGACTTTGGCTTGTTAGTGCATATTTTTGTCATTTTTTAAGGGTAAGTTAATATACCACATTTATGAGTAACAAAACAATAAACTCAACTTCAAAGCTCAGAATTTTAATTTGTATGATTTTTTTAGTCATTCAAAAGGTTCTTTCTTTTTTAAATTGCCAGGACAAATTTCACAAACTGACAGACATATTAAACATACTTACTGTTTTGTTTGTTTGCTTATTAGTGGAATTATTAAAAAACATTGAAACATTTTTCATAATACTGAGAGTAGAAATCAAAAATAATAAAGCAAGATGGCCTAGATCTGTATATGGGTGGGACGAGCATCACAACATATTTTGTGCCTACCAGATGCACACACCCTAATAGGTGCCTTTCTAATGTTGCTGATGGAAATTGAATTCTGTGGTACAAGCTTATTCATTATACAGTTTTATAGTGTTTATAAGAAACCGACTTCCACCCAGCAGCAGAGCTGCAAATAAATCTTCTGGCCAAGGATGCTTATGTGAGCAAATATTCATTTCATTATGATCTTGAATTTAAATTTCAAATCATATCTCAAAGATTGCGGAGCTGTTTGTGCATGAGTGCATTTGTGTGTGCATGTCAATGTACTGGTGTCACGAGGACAATCTGTGCATTGGCGTCCGTCCACAGACAGCACGGGGTTATACTCAGGCCTGTCACAACCCACTGTCATTTCTGCCGTCACTGTGGAGATTGTTGCAAAAAAGCAGAGTAGAGTTGACTTGATGTCAAGACATATGTCGAGGCTAATCATGCAGCAAATCGAGGTGCAGGGATTTCTGCAACAGGAGCCGCCTGGCTGCCCTTACTCCAGTGAAAGCTCAACCCCTCACACAGTTTGCAATGATGTTACTTGGGGATAAAAGAGATAACAAATCCAGAGTGAACAACACACTATAGATTTCTGCCACTGCATTTTGACACATGATTCAAAGCTGGTGCTGTTTTCTTGAGAAAAGCTCTGCATTTGAAGGATGGCTTTGTTTTCTTGTTCTTCATCTTAAGTTTTTGTTTAAGAACTCTGCTGGGCTGTTGTGCCCTTGTGTTTTCTGTAGAGACAGCACATCTTTTCATATCAGCAGACTTTCTTCTTTCACATGGCAGGGATAGATGGTTGCCATTACTCGAGCTCAGACTCATGTTGTGCCATATGCTGCCTATTTTTCTTCAAATAACATTTCTCTTTGTGCAGAACATGCGACAAAAAAGGTAGCAAAGATCGTAAGAGCACAGTGAGCTGTATCTACGGATAATCCTGTCAGCTATTCTGCAAACTCACCTATGTACACATTAGTAAGGAAAGGCTGCAGCTGGATATAATAGGCAGCATTTTCAGTGTGCACCTGCAAGCATGCATAGTGGAAATATGCTTTATTATACAGCAATGACTGCATTAGCGGTGCCTGTGGTGCTGGTAGGTCACTGCATATGAAAATGCAATATAATTTCCATCATACCAGTGACTGCATTCGAGCTCTCTGTGATGCTGTTGGCCACCACAAAAGACAATGCAATGCCATGGTTGTCTGTTATATACTGTAGAATGCATTAGCAGTCTCCATGGTGCTGGCATGTGGCTATATGTGAAAATGCATCATAATGGCTCTGTTATATACAACTGATTGTATGTGAGAGCTGTCCATAGTGCTGACAAGTGGCTGTACATGAAAATGTAACAATGGCTGGCACTTATATACTACTGAGTGCACTGGATTTGTTTGCTAAACAAGGAACTAAATACAATAATGACCGTCTGTTGAATACTACCAACAGACACACTATTGCCTGTGAGTTGTCTGTGGTTTTGGTAGGTGGCTACACAACAAAATGCAACATGATATACTACTGACTGATGTACGAGGTTTGTCGAAAAAGTAACGGACCTTTTTATTTTTTTCAAAAACTATATGGATTTGAATCACGTGTGATTGCATCCCAAGCTTGAACCTTTGTGCGCATGCATGAGTTTTTTCACGCCTGTCGGTTGCATCATTCGCCTGTGGGCAGGCTTTGAGTGAGCACTGGTCCACCCCCCTCGTCGGATTTTTATTGTCAGGGAAATGGCTGAGAGACTGCCGCTTTGCTCCATGAAATTTTTTTCAGAAACTGTTAGAGACAGCCAGTTGGAAACCATTCAAAAGATTCAGATGGATTTCAGTGAAGATTCTGTTGGCGTCACACGGATTAAGGAGTGTTAAAACCTTTTTAAAGACGGCCCACAGCGGCGGAGGGCGCGCGGTGCACCGAGTGGCCATCGACAGGCTGGAACGACCACATCATTTCCAAACTGAACGCTGTGTTGATCCGGGACATCGTGTGACTGCCACAGAAATGGCAAGAGAGCTGGACATTGCACTTTTGTGGCACATTCCATTGTTACAGGAGATTTTGTAATGAAAGACGTGCGGAGGATTTCGCGCGTCGGCACGGAGCCGCTCATGGCGCACAACAAAAAAAAAACACCTCCGTGTTGGAAGTCTCACAGGACATGTTGTGGCATGTCCAGCTGTTACACAATTTCTCGGATACTCACTCAACTGAAAAGCCATCGAAAGCTGTCTGAATCTTCTGAATGGTTTCCAACACGGAGGTGTTTTTTTTGTTGTGCGCAATGAGCGGCTCCGTGCTGACGCGCGAAATCCTCCGCACGTCTTTCATTACAAAATCTCCTGTAACAGTGGAATGTGCGCCGCGTGCCCTCCGCCGCTGTGGGCCGTCTTTAAAAAGGTTTTAACACTCCTTAATCCATGTGACGCCCACAGAATCTTCACCGAAATCCATTTGAATCTTTCGAATGGTTTCCAACTGGCTGTCTCTAACAGTTTCTGAAAAAAATTTCATGGAGCAAAGCGGCAGTCTCTCAGCCATTTCACTGACAATAAAAATCCGACGAGGGAGTGGACCAGTGCTCACTCAAAGCCTGCCGAAAGGCGAATGATGCAACCGACAGGCGTGAAAAAACTCACACATGCGCACGAAGGTTCAAGCTTAGCTGATGCAATCACACGTGATTCAAATCCATATAGTTTTTGAAAAAAATAAAAAGGTCCGTTACTTTTTGGACAGACCTCGTAGAGCTGTAATTAGTGGTGCTAGACTACCACACAAGAAAACGCAACACTACCGCTGTCTGTTATTTGCTGTACAGTATTTAATGCATGGTCCATGGTTGGACAAGTGTGCAACTTCCAGTTGTGAGAATTGACATCAGTTTGTATGACATCATTGCAGAAGTGCCAAAAACCTGAAGTTCCTTAAATGACCATTTGAGGCAGATTTTCAAAAAGAGAGTCACTCCCCTTAAATACCCAATGTTACACCAGAAATAAACATGTACACAGCATTGACAGCTGTACGGGGTGGGGTGAATTTTTATATCATTCCATATTTAATCTATTTCAAGCCATAAAGATAAGAATAAATATGGATGTGGTTGCTTTGGGTGCCAGCTAATGTGCAATAGTGGCAACTAGCTGCATTGGACTAGACAGTATATATGTAGTTTCTGAGCACTATTTTATTACTAATATCTATGATAATGCAGCTTACTGTGAGGTTAATAGTACTAATGGGACATCTAATAAGTCACTGTTCCAGTATTTTCAACTGAGTAAAATTTCATTTGTATGTTAGCCCTACTAGCACAAATTAGCAGGCATTGATAGTTTGTTGATGTTAGCTATATTTATGATTATAGAGGCAACATGTCAATTGTAGATGTCAATACCTGTATCAAAACCACCAGATATACGAACAACTGCCCAGTCCCCCAAAACTATGCGTTAATAAAACACCTGAACCCAGGTTATTTCATTTGTTAGCCTTAGTTAGCTTGGTAACTTAGAGCTAAGTGAGAGTGTTTGTGCTTCTTCTATCTTGTCATGCCAGTCTTGCTCACGTTCTATATCTTTACCCGTATAGGAGTTAACCGGTGATTCAGCGGATTCAGGCATAACCAAGATGGCAACATCTAGAACACAACTAATGACATTTGATCTGTTTATAGTGCTGGGTGGTTGCTGCACTTGATAATGCACAGAAAAGCCAAGTCTGTACTATTAATTTCATGAGGCTTTGTCACCTATTGGGAACATATCTAAACTTTACATGACCTTGCTTAATCATCTGTCCTCTTAATCACCCTGTCATTTAAGGTCAGGAAGATTACTACCATCTTCAGGACAATTTCACATATTTTTTAAATTTCTTTTTGTAGAACCTTCTTCTTTATACTTCAGCCACAGAATTGTATTCAGGGAGGCCGTAGCATTTGGTGGTGCTAAATCAATAAAACACTGTTTTCCTCCCATCGATCTCCGTCTGTCCAGATACATTTAAGAGCAAGGAAGACGATTACCCTTAGCAATCCTTACTTTGATCTATAGTGCAAGTGGCAAGTGCTAGACATCAGCTTTTGGGTAATTGTAATACTAAAGTGGGACATCATTAATCATTCTGTCTTCGCCTGAATTCAACTTTATATATAACAAGTGTTTATTTATTGTTGTCAAAGCAGGTAGTTTTCCCCATCATATCATCTTAGTGTGCCCTAGTCAGGTCTGTTATTTTTAATTATTTATTTATTTATTTATATATTGGTGGTGGTAGTGATGGACGTTTATGTTTTTAATATATTTATTTATTTGGAGAGCAGCTTGTCTGTAGATATTTGGAAACATAAAAATAATCTAATAAAAAAAGATCTCATTTAGATTACAGATAAAAAACAATCAAAGTGAGAACTATGGTACATTTCATTTCAAATTGTCTCTCTACTCTACAAACTGAATTATAGTGGTGAAATAAACATTAATATAACTAAGGCAAAGTCTTGGATCAAACATTGACGTAGGTTGCTATGTATAATATACTATGTCAACTGCATGTGATACACCATAGTTCAAAATTGCTTGGGTGTATGAAGGTCTTTAGATGAAGGAACTTTAAATAGACTGACACAATTTGTTAATGATAAACTATTGCAGGCTTTAATGGTACACACATGGGTTTATTAAAGGTATTCATGAAAATATCATTTCTAAGTAGAATATCAAGAACAGAAACATCTGTATTCTCAAGATCGATAGATTTATTGAATGATCAATGTAATTTACAACAATAATATGTTTGTCGCCGACATGAAAGGAAACGTAAACTCACTGATAAAATACAGCTGGGAAGATAGACTGTGGAAAAACTAATGATTGATGTGTATAAATTAATTTAAACCATAGCCTAATCCTACTTCTTCCCCCCACCCTAACCACAACCACCCGACCCCCGCTTCACTTTTAATTTCGTGCAGCCATCACAGAATGAATTAGAATGAATTTGTGCTGCTGTGACGAAAATGAGGCACTTTTTGTCACAATATCACGAACCAATAGATTAATGTATATTTCGTGCTGCTGAATCATGACTTGCCGTGAGACTGGGTTGGGATTTTTACAGGCTTTCTCATAAATCAAAATATGTCAATTGATTCTGTCTATTAAGTTGCTGAAAGCTACAGTCCTCATGCGGCATAAATTCACACACACAACAAATATAAAGTCTTACCTGTTAGTTGTAGTGGATTTATCAACACGTGCTGCAGAAAACGATGTCTGAAAACAATTAAATCCTTGTTGTGGATGAAGAAAAGTCCCTCTGGCACTTTGCGCTACAGTTGCGCCTCCTGTTACATCAGTCAGCCAAGCCTTCTCTTTCCCCGATCCCCACTGTCTCTGTCTTTGCGCTACGAGTTGAAAACATCACAGCGCCTTAACGTCTCATTTACCACAGACACCAGGTGATCCTGGCTGTACAATGACATTATCTCATGATGCACAAAGAAAAAAAAAGTTAAAATTACTGGTACTCAGTTTTGTGGGTGGAGCGGAAAAGTTGCGAGACACCATGCATGCACTGGATGATGTGCGCGCCAGAAAAACAGCATTTAGTCTACAACCCCAATTCCAATGAAGTTGGGACGTTGTATAAAATGTACATAAAACAGAATACAATGATTTGCAAATCCTCTTCAACCTATATTCAATTGAATACACCACAAAGACAAGATATTTAATTGAATATAGGTTGAAAAGGATTTTCAAATCATTGTATTCTGTTTTTATTTACATTTTACACAACGTCCCAACTTCAATGGAATTGGGGTTGTATGTATTTCGATAAAAGTTAAAAAATCTTTCTGTCTAACCAGAGGTCTCAAATTCATTACAGAAAGGGCAGAGAGGGTGCAGGTTTTCTTTCCAACCACCCACTCCACCAGGTGATTTCGCTGATTAACTGATTCCCCCTGCTCAAAGTGATACTAATCAGTGAAATCACCTGGTGGAGTGGGTGGTTGGAAAGAAATCCTGCACCCTCTGGGCCCTTTCTGGAATGAATTTGAGACCTCTAACACCTTTGCCTCTTCTATACTGAAGGGCGACACTGGCGGAGTGTTGAACCTCTGTGCCCATGTGATGTCACACATCGCTGTTATAGCAGACGGCATGGCAGCCTGTGGTAGCTTTAGACCAGCCATACAAAAACGCTCATACCTTTAACATAAATGATCACACATGCCTAGAACTTTTCATATGGGCTTTCAATACATGTGGCCTGCGGAGGGAGAGCACACTTGCATGACATGTATTTACAGACATGATCACATGGGGGCCGGACAGCCATGCCTGAGCGCACACAGCCGGGCTGCAGCGGCCGCACACAGCGCATGTCAGCAGGCTGCTCCATGCGAAATAGACCATCAGATCATGCAGTAGGTGATCTTAATGTCCAGCCTGACGTGTGATTGTAGTGCAGTGGTAAAGTTTCCATCTGTTAATTAAATCTTTTGTAAATTGCAGGTTCGACTCCCATGAGTGGTATTTATTTTTTATTTAACCAGGGTTATTTCACCACAGGGTTCTGCATTGCGTCAGCTTTTATTTATTATTTATACTGTATCAATCGAGTGATATCCACTAATTATACAGCTGGTTTTTATTTGATTTTTCTCCACATCAGTGGTGCAATGTGCTGCTCGCACTGTGTTCGTGCACGATGGTTCGTGGTTCCCCATTTCGTGTTTGGTTTGCAGATTTTCTGTGTCTTTCGTGTTATGTGTGAAGGGGCCCATACCCATGTACTGGATGGAAGTTTGGGCACTGTTTGTGCTCCTTGTTCATTCATTAATTTTCTGAACCCACTTATTTCAATTAAAGCTCACGGGGATGACAGACGAGGTACATCCTGGATAGGAAACCAGTCTATCTGCCTCTTGAGCTTACCCATAAATTCGCAATATCAAAGTTTGTTTATTTTTATTTATTGTTAATACTTTATTTTGCCTTCAAATGAAGAGATAGAAAACAAATGCAAGTATATAAAAGTCACATATATAAAAACCACATTTAAAATTCCAACATTGCAAATAATGCATCAGCTAAAATTATTATTGACATTTTGTATTTTAGAACAGAGAAAGTATGCTGAATTCATATACATAACATTTTATTTTAGAACTTTCCAGTTTATCACCATGTTTTCACTGCTTCTGTCTCTGAAATGATCGTAACAGTGTTTTTCTTGCCATCATACTTTGCACATAGAACATTTTCAGTACATTTGTTGTTCACAAATTTGTAGATTTCTAACACTTAAGCTTTGTTATCCTTAAAATAGTCCAATACAAAGTTAATGTTGAACAGAGTGGACAATTAAATGATAAAGTGTCTTAATGAGATACCGGGAAGTTCCATCAGTCTGTCACATTATTAATAACATTTGTTCTGAGAAAATAATTAAAAAGTGATTGATAGCCGTTGATATCATACCCCTTCCTACTGTCAATTCATCATCAGCGTGTTGTTGAAAGATTTTATTGCACTGATACCACTCTGGAAGTTAATCACTCAGTCATGACCAAAGTGGAAAAACTAAACTTTGCAGCTTGTACCTGATTATGCAATTGTGAAAAAAAAAGCTCAGAATATTTCCACTGAATTAATTTATGCTGTGTAGAATGAAACTACTGTGGCATTGCCACATTAAACTTAATTTTTGGCCCATTAGCTGCTGGAGATAAAAACACAAAGGTGACAGATTTGAAACTGTGGTGGATTATGTGGCCAGCATCTGTAATTTCAAAGGCTTTAATTCCATTCTGCATTTTCTTTCAGCCACCTTTGTTACATGGAGGGCAAAGTGGTAATTAAAAGCACTGGCTGAAAATGTGCATGTTTGTACTGCAAAGGAGGAGGCAATTCCTCAGGAATAAAGTCTGAGTGGAGAAATCCTATCAAGAAGCTCAGAGGCTGGGACAAAGCAAAAAGACATCAGCATCTTAAACAGTTTCCTGCAGCAAAATGCTCCAGAGAGAGACGAACGTTCAAGCAGCTTTCCACCTGAGGCCAGGCAAAGACAGGATGTGATTCAACAAACTACAACACCTTTTGACTGCGCGGTATTACAAGGACGCCGCCGACAGATCTGCCATCAAATGCTCTCAGTCGATGCTACGCTTTGCTTTACTTTTTCTTTTTGTATATTTGGAAAGTCTTTTTAAATGGAATGCAGTACAGCTGTTGCTTTTCCATTACTTTGCTGTGCTCCCAATTTGCCTCAGTACACTCAATTTAAGCAGCGATGAAGTGGTTTTACTCATCACATGTAGTAGTGTTCCATCCTATGAATTTGTTGAGTGTGTTGCTGATTTTCTCTTAGCTTATTTTGGAAATTTTTGTGTCATCTCCACTTTAAGCTCTCGCTCTCAGCCCATTTGTCGGCGCTGAGCTTTCGAGCCTGTTTGAGTTGTGGGTCAAAGTCATAAGTCTCACTTTGCGAGTTGGCGCAATCCCATCATGGAGCCGCTGTGTCCTCATTCCTGTCTCCCAGGTGTCCATCTGCT
Source organism: Thalassophryne amazonica (assembly GCF_902500255.1). NCBI lineage: Eukaryota > Metazoa > Chordata > Actinopteri > Batrachoidiformes > Batrachoididae > Thalassophryne > Thalassophryne amazonica. The sequence continues at coordinate 84,881,534 of NC_047108.1, forward strand.
CGTGATCACTAACAGAAATGGATGGCGTTAGATTGCAGGCCTTAGATTTGACTGTGTGGTGGTTGAACAGGAATGATGTATGTTCCTGCAGGTGGTGACCGGGAGCCACTTTGATTCCACACAAAAATCACTGCACTTTCTAAACAGGGTGAGCATATTAGAGCTCCTGATGAGATGTGCTGGACTTTGTAAATGGACTGCATTTATATCGCGCTTTTCCATCTGCAAAGCGCTTTACAAGTAATGCCTCATATTCACCCCAGTGTGAGGGTGCTGTCATACAAGGCGCTCACTATACACTGGGAGCAATAGGGGATTAAAGACCTTGCCCAAGGGCCCTTAGTGATTTTCCAGTCAGGATGGGCTTTGAACCGAGGATCTTCTGGTCTCAAGCCCAATGCCTTATCCAATGGACCAAAATTTCTTTCACATTTGACAGTGTTATGTAGGATGGTATCCTTTATTGATCGGCAAAGTTTGATCCGGATCTCATCCAGATTACAGATTTTGTGGCCATTTGAATTTAACATTGAAAACCCCATTTAATGTATATTTTATATCTTAATCAAACATGCCCCAATCACTCTCATATTTGAAAGTGAGGTGCAGACTGGCACTCACTATCACCTGACAAAGGTTGATCTGGATCTGATCCAGATTACAGATTTTGTGGCCATTTAAATTTAACATTGAAAATGTTGGGAAAGTGTAGTGACACGGACCCACAACAGGGGGCGTAAATGAACGGTCAATAGATGAGCCAAAAGGTAACAATTTATTGTTGTGAATGTGCACAACGAAATACAGACAATCACAGAATTTGATATCAGTCAATATACAGAGGTGACATGTGGGCAGGCTCGAGGATAGAAGACGTCTGTCCAGAGAAGAGTCGGGTCCCACACGATTTCCACTGCCAACGGATCTGAAGTACGCCGGAGTCGCCAAGTCCTGAGTCCCCAGGTGGCCACCGTCTCCAGCTGTCAGATCTGGTACTGCTGGCAGGAGGCAGAAAAACAGTTAAGGGTGAGTGTGAGAAAACACAGCCAGTAAACAGTCAGCAATACAAGTCTCTCCTTTTTTCTGGTGGGAAAAACACCTCCACCTCTGAAACAAGAACACAGTTATGCAGAGTCTGAGTCACTACTTATCAGAGTTCGGAGTGAGGAGTGAAAGGAGTCACTCCTCCACCATCCTTGAACCCAGCCTCCAGCTTCAAGTAGCGAGAATCAGGACACCTGCAAACAGTTCAGAAGAGAATCACGTGCGTTGGGCACCAAACACGGCTGAGAGTATTACCTACAGGGTAGTCAATATCTCGGCAGTGAGGTAGAGAAGCTGCCCGGCTTATATGATGGTGGTGGTTGATGAGTGACAGCTGGTGTTGATGATGAATGACAGCTGCCACTCCCGGTTGCTCCTGGGGCTGATGCATCCTCTCGTGCCTGAAGCCCGCACTTCAGGCAGGGCGCCCTCTGGTGGTGGCCAGCAGTACCTCCTCTTCAGTGGCCCACACAACAGGACCCCCCCCCTCAACGGGCGCCAGGTTTGTCGGGATGACAGGTGTAGAAGTCGGCCAGGAGGGGCGGATCCAAGATGAAGCTCCTCTTCACCCAGGAGCGTTCTTCGGGACCATAACCCTCCCAGTCCACCAGATACTGGAACCCCCGGCCTTTCCGACGGACGTCCAGGAGTCTGCGTACCATCCATGCAGGCTCCCTGTCAATGATCCGGGCAGGAGGCGGCACCAGTCCGGGGATGCAGAGGGGTGAAGTGTGGTGTGGCTTGAGGCGTGACACGTAGAAGACCGGGTGGATCCGCAGTGAAGCTGGGAGTTGAAGCTTCACTGCGGCAGGACTGAGGACCTTGAGGATCTTGAATGGTCCGATGTAACGGTCTTTCAATTTGGGGGAGTCCACCTGTAAGGGAATGTCCTTAGTGGAAAGCCACACCTCCTGCCCAGGCTGATATGCAGGGGCCGGGGATCGCTGGCGGTCTGCATGGGCCTGGGCCCTCGTCCAGGCCTTCAGCAGGGCAGAACGGACAGTGCACCACACCTGACGACATCTGCGAAGATGGGCCTGGACCGAGGGCACACCGACCTCTCCCTCCACCACAGGAAACAATGGAGGCTGGTACCCCAAACATACTTCAAACGGGGATTGGCCGGTGGCTGAAGACACTTGACTGTTATGGGCGTACTTGATCCAGGCCAGATGGTCACTCCAAGCCACCGGGTGCGCGGAGGTCACACAGCGGAGGGCCTGTTCCAGTTCTTGATTCGCCCGCTCTGCCTGTCCATTGGTCTGTGGATGATACCCGGACGAGAGGCTCACGGTGGCCCCCAGTTCCCTGCAGAAACTCCTCCAGACTTGAGAGCAGAACTGAGGACCACGATCCGAGACAATGTCAGTAGGTATCCCATGCAGACGCACGACATGGTGGACCAGGAGGTCTGCTGTCTCCTGGGCCGTTGGGAGCTTCAGGAGGGCCACGAAGTGGGCCGCCTTGGAGAACCGGTCCACTATCGTGAGGATGGTAGTATTGCCCTGGGATGGTGGGAGACCCGTGACGAAGTCCAGGCTGATGTGGGACCAGGGGCGATGTGGCACAGGTAACGGCTGGAGGAGTGCTTGTGTCTTCCTGTGGTCTGCCTTGCCCCTGGCGCAGGTGGTACAGGCCTGGACATATTCCCAGACGTCGGCTTCCATAGACGCCCACCAGAAGCGCTGCCGGACCACTGCCATGGTTCTTCGCACCCCTGGGTAACAGGAGAGCTTGGAACCATGACAGAAGTCCAGAACAGCAGCCCTGGCCTCTGGTGGGATGTACAGTTTGTTTTGCGGGCCAGTTCCCGGGTCTGGGTTCCGTGTCAGGGCCTCCCGGACGGTCTTCTCCACGTCCCAGGTGAGGGTGGCCACGACAGTGGACTCGAGGATGATGGTTTCCGTTGGATCTGACAGCTCGGGTTTGACTTCCTCTTCGTGAACCCGGGACAAGTCGTCGGATCGTTGGTTCTTGGTCCAGGGGCGGTAGGTGATCTGGAAGTCAAAACGCCCAAAGAACAATGACCAGTGGGCTTGCCTGGGGTTCAGACGATTGGCGGTCCGGATGTACTCCAGGTTCCGATGATCCGTGAAAACCATAAATGGCACCACAGCTCCCTCCAACAGATGTCTCCACTCCTCAAGAGCCTCTTTCACCGCAAGGAGCTCACGATTGCCCACGTCATAGTTTCGCTCAGCCGGGGTCAACCTGCGGGAGAAATAGGCACAGGGGTGGAGAACCTTATCGCACTCCCTGCTCTGGGACAGCACGGCTCCTATCCCTGAGTCAGAGGTGTCCACTTCAACAATAAACTGGCGGTTTGGATCGGGCTGCACCAGAACTGGCGCAGTCGAGAACCGGCGCTTCAACTCCCTAAACGCGGCTTCGCACCGATCCGACCAGGTGAAGGGGACCTTAGAGGAGGTCAGGGCTGTCAGGGGGCCAACAACCTGACTGTAGCCCTTAATAAACCTCCTGTAGAAATTTGCAAAGCCGAGGACCTGTTGCAGCTTCCTACAGCTTGTTGGTTGGGGCCAATCTCTCACTGCCGCAACCTTGGCCGGATCAGGGGCGACGGAGTTGGAGGAGATTATGAACCCCAGGAAGGACAAAGAAGTGCGGTGGAACTCGCACTTCTCGCCCTTCACAAACAGCCGGTTCTCCAACAACCGCTGCAGGACCTGACATACATGCTTAACATGAGTCTCAGGATCCGGGGAAAAGATGAGGATATCGTCCAGGTATACGAAGACGAATCGGTGCAGGAAGTCCCGCAAGACATCATTTACCAAGGCTTGGAACGTCGCGGGGCGTTAGTGAGGCCGAACGGCATGACCAGGTACTCAAAGTGACCTAACGGGGTGTTAAATGCCGTCTTCCATTCATCTCCCTTCCGGATCCGAACCAGGTGATAAGCATTCCTAAGATCCAGTTTGGTGAAAATCTTGGCTCCATGCAGGGGCGTGAACACTGAATCCAGCAGCGGCAACGGGTATCGATTGTGAACCATGATCTCGTTCAGCCCTCTGTAGTCAGTGCATGGACGGAGTCCGCCGTCTTTCTTACCCACAAAAAAGAAACCAGCACCCATCGGGGAGGTGGCGTTTCGGATCAACCCGGCAGCTAATGAGTCCCGGATGTAGGTTTCCATTGATTCGCGCTCTGGACGTGAGAGGTTGTACAGCCTGCTGGACGGGTACTCAACGCCCGGGATCAAATCAATGGCGCAATCATACGGACGGTGCGGGAGTGAGTGCCAGATCTTTGCTGAAGACGTCAGCAAGATCATGGTACTCCTCAGGCACCGTCGTCAGATTGGGGGGAACTTTAACCTCCTCGTTAGCAGTCAAACCGGGGGGAACCGAGGATCCCAAACACTCCCGGTGGCAGGTTTCGCTCCACTGAGCCACAACCCCAGACGGCCAATCAATCCGGGGATTGTGTTTTATCATCCACGGGAAGCCCAAGATTATGCGGGAGGTAGAAGGCGTCACATAAAATTCAATCTCCTCCCGATGATTCCCAGACACTACCAGAGTTACAGGTAGTGTCTTGTGTGTGATTAAAGGGAGAAGGGTGCCATCTAGCGCCTGCACCTTCAATGGTGAAGGGAGCGCCACTAGAGGGAGCCCTACTTCCCTTGTCCATCTGCTGTCCAGCAGATTCCCTTCTGACCCCGTGTCCACCAGTGCTGGGGCTTGAAGGGTTAGATCCCCACTCAGGATCTTAACTGGGAGATGTGCAGAAATACGTGTGTGTCCCACGTGAATTTCTTGGCCCACCCTTAGCCCAGTTTCTAAGGGCGGCATTGGTGTTTAACCGCTTGGGGCAGTCTCTCTGCTGATGCTCGCTTGAGCCGCAGATAAAGCACTCCCCACGGGCCAGTCTCCTCTGTCTGTTAGAAGCTCTTAATTTTGCCCTGCTCGTGTCCATAGCATCATCAGCAGGGAGAGCTGTTGCCACACAGAGCGCTGAGGCTGTGGAGCGTGGGGAGGGCGGAACCTTTTCAGACCCGGAAGGGAGAGGGATGGCGCGTGCCCGGCCACGTCCTTCGTCTCTCTCCCGACGGCGTTCTTCTAACTGATTGTCTAATCGTATAACTAGATCAATAAGCCCTTCCAAATCCCGCGGCTCATGCTTAGCCACCAGGTGCTCCTTCAGGACCGACGACAGTCCGTTTATGAAGGCGGCGCGGAGCGCAGTCGTATTACAGCCGGACCTCGCAGCCGCAATGCGGAAGTCGACTGCATACTCAGCTGTGCTCCTACGTCTCATAGACAGCAACACTGTTGAAGCGGTCTCGCCTCTATTTGGGTGATCAAAGACTGTTCTGAACTCCCTCACAAACCCAGTATATGTTGCTAGGAGCCGTGAATTCTGCTTCCATAGTGCCGTAGCCCAGGCGCGTGCCTCACCTCGAAGCAAATTAATTACATAAGCCACCCGACTGGAGTCTGACGTGTACATCACGGGACGCTGTGCAAAGACGAGCGAACACTGCATCAAGAAGTCTGCGCACGTCTCCACACAGCCTCCGTACGATTCCGGGGGACTTATGTATGCTTCTGGGGATGGTGGGGGGGGGGGGGGGGGGGTCGTTGAATGACCATTGGAACATCTATATTTGGCACCAGGACAGCAGGAGGAGGAGCTGCAGCAGCGCCCTGTGTGCGCGCTTCCACCTGTGCGGTGAGAGCCTCCATCCTGCGATTGAGAATGACGTTCTGCTCGGTCATTAGATCCGACCGAGCAGTGAAGGCGGTGAGGATTTGCTGCAACTCATCTACCACGCCTCCCGCTGGCGCCTGTGCACCCTGCTCTTCCATTGGTTGTTCAACAGATGGTTGACGCCCCTCGGAATCCATGACGCTGGCCGAGATATCCTGTTGGGAAAGTGTAGTGACACGGACCCACAATGGTGGGCGTAAATGAACGGTCAATAGATGAGCCAAAAGGTAACAATTTAATGTTGTGAATGTGCACAACGAAATACAATCACATTATTTGATATCAGTCAATATACAGAGGTGACGTGTGGGCAGGCTTGAGGATAGAAGACGTCTGTCCAGAGAAGAGTCGGGTCCCACACGATTTCCACTGCCAACGGATCTGAAGTACGCCGGAGTCGCCAAGTCCTGAGTCCCCAGGTGGCCACCGTCTCCAGCTGTCAGATCTGGTACTGCTGCCAGGAGGCAGAAAAACAGTTAAGGGTGAGTGTGAGAAAACACACCCAGTAAACAGTCAGCAATACGAGTCTCTCCTTTTTTCTGGTGGGAAAAACACCTCCACCTCCGAAACAAGAACACAGTTATGCAGAGTCTGAGTCACTACTTATCAGAGTTCGGAGTGAGGAGTGAAAGGCATCACTCCTCCCCCATCCGCGAACCCAGCCTCCAGCTTCAAGTAGCGAGAATCAGGACACCTGCAAACAGTTCAGAAGAGAATCACGTGCGTTGGGCACCAAACACGGCTGAGAATATTACCTACAGGGTAGTCGATATCTCGGCAGTGAGGTGGAGAAGCTGCCCGGCTTATATGGTGGTGGTGGTTGATGAGTGACAGCTGGCGTTGATGATGAGTGACAGCTGCCACTCCCGGTTGCTCCTGGGGCGGATGCGCCCTCTCGTGTCTGAAGCCCGCACTTCAGGCAGGGCGCCCTCTGAATCTGATCTGGATTGTGGATTTTGTGGACATTTGAAATTATTATTGAAAAGCCCATTTGGTCTACATTTTGCATTATGCCTCAATCAAAAGTGCTCCAATCACTCTTATGTGACAATGAGATGCAAACGGGCACTCTCAATGAATAGACTAAGTTTGATTGGCATCTGATCCGTATTGTGGATTTAGTAGATATTTGATATTAACATTAAAAAGCCCTTTTGATTTATGTTTTGTATTATATTTTAGCTTATGAAAAGCCACTTCTAACATGACTTTGACCTTGAAATTTTTTCCAAGGTAAAAATTTGTGGAATTGGAAACTAGCGTTGGTGCAGGTTTACACTCTACATGCACGGTGCTCTCGATCACTTGAAAATGCTCAAAACAGTAAACTAGCCAAAGGCTTTGTAAATTTCAACCCCAAATCAGAAAACCTGTGACGGCAGTAAAAAAAACTGATTCTTACATAATTTTGACTTTTTTTTTCATTGCAGACTTCATATTAGGTAATTAGGAAAACAAAAATTACATGATTATTATTTCAAACAGTTGATGTCAACAGGTGACTTGAATAATTATTTGGTGAATTATGAGTCTTTGAGGAGCACCGATGTTCAGAGAATCTCCAGTTTTTCAACAAATGCATGAGAAAATTATTGAAATGTTTAAAAACAATGATACCCAAAGAGAGACTGGAAGGTATTTCCATAAATTTTCTCTCTCTCTACAGTGCAAATCAAAGAATCTGGAAGAATTTCCAGATTTTGACTTCTGATCACATGGCCCTTCATTGTGAATCATCATTCAATCACTGATACAAACACACGGGCAAGGGATTTGTTTCAGAAACCTTCATCAAGCACTACAATACGAAGTTACATTCACAAATGCCTTTTAAAACTTTACTGTGCAAATAAAGAAGCCTTACGTTAAGGCCCCTTCACACATAACACAAAGTTGGGCGAAAAAAGCAGGAACCAGATGAAAAACCAAAACAAAAAACCTTTGCGATCAGCTCACAGAACAAAGTGTCACTCTCTCTTCCTTTGTTCTGTTATTATTGATTTTATGTATTTGTTATGTAATTATGTATGTAATTATTGTAGTATTTATTTATTTGTCCTGGCTATGTTCTCTGTGTTTTTAATGTAACATATCGTGTGCACTGAGCCGCTGTCATTTCCAGCTGACAATGACTTGCTGGCTTGCGATCAGCTGAGATGTGCCGTGTGTCCACAGCGCTATATGCAAAGCAATCACACATGAATGAGTTCATGCCTTTCCACATGTTTTATATATTTTCTGCTCTTTCTGTCTGTCAGGTGGACTACAATTTATGTGGTGGCAGGTTCATTGGCCTGGCCGAAGTTCACACCGTGCTGTGTGTGCTCAGATGTGGCTGGCTGGTCTACATGTGATCTTGTCCATACGTAATTATCAGCATGTCATGAGAGCATGAGAGCCCACCCACACATGTGCATTGCGTGGAGTGTGGTTCATGTTCTTCATGGCATGACATATGTTCTCCAGCTAAGTTGTGAGTACACAATGGTCAGCTGTTCCAGCTGGACATTACAACCATTCAGATGCGCACTGCGCTGGGTAGCAATCATACTCCAGCGACCTCAGCCACACCTGACAGTGTTGGTTCATGGTGGGGGGAGGCGCCACACACTCGCACTCCACATGTATTGCGGGGGACATACTTGCATGACATATGTGTTGCTTGGTAAAAGCACACTTGTGGGGAACTTAGACATTGTGGGGTCATTTGCACAGCCAGCTCGAATGTGGTTGCCTGCCCTCTACTCTCGTGCCAGCTGCGCGAATAGCCCCGCCTTTTCTAAGTGCCCCGTGAATGGTGTTGGATGTTCGTGGGTGGCAGCTAGACTCTGGCCGCACGGCACAGGCCAGGTACTTGCCGTCTTTTGGCCACTGGTATGAAGGCTGCCTCAATTGCGCCATTTGGCCATGGTGTGACATGGGCGATGATTTCGTGTTGCATATTGTGCTCTGGCACGATATGTCCGACCTGCGTATGGCATGCCGTGTGAATGCTGCGAGCACAATCAGCTGACAATGCGGCCTCATTTTGACCACCGTTCAAATGGGCTACTGGCGCAAGTGGCACGTGAATGTAGAGTGTATGTGCTGTGTGTGAATGGTTGTGGCAACAACTGTTCAAGGCAGCTCCAATTTTTTATGAGTGGCATGCGATTTCTTCTTTGTGTGCCAGTCGGCTTCAGTCATGTCATGTGTGAAGGGGCCTTTAACCTTGTCCAGGAGCGATTTGATTTATCTGGGCTCAGAGACCTCTGGGTTGGACCATCACACAGTGGAAATTTGTACTGTGCTCAAACAAATCAGTATTCCAGATTTTTTTTTTTTTTTTTTTTTTTTTTTTGGAAGAAACTGTTGTCTTCCCTTGTGCTCTGGATGAACGACCAAAAGCACCATCCAGACTGCAATCAGCAACAGGTCCAAAAGCCGGGTTGTGTCAGTGTTCTGGAAAAAGATCATTTCCACTTCTTTGAAGGCAGTATTCTTTAATGGAGGAAAGTAAAATGATGCAACATGTGGGCTTGAACCCAACATAAGCTGGGTTCAAGACATCTTTTCCAGGGATGTCCATGCATTTTTCAAGAAGACAATGCAAAATCACATTCTGCTGCCGAAGAATTGAGTACAGGTACTGGAATGGCCTATCTGCAGTCCTGACCTGTCTCCAATAAAGAATATGTGGGGAATTTTGAAATGAAAAATGCAACAACGACCCTGTTGCATACCAAGAAGTGTTTGTACGAAGAATGGGACAAAACAACACGTGAATGCTTCATTGCATGGTATGCTCAACAACATTTTCTTGGTTGTGATTTTTTTTGTTCCCTTTTGAAATACATAAAACAATAAATGAAACATTATTTCAGAAAATGATAAATTTTTTGACATAATTAAATGAAACAGTTCCTTTCAAATATAGTCCAGCATTTTGAAATGCTTGACACAACAAAGGGTGCATTTGCTTCAAAAAAGTTATTCACTTTCTCAAAATTCTCAAATAAGTAAATGAGAGAATAGTTTTACAAAATAAAATGCCAAAATAAAAACAGAATGAAAAATAATTTATGCTTGACACATTATGATATTGACATGTAGTGAACAGCAGGTTTGCCTCAGAATACATTCCTGGCTACACCACAGAGATTTACTTATGATTTATGAGCTAATGCAACTCAGGTGATCCAGTTTACATGGTTAATTAGAGATTTTCTGCCCTTGATAAAACTTACACAGTATTTTGGGTAATAAGAACACCTGCAGTCCATTCGAGGGGTGGCTGAATGTAACAAAAATGATGAACTTGCATATTTGCAAATAGCATACTGAGTTGTACTTAGTTACCTGTTTTCACATTCAGTGATTGTAAAGCAGGAACATACAAAGGTTTAGCTTTCATTATGATGTATGATCAATTATTGCATTTTTATTTTCAAAGCATTAATAAGTGCTGAAGTAGTCATGTTTAGTTTGGTTACAATGGAGTTAATATTTTTAAACATTTAAACTACATCCTGTGTTACTCAAGTAAAACCATCATTTTCCAACAATGTGTGGAACAAAATACACATTTTATTGTTTCACACCTTTGAATGTGAAACTACAAATGATAGTGGTTCCAGCCAGTTAATATGCACCAGCAGACACTTACTTGCTTTGGACAAACAAACTTCACCATGTTTTTTATGATATAGCGTTTATGAAACATATCATGAGAAAAAAAAATTATATAGCTAAGTGATCTGTATCTGTACGGTATTTAACTCTTTATTAGTCAACTCAACTATTTGGTAGAGAGAATATCGATATCTAAATTAAAGCTTCACAAAAATGACAAAATTAAATTTGTACTGAAGCATTATAATGTAGGTTTATTTTTGTAAAATGTTGCAAAATTACAGGTGATTTCAACAAAGACAACATATTTACCTGGGGAGGAATCCAAAATGGATATTTTATTTTCCTTCAAACATCATTGTGCAGACAAAATGCTGGAGGAAATATGTGTGCGCATGCGTGTTATGTCACCTGACCCACTTACATGATGTGCATTCCTGGGGCGTGCATGCTAACATTCGTAAGATGCCTTGTAAATCACTTCAGAGGTGTTATCTGGTTTCAAAAACAGCATATTTATATTTAAAACTGTTTATTTCTTGCTAGCTATTACAAAATATGAAAAACATTAAATTTATACAAAAATAAGCTGTTTCAAAGTGGTTGCCACCATCTTGCAGACTGCACTCTACTGGTGGTTGGCTCTCACTGCGGTATTGTATCACTTCCTGTTCCGGAGCACAGCTGTGTTTTGCTGTATCTGTTAGCTGTTTAATCTGCGTAGTTAGATTGATCTAGATAACTAGATAACGATTTATTTCACAGTGTAATCTTCACGTGCCTTAACTAAAGCACCCTCTCTGCTGAATCACCTCTAAATTATTTTCACATTCTTCACTTTGTGTGTTTTTAGGAATCCGCTAGCTTAGCACAGCTATTAGCTCTTAGCCGGTTTAGCATGGCGGCTTCTCCTGTTTCTCCCGCACTTTTCTGCGCTGGGTGTGAAATGTTTAGTTATTCCTCGGCCTCCTTTAGCAGTAACGGTACTTGTAATAAGTGTTGCTTGTTCGTAGCTTTGGAGGCCAGGCTGGGCGAATTGGAGACTCGGCTCCGCACCTTGGAAAATCCTACAGCTAGCCAGGCCCCTGTAGTTGGTGCGGACCAAGGTAGCTTAGCCGCCGTTAGCTGTCCCCCAGCAGATCTCGAGCAGCCGGGAAAGCAGGCCGGCTGGGTGACTGTGAGGAAGAAGCATAGTTCTAAACAGAAGCCCCCTGTACACCACCAACCCGTTCACATCTCTAACCGTTTTTCCCCACTCGGCGACACACCCGCCGAGGATCAAACTCTGGTTATTGGTGACTCTGTTTTGAGAAATGTGAAGTTAGCGACACCAGCAAACACAGTCAAATGTCTTCCGGGGGCCAGAGCAGGCGACATTGAAGGAAATTTGAAACTGCTGGCTAAGGCTAAGCGTAAATTTGGTAAGATTGTAATTCACGTCGGCAGTAATGACACCCGGTTACGCCAATCGGAGGTCACTAAAATTAATATTGAATCGGTGTGTAACTTTGCAAAAACAATGTCGGACTCTGTAGTTTTCTCTGGGCCCCTCCCCAATCGGACTGGGAGTGACATGTTTAGCCGCATGTTCTCCTTGAATTGCTGTCTGTCTGAGTGGTGTCCAAAAAATGAGGTGGGCTTCATAGATAATTGGCAAAGTTTCTGGGGAAAACCTGGTCTTGTTAGGAGAGACGGCATCTATCCCACTTTGGATGGAGCAGCTCTCATCTCTAGAAATCTGGCCAATTTTATTAAACCCTCCAAATCGTGACTATCCAGGGTTGGGACCAGGAAGCAGAGTTGTAGTCTTACACACCTCTCTGCAGCTTCTCTCCCCCTGCCATCCCCCCAATACCCCATCCCTGTAGAGACGATGCCTGCTCCCAGACCACCAATAACCAGCAAAAATCTATTTAAGCATAAAAATTAAAAAAGAAAAAATAATATAGCACCTTCAACTGCACCACAGACTAAAACAGTTAAATGTGGTTTATTAAACATTAGGTCTCTCTCGTCTAAGTCCCTGTTAGTAAATGATATAATAATTGATCAACATATTGATTTATTCTGCCTTACAGAAACCTGGTTACAGCAGGATGAATTTGCTAGTTTAAATGAGTCAACACCCCCGAGTCACACTAACTGTCAGAATGCTCGAAACACGGGTCGAGGAGGAGGATTAGCAGCAATCTTCCACTCCAGCATATTAATTAATCAAAGACCCAGACAGAGCTTTAATTCATTTGAAAGCTTGACTCTTAGTCTTGTCCATCCAAATTGGAAGTCTCAAAAACCAGTTTTATTTGTTATTATCTATCATCCACCTGGTCGTTACTGTGAGTTTCTTTGTGATTTTTCAGACCTTTTGTCTGTCTTAGTGCTTAGCTCAGATAAGATAATTAATAGTGGGTGATTTTAACATCCACATAGATGCTGAGAATGACAGCCTCAACACTGCATTTAATCTATTATTAGACTCAGTTGGCTTCGCTCAAAATGTAAATGACCCCACCTACCACCTTAGCCACACTTTAGATCTTGTTCTGACATATGGCATAGAAATTGAAGACTTAACAGTATTCCCTGAAAACCCCTTTTTGTCTGATCATTTCTTAATAACATTTACATTTACTTTAATGGACTATCCAGCAGTGGGGAATAAGTTTCATTACACTAGAAGTCTTTCTGAAAGTGCTGTAACTTGGTTTAAGGATATGATTCCTTCTTTGTTATGTTCTTCAATGCCATATACCAACACAGTGCAGAGTAGCTACCTAAACTCTGTGAGTGAGATAGATTATCTCGTCAATAGCTTTACATCCTCATTGAGCACAACTTTGCATGCTGTAGCTCCTCTGAAAAAGAGAGCCTTAAATCAGAAGTGCCTGACTCCGTGGTATAACCCACAAACTCGCAGCTTAAAACAGATAACCCGTAAGTTGGAGAGGAAATGGCATCTCACTAATTTAGAAGATCTTCATTTAGCCTGGAAAAAGAGTTTGTTGCTCTATAAAAAAGCCCTCCGTAAAGCTAGGACATCTTACTACGCATCACTAATTGAAGAAAATAAGAACAACCCCAGGTTTCTTTTCAGCACTGTAGCCAGGCTCACAAAGAGTCAGAGCTCTATTGAGCCGAGTATTCCTTTAACTTTAACTAGTAATGACTTCATGACTTTTTTGCAAATAAAAGTTTAACTATTAGAGAAAAATTATTCATAACCATCCCAAAGACATATCTTTATGTTCAACTGCTTTCAGTAATGCTGGTATTTGGTTAGACTCTTTCTCTCCGATTGTTCTGTCTGAGTTATTTTCATTAGTTACTTCCTCCAAACCATCAACATGTCTATTAGACCCCATTCCTACCAAGCTGCTCAAGGAAGCCCTACTGTTAATTAATGCTTCAATCTTAAATATGATCAATCTATCTTTATTAGTTGGCTATGTACAACAGGCTTTTAAGGTGGCAGTAATTAAACCATTACTTAAAAAGCCATCACTTGACCCAGCTATCTTAGCTAATTATTAGGCCAATCTCCAACCTTCCTTTTCTCTCAAAAATACTTGAAAGGGTAGTTTTAAAACAGCTAACTGATCATCTGCAGAGGAATGGTCTATTTGAAGAGTTTCAGTCAGGTTTCAGAATTCATCATAGTATAGAAACAGCATTAGTGAAGGTTACAAATGATCTTCTTATGACCTCAGACAGTGGACTCATCTCTGTGCTCGTCCTGTTTGACCTCAGTGCAGCTTTTGATACTGTTGACCATAAAATTTTATTACAGAGATTAGAGCATGCCATAGGTATTAAAGGCACTGCGCTGCAGTGGTTTGAATCATATTTATCTAATAGATTACAATTTGTTCATGTAAATGGGGAGTCTTCTTCACGGACTAAAGTTAATTATGGAGTTCCACAAGGTTCTGTGCTAGGACCAATTTTATTCACTTTATACATGCTTCCCTTATGCAGTATTATTAGAAAGCATTGCTTAAATTTTCATTGTTACGCAGATGATACCCAGCTTTATCTATCCATGAAGCCAGAGGACACACACCAATTAGTTAAACTGCAGGAATGTCTTTCAGACATAAAGACATGGATGACCTCTAATTTCCTGCTTTTAAATTCAGATAAAACTGAAGTTATTGTACTTGGCCCCACAAATCTTAGAAACATGGTGTCTAACCAGATCCTTACTCTGGATGGCATTACCCTGACCTCCAGTAATACTGTGAGAAATCTAGGAGTCATTTTTGATCAGGATATGTCAGTCAATGCGCATATTAAACAAATATGTAGGACTGCTTTTTTGCATTTGCGCAATATCTCTAAAATTAGAAAGGTCTTGTCTCAGAGTGATGCTGAAAAGCTAATTCATGCATTTATTTCTTCCAGGCTGGACTATTGTAATTCATTATTATCAGTTTGTCCTAAAAGTTCCCTGAAAAGTCTTCAGTTAATTCAGCCAGAGTACTGACAGGGACTTGAAGGAGAGCATATTTCACCCATACTGGCTTCTCTTCATTGGCTCCCTGTTAATTCCAGAATAGAATTTAAAATTCTTCTTCTTACTTATAAGGTTTTGAATAATCAGGTCCCATCTTATCTTAGGGACCTCATAGTACCATATCACCCCAATAGAGCGCTTCGCTCTCAGACTGCAGGCTTACTTGTAGTTCCTAGGGTTTGTAAGAGTAGAATGGGAGGCAGAGCCTTCAGCTTTCAGGCTCCTCTCCTGTGGAACCAGCTCCCAATTCGGATTAGGGAGACAGACACCCTCTCTACTTTTAAGATTAAGCTTAAAACTTTCCTTTTTAAAAAGCTTATAGCTAGGGCTGGATCAGGTGACCCTGAACCATCCCTTAGTTATGCTGCTATAGACTTAGACTGCTGGGGGGTTTCCCATGATTCACCTCTTTTTCTCTGTATGCACCACTCTGCTTTTAATCATTGGTGATTGATCTCTCCTGTCTTCCAAAGCATGTCTTTTTCCTGATTCTCTCCCCTCAGCCCCAACCAGTCCCAGCAGAAGACTGCCCCTCCCTGGTTCTGCTGGAGGTTTCTTCCTGTTAAAAGGGAGTTTTCCTTCCCACTGTCGCCAAGTGCTTGCTCATAGGGGGTCGTTTTGACCGTTGGGGTTTTTCTGTAATTATTGTATGGCTTTTACCTTACAATATAAAGCACCTTGGGGCGACTGTTTGTTGTTATTTGGCGCTATATAAATAAAATTTGATTTGATTTGATTTGATTTGATTTGATCTTGGTTTATTTTGTTGAAGCGAGCAGTCTGCTGACTTCAAGCCGCCTTTCTTTACTCGAACTGGTAGTCACAGTGGCCTCCCCAGCATCTCTTTCGCTCATGGAAGCCCCCAAGTAATCTGACATTGCTACCAGATGTAGATCATGGTGTCTGATTGCTTGAATTTGCCCCCCTTCATGGGAAAAATTCTAAATTGTTTGCAAATAGCACAGATTTTGATGGTATTGGCAATTTCATGTTGTGAATCCCTTATTTGAAGACAAAGGAATAAAATTATAGTGGTGCCAATGAAAAGACTTTCTATGATTTAAATGTTAAGTAACCCAGAGGCCGTACAACTTTCAGGAGGATCACTACGAATCACACACACACACACACACACGCACATTTGGGCTGCCAGTTGTTTAAAATTTTTCATAATAATCACATTGTCCATAGTTAATCGCAAATCAATCCCACATATTTTCATCTTTAATCCAAGATGCTTATTAATGTTACAACCCCAGTTCCAATGCAGTTGAGACATTGTGTAAAATGTAAATAAACTCAGAATACAATGATTTGCATATCCTCTTCAACATTTATTCAATTGAATACACCACAAAGACAAGATATTTAATGTTCAAAATGATAAACTTTATTGTTTTTGTGTTATTTTTGTGTTTTTTGTTATAGCTGCACATGGCGGCTGATTTGCTTCAGAAATACTGGCCAATGAGCTATCCAGTGTTATATACAGATCAGTGTTCTGCACAGATCAGCTTAACCTGGGAATGCTGCTCTAAACCCATGCAAAATTTTGAACATGTTCAAAATTTTACATGGGTCAGTCGGACTCCCAGTGGCCTTGCATTTGGCTCAGAGCAGGCTCGTATGCATTTCACTGTTTAATTTTCACAGCAAGCATGAAATGAATCAGAGAGGACAGAATATGTGCCATGCATTCCCTGCTGAGCTGAACACAGTTAGGGCTGAGGTGGCAAGGAGTCCACTGAGCTATGTTTAAAAGAAAAAAAAAAAAAGACTTTCTACCAAGTTTTTCTGAACAGTGTGCCTGCTCGGTAGGACTTTGTGCCAAATACGGCTACATGGGGAGCTTCTCTGGGGCAGTCGGAAGAAGTATGCTGAATTGTAAGGCAGGTGCACATGCATCCACCCCAACCAGCATCTTAAAGTTGCAATTTACTCGTATTAATGGACTTTATGGTGTGTCTGTTTGTGAGCCCATTAGCAAAAGATCTCAAAAACTAATTCAAGAATTGTAACCAAATTTTGTACAGCCCCAATTCCAATGAAGTTGGGACATTGTGTAAAATGTAAATAAAAACAGAATACAATGATTTGCAAATCCTCTTCAACCTATATTCAATTGAATACACCACAAAGACAAGATAGTTAATGTTCAAACTGATAACCTTTATTGTGTTTGTGCAAACATTTGCTCATTTTGAAATGGATGCCTGCACCACGTTTCAAAAAAGCTGGGACAGTGGTATGTTTACCACTGTGTTACATCACCTTTCCTTCGAACAACACTCAATAAGCAGTTAGGAACTGAGGACACTAATTGTTGAAGCTTTGTAGGTGGAATTCTTTCCCACTCTTGCTTGATGTACGACTTCAGTTGTTCAACTGTCTGGGGTCTCTGTTGTTGTATTTTGTGCTTCATAATGTGCCACACATTTTCAATGGGCGACAGGTCTGGACTGCAGGCAGGCCAGTCTAGTACCCGCACTCTTTTACTATGAAGCCACGCTGTTATAACACGTGCAGAATGTGGCTTGGCATTGTCTTACTAAAATAAGCAGGGATGTCCTTGAAAAAGACATTGCTTGGATGGCAGCATGTGTTGCTCCAAAACCTGGATGTACCTTTCAGCATTGATAGTGCCATCACAGATGTGTAAGTTGCCCATGCCATGGGCACTAACACACCCCATACTATCACAGATGCTGGCTTTTGAACTTTGCACTGGTAACAATCTGGATGGTCTTTTTCCTCTTTTGTCTGGAGGACACGACGTCCATGATTTCCAAAAACAGTTTGAAATGTGGACTCATCAGACCACAGCACACTTTTCCACTTTGCATCTGTCCATTTCAAATGAGCTCAGGCCCAGAGAAGGCGGCGGCATTTCTGGATGTTGTTGATGTATGGCTTTCACTTTGCATGGTAGAGTTTTAACTTGCACTTGTAGATGTAGCAACGAACTGTGTTAACTGACTATGAATTTCTGAAGTGTTCCTGAGCCCACACGGTGAGATCCTTTACACAATGATGTCGGTTTTTAATGCAATGCCGCCCGAGGGATCGAAGGTCACGGGCATTCAATGTTGGTTTTCGACCTTGCTGCTTACGTGTACAAAGTTATACAGATTCTCCGAATCTTCTGATTATGTAATTGAACATTGAGAAACATTGTTCTTAAACTGTTGGACTATTTTTTCATGCAGTTGTTCACAACATGGTGATCCTTGCCCCATCTTTGCTTGTGAATGGCTGAGGCTTTTGGGGATGCTCCTTTTATACCCAATCATGACACTTACACTTAGCGTCCTCAGTTCCCAAACACTTATTGAGTGTTGTTAGAAGGAAAGGTGATGTAACACAGTGGTAAACATACCACTGTCCCAGCTTTTTTGAAATGTGTTGCAGGCATCATTTCAAAATGAGCAAATATTTGCACAAAAACAATAAAGTTATCATTTTGAACATTAAATGTCTTTTTGGTGTATTCAATTGAATATAGGTTGAAGAGGATTTTCAAATCATTGTATTCTGGTTTTATTTACATTTCACACAACGTCCCAACTTCTTTGTAATTGGGGTTGTAATATTTATAATCATTATCTATTTTTTTAAAGAAAGGAAACTGATTTTTTTGTCTCATCAATTCCTGTTATTGCAAAATTGTAGTAGTAAAACTAGGACACTTGGCATATTAGTGACTGAATGATGTTTTAGTTGTTAGAAATATACTCCTTGTTGTCATTGTTGTTGTTGTTGTTGTTAGGAGGAGTTGGCCATACAGTTAAGTGCATTTGTTTTCAGTGCAGAAAGTTTCTGGTTCAAACCCCGCCCTTGCCCATTCTCCTTGTAATGTGGAGTTGCATCGATTAAGGGCATCCGGTGTAAAACTTGTGTCAAATCAACATGCAGACCCACCACGGATCTGCTGTGGCAACCCTGAGTGAAAATGACAGAGCAGTCAAAGGGACTGACTTACTGTTATTGTTGATGTTTGTAAAAAAAAAAAAAAAAAGCCTTCAAAAGTGGACCTTTACTATAAAAGGGGAGGCGGAGGGCCCTTTCAATGCCTGTCTGTTGCTCCGCGCCTGCACATTGTTTACATAAACAAGAATTAAACAGACAATATTGAGGAAAACCTTGTTTATTATTTGTGGAAATTACTACCTGATTGGCCAGGAATAAGGTAATACCATACGTATTTGAAGCAATGTGTATTTAAAATGAAGGTGCTTGTGTCTAGATTGGATTATTGTAATATCCTATTTTCAGGGTTACCACAGTCCAGCATTAGGGGTCTCCAGTTGGTTCAGAATGCTGCTGCCAGTCTTTTGACACGAAGCAGAAGGTTTGAACATACTACACCCATTCTGGTTTCTTTACACTGGCTTTCTGTCTCAGTAAGAGCAGATTTTAAGGTCTTGCTGCTAAAATTGTTCATGGATTGGTGCCTTCTTACCTGACCGATTTGGTGAAGACCTACGTACCGTCCCGGGTTCTGCGGTCACAGGATGCGGGACTATTGTGTGTTCCTAGGGTGAAGAAGAAGTCAGCAGGTCAAAGAGCCTTCTCTTATTGTGCACCCACTGTATGGAACAGTCTCCCTACGACCGTGAGGCATTCAGATTTCATGGACATTTTTAAGTCAAGACTAAAAATGTTTTTTTACTCCCTTTCTTATGAATAATTTTTATTTTTTATCTGTTTTATTCTTGTACTTTAATTTACTCACTTATTTTAAATGTGGTTTTGAACTGTTTTGTGTGAGGCACCTTGAGGCAACTTTTGTTGTGATTTGGCGCGTTATAAATTGATTAAATTCAAATTGATTAAACTGAACGTCAGTATGGGTTTGGTTCCTATGAAACATCACAGGTATTTGATAAAAAAATCTCAGTGGTCTGTTTTTTCCTACCCACTTCCTGTCTCCCAGATCCCACAGATCAGCTATGCGTCAACAGCTCCAGAGTTGAGCGATGACAGGCGCTATGACTTCTTCTCGAGGGTGGTTCCGCCAGATTCATTTCAGGCCCAGGCCATGGTGGACATTATCCGTGCCTTGGGTTGGACATATGTCTCCACTATTGCTTCAGAGGGTAGCTATGGAGAAAAGGGTGTGGAGGCCTTCACCCAACTATCCAAAGAAGCGGGTAAGTTTTATAACAAGTGATGGAAATTACCAAGTTTTTTTAAAAACAATGTATAGGAGGAGTCAATGGTTTATTTGTAGAACTGATGTAGTGAAAGCTTTATTTTGTATTTACAGCTCATTTTAAATGTGTTCTTTTAGGTGGATAAATTAATGACCTGTGTTTTTGTCAGTTGTGATTAGTGCTACTTAAATGTAATGATGGACACACAGTTTTGGTCACTATTTTATCTTTTTTCCTCAACCGGAAGCAGAATTTTAAACTTGTTTGCTACTGGCAGCACAAAACAGAAAGACTGATTTGGCAACTGATCACTTGGAAGACATCACATTTTTTGGGCAGTTTTTCTTCTCTCATGCAGTTTCATGTTTATCTACGGCGGAGCAACCATTAGGGTCTAACGATGGTAATGATGACCAGTCAGCTGCTTAGTCAGGCGGTTCAATCCACTCTGGTCCAATTGTCTGGAATGAGCAGTAGGGGTTTTTAGATAAAACTATTTCAAAAAGAAACATGCCTTCTGTAGTGGGAGTCTATTACAAATGTGATTAAAACTGAGACAAATCACTGAATTGAGCGGCATTGACTGGTGTATTCAATTTGGTTTTTAGTCCACTAATTCTAATCATTAATGAGAAATTATGTACAACCCCAATTCCAATGAAGTTAGGATGTTGTGTAAAATGTAAATAAAAACAGAATACAATTATTTGAAAATCCTCTTCAGCCTATATTCAACTGAATAGACCACAAAGGCATCCATTTCAAAATGAGCAAATATTTACACAAAAACAATAAAGTTTATCAGTTTGAACATTAAATATCTTGTCTTTGTGGTTTATTTAATTGAATATAGGTTGAAGAGGATTTGCAAATCATTGTATTCTGTTTTTATTTACATTTTACACAATGTTCCAACTTCATTGGAATTGGGTTGTAAATATAGGAAGTGATGTAACCATTTTAATTAGTTCATCAGAGTAATGTAACATTATTTTTGATTACTATTCTAACAAATATTTTAAACTCGGCAATAAAGCTGCAACATCGTTAAAAAATATCAATTTAAATCTGGCAGTGTTGACCTCAAAACAATAATCACTATCAAATTATTGTTAAAAGGTCTTCAAAGGGAGCTCACAACCAAGTCCTTGAAATAGTCGATCTGAATGAGTTTGACCTTTCGTTCAGTATCAGAGATCATGTTGCCAATAGAAAAGGCCAGGTATTACTTCATACTGTTCCTTGAAATAACCATATAAAATATACCCAGATTGGGCTCAAATATTAACCTTGGCCTGTGACTTTGACTTTTAAGTGACTTTTAAGTTTCTAAAAATGTAATCACATGGAGAAATGGATGGATGAATGAACATAAGACTGTAAACAGTACCATCACACACTCTGTCACTGTGCATGGGTATAATAAAGGTTCTAATAAGAACCATACTTATATTACCTGATTAAGAGTCCAGTGCACTACAGTACAGGGTTATTAAACCAGAGTCACAGATTATAGCGTGAAGCAGAAGGAAATATGAGGCTGACTTCCATATGTCACTCCACTTGTCATTACTGTTGTTGTTTTATGCTCTAACATGCTGTTATCAAGTGTCTCTATTTTCACTGAGAGAGGATGGACAGGTGTGCATTTTTTACCTTTTTCTAAAGATTACTAAGGAGTCACATTTGTTACAAATTACATTTCCCATTATAATTTACTATCTATCTATCTATCTATCTATCTATCTATCTATCTATCTATCTATCTATCTATCTATCTATCTATCTATCTATCTATCTATCTATCTATCTATCTATCTATCTATCTATCTATCTATCTATCTATCTATCTATCTATCTATCTATCTATCTATCTATCTATCTATCTATCTATCTATCTATCTATCTATCTATCTATCTATCTATCTATCTATCTATCTATCTATCTATCTATCTATCTATCTATCTATCTATCTATCTATCTGTCTGTCTGTCTATCTAAAGCTGATTGTGTGTTCATGCGTGTGTGTTCTCTATACACAGCCACAGTAATTAAGCAATTGACACCAAACTGGTGACTGGGGGCACCAAGAAGGAGGTCACTGGGGCCCTTAGGTTGAAAGTGTATGTGCGCGAACACACACACACACAGTCAGCCTTATATATTAGATCACAGCCCACGGACTGGAGCCCTTATTTTCACAGGTCACATGGTACTCACTTCAGGTCTATGTTGTAGCAGCTGGCTAGGGTGCACTTTAATTACAATCCGAATTGGCCAGCGCATGCTGCACGCGAGTTAAGGTTTGCGTTTTTTTCCAATTAAAATGTAGCTGCTGTGTACGTCATGCCAGAGCATTGCAGTGATATGACATACTATCACCTCTTATCATCATTCACCTGAGTCTCATGAATGTCACAGTTTGCTCTATGAAAATGAATGATGACAATATATGCACAATGCAAGGCAACTTACTACACCTTAACTAAAGTGATGTGAAATATAGAATGACATGGCTAAGATTCTTCTCTATCTCAGCTAGTAATATATATTCTTCAAAATAGCTTTGAACCATTAATAAACCATTAATCAGCATCTCATCTATTTTTCAGTTTATGCACAAAATGCATAACTCCCTCCTCCACCCCCCCAAAAAAATCCCCAAGACTGAGGTCTATTTGGCACCCAGCACAGGATTTTTTTTTTTCCTGCAGTAATGCTGCACACTTGAATCAGCAGCAGTCATGTCGCCACAGGATGTTTAGCTACTACACAGTATTTGAAGCATCCATCTATCAAATTATGTATCTTCCAAGAGTAAGCCTGTGACATTCCACAGCTGCCCGCTGCAGTATTACTGCAAGATCAATAAAAGATATGTATCCACAATACTGTCTGTGTTTGCAGAGACACTGGGGATGACTGACAGGAGGTTTATAATGCATGAGTGCTGACAGCTGTTGTGCACTCAGACCGCTGCAGTCCATTTCCGCCTCTGTACAAGGACCCCTTTAAGAGAAACATTGCTGAGCTGGAAAATTACCATCAGCAGTCCGCCACAGCGCATCTATGCCCGTCTTTGTCAACAAATGGACACCAGTTGTTTCCAGGTTGTTTACACCTCGACTTCTGCAAGACCCCAAGCTATTTCCTGAAGCTCTGCGGGGAGTGATATCTGTCTCTTCTAATAAACTAATGTGCAGAACCCTCCAAAATGAGGAAGGCTAATGATATCTCACAGGCACTGATCAGAAATCCAGAGTGCATGAATATTTTATCTGCATGCATTCATGTCCAGTGTAATCACTTGAAGAAACAGTTTGTGATGGTGTAATTGGCGTTGGCAGAAAGATGTAGGCATCCGTATGATGCGACAATAGAAAAGTTGATTTAGGCTTGCTTTTTTTGGGGGGGGGGGGGGGGGGGGGGGGGGGGTCATGCTCATTTTACGTTCTGTGATCAATGCAGATTCTCCCATTTTAACTGGTTTATTTTCTCGTTAAGGTGCTTTTTAGTTGCTGCTGTGTTTTACTTTTGCAAACAGACTTTTTACTGTACAAGCCTTGAACAACTACAGAAGAAGCATAAATTTAAAACCCTTTGTTGTTCAGTCATCCTTTTGCAAACGAGCTCCAGTATTTTGCATTCTTAATCAACTCCATTGAGATTTATTTCTTTCTTTCTTTCTTTCTTTCTTTCTTTCTTTCTTTCTTTCTTTCTTTCTTTCTTTCTTTCTTTCTTTCTTTCACAGCTCTCTGCACCCTCAGCATAAAATCATTAATAAATCTTTAATAGTTTTTTCGCAGCATAAATTTTCATTTGGTATCACAAATGTCTGTTCTGTTGGTGCTTCAGTTATACTTTACAGTAGGTCTGCACTTAAGAGATGTTATGTGGGCCGCTGAAGAGGAGGTACTGCTGGCCCACTACCACCAGAGGGCGCCCTGCTTGGAGTGCGGGCTCCAAGCACGAGAGGGTGCCAGACCCAGAGGAAGTGACAGCTGTCACTCATCACACCAGCTGTCACTCATCTACACCACTATTTAAGCCGGACTGCAACTCCACCTCCCCGCCGAGAAATCGACTACCATTAACAAGGTAATTTCTCTGCTGACAGACACTTTGTGTGTTTAACCTGAACTTCTGTTACAGCCGTTTTCCTGGAGTGTTTCCTTGTCTGTGGAATTGGTGTTTGGTGTGACAGCGACGGCTTCGCCTCACATCCCAACCCAGATAAGTGGTTAAACCAGGAGCTGTACGAGTGTGTGATTGGAGGTGGAGGAGCTCCCTCCTAACTGTGTATGGACTGTGAATTACTGAGTGTGCGGACTCACACTCATACATCTTATCTCTGCTTTCTGCCAGCAGTACCAGGGTCGACAGCCGAAGACAGAGGCCACCTGGGGACTCGGGACTTGGCGGCTCCGGTGTTCTTCAGACCGTTGGTGGTGGAAGCCGTGTGGGACGCGGCTTCTCTCTCGTCAGGGGTCTTCTATCTTCGAGCCTGCCCACACGTCACCTGGTGTTAACTGACTGTGCAAATTCTGTGATTTTAGTTGTGTATTATCACAACATTAAATTGTTACTTTTTGGCTTACTCATTGTCCGTTCATTTGCGCCCCCTGTTGTGGGTCCGTGCTACGACACCTTCACAACAGGATTTCTCGGCCAATCGTCATGGACTCCGAGGGGCGTCAACCCGAGTTTGAACGGCCAATGGAAGAGCCAGGAGCGCAGGCGTCAGCGGGAGGCGTGTTGAGTGAGCTGCAGCAAATCTTAACCGCCTTCACGGCTCGGCTGGATTTAGTGGCCGAGCAGAATGTTCTCCTTAACCGGAGGGTGGAGGCTCTCACCGCCAGGGTGGAAGCGCACGATCAGGGCGCTGCTGCAGCCACTCCTCTGGCTGGTCCTGGGCCTGTAACAGACGTTCCACTGGTCGTTCAACGACCCCCCCCCCCACCGTCCCCTGAAGCATACATAAGCCCTCCGGAACCGTACGGAGGCTGTGTTGAGACGTGCGCAGATTTCCTCATGCAGTGTTCGCTCGTCTTTTCACAGCGTCCTGTCATGTACGAGTCAAACGCCAGCCGGGTGGCTTATGTTATTAGTCTGCTTCGAGGAGAGGCACGCGCCTGGGCTACGGCGCTTTGGGAGCAGAATTCACGGCTCCTAACGTCTTATGCTGGTCCTAAAGGAGCACCTGCTGGCTAAGGAGGAACCGCGGGATTTTGACGGGCTTGTTGATTTAGTTATACGCTTAGACAACCGTTTGAATGAGCATCGTCGGGAGCAGGCCGGGGGGCGTGACCGGGCACGAGCCGTCCCTCCCCCTTCCGGTTCCGAAAGGGTGACGTCGTCCCCACGCTTCACTGCCAGAGAGCTCCGTGTGGCTACAGCTCCCCCTGCTGAGGAGGCTATGGACACGAGCAGGGCCAAAATAAAAACAAACGTCAGACAAAGGAGGCTGGCCCGCGGGGAATGTTTTGTCTGCGACTCTTGTGAGCATATGCAGAAGGACTGCCCCAAAATGGTCAAACTACAACGCCCGTCCTTAGAAACTGGGCTAAGGGTGGGTCATAACACGCACGCGGGGAAACCCCGCAAATCTGCACGAATCCCAGTAACGATCCTTTGTGGGGATTTAACCCTTCACGCCCCAGCACTCGTAGACACGGGGTCGGAAGGGAATCTGCTAGATAGCAGATGGGCAAAGGAAGTAGGGCTCCCCCTGGTGGCTCTACCGGCACCATTGCAGGTGCGAGCACTAGATGGCACCCTGCTTCCATTAATTACACATCAGACACAGCCAGTGACTTTGGTTGTGTCTGGAAATCACAGGGAGGAGATAGTGTTCCATGTAACACCTTCTACCTCCCGAGTGATTTTGGGCTTTCCATGGATGGTGAAGCACAATCCCCGGATAGATTGGCCGTCCGGGGTTGTGACGCAGTGGAGCGAAACCTGCCACCGGGAGTGTTTAGGATCCTCGGTTCCTCCCGGCACTACGGCTAATGAGGAGGTCAAAGTCCCCCCCAATCTATCGGCGGTGCCAAAGGAGTACCATGATCTTGCTGACGTTTTCAGCAAAGATCTGGTGCTCACTCTTCCCCCGCACCGACCGTACGATTGTGCCATCGATTTGGTCCCGGGCGCTGAGTACCCGTCCAGTAGGTTGTACAACCTCTCACGTCCGGAACGCGAATCAATGGAGACCTACATCCGGGACTCCTTAGCTGCCGGGCTGATCCGGAACTCCACCTCCCCGATGGGTGCTGGTTTCTTTTTTGTGGGTAAAAAAGACGGCGGACTCCGTCCATGCATTGATTACAGAGGGCTGAACGAGATCACAGTTCGCAACCGATACCCGTTACCTCTGTTGGATTCAGTGTTCACGCCCCTGCATGGAGCCCAAATTTTCACGAAATTGGATCTTAGAAATGCGTACCACCTGGTTCGGATCCGGAAGGGAGACGAATGGAAGACAGCATTCAACACCCCATTAGGTCACTTTGAGTACCTGGTCATGCCGTTCGGCCTCATTAACGCCCCCGCGACGTTCCAAGCGTTGGTAAATGACGTCTTGTGGGACTTCCTGCATCGGTTCGTCTTAGTATATCTGGACGATATACTCATCTTTTCCCCGGACCCTGAGACCCATGTCCAGCATGTACGTCAGGTCCTACAGCGGTTGTTGGAGAACCGGCTGTTTGTGAAGAGCGAGAAGTGCGAGTTCCACCACACTTCTTTGTCCTTCCTGGGGTTCATCATCTCCTCCAACTCCGTCACCCCTGATCCGGCCAAGGTTGCGGCGGTGAGAGATTGGCCCCAACCAACAAGTCGCAGGACACTACAGCAGTTCCTCGGCTTTGCAAATTTCTACAGGAGGTTCATTAAAGGTTACAGTCAGGTAGTTAGCCCCTGACTGCCCTGACCTCCACCAAGGTCCCCTTCGCCTGGTTGGATCGGTGCGAAGCCGCGTTCCAGGAGTTGAAACGCCGGTTCTCGACTGCACCAGTTCTGGTGCAGCCTGATCCTGATCGCCAGTACATAGTAGAAGTGGACGCCTCTGACTCAGGGATAGGAGCCGTGCTGTCCCAGAGCGTGGAGGCTGATAAAGTTCTCCATCCTTGTGCCTTTTTTTTCCCGCAGGTTGACCCCAGCTGAACGGAACTATGACGTCGGCAATCGGGAGCTCCTCGCGGTGAAGGATTCTCTTGAAGAGTGGAGACACCTGCTGGAGGGGGCATCGTTGCCCTTCACGGTTTTCACGGACCATCGGAACCTGGAGTACATCCGGACCGCCAAGCGGCTGAACCCCAGGCAAGCCCGCTGGTCTCTGTTCTTCGGGCGCTTTGACTTCCAGATCACGTACCGCCCCGGGACCAAGAACCAAAAATCAGATGCATTGTCCCGGGTGCACGAAGAAGAAGCCAAAGCGGGGCTGTCGAACCCCACCGAGACCATCATCCCCGAGTCCACTGTCGTGGCCACCCTCACCTGGGACGTGGAGAAGACCATCCGGGAGGCCCTGACAAGTAGCCCGGACCCGGGGACCGGCCCCAAGAACAGACTGTACGTCCCACCAGAGGCAAGAGCTGCCGTATTGGACTTCTGTCACGGGTCCAAGCTCTCCTGTCATCCCGGAGTGCGTAGGACCGTGGCAGTAGTCCAGCAGCGCTTCTGGTGGGCGTCCCTGGAAACCGACGTCCGGGACTATGTCCAGGCCTGTACCATCTGCGCCAGGGGCAAGGCAGACCATCGGAGGACTACGGGACTCCTCCAACCCCTGCCGGTGCCTCATCACCCCTGGTCTCATATCGGCCTGGACTTCATCACGGGCCTCCCGCCGTCCCAGGGCAACACCGTAATTCTCACGATAGTGGACCGGTTCTCCAAGGCGGCCCACTTCGTGGCCCTCCCGAAGCTCCCGACGGCCCAGGAGACGGCAGACCTCCTGGTCCACCACGTCATGCGGCTGCATGGGATACCATCAGACATCGTTTCAGATCGTGGTCCCCAGTTCTCTTCGCAAGTGTGGAAGAGTTTCTGTAAGGAGCTGGGGGCCACCGTGAGTCTCTCGTCCGGGTACCACCCCCAGACAAACGGCCAGGCAGAGCGGGCCAACCAGGAGCTGGAGCAGGCCCTTCGATGCGTCACCTCCGCGCACCCGGCGGCCTGGAGTCACCATCTGGCCTGGATCGAGTATGCCCATAACAGCCAAGTTTCGTCTGCTACCGGCCTCTCCCCTTTTGAGGCATGTTTGGGGTACCAGCCCCCATTGTTCCCGCTGGTGGAGGGAGAGGTCGATGTGCCCTCGGTCCAGTTCCACCTCAGGAGGTGCTGCCGGCGTTCCCCGGCCCCCACGTACCAGCCCGGGCAGGAGGTGTGGCTCTCAACAAAGGACATCCCCCTCTGTGTGGACTCCCCCAAATTAGAAGACAGATACATCGGACCATTCACAATCCTCAAGATCATCAACCCGGCCGCAGTGAAGCTCCAACTCCCAGCTTCACTGCGGATCCACCCTGTATTCCACATGTCCCGTATCAAGCCACACCACACCCCGCCCCTCTGTGCACCTGGACCTACGCCGCCTCCTGCCCGGCTCATCGACGGGGAGCCTGCTTGGACAGTCCGCAGGCTCCTGGACGTCTGTCGTAAGGGCCGGGGGTTCCAATATCTGGTGGACTGGGAGGGGTATGGACCTGAAGAACGCTCCTGGGTGAAGAGGAGCTTCATCCTGGACCCGGCCCTCCTGGCCGATTTCTACAGAAGACACCCGGACAAGCCAGGTCGGGCGCCAGGAGGCGCCCGTTGAGGGGGGGGTCCTGTTATGTGGGCCGCTGAAGAGGAGGTACTGCTGGCCCACTACCACCAGAGGGCGCCCTGCTTGGAGTGCGGGCTCCAAGCACGAGAGGGCGCCAGACCCAGAGGAAGTGACAGCTGTCACTCATCACACCAGCTGTCACTCATCTACACCACTATTTAAGCCGGACTGCAACTCCACCTCCCCGCCGACAAATCGACTACCATTAACAAGGTCATTTCTCTGCTGACAGACACTTTGTGTGTTTAACCTGAACTTCTGTTACAGCCGTTTTCCTGGAGTGTTTCCTTGTCTGAGGGATTGGCGCTTGGTGTGACAGCGACGGCTTCGCCTCACATCCCAACCCAGATAAGTGGTTAAACCAGGAGCTGTACGAGTGTGTGGTTGGAGGTGGAGGAGCTCCCCCCTAACTGTGTATGGACTGTACTGTGAATTACTGAGTGTGCGGACTCACACTCATACATCTTATCTCTGCTTTCTGCCAGCAGTACCAGGGTCGACAGCCGAAGACAGAGGCCACCTGGGGACTCGGGACTTGGCGGCTCCGGTGTTCTTCAGACTGTTGGTGGTGGAAGCCATGTGGGACGCGGCTTCTCTCTCGTCAGGGGTCTTCTATCTTCGAGCCTGCCCACACGTCACCTGGTGTTAATTGACTGTGCAAATTCTGTGATTTTAGTTGTGTATTATCACAGCATTAAATTGTTACTTTTTGGCTTACTCATTGTCCATTCATTTGCACCCCCTGTTGTGGGTCCGTGCTACGACACCTTCACAACAAGAGACCCAGAAAACTGACACAGCTGCATGAATTGCAGTCATAATCGTTTTATTAATTGTATTATTTCTGTAGAATTTGTATTAAAAAAAACTAATGTGAAAATAGTGCATGATGATTTCAAAGCTCCTCTGTAATTTCTGCCCTTGCACTCCTGCTCTCACATCAGTGAACTCCTCTTGACTGCTGCCACTGCTACAAAGCAACATTTGTTATCCTCCCATAGTTTTATTTCATCACATTTCAACATATCTAGATTTGGGCCAATATGGTACTTTGCACATCACTTACTGTAATACATGTTTAGACTGCAGAACAACAAGCTGTTGGCTAGATGTGGGTGCACTGTACCTCCATTTTGATCTGTAAGGCCATGATTTTTTTTTATTTTTTTTTTGTGGTGGCTCTGTTTGGTTGCAGTGAAATGTGAGATGCTTTTGCTGGATTCTCGCTTCACCACTTCAAGGAGAACAATCCAGTGGACTAATGCAATATGTTCGTCCATTACCTGGACTGATGGTCAGCTCGTATTGATCTCTTCTGTTTTGTCATTACTTTTTGGGGGGCTTTATGTTCTCTCCTAGTTGTGTTTAGCCAGTATTCCATAGAAAGTATACAGTGCATCCAGAATGTATTCACAGCGTTTTGCTTTTTCCACATTTTGTTATGTTAAACCCTTACCCAACAATACCCCGCAATGACAATGTGAAAATGTGTTGTTGTTTTTTTTTTAGAATTTTGTAAATTCATTAAAAATAAAAATAAAAAAAAACAAAGAAATCACATGTACATAAGTATTCACAGCCTTTGCAATGAAGCTCAAAATTGATCTCATGTGCATCCTGTTTCCACTGATCATCCTTGAGATGTTTCTAAAGCCTAATTGGAGTCCAACTGGGGTAAATTCAGTTGATTGGACATGATTTGGAAGAACACACACCTGTCTACATATAAGGTCCCACAGTTGACAGTGCATGTCAGAGCACAAACCAAAGGAATTGCCCAAAGACCTCTGAGACAGGATTGTCTGAAAGCACAAACCTGGGAAGGGTACAGAAGCATTTCTGCTGCTTTGAAGATCCCAAGGAGCACAGTGGCCTCCATCATCCATAAATGGAACAAGTTCAGATCCACCAGGACTCTTCCTAGAGTTGGTCACCCATCTAAACTGAGCAAACGGGGGACAAGGGACTCAGTCAAGGAGGTGACCAAAAACCCGATGGTCACTCTGGCAGAGTTCCAACATTCCTCTATGGAGCAGCAATCTGCAGCAATCCACCAATCAGGCATGTATGGTAGGGTGGCCAGACAGAAGCCACTCCTTAGTAAAAGGTACATGGCAGCCCGCCTGGAGTTTGCCAAAATCCACCTGAACAACTCTCAGACCACGAGAAACCAATGACACAAATATTGAACTCTTTGGAATGAATGCCAGGCGACATGTTTTTAGAAAACCAGGCACCATCCCTACAGTGACGCATAGTGACTGCGTCAGCATCATGCTTTGGGGATGTCAGCGGTAGGAACTGGGAGATGAGTCAAGATTGAGGGATAGATGAATGCAGCAATGTACAGAGACATTTTGGATGAAACCCTGCAAAGGCTGTGAATAATTATGTACATGTGATTTAATCATTTAAAAAAATGCAAAAATCTCAAAAACACTTTTTTCACATGGTCATTATGGGGTATTGTGTGTAGAATTTTGAGGGAAAAAATGAATTTACTCCATTTTGGACTAAGGCTGTAACATAAAATGTTTAAAAAGTGAAGCGCTATGAATACTTTCTGGATGCACTTAGGAAAATACATAATTTCAATGCAACTTTCTGCAGTAGATATTTGAGTCTGTTACAAAACTCGAGTTTTGTAACAGATTTACTAATTAATAGTCTTTCTTTAGGAAAACAAATTTAAAGGTTCAAGATAAACCACACTCATGCTACAGTCATTTACTCATTCATACTAACAACATTATGTTTTTTAAACAGTCTTGCTCTTCCTTCACACATAACACGATTGATGCAGAATGGAGCACGAAGGAGGAATCAAATTCCACTTGTGAAAAATCAGAGCCGCCTCAAATGCCTCATACAGCTGTCGCAACAAGCATTTGCGCACACCAGTGGCTGAAAGACAGCAAGTGCCCATTCAACCCCCCTCTCGGCAGGTGTCGGCCAAATTTCAGGTGCCACACATGAACATCCAACACCACTCGCTGGACACTTAGAAAAGGCGGGGCTATTCGCGCTCCTGGCTCAAGAGTAAAGAGCAGCTGACCACATTCGAGCTGTTTGTGAAAATTGTCTAAGTGCCCCACGAGTGCAGCATCACCAAGGAAACCACATGGGTGTGGCTGTGCTGAACTCCTCCCCCTCAACCAATGTTGCGTGCCAGTGTGTCGGCGCCCCCAACACATGTGGCTTGCATGTGTATCGCCCCCCCGCCCCATGCCCGCTACACATGTGGCGCGTGTGTGTTGCGCGCTCCCCCTGCTCCCCCAACACGTGGTGTGCCAGTGTGTCGGCTCCCCCCTCAACACATGTGGCATGTGGGGGAGCACACACATGCCACATGGGTGTAGCTGTGCCGAACTCCTCCCCCTCAACAGATGTGGTGTGCCAGTGTGTCGGCTTCCCCCGTCAACACGTGTGGTATACATGTGTATCGCACCCCCACCCCTAACACATGTGGTTTGCATGTGCATCACGCCCCCTGCCCCAACACATGTGGCATGTGTGTCATGCTCCCCCTGCTCCCGCAACACATGTGGTGTGCCAGTGTGTTGTCTCCCCCCTCAACACCATGTGGCATGGGGGGGCACACATGCTGATATTTATGTACGGACAAGATCACATGGGGACCGGCCACACACAGCAAGGCACTTCTCAGCTGTTTGCCAGCCACTCACTGACAGCTGGAAATTACGGCTCGGTGCACACAAGGTATTACATTAAAAACACAGACAACACAGCCAGGACAAGTATATAAATAAATACTACAATAACTACATACACAATTACATAACAAAAAACTAAAATAAATAATCACAGAACACAGAAACAAAGAGTGACACTTTGTACTGTGGGCTGGACAAACAGGTGGGCATGGCCACAAACAGCAGCAGCTGTTGAGATCTGTGGACCCATGAGTCACACACGGAGAACACGTACCATGTTTTGAAGGACATGACATTACAACCGTCGCGCGTGCGTGTACTTGCTGTCCTCATGTGGAAATACATAAAAAACATATATTGCCTTTGCCACGGGCTGGAGCGAGTGCATAGAGCGCACATTGGCAGGCTGCCCCATGTGAAAAGGACCATCTGATCATGGGAAGAGTCAGCTGGCGATCTGAATGTCACATCACCCACATGAGCTATGGTCCACATGACGCGGTGTCTGTCCTTCAGCGTGTTGCTCGCTAGACATGCAAGGCTAGCAGATGTGGACATAATAAGAGTCCACTGCTTCATTCATGTCAGTTCATGACTGTATATCTATGACCATGGGTCATATACAGAGGAACAGAAGGTTCATGCTTGTATTGTCCGCTCAATAAGTAGGATTATTATTATTATTAAGAGGAAATTGTGGTGTTTTTATGTGTGGCGATGTGGTGCCATATGTTCCAGCTGCTCCCACGAGCATGCATGAACATGAAACCATAGGTATCGTGCACGCCTGTCTGACCGTCTGTCCCTCCTGACAGCAGGTGGAATGTTTTGCGGTTCCCCATTTCATTTTTTGTTCACGGATTTTCCTTCGGTTTCTGGTTCTTTTGCCCAATGTCATGTTATGTGTGAAGGGGCCATTACAAACTAATATTAACTTGTTCAGATAATTAACTTTGGTGGGTGGTCTCCCGTTCTTGGGCTTTGGTGTTTGTGGTGGGATCCGGGGTGGGGGAGTGAATTAGTGGCATTCTGCATTCTGCTGCAAGCAAGTGCTTTTAACTTTACACAACCACAAAGAGAGATGGTGACAGAAGACATCAAACAGTACAGTTTTCACTCATGGTAACAGCAACATGACAACTAAACTGACTAAACTAATTGAACTACAAAAACACAATAAATCAATAACACTAACAATACTCTTACAATAACAACATTTAAAACTGCAAAACTCCAAATTCCCATGGTGCATTGTAGCACAATGCCCATTGTTTACTGTTGTTCTGCAATATCGCTAATTTCTCCAAAAATATTAGTCCTATCAAGTTTCTGATTTTTGCAGCGTTCATCCTTGACTCAAAATATATAATCACAACAAACGGCAAATGTCAGCTTTTCCCTGTTTCTCAGTGATCAAAGCCATACACACGCATACATGCACACAGAGGCCACTTGGCTATTATAATATAGATATAAAAAACGGCCACATGTGGGAAAACCCATACCGTTGATGAAACCCAACAAACTCTGTTTGGAAATTATATTGTAAACAAGGCATCAATATGCAAGTGTGCCATGAAATTAGCCACACCCTAAGGCTGAATGACAAACCCTCATTTTGCCAGTGGTAATGTTGTCAGCCCAGCTTTTCCCTGAAAACTCATTACGGTTTGCTGGAGCAAAGAACAATACATAGTTTAAATGGCAAATTAACATTTTGGGATACCTTATTCATCAGTCGTACTAAGACCAGCAATTTCAAGCTTTTGATTTTACAGTGTGGTGGAATTTTCTGTTGTCCTCTCATTGAAAACAGTGAGCCATTCCAAGGGCGTAGGTTTGGTCTCAGCTTTGGTAGGGACAATACCACCCCCCCGGCCCCCCTGCCCACCACCACCACCCCCTAACCCACTCATACCATTAGACGCACAAGTACAGCATAATACATAACATATGACGACATAATGCTGAATAATTTAACACTTTATTTACAATATTAAGCGTGTAGGCAAACAAACAAATAGCTTAAATAACAAAATTGCACCCAAAATCACGAATCTATTCGATAGGCCTACACCTGAGAGAACAAGACAACAAAAAAATACTTGTGGAGCTAACAAAAAAAAAAAAAAAAGTTTTTGCAACCAAGATGTATAATCTATTCTCTTCATCAATAATGCAGTTGTAGGTATCTGGCAACCTAATAAAAAAAAAAAAGGGATTTCCAATGATATATATGGTGTATTACGGTAAACGAAGCCTGTGATGTCATAACGCAGAGGAAAAACATGGAAGTTTCACACTAATGCCTGTGATGTCATAACGCAGAGGAAAAACATGGAAGTTTCACACTAATGCGCCGCTGATTCTCATTACCGTAAGTTCTCATGTAAGCCCTCACTCTGAAAAATGTAACACTGACAGCAATCCAAGAACCCGTGCTTTCCAACAGCATGCTATATGTTGCATATATTACGGTAAAGTGCGTTCAGTGACTTTTGAAACGAGGCAAAAGTATGAAAAAGAGCGCAAAACTGACAAAAAAGTACAGAGACAGACAGCAAACATAAATGTAGTAATTTCTGAGGAAAAGGCAGGATGTTAGTGTCATTTGTGAAGGTGTGTGTGGGTGTGCAGTTTATTTTAAGTGTGGCGCACAGCATTGTTCGCAACCCCTCCCCCCCGCCCTTCTTGTTTTTCTGCACCGGAGCAGTGTTGCCAGATATGAAATATGAAAGTATCGTACCAAAACCTCAAAATTATCGTATTTTGGGAGAAATGATCGTACACAAACAAAACGCATACAACGTAGCTATTTTAGTGTTTTTTTTTTTGTTTTTTTTAATTTCCAAAGAATTTTATGTCACATTTTTAAACAGTAATTATAGTAAAGGGGAAACTAGAACGCACTACTAGAAAGATTTTTTTTTTTCTGTGAAGGGACACAAACGTGTTAATTACCAGACTAGAAAGAGTCGAATTCAACCTCAAGGTGGCTGTCGTCATCCGATGCCATGGCCACTTGTGCAGATTTTGTTGAACACAGAAAAAATGTTGACACCTCCATAAGGAACTTGAACTTTTTTTATTTTTCTTGTATATCTCTTTGCTCTTGTGTTTTGTTCGTTTGTTGTTGTATTTGTTGAAATAAAGTTTCAAAAAAAAAAAAAAGATGTTGGTTGGGGAATCTTCCTGTCACGGCACAGATTGGATGGGAACTCATTACTTTGTATGAGAGGGGGCGGGCTTTCAAATGACGTCCCGGGCGGCCAAAGCCAGCAGCAGCCCTGTGTGTGGTGTGTCTTTGATGCCGCCTGAGTGCAACGCCTGCAAAATGATTCTTGGGTGTCAGAGAGAGATGCGTGTTTGGGCAACAACTGAAATTATCGTACATTTTGGATTTTTTCCCATTATTGATCGTACATCGTACAGAGGGCAAAACTATCGTACAAATACGATAATTATCGTACATCTGGCAACACTGCACCGGAGCCACCCATCCTCTGCGCTCCGGGACCTCCCACTTTACAAATTAAGCACTGCCTGCCACGAGATGCGCTTTGTTTACGTCCATGTGAGAAGAACGTGAGCCAATGAAATTGCAACATGGGTAACCCTGTCACTCTGGCACGTCGAAAACACAAAACGTGACGACTAAAATTATAGTATCGAGTTCGCAAAAAAATAGTGAATGATTTTGTTATATAAACAAAAATGCTAAATATTGGTAGGGACTATTTTGCCATCCCAAAATAATGGTTGTGACTTGTCCCTATGGTCCATATGCAAACCTACGCCCCTGAGCCATTCACTTTACCATCCTTTGCGTACTTCAAACATGTGAATGCAGAAGTACTTTTTTGGGATTGTCTGCATCATATTCTAGGAGACTAGAAGTTACTTAACTGAGCTATCGGACTGTAGCAATAATGTTGACCAGGGCGGAAATACTCCAAAGCATCAATGAATCAAATGCTTCCGAAAACTGGTTGGTTTAAATGCTAGAAACACTGATTACACTTTTTCCACAATTGTTTTCATGTTTTCTGAATCTGTGGCTCATTTTCCCCACAACCCAAAACATAAAACCACTAAAACAAACTACTAAATGCTGCATTTGCTTGCCAAAGTAAACATTCAAAGTTAATGATCTTTTTCCAAATTGATGTTTTGCATCAAAATAACACACACACACACGTGTGCGCGCGCACACACAATTATGCTTTTCTACCATCTGGCATTATGTTTTTATTTGTGTTCTACTGGAGACAGTTGCAGATGACTGTTGCAGTCATGTATATCTACTCAAATATGTATTTAAAAAATCATGTTATATTCAAACCCCAATAAAATAAAATAAAATAAAACTATTTTATTTGTGTCTGTTCTTGAATACAGTATTTTGGAGCACTTGTGATTTGAATGCAATACTTTATATATTCAACAGTGGAAAACTCACATTAACCCACATGAAAATGGCCCACAGACACTATGTAGTGTGTCCAAAAATGTAATGAAAAGAGTAGTGTTGTCGAGACAATGGTTGGCATGGTGATGGAGGATGCTTTGCTTGCTAATGGTTGGACACATGGTGATATTCCCTCCACTCCATCCAGGGTCATTCACAATGGTCCAGAATGTTCTCTTCTGTTCTTTTGGTTAGTTTAAAGCCAGCCTCATCAATAAAAACATAAATGGGCCAAATATGCAGTGGAATCCAGCTCTCTTTGAAACAGAAAACAAGACTATGTGAAAATATAGACTAACAGCAGTGTTGTGAAGTACAATATATTCAATTACAGTACGATAATGTGTATATACAGAGCTGATATGATAGCAAACAGTAGGCTATAGCACAGGGGTGGCCAAGTTCGGTCCTCGAGAGCCACCTTCCTGACACTCTTAGTTGTCTCCCTGCTCCAGCACACCTGAATCCAATGAAAGGCTCATTAAAAGTCTGCTAACGAGTCTTTCATTGGATGCAGGTGTGTTGGAGCAGGGAGACAACTAAGAGTGTCAGGAAGGTGGCTCTCGAGGACCGAACTTGGCCACCCCTGCAGCATATTATGTTATTGCACATATTTGTTGTGCTGTTTTAACCCTCTCTGACCTTTGCTTAAATGGCACTCTATCGACCTGATTCATCTGCTGAGTGATGATGAAGTCCATCTGATGATTTTGTTGTGTACTATCTTGTTTGCAACTATGTACTTCTGAATATTTCTTAAAAAGACCCTGGAGGCAAGCTAAAGTTGATAATTTTAATACATCACGATAAGGTACAGAATGTTATAGTAGTCTTTGGTGTAATAGACTTGGCACAGGTCCCCTTCATGGTGGAGAGTAGAGTTGAGATTATCACAAATCCTCCCAATGGAAAAGGCAGGGGCAGAGCCTACCCTCAGGCAGTGGACAGGGACCAGCTGGTGGCAGAGGGGTGGAGGAAGGGATATCTTGTTGTTGATCTGTAAACGGTAAGATATGTGACAGCATTGGCCTTTTAATAAATGTGCATGGTTCCCATTGGTTGAGCGCTGATGATGAATGGGGAACACCTGCTTTGTTTAGAGATTGAATGATGATGTTAATTAACTGATTCTTTAAGTGAATACTTAAAGATCTGAGCTTCTGGTCGAACGTATGCCATGCTGCATTTCTCATAGTCTACCAAAGAAATATTGTTGCCTTAGAAATGACTTACTATGGAAACCCGGATGAGAAATATCATTTGGATTGACAGGAAACATGAAATTTTGGCTATGTAGCATATTTCTCTGGGCATGATCCAGCAAACAGGTGCCTCAGTGTTGAGGGCCACAGCAGCAGAAGAAGCCAAGAGGTATAATGACTCCATTGTCTGCATAAGTGGATACCATCGAGGACACAAGTCAGTCCTGTAGTGTAGCCACTTATTTTTTTTGTATTTGCTTATTCGACACGGAGAAAGGGAGATGGCAGAAAGCCACTTGGATATTCGTCACCGTAAAAGAAGAAACCACATAAGAGCACTAAGGGTCTTGTCTTCGGCGGATGGAAACTAATATGGTGTTGAAGGGTCATCTACTGCATGGTGGCACCCATGTCCAAACCTGAGGTGAGCACCTCAGCAAGGATTACCATCTTCTACTTTAATCACCTGCTGCTGGTACATTTCGCACCTTCATTCAAAGATGTGGAGTACATTCAGAATGAGACTGGGAGTGAACTAGTGTCAAGTTATTGCAAGCAGAAACATTTTAATTTGAAATTTAAAAAATGAATAAAACAACACTTATTTTAAATGAATGTTTCTGTAGTGGAACATTAAAAAGTATTCAGTTTCTGGGGTTTCCTTTTTGCTCTTTGATCTGGTTCAAAGCCTTGGCTGTGATCCTACATGAATATTTAAAATTTCCAAAACTCACAATGTGTGTATAAAATGTATGTCAACCCAAATTAGAACATTTTGTTATGCCGCCAGAAAAATGAAAGGAGCAGCACTTCCTTATCTTCAAGGTGAGAAACATAATTGCTACAGAAATTTGGGGGTTGTTGATCAAGTGGATTTTGGTCTGTATCCATCAAATTCCTCTAATGTAGAGGGATTTTCTCTTTTAATAATGCAATACGGCGTAGCAGGTTTTGTAACCCTCCGGTGCATTTTCAGAACTGAGGCCCGTGAGAATGAATAATTGAAGCAGTTAATGTAGTGAATGACCTGTGGCACTCAGACAGATAAGCAGAGAACTTCCAAGAGCTTGATGAATTTAACCATCATCATCGTTAAGCCGTCTTTGATATATTAATCAAACGGGGTGTAGAGGGCAGGGGGTCGCTGTGAATTTTGTGCTCATATTACGCTGCGAATTGCTTCAGAAATCTTGCAGAACAAAATATCAAATCTCATTTCATTTGTAAACTGAAAGTTTATAGGCATCTCAAATATATAGAAATTGTTATGTGTGTGTGTATGCGTGCAGCCCATATATGGTTAAAGAGGCGGAGCATGGGTGACACCATATGAACCTTGCATGATAAATGAACCCAGAATATCAACAAGCTAAGCAAATAGCTGTGCTTTGGTTTGGATGTTGATAAATCACATTTTTGGGGGTTGCGTGGTGATTCTCATAACGCTTTTGCTTTGGTGTAGCCATTACAAATTATGACCTGCTTAGTTCCTCAGTAATCGTGGACTAACTTGACCTAACGTCCTCAAACTACCGATAGCTGCTACAAATCTTAACAATGCTAGCATCCAAAATGATAAAAGTAAGACCCTTTGGTTGCTCCCTTGTTTTTTCACTCGGGTCGCCACAGCAGATTTGATGTGGATTTGCATGTTGAATTGGCACAGGTTTTACACCGGATGCCTTTCCTGATGCAACTCCACATTACAGAGAGAAACTGACATGGATGGGGTTTGAACCGGGAACCCTCTGAAACCAAGCACCCTAACCACTTGGCTACCACCCCTACTTAGCAAAAAAAAAAAATGACACAGTTATATGCAAAGGTTTGGGCATCCCTGATCATTTTCATAATTTTCCTTTATAAATCATTGGTTGTCAGCAATTTCAGTTAAATATACATGCATCACCCAATAATTCCACTCGATGCAAATACTGGTGCATACACATTTTAGAAATTTAGATGATCTGCGCAAAGAATTAACCACACCAAAAGCCATGTTATTACAAATATTAAATAATAATTTTAATAAAATGCGCAAAAAAGACAGGACGTCAGAGTGGCTGCTGCGTGAATGTCAGACCGACTGCACCATCAACACATGACCAAAAAAAAAAGTCACCTCAAAATGCATGATCTGTCTGAATACCTGACTGTGTTAGGAGAAATAAGCTGTGCTGCACAGTGGATGTGATAATGAACATGATGACGATAATGACCGAAAGACAGTGAATACGCATTGAAGTTACATCACTGAATTTCATCTTCAACGTTCAAAACAGTTCATTCTCTGACTAATATAATATGTTGACTGCATTTATTTATATGTTTTAATCTTTTGCATGATGCATTCTAACCTAATCTGGTAGTTGCGCCCTCCTCTGTAACTGTAAGCAGCAGCCATGGTTGCTGGAGAAAACACTTTCTCTTCAAAGACTTTTATCTGTCTAACATCTGACATCTGCCGCCAAGACAGAA
The DNA here is from genome assembly GCF_902500255.1 of Thalassophryne amazonica. Taxonomy (NCBI): domain Eukaryota; kingdom Metazoa; phylum Chordata; class Actinopteri; order Batrachoidiformes; family Batrachoididae; genus Thalassophryne; species Thalassophryne amazonica. The sequence goes on from NC_047108.1 coordinate 84,922,236, forward strand.
AAGCCCAATCCCAGCCCGCCTAACTGACTGACAGACGAGTATTCTGCAGGCATTTAATAATTTAGCCGTCATCGCACAGCTGCAGCTTTTACACCTGTGTTTCGCTCACAGCGTGTCCTGTGCTCTCGGAAGACGAGAGCTGCTCCAGTTTGCTCCTCTACTTCATCATCCTCTGGTCTCCGTCTGCACTTTTTGAGTGTTGTGACCTCCAGAGCACTTTTGCTCAATACTATTACGCCATTATGCCTCTTCACGCAAGCGGGGAGCCTCGTCTTCGTAACGGGGGAAATGCATTTTCGTGACACTTAAGCTCTCATTATTTTGTGCTTTTTCAACCAGTCGGGAATTAAAATGTGATACCTGTAAACAGTCGCACCGAGGAGTGCTGTAATTACACCATTCAGAAGTCAAGCCGTAGTTGCTTGAAACAGAAAAACACCATAAAAAAGAGGAAAAGCTGTGCACTGTCACGTCGTAAGCTCCCTGCCTGAACCTAAATCTCTGTGTTGAATTAGAGCCTTAGCAAACCCACTGACGCCGTGTTTCATTTTAACAGGATACCACAAACCCGCAGCTAGGCCGCTGGCAGGAGCTGCATTTCTATGTTTGGTCCACTTAAGTTGGATAACTGCATCCGCAAGGTCTTCTGGCACTTAAAGCGCTTTGTCTCCTATGAAGCGATATCCCACATTGCCCCTGCTGATTCTAAGAAAACAGACATTTAAGAGGCGGTAAAAGCAGCTGTCATTTTGCGATCTGCTGCCTTTAGAAAGCCTCTGTAAACTGGGACTCGAGATGTGTGATCTGCCAGCTAAAAGCTGTTTATATCATAGTAAAGAGCCTGAGGAGGCTGGCAATTAAGAGATTCCTCTCATTTCTCTGCCTGCTCAGGGAAACTCACACTGAAATGTTACTGGGTAGGATATTAAATGCTTGAGTGGGAGAATTTTTAATTGGTTTGAGTACAGCGTTGTCACTGACTCAAGTCAAAGACTGCTGCCTTATAGTTTGCTCGGTCTTCATGAAAACTTAGGCTTAGTACGGACTTTTTGAGTGTCGTCAGTTTAAGGACATTAGTTTGGTCAAGGTGGATTAATAAGTTATATTCAGGGTGACCAACTTAAAATGGTTATTCATATGAACAAATGCAATGCTTGTTAAACTTGAAATTACATTGAGGGTTGAGGATCCCAGTAACTGGAAAACACCAAGGGAATGTATCTTCAAGAGGTGGGGATGGACCAGTCTGGGGCCTGGGTGGTTGCCATCCAGGCACCAGATTGGTTCTGTAATGTGGTGGATGCTGCAATATGTGTTGACATGTGGTGCAAGCGCATGCATCCAGGCTTGAACTTTCTTGGCATGTATTCTATTAAAGTGGTTCTCAATGAACTGCTCTGATGTTTCTCAAGTACTTGTGGACATACAAGATAAGGACATTGATCAGACAACCGTTTGTCTTGTGGACAACCTGCTCTACCACTTGAACTGAGCCCATTCAAGAACCAGACAGAACACTGATCCATCCATCCATGTACCTTTACATATCTGTTTTAGTTTTTTTTTTGTTTTTTTTTCTGGATGCTTAAATGTTAACATCAATACAGTAGCACTACCTCTACCTTTAGTGACATGAAATTTGGGGTTCCTCAGGGGTCTGTCTTAGGCTCCCTGCTTTTCTCCCTTTATATAGCACCCCTTGGGCACATATTGCGGCATTTTGGGATTACCTTTCACTGCTATGCAGATGATTGTTATATATGCCGATAACTGCTGGTAATCCCGTTCACATAAAATCCTTAGAAGATTGCCTTGCAGCAGTGAGAAGTTGGATGTCTAGAAACTTCCTACTTTTAAACTCTGAAAAGACTGAAATGATGGTTCTTGGTCCAGTGAGACATCGGCATCAATTTGACCAGTTAACACTCAGCCTAGGCTCGTGTGTCATACATCACACTGACAAAGAGGAACCTTGGGGTAATTTTTGAACCTTCGTTGTCCTTTGGCCTCCATATTAGAAATATTACTAGGACTGCTTTCTTCCACCTGCGAAATATAGCAAAGATTCGTCCCATCCTGTCTATGGCTGATGCTTAGACCCTGATCCATGCGTTCATCTCTTCTAGATTGGACTACTGCAATGTTCTATTTTCTGGTTTACTGCAGTCTAGCATTAGGGCTCTCCAATTGGTTCAAAATGCTGCAGCCAGACTTTTGACACGAAGCAGAAAGTTCGACTGCATTACACCCATTTTGGCGTCTCTTCACTGGCTTCCTGTCCCAGTGAGATCAGATTTTAAGGTTCTGCTACTAACCTATAAAATTATTCATGGACTGGCACCTCCCTACCTAGCTGACCTAATTAAACCTTACGTACCGGCCCGGGCTTTACGTTCTCAGGGTGCAGGAATACTTTGTGTCCCTAGGGTGAATAAGAAGTCTGCGGGTCACAGAGCTTTCTCTTATTGTGCCCCTGTTCTGTGGAATGATCTCCCTGTGTCAATAAAACAATCAGATTCTTTGGAGACTTTCATTAGTTACTTCATCCAAACCATCAACATGTTTATTAGACCCCATTCCTACCAGGCTGCTCAAGGAACCATTATTTAATGCTTCGATCTTAAATATGATCAATCTATCTTTGTTAGTTGGCTATGTACCACAGGCTTTTAAGGTGGCAGTAATTAAACCATTACTTAAAAAGCCATCACTTGACCCAGCTATCTTAGCTAATTATAGGCCAATCTCCAACCTTCCTTTTCTCTCAAAAATTCTTGAAAGGGTAGTTGTAAAACAGCTAACTGATCATCTGCAGAGGAATGGTCTATTTGAAGAGTTTCAGTCAGGTTTTAAAATTCATCATAGTACAGAAACAGCATTAGTGAAGGTTACAAATGATCTTCTTTTGGCCTCAGACAGTGGACTCATCTCTGTGCTTGTTCTGTTAGACCTCAGTGCTGCTTTTGATACTGTTGACCATAAAATTTTATTACAATTTTATTATTATAAATTATTACTATGGCAGCATGCCATAGGTATTAAAGGCACTGCGCTGTGGTGGTTTGAATCATATTTGTCTAATAGATTACAATTTGTTCATGTAAATGGGGAATCTTCTTCACAGACTAAAGTTAATTATGGAGTTCCACAAGGTTCTGTGCTAGGACCAATTTTATTCACTTTATACATGCTTCCCTTAGGCAGTATTATTAGACGGTATTGCTTAAATTTTCATTGTTACGCAGATGATACCCAGCTTTATCTATCCATGAAGCCAGAGGACACACACCAATTAGCTAAACTGCAGGATTGTCTTACAGACATAAAGACATGGATGACCTCTAATTTCCTGCTTTTAAACTCAGATAAAACTGAAATTATTGTACTTGGCCCCACAAATCTTAGAAACATGGTGTCTAACCAGATCCTTACTCTGGATGGCATTACCCTGACCTCTAGTAATACTGTGAGAAATCTTGGAGTCATTTTTGATCAGGATATGTCATTCAAAGCGCATATTAAACAAATATGTAGGACTGCTTTTTTGCATTTACGCAGTATCTCTAAAATCAGAAAGGTCTTGTCTCAGAGTGATGCTAAAAAACTAATTCATGCATTTATTTCCTCTAGGCTGGACTATTGTAATTCATTATTAGCAGGTTGTCCTAAAAGTTCCCTAAAAAGCCTTCAGTTAATTCAAAATGCTGCAGCTAGAGTACTGACGGGGACTAGAAGGAGAGAGCATATCTCACCCATATTGGCCTCTCTTCATTGGCTTCCTGTTAATTCTAGAATAGAATTTAAAATTATTCTTCTTACTTATAAGGTTTTGAATAATCAGGTCCCATCTTATCTTAGGGACCTCGTAGTACCATATCACCCCAATAGAGCGCTTCGCTCTCAGACTGCAGGCTTACTTGTAGTTCCTAGGGTTTGTAAGAGTAGAATGGGAGGCAGAGCCTTCAGCTTTCAGGCTCCTCTCCTGTGGAACCAGCTCCCAATTCAGATCAGGGAGACAGACACCCTCTCTACTTTTAAGATTAGGCTTAAAACTTTCCTTTTTGCTAAAGCTTATAGTTAGGGCTGGATCAGGTGACCCTGAACCATCCCTTAGTTATGCTGCTATAGATGTAGACTGCTGGGGGGTTCCCATGATGCACTGTTTCTTTCTCTTTTTACTCTGTATGCACCACTCTGCATTTAATCATTAGTGATCGATCTCTGCTCCCCTCCACAGCATGTCTTTTTCCTGGTTCTCTCCCTCAGCCCCAACCAGTCCCAGCAGAAGACTGCCCCTCCCTGAGCCTGGTTCTGCTGGAGGTTTCTTCCTGTTAAAAGGGAGTTTTTCCTTCCCACTGTAGCCAAGTGCTTGCTCACAGGGGGTAGTTTTGACCGTTGGGGTTTTACATAATTATTGTATGGCCTTGCCTTACAATATAAAGTGCCTTGGGGCAACTGTTTGTTGTGATTTGGCGCTATATAAAAAAATTGATTGATTGATTGATAGCGGCCAGCGATCACCTTAGTATTTCTTCTGTTTTTCTTGTTGATTAATGCTGGCAAATTATACAGTATTTTTTGTCTTTCTGATGCCTGATTCTGTTTTTTCTCTGTTTAAGGTGCAGCTCCATCCAGAGATGGGAGTTGTGTTTGTGATGGCGACCCTCCTGTCCTGTGCACCAACAGCAATTCTTGTATATTCGTCCGTGAATTATTCTGTGAATTATTTCTGTAATTTATATTTGTAGCATGGCCTAAGCAGAGGGTCACCCCTTTGAGTCTGGTCTGCTTGAGGTTTCTTCCTCAGAAGGAGTTTTTCCTTACCACTGTTGCTCTGGGGGTTGGTAAGGTTAGACCTTACCTGTGTGAAGCGCCTTTAGGCAACTCTGCTGTGACTTGGCGCTATATAAAGCAAAATAAATTGAAATTGAATTGAAATTGAAATTGGAAGCAAAATGTCAAACCATTAACAATTGTAGCCAACACATTTACCGGGTGTGTCAAACTGAATGCACACCCTCTGCTTTATATTTAGGTTGTAATCTTACAACACTTTTTCAAAACCGTAACCACAGCTCATTTCTTTGCACTCACTTTGCAATAGCACCCCACCAATCTTCTACTATTAGCTCCCAGTGTGTGTCAGCGTCACACCACGTGACTGGACCTAGGACAAACATATAAACATATCGCAGTGTAATGCATTATCAATGTCTTTAAAAAGATAATTGTAAGAAATTGTAGTTGGCCCTTTGCTCGGACATCTAAAAGTGACCTGGTGTTATCTGTAATGTTGCACTTACTTGTCTTTGTTCCTTTTCTCTTTTGCTCTCTCCAATATCAACCTCCACTGTTGCCCAAACCAAATCTTCTAACGTGTGGCCTATTCATATGGCTCATGCTCTTATTTCTAAGTGAACAAATTGTTAGTTCTACTGCAGCGGGTCTTTCATCACTCGTACTAGAGGCACTCGAGTGCTCTACTCGATCCTGTGAAGACATTTACAAAACTCAATCAGTAAGTACACAACACCAGAGGCATTTTATTTTTTTGTAGGCTGCCATGAAGCTCCGCTCTGGTCCGTAACGCAGCTCAGAGTGTGAGAGGGCTCCGCCTCTTTTTATTAATTCACACCAGCGCTGTAACATTGTGCATAACAAAATAGTGCCAAACTACAGGTGGCAGACATCGCACTCAACACCCCCACTCGATGGTGCCACTCACTTTTGTCATAGTGCTAGTTTCCAAACATAAAAGAACAAAACTTTGTGGTAGATTTTATGAACACATCTGGAACCATGTTCTCTGTCAGACAATACACCAACACACTTTTACCCTGCAATACATTGGACCATATGAAGTGATACTTAATGTCCACATGTTTGCTCCTTTGGCGATTTACAGGGTTCCTTGCAAGGGTTATCCTCGAATATAGTTATCACTCTCTCAAAACTTTGGTCCATGTCTTTTAATAGTTGAGTTAGATAGAGCGCTTCTTGAATTGTAGCGGCCAAAGCTCCATATTCCGCTTCACATGTTGACAATGAAGCGGTGGTCTTTGTTTTCCATGAAACAATAACATAGACTAAAGCAATAGCCCATAGTGCTCTTTCTGTCCTCAGCATCATTTGCCCAGTCTGTGTCGGAGTATCCCATCAGCTCTAGTTTAGTGTTACACTTGTTATAACACAACTCATAGTTCTTAGTCCCTTGTAAATATCTGTAAATATCCTTACACTCAGCCATGCCAAACCTTTCCAGTATTTTCTTGATGTATCTGGACTGATTCATTTTGATAGTGCCCTCTTTTTGTTTGAAATCAATCCCAATAAAATGAGTGAGGTGTCCGAGAGCATTCATTTTGAACTTACTTTTTAGTTCCTCTTTGACCTCACTTAAGCACACCTCTTTGCTTGCATCCACAACTATATCATCAACCCACACTAACAATATCACTTTTCCTTTGTAAGATAGCTTAATGTAGATGCAATGGTCAACTTGGTTCTGCACAAACTCCTTTTCAACCAAAAATGTATGGAGCATCATATTTTAATTCCTGTCAGACTGTTTAAGTCCATACATGGATTTATTTAGCTTGCACACAAGTTGCACACTATTCTTTGGTTTAACCTGGAAACCTTGGGGTTGGCCCATGCAAGTATGCTGCCTTAACGTCCATCTGGTTTAGTGTAAGGTCATGCTGCGCAGCCAGCTGTATCAGCACATGTAGTGACGTTAGGTTTTCAGTCGGCGAGAACGTCTCTGAATAGTCAAAACCCTCTACCTGACTGTATCCCTTTGCAACGTACCTGGCTTTGTACATCTTATTCCCTTTATCATCGTCTTTAAGAGCATACACCCACCTCCCCCCACTGTCTGTCTACCATCTGGTAATGGTACAAGTGAGAAGGTGTTATTCTCATTAAAAGATGCCATTTCATCTTTCTTTGCTCTTTGCCACTTTTCTGATATTGGCGATGCCATAGCCTCCTTATAGGTCTGTGGCAGCCCAACTGTAGCTCTGTAACAGCAGTCAATAGTTAACTCATTACTTTGCATTGCACATTCATAGTCCTCCAGGTATTTAGGTTTCTTTCTAATGCTTCCTGTGCTACGTGTCAGTAGCCAGATCTGTGTCATTGTCTCTGTCCGAGTCTTGCTCAATGTCTGCATCTCTCTGTTCTGTTTGTTTTATCACTGGTTGACTAGCTTGACCAGGTGTAGTTACCCACTCTACGTAGAGGTCCTCTGATTGGTCCACGTCAGTCTGTGTATGGCTCTCAGTCATGCTCTTTGAAATGAAGTGGACCAGTCTGTGTTTTTGAACCTTGTTTGTTTCTGGAAAATAAACCATGAGAGCAAGTGAATGACCATCAAAACCAACAAAAATTCCCTTTTTGCCTTTTGGATCAAGCTTTTTCTTGTTTTGCTCATACACCATACACTGTGAACCAAACTTCTTCATTTTTGACAAATCTGGTCTTTTTCCTGTAAAAAGGAAATAGGGTGTTTCTCCTGCTCTCTTGCAGTAACACCTGTTCCTTATAACTGCAGCTGTCCTGGCTGGCATAAGGCCATAACTCGTTGGGTAAACCTGACTCGATGTGCATGCATCGGACCATTTCAAATATTGTGCGCCAGTTCCTCTCCGCAGTCTCCATTTTGATGGGGGGAGTAGGGTGCTGACCTCTCATGTTTAATAGCATTGTCTCTCGATAATGACTCCTCTGACACAAATTCGGGCCCATTGTCTGATCTCAGACGTTTGACTTTGCCGTAAGATACTCTGTTAGCCAAAAACTGCTTGGTGGCCTCAACTGCCTTGTTTTTGTTTCTGAGGAAATAGATATAGATAGCACCAGAAAAATAATCTGTAAAAGTGATAGCATATTTGTACCTCTCAGATGACTCTGGGGCAATAGGCCCGCCCAGGTCAGGATGTACCAGCTCTAACGGCTCTTTAGCTCTTACATCACTTTCTCTATTTCTACTTTGGGAAAATTTACCCTGTAGAGATGTTTCACATTGGTCAGGTCTGCCTGTTTTATCTTTGATTTTCATGCCATTAACAACCGCTTCAAGTTTTACAATGTCACCATAGTTGCAATGACCCATTATTTCATGCCAAGTTTTCAGATCAAAAGATACACTGCAGGAGTCCTCACTGCTTACATCTTTCTCTGTCACAATGTCCAGATAGTACAGTCTGTCCTTTACCTTCATTTTACACGTTGTGCCATCAGAAGGAACATTTTGTTCTTATTCTTCTCAAAGCTGAATCTTGCTCCTTTAGAAGCTGCTGCGTCCACAGACAGGATGTTCTGTGGGTATCCTGGGATCAGGAGGGCGTCTGTGAGCTTTACACTCTCCACTCTCCCATTGCAGTCAGTCAGCTCAATCTGCGCGTCCCCTCTTTTCATGACGTGGTTCTTGGGCCGGAAAGTCTCATCGAATCTGTTGAAGGCTCTCTCGTCAGTCATAATGTGGGCCGAGGCACCGCTGTCCACCAGTAGACCTCGCTGCTGCTTACCATGAGGTTGCCATTCACTCACTTTGAGCACAAAAGTGTCTTCTTCTTCTTTCACAGTTTTATGTCTGTTTTTACCAATGAAAACATCTTGTCCAGTGTCTGTAATGGTGGCCACCTTGTTTTGTGGGCAGGCCGCTATTTGATGGGTTTTCTTTTCTTTGCTATGGCAGTCTCTTGCTTTATGTCCCATTTTGTCACAAATAAAGCATTCAGCTTTGAAGTATTTCTTCTCCTTATCTTTAAACTTGGGACTGGACGTTTTGCAATTTGCAGTCATTACCTACTCTGTTGGGGGCCAGCTGCGGTAACAGAGTGTCATCCGTGAGTCCTTTTAACACAATTGCCACCAATAGTCTATCCCAGCAGTCATAGGGTGGAGGCATGGTACACCCTAGACAGAATGACAGTCAGTTGCAGGGCCACATATAGATAAGCAAACACATAACCTGCATGTCTTTGGATGTGGGAGGAAGCTGGAGCACCTGGAGGGATCCCATGCAAACAAGGGGAGACCATGCAAAATCCACACAGAAAGGCTACAGGTGGGAATCGATCCCAAGACCTTCTTGCAGTGAGGCAACTGTGCTAACCACTAAGTTAACGTGCTGCCTGGTGCTACATAATATGGTGCTACCTCATATAACCCAAGACCTGTCTTTGTTCTTTACTCCATTGTTGTTCTCATGTCTCTTTCATAGACATAGAAGCAGGTGCACGTGGACAAGGCAGGTTTCAACCTTGCACAAAGGGCCTCAGCAGGGGGTCAGCCAATCCTGGACACATGCAGACCTACACTTGCCTTATTTCTGGAAAACCCTCCAGAACAGATGGAGTTCTGCACTACAAGCACATCTTCATTGTTTCATTGGACTCCATCGTGGTGGTGTACAGAAGCAAAAATACAAAAATGGTCACTGTCAAAATATTTGTGGACCTGATTATACATGGGTAATTATATAGTAGTGGAATTCCAGTCATAGCAAATTTTTAATGGTGAGCCAATATATGGCTCACCATTAAATTACAATGACAGTAAATTGTCATTGTAATTTCTTGACCATGTAATTGCTCATAGCTGTTTGCTGTATTACGTGTTACACTGTACGTCTCTGGATGTAGCATGGACACGCCAAGTGGACCTGCCAAGTCAGGCTTTCGCTGTGATATGGGTGCCTGGTCTAAAGACCATAAATGCATCAGGTGGACTGGACACAAGCAATAACATCTCATTCCGTTGTTCCCCACTTTGCACCAGGTGGAACATAGGACCCCCCCTCCCATCCCCCAGTTCATGCAGTATCTTGGGTGTACTCGTGTAGAGTATCATATCACGTGTTTATCCACAAGGCTACAAACATGAGCATGTATACTGTGACCCATTTAATTTCACCTCATTGAAGATAACACTATTTTTTTAATGAAAGATATCAATTTTCTGCTCTCCCTGATAACAAGCAGCTAAAAATAACCTGAAGACAGCGATATCTATCAAACTGCTAAAAGCCAGCTGTGATGATGTGCTGTGTGCCAAACATGCAGCAACAATCCAGCGACACAGTCTCAATCAGTACGTTTCGTTCTGCACAAACTCATTAGTGGTAACCTGTCTGAGCATGATTCATCGTCACCACTAATATCCTTTCCTTTTTTTAAAATTATTGCCAGCTTTGTCATCGTTTTGGTTCCGAATCACTCGTTTAATAACTTTAAATGCAAAGTTGGTGACAAGTTGTTGGATTTTGTAACATCAAATGAAAAAAAAAAAATCTGTGACTTTCTGTCCCTCTTGGTGGGGATCATTGGATTTGTTTTTAGCAGATATGCTTAATCTCCTACTCTAAAAAATGATTCTGCTGCTCAGCTGGAAGGCACGGTTTGTGCAGTCTGTGTGGCTGTTGTTTTGCAGATCATAGCTAAAATGCAAACATATACACTGGTCGACTACCATTTAGTCTCTAAGCACTGAAAATCTCATGTTTGTGTTTCAGGCGTGTTTTTGGTTCCTTGCGGTTGAGATTTCCACAGGAAGAAATCCAGATTTGTGTGTGAGAATTAAATTATGAATCTGTCCCTGAGGCCTGATTGTTTATTTGTGTCTTCTTCTCATTAAAAAAAGGTGGAATCTGCATTGCCCAGTCATTGAAAATTCCTCACAACCCCAAGATGGAGGATTATGACAAAACCGTGCAACAGCTCCTGGAAACGCAGCACTCGCGGGCCATCATCATCTTTGCCAGTGAAGAAGACATACGGTGAGACATGTTGGCTTCATCCGTGTCGTTGGAACAACCCAATCAAACACTGTGTTTCGGCGTATTGACTTGCTGCCATGTTGAGTTTTTTAAATGTCTTAAAGAAAGGCCACAGGTGCAGATTTGCCATGTCAGCGGGATCTGTGTTACGCAAACTCTCCTCCAATAATCCCAACATGTCTCGGAAGTAAACCAGGGAAGGAATGTTTCATGCACAACGGTATCTGGTAGAAAATGTCCCTGGCCCTTTATGTATTATATTTTCCAGAGTATAAATCACATTTTTACCCAAGGCCATCAAATATGGCCATCGGGTATTACGAAGGCTTTGCATCTGTCTGCCTGTCCTCCTGTCCGTCTGTCTGTGGTCAGCATAAGGTCCTATTACTGCCACAGTGTTCAAATTAACAGGGAAAATTCTTGGGACACAGACCTTGGACAAGTTCAAAGACTGCTAAGCGGTAAAAAGAGGTTAAAAAGTCACATTCTGTTTCAATTTGTTCAGTTTAGTTTTTGGGAGTGACGCCAATCAGAGTAGAGCTGCACCGTGACATCACACTCTGGTTGCTAGCTGTAAATTCCATTTCGTTGGGGCTGTAAATATAACCTCTCCGTCATATATTATGTAAAAAGCTAGTGAGAAATAAACACTTCTAAAACTGAAAATACTGTTTTAGGACCCTAATACAGCTGAAGTGATTTAAAAGACATTTAGCGGATGTTAGCATGTACACTAATGTCCGCTAACTCAAAGCTACCTTCCATTCTTTGCAAAAGCTCATGAGAGAGCGAGAGGGGAGGGGGAAGTTTCTGTATTGTTATTGAACATGTACAAATTGTATGTAAGAAAATAGGATCTTAATAATTACTTAAACAACTGCAAATTATAAAGAACACAATGCTCATATAGCATTGCATTATATTTTGAATTTGGGAAGTCCCGTGACTCATACTCCAGTGCAATTTAGTATATATTCAAAATTCATGTGTTCATTATTAATAATAATTATAATTAGGGATGTCCCGATCCAATCACATGGTCACAAATCGGGCCCGACCACGTGGTTTCAGACTTGATCGAAATCGGACGTTGCATCCCGATCAGGAATCTGATGTAGATTTTATCCTCATTATTTTGATCAGCGCTATTTCAAGCTCATTATTGTAGAATAATGGGCCTTTCACGTGTTGGAAGCATCAGAGGTGTCAATAATCAGTCTAAAAAGCATTATTTTCTATGAGACGTGTTGCTTTTTAGAGGCGTCAGAAGCGTCGCGTCAAAACTCGAGCTTAAGCGACACTTCTGATGGGAGCGCGCATTGCCGCTTGTCGGCAGGCTGATGTGGCCAAAGTTCAACCCAATCCAACTTTTGATGCTCTGAGCTGTGACATAGCTTTGCACTGTCCAATAGGAACGACGCGTCGGGCCAAAACACAGAAGACTAGTGGCAGAAACAACTGATTTGTACAAAACAGATCGGTGCAGAAACCACTGATCTGTACAAAACAGAAACGTGTCACAGGACTGTGCATTTATAGAGCAGTTTTCTGAAGAAAAATCCTTGGAAATGTTTTTTTGTTGTTGTTTGTTACCTCAAAATTTCTGATTACTGTTAAAAAAGGTTTAGAACACTTGTAATCAAAATAGCTAAATCAATAAATGGTTCTTTAGAAACCTTTCATCTGTAAATTAAAACTACGTGCTATTTCAGATTAGATAATTTTTAACATAAGGAATCTTGGACATTCATTTTTAGACAAATAAAATAACATGGAAATTTGTACTTTTTTTTTTTTAAGTCTGGTAGATTATTACTTGATTGTTCAAGCTACCTCAAGGAGACGTGCACTGTTTAAGTGATTAAATAATAAAATAAGGTGATTAAAATGAAAATATTATATATTTAGCATTTGTTCATTGTTCGTTCAGTTTTTTAAAGTATCGGATCGGGACTCGGTATCGGCAGATACTCAAAATCAGATGATTCGGAATTGGATCGGGGCCAAAAAACCTGATCGGGACATCCCTAATTATAATAACTATTTACATTGGGCTTTACAAGAAAGGCGTTACAAGAAAAAGCACTAAAGAGATGGTGGTGGAAGATATCAAAGGCCATACACTTTTCACTCATGGTGCCAACAACATGACACTTAACTAAAGTGAATAAACAACTGAACTACAAAAACACAATAAATCAGTAATGCTAACAATACTGTTAAACTAACATGAACCACAGTAACAACATTTAATCAAATCATCATCAATTATATTTATATAGCGCCAAATCACAACAAACAGTTGCCCCAAGGCGCTTTATATTGTAAGGCAAAAGCCATACAATAATTACAGAAAAACCCCAACAGTCAAAACGACCCCCTATGAGCAAGCACTTGGCGGCAGTGGGAAGGAAAAACTCCCTTTTAACAGGAAGAAACCTCCAGCAGAACCAGGCTTAGGGAGGGGCAGTCTTTTGCCTTACAATATAAAGCGCCTTGGGGCAACTGTTTGTTGTGATTTGGCGCTATATAAAAAAATTGATTGATTGATTGATTTTGCTGGGACTGGCTGGGACTGAGGGGAGAGAATCAGGAAAAAGACATGCTGTGGAAGAGAGCAGAGATCAATCACTAATGATTAAATGCAGAGTGGTGCATACAGAGCAAAAAGAGAAAGAAACACTCAGTGCATCATGGGAACCCCCCAGCAGTCTAAGTGTATAGCAGCATAACTAAGGGATGGTTCAGGGTCACCTGATCCAACCCTAACTATAAGCTTTAGCAAAAAAGAAAGTTTTAAGCTTAATCTTAAAAGTAGAGAGGGTGTCTGTCTCCCTAATCCGAATTGGGAGCTGGTTCCACAGGAGAGGAGCCTGAAAGCTGAAGACTCTGCCTCCCATTCTACTCTTACAAACCCTAGGAACTACAAGTAAGCCTGCAGTCTGAGAGCGAAGCACTCTATTGGGATGATATGGTACTATGAGGTCCCTAAGATAAGATGGGACCTGATTATTCAAAACCTTATAAGTAAGAAGAAGAATTTTAAATTCTATTCTGGAATTAACAGGGAGCCAATGAAGAGAAGCCAATATGGGTGAAATATGCTCTCTCCTTCTAGTCCCTGTCAGTACTCTAGCTGCAGCATTTTGAATTAACTGAAGGCTTGTCAGGGAACTTTTAGGACAACCTGATAATAATGAATTACAATAGTCCAGCCTGGAAGAAATAAATGCATGAATTAGCTTTTCAGCATCACTCTGAGACAAGACCTTTCTAATTTTAGAGAGATTGCGCAAATGCAAAAAAGCAGTCCTACATATTTGCTTAATATGCGCATTGAAGGACATATCCTGATCAAAAATGACTCCAAGATTTCTAAAAGTATTACTGGAGGTCAGGGTAATGCCATCCAGAGTAAGGATCTGGTTAGACACCATGTGTCTAAGATTTGTGGGGCCAAGTACAATAACTTCAGTTTTATCTGAATTTAAAAGCAGGAAATTAGAGGTCATCCATGTCTTTATGTCTGAAAGACATTCCTGCAGTTTAACTAATTGGTGTGTGTCCTCTGGCTTCATGGATAGATAAAGCTGGGTATCATCTGCGTAACAATGAAAATTTAAGCAATGCTTTCTAATAATACTACCTAAGGGAAGCATGTATAAAGTGAATAAAATCGGTCCTAGCACAGAACCTTGTGGAACTCCATAATTAACCTTAGTCCATGAAGAAGACTCCCCATTTACATGAACAAATTGTAATCTATTAGATAAATATGATTCAAACCACTGCAGCGCAGTGCCTTTAATACCTATGGCATGCTCTAATCTCTGTAATAAAATTTTATGGTCAACAGTATCAAAAGCAGCACTGAGGTCTAACAGGACGAGCACAGAGATGAGTCCTCTGTCTGAGGCCATAAGAAGATCATTTGTAACCTTCACCTAAGATAGCTGGGTCAAGTGATGGCTTTTTAAGTAATGGTTTAATTACTGCCACCTTAAAAGCCTGTGGTACATAGCCAACTAATAAAGATAGATTGATCATATTTAAGATCGAAGCATTAATTAATAGGGGAGGTGATGGTCTAGTGGTTAAGGTGTTGGGCTTGAGACCAGAAGATCCTGGGTTCAAATCCCCGCCTGACTGGAAAATCAAGCAAGGTCTTTAATCACCTATTGCTCCCGGTGTGTAGTGAGCGCCTTGTATGGCAGCACCCTGACATCGGGGTGAATGTGAGGCATAACTGTAAAGCGCTTTGAGCGTCTGATGCAGATGGAAAAGCGCTATATAAATGCAGTCCATTTGTCCAGTACATAAATGCAGGCTGCTTCCTTGAGCAGCCTGGTAGGAATGGGGTCTAATAGACATGTTGATGGTTTGGAGGAAGTGACTAATGAAAGTAACTCAGACAGAACAATCGGAGAGAAAGAGTCTAACCAAATACCAGCATTACTGAAAGCAGCTGAACATAAAGATATGTCTTTGGGATGGTTATGAATAATTTTTTCTCTAATAGTTAAAATTTTATTTGCAAAGAAAGTCATGAAGTCATTACTAGTTAAAGTTAAAGGAATACTCGGCTCAATAGAGCTCTGACTCTTTTTCAGCCTGGCTACAGTGCTGAAAAGAAACCTGGGGTTGTTCTTATTTTCTTCAATTAGTGATGAATAGTAAGATGTCCTAGCTTTATGGGGGGCTTTTTTTTATAGAGCAACAGACTCTTTTTCCAGGCTAAATGAAGATCTACTAAATTAGTGAGATGCCATTTCCTCTCCAGCTTACGGGTTATCTGCTTTAAGCTGCGAGTTTGTGGGTTATACCACGGAGTCAGGCACTTCTGATTTAAGGCTCTCTTTTTCAGAGGAGCTACAGCATCCAAAGTTGTGCTCAATGAGGATGTAAAGCTATTGATGAGATACTCTATCTCACTCACAGAGTTTAGGTAGCTACTCTGCACTGTGTTGGTATATGGCGCTGACGAACATAACAAAGAAGGAATCATATCCTTAAACCTAGTTACAGCGCTTTCAGAAAGACTTCTACTGTAATGAAACTTATTCCCCACTGCTGGGTAGTCCATTAAAGTAAATGTAAATGTTATTAAGAAATGATCAGACAAAAAGGGGTTTTCAGGGAATACTGTTAAAGTAGACCTGCATTGAAATAAATGTGGTCAGATCTCAGAAAGAAATAGCTGATATGTATTTATAAGACCCTTATGAATGCAGTAAAGTAAATCTGTAAGCCCAAATTTGTAATTCAGCGGAGAAATGTTCGTTTAAAAATGACAAATTTGCAGCTAAAATTTAGCCTTCATGAAAACAGTTTGTATATCCGGGTCATTTCCATGATGTCGGGGAGAAGACGACGCGCTTGTGCCTTCAGTCCAATCAAAAAAAAAAAAAAAAAGCCTTCAGTCCGATCCCGCATTGAAATTGATTTTATCTGTTAGTAATGTTACTGTTATACACATCCTGATTTCAACATCCAAAAGTAAGCTGCAATGAATGCGAGATACAGCTCTGCATGCTCAGATCAGCGGCGACATCGACAACGGGTGACGTTCTTCTCCGTTCTTCTCTGTTTTGATGCGGAGCAGCCAGTAACACCTGTTGCCCGCAAGGACAGACTGCTTTCGGCAAAATCTGCAGCGCCGCACGATCTCGGTAATCGGAGCCGCAGAGCTCCGTGGCCGCTGAGAGAGGTTTATATCTTTTTAATAACTTGAATTCTTTGCAGGTTCCACATTGGTACCGCGTGACGGTAACACCGGAGGCTAAAGACAGTACATTTTCAATGCGACACCACTCAATCAAATGGGCATATGGAAAAAGTCCCCAAAAATCATTTTCAAGCAACAATAAAAGAAGTGTATACTCACCAAACGTACCGCAAGACAGCGGAGGTCGGTCTTGAAGTCCTGAGTGATTTCTCTCACCAGGCGCTGGAAGGGGAGCTTGCGGATCAGCAGCTCGGTGCTCGAGGACCACAATGTAAATAAGCATCCATATCCATATTGGAAGCGTTCTTGTGTTATCCTCTGTGGTATTTTTATGTATTGTTATATAATTTTATTGCTGAATAAAATAAAATAAAATTCTGGGAGCAGTGGATTTCTGTTAGCGGTGGATCTCTCACAGTGCCACGGTGCCGTGAGGCTTCTTCACGCCGACCCTGAAACTTCTGCAATTGTTCGCCAAATGCACGAAGTGTAATCACAGCGGCCACCGCGTTGTAATACAGAATAGCCACGGGACACAAAATGACGTGTCCGATACGTCACATGAAAACCCTTTATAAGAAAATAAAAAGTTGCTTTTGTAAGAGATGCAAACTGACGGAAATCCACAAATTACAGTTGGCGCGCGCAATGCATGCTGGGATAGGGTCTTCTCTTTGACGTCTCAGCAGCATCCTGGATGTGCTGACAGTTTTGCGGAAGGCTAAATTTTAGCTGTAAATTTGTCATTTTTAAACTAAGATTTCTCCGTTGAATGACAGATCTGGGCTTGCAGATTTACTTTACTACATTCAGAAGGATCTTATGTGTAAATATAAGTCATTTTTTGGTCCAAAGATCTGACTGCATTTATTTCAGTGCAGGTCTACTTTAAGTCTTCAATTTCTATGCCATATGTCAGATCAAGATCTAAAGTGTGGCTAAAGTGGTGGGTGGGCTCATTTACATTTTGAGCGAAGCCAACTGAGTCTAATAATAGATTAAATGCAGTGTTGAGGCTGTCATTCTCAGCATCTATGTGGATGTTAAAATCACCCACTATAATTATCTTATCTGAGCTAAGCACTAAGTCAGACAAAAGGTCTGAAAAATCACAAAGAAACTCACAGTAACGACCAAGTGGACGATAGATAATAACAAATAAAACTGGTTTTTGAGACTTCCAATTTGGATGGACAAGACTAAGAGTCAAGCTTTCAAATGAATTAAAGCTCTGTCTGGGTCTTTGATTAATTAATAAGCTAGAGTGGAAGATTGCTGCTAATCCTCCGCCTCGGCCCGTAGTTCGAGCATTCTGACAGTTAGTGTGACTCGGGGGTGTTGACTCATTTAAACTAACATATTCATCCTGCTGTAACCAGGTTTCTGTAAGGCAGAATAAATCAATATGTTGATCAATTATTATATCATTTACTAACAGGGACTTAGAATAAGCCACATTTAACTTTTCTTTTTTAACTTTTCTTTTCCACATTTTACTTATCTGTATAAAAGACACCTGTCCACACATTTAAAACCAAAACCCTGAACTCCCATGGTGCATTGCGGCACAATGTCCAAATACTTACAAATACAAATATTTTTGAGAATTTTTTTTTTTTTTGAGAAATTCGCTATTTTAGCTCATTTCTCAAAAAAATATTTATCCTATCAATTTTCCATTTTTGTAGCATTACCATGCATACCAAATGGAAAATATCAGCTTTCCCTGGTTTGTACGTGATCAAAGCCATAGCCACGCACACAGAGGCCACTTGGCTATTACAACCCCTGGCAAAAATTATGGAATCACCGGCCTCAGAGGATGTTCATTCAGTTGTTTAATTTTGTAGAAAAAAAGCAGATCACAGACATGACACAAAACTAAAGTCATTTCAAATGGCAACTTTCTGGCTTTAAGAAACACTATAAGAAATCAAGAAAAAAAGATTGTGGCAGTCAGTAACGGTTACTTTTGTAGACCAAGCAGAGGAAAAAAATATGGAATCACTCAATTCTGAGGAAAAAATTATGGAATCACCCTGTAAATTTTCATCCCCCAAATTAACACCTGCATCAAATCAGATCTGCTCATTGACATTGACCCTATGTGTCTTTTTGCAAGGAATGTTTTTGCAGTTTTTGCTCTATGGCAAGATGCATTATCATCTTGAAAAATGATTTCATCATCCCCAAACATCCTTTCAATTGTCCAAAATATCAACATAAACTTGTGCATTTATTGACGATGTAATGACAGCCATCTCCCCAGTGCCTTTACCTGACATGCAGCCCCATATCATCAATGACTGTGGAAATTTACATGTTCTCTTCAGGCAGTCATCTTTATAAATCTCATTGGAACGGCACCAAACAAAAGTTCCAGCATCATCACCTTGCCCAATGCAGATTCGAGATTCATCACTGAATATGACTTTCATCCAGTCATCCACAGTCCACAATTGCTTTTCCTTAGCCCATTGTAACCTTGTTTTTTTCTGTTTAGGTGTTAATGATGCCTTTCGTTTAGCTTTTCTGTATGTAAATCCCATTTCCTTTAGGCGATTTCTTACAGTTCGGTCACAGACGTTGACTCCAGTTTCCTCCCATTCGTTCCTCATTTGTTTTGTTGTACATTTTTTGATTTTTGAGACATATTGCTTTAAGTTTTCTGTCTTGACGCTTTGATGTCTTCCTTGGTCTACCAGTATGTTTGCCTTTAACAACCTTCCCATGTTGTTTGTATTTGGTCCAGAGTTTAGACACAGCTGACTGTGAACAACCAACATCTTTTGCAACATTGTGTGATGATTTACTCTCTTTTAAGAGTTTGATAATCCTCTCCTTTGTTTCAATTGACATCTCTCGTGTTGGAGCCATGATTCATGTCAGTCCACTTGGTGCAACAGCTCTCCAAGGTGTGTTCACTCCTTTTTAGATGCAGACTAACGAGCAGATCTGATATGATGCAGGTGTTAGTTTTGGGGATGAAAATTTACAGGGTGATTCCATAATTTTTTCCTCAGAATTGAGTGATTCCATATTTTTCCTCTGCTTGGTGTTGGGAAAGTGTAGGAACACGGACCCACAACAGGGGGCGCAAATGAATGGACAATGGAGGTAGCCAAATAACAACACTTTACTGTTGTGACAAAAAGCACAACAAACACAACAGATTACAACAATAGACAAGAAGTCAATTCACACAATGTGTTACGTGGGCAGGCTCGAAGATAAGAGACGTCTGTCCAAAGCAGAACCGGAACCACACGATTTCCTCCGCCACCGAACCCCGGGAATACTGGAGCCGCCAAGTCCCGAACTCCCAGGTGGCCACTGCCTCTGCGTGTCGGATCTGGTACTGCTGGCGAGGAACAAAAACAGTTAAAGGTGGGTGCGTGTGCACCCAGCAACCCGTATGGCGGGAAAACCACCTCCTCCTCTCGTCGGAAGAATGTCTGCTATTTCACGCACAAAAATAACAAAGTGTTAATGTTAACAAAAGACAACACAGTCGGCTGAGAACATTACCTTCAAGGTAGAGCGATATCTCGGCAAAGAGGTGGAGATGTCGTCCTGCTGATATACCACTGCTGATCAGATGATTGGTGACAGCTGTCATAGGCGATAAGTGACAGCTGTCACCCCGGCTGCTCCTGTGAGGCGGCAGCGCCCTCTGGTGCCTGGAGCCCGCACTCCAGACAGGGCGCCCTCTGGTGGTGATGGGCCAGCAGTACCTCCTCTTCAGCGGCCCACACAACAGGACCCCCCCCCCCCCCTCACCAGGCTTGTCTGGGTGGCGGCGGTAGAAATCGGCCAGGAGGGCCGGGTCCAGGATGAAGCTCCTCTTCACCCAGGAGCGTTCTTCGGGTCCGTACCCCTCCCAGTCCACCAAATACTGGAAGCCCCGGCCCATCCTACGGACATCCAAGAGCCGGCGCACAGTCCAAGCCGGCTCGCCATCGATGATCCGGGCAGGAGGCGGCGCCGGACCCGGAGTACAGAGGGGCGAGGTGTGATGTGGCTTTATCCGGGACACATGGAAAACAGGATGGATCCGCAGTGAGACCGGAAGCTGAAGCCTCACTGCGGCTGGACTGATGACCTTAAGGATCCTGAAGGGACCGATGTAACGGTCCTGTAGTTTGGGGGAGTCCACTTTCAGGGGACTGTCCTTGGTGGACAACCACACCTCCTGCCCTGGCCGATACGCAGGGGCCGGGGTCCGCCGACGGTCTGCATGGGCTTTTGCCCTCGTCCGGGCCTTTAGCAAAGCAGAACGGGCGGCGCGCCACACCCGACGGCACTTCCGCAGGTGGGCCTGGACCGAGGGCACACCGACCTCTCCCTCAACCACCGGAAACAACGGGGGCTGATACCCCAGACACACCTCAAAAGGGGAGAGGCCGGTGGCTGAAGACACCTGGCTGTTATGGGCATACTCGATCCAGGCCAAATGGGTACTCCAGGCCGCCGGGTGCGCGGCCGTCACGCAGCGCAGGGCCTGTTCCACCTCCTGATTGACCCGTTCTGCTTGCCTGTTGGTCTGAGGATGATACCCGGACGAGAGACTCACCGTGGCCCCCAGTTCCCGGCAGAAGCTCCTCCAGACTTGCGAGGAGAACTGGGGACCGCGATCGGAGATGATGTCTGTTGGAATCCCATGCAGCCGGACGACGTGGTGGACCAGGAGGTCCGCTGTCTCCTGGGCAGTCGGGAGCTTCGGGAGGGCCACGAAGTGGGCCGCCTTGGAGAATCGGTCCACTATCGTGAGGATGGTGGTGTTGCCCTGGGACGGCGGGAGGCCCGTGACAAAATCCAGGCCGATGTGGGACCAGGGGCGATGAGGCACAGGCAGTGGCTGGAGCAGTCCCGATGCCCTGCGGTGGTCAGCCTTGCCCCTGGCGCAGGTGGTGCAGGCCTGGATATAATCCCGGACGTCGGCCTCCAGGGGCGCCCACCAGAAGCGCTGCCGGACAACTGCCACGGTCCTACGCACCCCTGGATGACAGGAGAACTTGGAGCCATGACAGAAGTCCAGGACTGCAGCCCTGGCCTCTGGTGGGACGTAAAGTTTGTTCTTCGGCCCAGTTCCGGGATCCGGGCTCCGTGCCAGGACCTCCCGGACGGTTTTCTCTACGTCCCAGGTGAGGGTGGCCACGATAGCAGACTCCGGGATGATAGGTTCCGGTGGATCCGACAACTCCGTTTTGACTTCGTCTTCATGCACCCGGGACAAGGCATCCGATCTCTGGTTTTTGGTCCCGGGACGGTAGGTGATCCGGAAGTCAAAACGGCCGAAGAACAGTGACCAGCGGGCTTGCCTGGGGTTCAGCTGCTTGGCGGTCCTGATATACTCCAGGTTCCGGTGGTCAGTGAAAACCATGAATGGCACAGACGATCCCTCCAACAGATGTCTCCAATCTTCAAGAGCCTCTTTCACCGCAAGGAGTTCTCGATTGCCGACGTCATAGTTCCGTTCGGCCGGGGTCAACCTGCGGGAAAAATAGGCACATGGGTGAAGGACCTTATCGGCCTTTCCGCTCTGGGATAGCACGGCTCCTATCCCTGAGTCCGAGCGGTCCACTTCAACCACAAACTGGCGACTAGGATCGGGCTGCACCAGAACAGGTGCAG
Source organism: Thalassophryne amazonica (assembly GCF_902500255.1). NCBI lineage: Eukaryota > Metazoa > Chordata > Actinopteri > Batrachoidiformes > Batrachoididae > Thalassophryne > Thalassophryne amazonica. The sequence continues at coordinate 84,944,378 of NC_047108.1, forward strand.
ACGAGAAGCGCCGTTTCAACTCCTTGAACGCGGCATCGCACCGATCCGACCAGGTGAAGGGGACTTTTGGAGAGGTCAGGGCTGTCAGGGGGCTAACTACCTGACTGTAGCCCTTAATGAACCTCCTGTAGAAATTTGCAAAGCCAAGGAACTGTTGCAGCTTCCTACGGCTGGTGGGTTGGGGCCAGTCTCTCACCGCCGCAACCTTTGCTGGATCAGGAGCGACGGAGTTGGGGGAGATGATAAACCCCAGGAAGGACAAAGAGGTGCGGTGAAACTCACACTTCTCGCCCTTCACAAACAGCCGGTTCTCCAACAACCGCTGCAGGACCTGACGTACATGCCGGACATAAGTCTCAGGATCCGGAGAAAAGATGAGTATATCGTCTAGATATACGAAGACGAATCGGTGCAGGAAATCCCGCAAGACATCATTAACTAATGCTTGGAACGTCGCGGGGGCGTTTGTGAGGCCGAACGGCATGACCAGGTACTCAAAGTGACCTAAGGGGGTGTTAAATGCCGTCTTCCACTCGTCTCCCTTCCGGATCCGAACCAGGTGATACGCATTTCTAAAATCTAGCTTAGTGAATATCTGGGCTCCATGCAGGGGCGTGAACACTGAATCCAACAAGGGCAACGGGTATCGATTACGAACCGTGATTTCGTTCAGCCCCCTATAATCAATGCATGGACGAAGTCCGCCGTCTTTTTTACCCACAAAAAAGAAACCTGCACCCATCGGGGAGGTGGAATTCCAGATCAACCCGGCGGCTAAAGAGTCCCGGATGTAGGTCTCCATTGATTCGCGCTCAGGTCGTGAGAGGTTGTACAGCCTGCTGGACGGGAACTCAACGCCTGGAACCAAATCAATGGCACAATCGTACGGACGGTGGGGGGGAAGGGTGAGCGCCAGATCCTTACTGAACACATCCACAAGGTCATGGTACTCCCCCGGCACCGTCCCAAGATTGGGCGGGACTCTGACTTCCTCCTTAGCCTGGGAACCGGGAGGAACCGAGGAACCTAAACATACCCGATGGCAGGTTTAGCTCCACTGAACCACCACCCCAGACGGCCAATCAATCCGGGGATTGTGTTTTAACATCCAAGGGAACCCGAGAATCACACGGGAGGTGGCAGGAGTCACAAAAAACTCGATCTCCTCCCGGTGGTTCCCTGACACCACCAGAGTTAATGGTGGTGCCTTATGTGTGATTAGAGGGAGTAGGGAGCCATCTAGTGCCCGCACCTGCACAGGCGAGGTAAGTGCCACCAGAGGGAGCCCTGCCTCCCTGGCCCATCTGCTGTCTAACAGATTCCCTTCAGAGCCCGTGTCCACCAGTGCTGGGGCCTTCAGGGTTAAATCCTCATAAAGGATTGTAACTGGGAGTCGTGTCGCGATATGGGTATGTCCCACGTGAATGTTTTGGCCCACCCCTAACCCAGTTTCTAGGGGCGGGCGTTGGTGTTTAACTGCTCGGGGCAGTTCCTCACTTGATGCTCTATTGAGCCACAAACAAAGCACGCTCCGCGGACCAGCCTCCTCTGTCTATCTGGTGGCCTAAATGTGGCCCTGCTCGTGTCCATAGCTTCATCAGCAGGGGGAGCTGTAACCACACGGAGCGTAGAGGCCGTGGAGTGTGGGGAGGGCGGAACTCGGTCGGAACCGGAAGGGAGAGGGACGGCGCGTGCCCGGCCACGCCCTTCGTCTCGCTCCCGACGGCGTTCTTCTAACCGATTGTCTAATCGTATAACGAGATCAATAAGCCCGTCTAAATCCTGCGGTTCGTCCTTGGCCACCAGGTGCTCCTTCAGGACCAACGACAGTCCGTTTACGAAGGCGGCACGGAGGGCAGTGCTATTCCAGCCGGACCTCGCAGCCGCGATGCGGAAGTCGACTGCATAAGCAGCTGCGCTCCGTCGCCCCTGTCTCATTGACAGCAGCATGGCTGAAGTGGTCTCTCCTCTATTTGGGTGATCGAACACTGTTCTGAATTCCCTCACAAACCCATCATATGTCAGAAGGAGCTGTGAATTTTGCTCCCAGAGCGCTGTAGCCCAAGCGCGTGCCTCACCGCGAAGCAGATTAATCACATAAGCTATCCTACTAGCATCAGTCGCGTACATGACGGGACGTTGTGCGAAGACGAGCGAACACTGCATAAGAAAGTCCGCGCACGTCTCCACACAACCCCCGTACGGCTCTGGAGGGCTTATGTATGCTTCAGGGGAAGGTGGGAGGGGTCGTTGAACGACCTGTAGAACATCACTGTTGCGCACAGGATCGACAGGAGGGGGAGCCGCAGCAGCGCCCTGAGGGCGCGCTTCCACCTGCGCGGTGAGAGCCTCCACCCTGCGGTTAAGGAGGACGTTCTGCTCGGTCATTAGATCCAACCGAGCCGTAAAAGCGGTGAGGATTCGCTGCAACTCACCGATCATTCCTCCTGCAGACGCCTGTGCGCTCTGCTCTTCCATTGGCCGTTCAACAGCCGGTTGACGCCCCTCGGGGTCCATGACGTTGCCCGAGATATCCTGTTGGGAAAGTGTAGGAACACGGACCCACAACAGGGGACGCAAATGAACGGACAATGGAGGTAGCCAAATAACAACACTTTACTGTTGTGACAAAAAGCACAACAAACACAACAGATTACAACAATATACAAGAAGTCAATTCACACAATGTGTCGCGTGGGCAGGCTCGAAGATAAGAGACGTCTGTCCAACTGCCTCCGCGTGTCGGATCTGGTACTGCTGGCGAGGAACAAAAACAGTTAAAGGTGGGTGCGTGTGCACCCAGCAACCCGTATGGCGGGAAAACCACCTCCTCCTCTCGTCGGAAGAATGTCTGCTATTTCACGCACAAAAATAACAAAGTGTTAATGTTGACAAAAGACAACACAGTCGGCTGAGGACAGTACCTTCAAGGTAGAGCGATATCTCGGCAAGGAGGTGGAGATGTTGTCCTGCTGATATACCACTGCTGATCAGATGATTGGTGACAGCTGTCATAGGCGATAAGTGACAGCTGTCACCCCGGCTGCTCCTGTGAGGCGGCAGCGCCCTCTGGTGCCTGGAGCCCGCACTCCAGACAGGGCGCCCTCTGGTGGTGATGGGCCAGCAGTACCTCCTCTTCAGCGGCCCACACAACACTTGGTCTAAAAAAGTAACCGTTACTGACTGCCACAATCTTTTTTCTTGATTTCTTATAGTGTTTCTTAAAGCCAGAAAGTTGCCATTTGAAATGACTTTAGTTTTGTGTCATGTCTGTGATCTGCTTTTTTTCTACAAAATTAAACAACTGAATGAACATCCTCCGAGGCTGGTGATTCCATAATTTTTGCCAGGGGTTGTATAATAAAGAAGTTGCAGGTTTGTAGCCCAGTTTGTTACATGGCACTTATCTAATATATGTCAGAATGCCAGCTTTCAGATCTGTGCTGTTGTTACCCCAAGGGAAGTACAGTATGAGGAGATACCGATATTTGTCACATCCCACAGATTTCTCTTTATTGAGCGTGTTGTTTAAATATGTGCTCAAGATTTGGCAGAGGTATGTGCGATCAGAGCACTTCCAATTGTAAAGTACATGGAGAATCTCTATCAGATGGAAAAGTGCTACAGAAATGTAGTCCTTTTTAAATGTTAAAGGTTCTCCACATAAAAGGAACAAAAAAGTTAATTTTGTTCAACATTGTTACCACAGCAAATGTGATCAGTGCTCGCTGTGCCTTTGTGGGAGGTACACACTTCTCTTCTCTGCTCTCCTGATTCAGATGTTTGGGTCCTTACAGGGGAGTTCTCAACGCTACCAAGAGAGCAAATCAAGTTGGCCACTTCTTGTGGATTGGATCTGACAGCTGGGGGGCCAAGAGCAGCCCGATCCAACAGCTTGAGGATGTAGCAGTGGGAGCAATCACCATACTGCCCAAACGCTCCTCCATTAGCGGTATGCACTCACCGTCACACCCACACAACGCTCGCTTTTTTTTTGGGGGGGGGGGGGGGGGGGGGGGGGGGTTGGTAATTCTTCAGCAGTTACTCATGATGTTGCACTTTTGCACACATTTAAGTGAATTATTAAAGCAAAGTATAAACTAGGAAAACGTACAATGATGTGTGTGTTTTTTGGCCCATTCCAAAATGTATTTTTAAAATACTGACTTTCCTGCCTTCTGTCTGATTTGTCTTACTTGCCAGTTTTTTTTTTCTCCGCAGGAGTTTCATGAACTAACTGTCAGTCAAGTGACAGCTTGTTGTTCCATTTTAAACTGGTTGTACACCACAAAACATAATTTGGCTTGGATTTTGTGAATTTTGTTCATCATAATGACTACAGGGAGTTTTAACAGTTTCACATTATCATTCACATGGAGTTTGACTGTGAGCAATTTCAGGCAGCCAACTGGAGTTATTCTGCCATGCACAGCACCAGCTGTGGCTCAAGTGATTCAACCTTGTCCATAGAGCTGCTGGTTCGATCCCTGTTACACCTGATAGTCCTGTTTCTGTATTTGAGGAAGACATTCAACACAAAGTGCCTTGGTGTCCACAGTATGCATGCACATGCAAATGTGAGTTTTTACTAAGTGAAATACACCCAAAAAGTACTTGGAAACATAACTTAGAGCTCAACTAAAATGCACCAATATATTCTGTAAGACATACACTATGTTATATTTTCATATTACTCATATTTTCATATTAATTCTGTAATATACAGTGGGGCCAAAAAGTATTTAGTCAGTCCCTGATTGTGCAAGTTCTCCTACTTAGAAAGATGAGAAAGGTCTGTAATTTTCAACATAGGTACACTTCAACAGTGAGAGACAAAATGAGAAAAAAAAAATCCAGAAAATCACATTGTAGGATTTTTAAATAATTTATTTGTAAATTATTGGAATTGGAATTAAATTGGAAAATAAGTATTTGGTCACCCACAAACAAGCAAGATTTCTGGCTCTCACAGACCTGTAACTTCTTCTTTAAGAAGCTCTTCTGTTCGCCACCTGTTACCTGTATTAATGGCACCTGTTTGAATTTATCTGTATAAAAGACACCTGTCCACAGCCTCAAACAGTCAGACTCCAAACTCAGCCATGGCCAAGACCAAAGAGCTGTTGAAGGACATCAGGAAGAAAATTGTAAATCTGCACCAGGCTGGGAAGAGTGAATCTACAACAGTCAAGCAGGTTGGTGTGAATAAATCAACTGTGGGAGCAATTGTAAGAAAATGGAAGACATACAAGACCATTGATAATCTCCCTCGATCTGTGGCTCCACGCAAGATGTCATCCCATGGGGTCAAAATGATCATGAGAACAGTGAACAAAAATCCCAGAACTACACAGTGGGACCTGATGAATGACCTGCAGAGACCTGGGACCAAAGTAACAAAGGGCTACACACTACGCAGAGAGGGACTCAAAGCTCGCAGTGCCAGGCGTGTCCCCCTGCTTAAGTCAGTACATGCCCAGGCCCGTCTGAAATTTGCCAGAAAGCACATGGATGATCCAGAAGAGGAATGGGAGAATATCATGTGGTCAGATGAAACCAAAATACAACATTTTGGTAAAACTCAGCTTGTCATGTTTGAAGAAGAATGCTAAGTTGCTTTCCAAGAACACCATATCTACTGTGAAGCATGGGGGTGGAAACATCATGCTTTGGGGTTGTTTTTCTGCAAAGGGGACAGGGCGACTGATCTGTGTTAAGGGAAGAATGAATGGGGCCATGTATCGTGAGATTTTAAGCCAAAACCTCCTTCCATCAGTGAGAACATTGAAGATGCAACATTGCTGGGTCTTCCAGTATGACAATGATCCCAAACACACCGCTCAGGCAATGAAGGCGTGGCTCCGTAAAAAGCATTTCAATGTCCTGGAGTGGCCGAGCCAGTCTCCAGACCTCAACCCCATAGAAAATTTGTTGAGGGAGTTGAAAGTCCATGTTGCCCAGCGACAGCCCCAAACCATCACTGCTCTAGAGGAGATCTGCATGGAGGAATGGGCCAAAATACCAGCTACAGTATGTGCAAACCTGGTGAAGACTTACAGGAAACATTTGACCTCTGTCATTGCCAACAAAGATTATGTTACAAAGTATTGAGTTGAATTTTTGTTACTGACCAAATACTTATTTTTCACCATAATTTACAAATAAATTCTTTAAAAATCCTACAATGTGATTTTCTGGATTTTTTCTTTTTTGTCTCTCATAATTGAAGTGTATCTATGTTGAAAATTACAAACCTCTCTCGTCTTTCTAAGTAGGAGAACTTGCACAATCAGGGGCTGACTAAATACTTTTTGGCCCCACTGTATGTTGAGAATGTATGTGTTGTGTGGGCCGCTGAAGAGGAGGTACTGCTGGCCCACCACCACCAGAGGGCGCCCGGCCTGGAGTGCGGGCTCCAGGCACCAGAGGGCGCTGCCGCCTCACAGGAGCAGCCAGGGTGACAGCTGATGCTCATCATCTTTGACAGCTGTCACCATTCATCAGGATCAGTGTTGGTATATCAGCCAGACGACATCTCCACCTCTTTGCCGAGATATCGTTCTACCTTGAAGGTAACGCACCTCAGCTGACTGTGAGACAGTATCCTTTTGTTACTTGAGCGTTGTATTGTGAACTACTTTGCCAACGAGAGGTGGAGGTAGCTTTCCTGCCATACGGATTGCTGGGTGCAAACGCGCCCTCATTTAACTGCTTTTTGTTCCTCGCCAGCAGTACCAGATCCGACACGCGGAGGCAGTGGCCACCTGGGGGTTCGGGACTTGGCGGCTCCAGTATTCCCGGGTTCTGGTGGCGGAGGAAATCGTGTGGTTCCGGTTCTGCTTTGGACAGGTGTCTCCTATCTTCGAGCCTGCCCACACGACACCTTTGTGATTTGCCTCCTGTTTAGTGTTGTAATCTGTTGTATTCGTTGTGCACATTCGCAACAGTAAATTGTTGTTATTTGACCTACTCCATTGTCCGTTCATTTGCGCCCCCTGTTGTGGGTCTGTGTACCTACACTTTCACAACAGGATATCTCGGCCAGCGTCATGGATCCTGAGGGGCGTCAACCGGCTGTTGAACGGCCAATGGAAGAACAGGGCGCACAGGCGTCCGCAGGAGGGGTGATCGGTGAGTTGCAGCGGATCCTCACCGCTTTCACGACTCGGTTGGATTTGATGACCGAGCAGAACGTCCTCCTGAACCGCAGGGTGGAGGCTCTCGCCGCGCAGGTGGAAGCGCGCCCTCCGGGCGCCACTGCGGCTCTCCCTCCCGTCGACCCTGTGCGTAACAGTGACGTTCCACTACATAAGCCCCCCAGAGCCGTACGGAGGCTGTGTGGAGACGTGCGCGGATTTCCTTATGCAGTGTTCGCTCGTCTTCGCACAGCGTCCCGTCATGTACGCGACTGATGCTAGCAAAGTAGCTTATGTGATAAATCTGCTTCGTGGCGAGGCACGCGCTTGGGCTACAGCGCTCTGGGAGCAAAATTCACGGCTCCTTCAGACATATGATGGGTTTGTGAGGGAGTTCAGAACAGTGTTCGATCACCCAAATAGAGGAGAGACCGCTTCGGCCGTGCTACTGTCAATGAGACAGGGGCGCCGGAGCGCAGCTGCCTATGCAGTCGACTTCCGCATCGCGGCTGCGAGGTCAGGCTGGAATAGCACTGCCCTCCGTGCCGCCTTTGTAAACGGACTGTCATTGGTTCTAAAGGAGCACCTGGTGGCTAAGGATGAACCGCGGGATTTAGATGGGCTTATCGATCTCGTCATACGATTAGACAATCGGTTGGAAGAACGCCGTCGGGAACGAGACGAAGGGCGTGGCCGGGCACGCGCCGTCCCTCTCCCTTCCGGTTCCGATCGCGTTCCACCCTCCCCACACTCCACGGCCCCTGTGCCTCGTGTGGTTACAACTCCCCCTGCTGACGAAGCTATGGACACGAGCAGGGCCACATTTAGAGCACCAAATAGACAGAGGAGGTTGGACCGCGGGGCGTGTTTTGTTTGTGGCTCGATAGAGCATCAATTGAGAGACTGCCCCGAGCGGTTAAACACCAATGCCCGCCCCTAGAGACTGGGCTAGGCGTAGGCCGAGACATTCACGTGGGACACACCCACATTGCCACACGACTCCCAGTTACAATCCTTTATGAGGATTCAACCCTGAAGGCCCCAGCACTGGTGGACACGGGCTCTGAAGGGAATTTGCTAGACAGCAAATGGGCCAGGGAGATAGGGCTCCCTCTGGTGGCGCTTACCTCGCCTGTGCAGGTGCGGGGCACTAGATGGCTCCCTACTCCCTCCAATCACTCACAAGACACCACCAGTAACCCTGGTGGTGTCGGGAAATCACCGGGAGGAGATCGAGTTTTTTGTGACTCCGGCCACCTCCCGTGTGATTTTAGGGTTCCCCTGGATGTTGAAACACAATCCCCGGATCGATTGGCCGTCCGGGGTAGTGGTTCAGTGGAGTGAGACCTGCCATCGGGTATGTTTAGGTTCCTCGGTTCCTCCCGGTTCCCAGGCCAGGGAGGAGGTCAGAGCCCCGCCCAATCTAGGGACAGTGCCGGTGCAGTACCATGACCTTGCGGAGGTGTTTCGCAAGGATCTGGTGCTCACCCTTCCCCCGCACCACCCGTATGATTGTGCCATTGATTTGGTTCCAGGCGTTGAGTTCCCGTCCAGTAGGCTGTACAACCTCTCACGACCTGAGCGCGAATCAATGGAGACCTACATCCGGGACTCTTTGGCTGCCGGGTTGATCCGGAATTCCACCTCCCCGATGGGTGCGGGTTTCTTTTTTGTGGGAAAAAAGGATGGCGGACTCCGTCCATGCATCGATTACAGGGGGCTGAACGAAATCACGGTTCGTAACCGATACCCCTTACCCTTGTTGGATTCTGTGTTCACGCCCCTGCATGGAGCCAAGATATTCACCAAGCTTGATCTTAGGAATGCGTATCACCTGGTTCGGATCCGGAAGGGAGACGAGTGGAAGACGGCATTTAACACCCCGTTAGGTCACTTTGAGTACCTGGTCATGCCATTCGGTCTTACAAACGCTCCCGCGACGTTCCAAGCATTAGTTAATGACGTTTTGCGGGACTTCCTGCACCGATTCGTCTTCGTATATCTGGACGATATACTCATCTTTTCTCCGGATCCTGAGACTCATGTTCGGCATGTACGTCAGGTCCTGCAGCGGTTGTTGGAGAACCGGCTGTTTGTGAAGGGCGAGAAGTGCGAGTTTCACCGCACTTCTTTGTCCTTCCTGGGGTTTATCATTTCCCCTAACTCCGTCGCTCCTGATCCGGCCAAGGTTGCGGCGGTGAGAGACTGGCCCCAACCCACTAGCCGTAGGAAGCTGCAACAGTTCCTCGGCTTTGCTAATTTCTACAGGAGGTTTATCAAGGGCTACAGTCAGGTAGCTAGCCCCCTGACAGCCCTGACCTCACCAAAAGTCCCCTTCACCTGGTCGGATCGTTGCGATGCCGCGTTCAAGGAGTTGAAACGGCGCTTCTCGTCTGCACCTGTTCTGGTGCAGCCCGATCCTAGTCGCCAGTTGGTGGTTGAAGTGGACACCTCGGACTCAGGGATAGGAGCTGTGCTCTCCCAGTAACAGCATTGAAGATGGGTCAAAATGCTTATTTTCCTCACTATATATATATATATATATATATATATATATATATATATATATATATATATATAAAAAGTATAGAACACATCATTATTCTCAGTAAATATATTTCTAATGGTGCTACCAACATGAAATTTTCAACAAATATCCGTAACAACCCAAGTAATCCACACATGTAAAGTAATCAAACCAAAGATATCCATAAATTAATCTATGTGCAATAATGTGAAAGGACACAGGAAAATGTATTGAACACCTGAAGAAAGGGAGGTGCAAAAAGGAATGGAATGCCAAGTCACCATGTGAAATCTATCAGTAATATAATATAGCCTACAAAAAGGTGTCTCATTACCAACGTGTCACACATGAAACATTTCATGATGGGTAAAAGCAAAGAGCTCTCTTAAGATCTTCAGAACCTTATTGTTGCAAAACATACTGTTGTCGTTAGTTACAGAAAGATTTTTTAAACTTCTGAATGTTCCAGTGAGCACTGTTGTGGCTATAATCTGGAAGTGGAAAGAACATCATTTCACCATGAACCAGCCTTTACCAGGTGCTTCTCAGAGATATCTGACAAAGGACTGAAAAGAATTATCAGAAGAGTCGTCCAAGAGTCAAGGGACACTTGTGGAGAGCTTCAGAAAGACCAGGAATTAACAAGTACAAATGTTTCAAAGAAAACAAATGAGTAATGCACTTAACCACCATGGCCTGCATGCACGCTCACCACACAAGGCTCCATTGCTTAGTGAGAAGTTTGGTCGAAGTGCGCATGAAGCAGGAATCATGCAAAATGTGTAAAATCGTCCCTGCCTCCAACGCCTCGTACACCTGTTGCTGCAAATATTTGTGCACACCAGAGGTTGAAAGACAAAGTGTTCAATATGCAAACCCATCGAACCCTCTTGCAGCAGGTGTCGGCCAAATTCCAGCTGACACGCACGAACATCTAACACTGCTCGTGTGGCACTTAGAAAATGTGTGGCCATTTGCACTCTTGGCACGACAACAGTCTGCAGACAATCACTGTCGTGCTGGCAGTGAAATTTGTCTGCCCACTGAAGCGGCTATGGAGATCTATCATTCTGGACATCTCAGCTGAACAACATGTACTGTGTTTGGATAGACATGGACTAACAACTGCCCACTGTGACATGCATGTCTGTTTGCTGTCATCACGTAGACATAAATAAAAACATATATCGCGGTGGTGATATATGCTGTGGGCTGCAGCGTGTGCGCGCTCCCTCACTGCAGCCCATTGACACGCTCCCCGCAGGCTGAAACAGACCGTCAGATCAGAACACGCAGTGGCCGATCTGACTTTCATACCACCCGCACGAGCTCTGTCCCATATGACGCGGTGTCAGTTCTGCTGCGCTGTCCACAAGACACACGTGTCAGGCAGGATACGTGCGGTGTGGCTGGACACGTGCCAACAGATGTGGACATGAGAAGAGCGAACTGCTTCTCATTCATGTTATTTCATGACTGTATGTCTGTGACCATGGGTCATCTACAGAGGAATAGATGGATCATATTTGTATTGCCCGCTTCATAAGAGGGATTCAGTATAAAATGCTATGTTTTCTATGGTGTATGTTTTTTTTTTTTTTAAATACATCTATCTCTTTGTTGATTTCAGGCATTTTCTCGCACCATTTACAGGCCAGTGATGCGTGCTTAAGTTTTGGGCTGGCAATTAGTAAAGTGCAGGTGCGAATCCTGTGGGTGGTATGTTTTTTTATTCCTCACCAGAGGCACGATGTGGTTCCACAGGTGCTAGTTGTTTTTTATTTTTTATTTATTCCACATCAGTGACGCAATGTGGTTCCACAGGCACCAGCTAGTTTTTATTTTTTATTTATTCCACATCAGCGGTGCAATGCGGTGCACCTCACACTGTGTTCCTGCTCGAAAGACACCATCGCATGCGTGAACCCTCGCACCGGGAGTGTGCACACCTGCCCGTTGGCACGATGTTTCGTGGTGTGCGAATTCGAACTTTTTTGCGCTGTTTTGCCAGTTTCGACCAAATTTCGCACTATGTGTGAAGGGATCTTTAAGAAAAAGCATGTTGAAGCTTGTTTAAAGTTTGCTACAAAACATTTAGAAAAGCCTGTGAAATCCTGGGAGAATATAGTGTGGTCAGATGAGACCAAAATTGAACTGTTTGAATGTCATAATCAGTGGTGGGCACTGTTCAGCTAATCCGATAACAGGTAATTAATGAGGCTAATGTTTTTGTTAGCGGATTATCTTTTCAGATAAGTTTTAAAAGCCTCATTGGGCCAATTATCCTCTGACAAATTTAGTTCCGATAACTTTTAGACCGCTAACATTTTTTTTAAAATAGGTAGTAACTTGAAAAGCATTTATAATCTCTTTTGCACCTGTCTGCTATGTATTTTGCAGTTGTGAGGTAGCTAAGGGGAGCAGAGTCCAACTGCATCCCAGCAGAAAAGGGAAGCAATGGGAAGCAAGTTTCACTCATGGTTTTGCTTTATAAATACAATTATTCCGGATAAAATAACTACATTAATGCAAACTCTTAAAATGTATGAAGTGGATATATAACACATACCTGTTAATTTTAAAATAATGCACTAATTCTTAAGATTTGAACATTAACACACACGTGTAAAAACTAACACAAGTGAATCAATGTAATGTGTGCTGGTGTTTACAAATAAATGTAAAATATGTCATTTTTTTTCATTTGTGTAAAAAAAAAAAAGCATTTGCAAAGCTGAAAAGTCTGTTAAATTGTCATTCAGTCCGTGTGATATAACCGGCATCAAAATGCATAGAACACCACCATCTACTGGCTACGGTTATATCACAGTGTTGTCGACCGCAGGATTTTAAAATTATCTATAGCTTTCCAAAACCTGAGAGACCCCACACATGGAGATAAAAACAAATCATAGATCTGACAGGTTTAGTTAGTTGTACAGTGTGTGGTGTGCAGCTACACGGTAAAAACAGCACAATTATTTATTTATTTTTACTACCTAATGTTCTTGGCATTTTTTCCACACAAAGTTAAACAGTGTTGATTAAGGTGTGTGTGTGTGTGTGTGTCTCTGTGTGTGCCTGTGCGTGTGTGTGTATTTTTTATGAACTGCAGTGAGAAAGTGTCAGACATTGCATGCAGCCATATTCAATAAAAATATTAATGTGGGCTACTTTGTGTGTTCAGCTATATGTGTGTATAAGTGGTCTGTAAGACTGTTTATTTTTTTAATGATCTGTCAGCCTTGTTCACTGTATTCTTCTCAAAAGCACCGCGTTCAGTATGAGCAAAGTTTACCAGCTGACTATATCACCAGCCAAACTAAGAGCAAGCAAACTGTTAAAAAACAAAAAACCTGACCGGAGTGGAGGCAGTAACTGACGCGACACAAGCCGTTTTCAGCTCTGTCTTTTCAAATGCACCACGTATGATATGAAATAAGTTCACCAAGTAACTTTAAACATCATACAAACCGAAACAGAGGCAAGCTGAAGAAAACTTAAGGGTAGAGAGCAACGTGAGGTAGAGTCAAGCCAAGCACAGAGAGAGAGATCCTGTCTGTGTCTGTGTGAGAGTGGGACACAGGTCTGGCTGCAGAGAAACGTGTCTGTGTAGGGAGGGGTGGGCGCTATGTGTGACTGGCCAATCACAGAGCATGAAGACAGTCAGTTAGCCAATGAGGATTTTCCTTCAGCACGAGCACAGATATTGACGAGTTTTACTCATATTGTGGTCGTAGTCGTCAAAAATGCTTTATCCGTACCGGATACTCGTCTGAAACAAGTATCCAGCTCAACCCTACTGGAAGACATACACAAGATGTTTGATAATATTTCATGTAACTCTGAGTAACTAAATAACTCTGAATAACTCATTATGTATTCATCCTGCAGAAGGGGGAGAAATATATCAAAAATTCACATGTAAATAGAACCCAATTGTCATTTTAATTATCATCAAAGTAGAAATTCATCACACATTTATTTTTATCAGGTTTTCATTCTTTTAAATGCTTTTATGATGCATTAAATGTCTAAAACAGTTACTGTTGATGATGTTAATAAATTTTCTGAAAGGTTTTACTGCAGCAACTTACATTTTGCTTTTACTCCCTACCTCAGATATGTGGGTGTAGTCATTCTTTGTGGTCCAAAGCAGTTGATTTTCCAACCAATTACTGAGAGAAATCCTAGCAATATAAAATCAATGCTGTTAAAAGTGAGGCCAGAAAAAAACATCAGTCACTGGTCACTGGTGAATTTCTTACTGTTAAATTTTGACATAATTATTATTTTTTTGAATGATTTCTATCATTACATTTACAGCAGGGGTTCAATATGCTTGTTTTACTTGCCTCAGGGTGGATTCCTTCTTTAAATTACAGCTGAAATAAATCCACCAGAAAGCGACGGAAAGCAAATCTAGCCATTGAACATTCTTAGCATGAACCATTTCTTTTAAGTTGTGCGCAGTGTCATGATCCTAATAATGGCTCATCGTTGCGTGTGAGGAAATTTGAAGTTTTATGAAGCTTTTCTTACAGTAATTAGTGGAGGTCTAGTCAGGGCAATGTACACTCTGGTGGGAGAAAGAATATTATTAATCCCCCAAGCATCATTGATAGTCATTTGAAAATGAAAATCAGCTGAGTCATTCTTTTCTGATTAGCCTTTGTCAAGTCTGTGGCTTAGCTGATATTAGGAGATAAAATGGGAGTTTGTGGAGAGTGTAAATCTCACATTCATTCATTAATTTGCTATACTCCATTATTTCAATTAAAAGCCACTGGAGCCGATCCCAGCAGTCATTTGGAGAGAGTAGGGGTACACTCGGGTCCCACCGCTATATCGCAGGGCCACATATAGGCAGACAAACACAGTCACACTCACACCAGTGGCCAGTTTTATCTTTCCAGTTCACCTAACCTGCATGTCTTTAGAAGTGTGAGGAAGCCGGAGTACCAGGAGGGAACCCACGCAATCACTGAGAGAACATCCAAACCCCATACAGAACTGACCAGGAAATAAGCAAACTTAAAACCTTCTTGCTGTGAGTTAACAGCATTAAGCACTAAGCCACCATGCTGCCCATAATCTCTGTGTTTCCATAATCCTTTAATTTATTAATTTATTTTTTGTATCGTGCACCCACCCTGTGGAATAGTCTTCCTGCGACCGTGAGGCAGTCGGAGTCCGTGGACATTTTTAAGTCAAGACTGAAAACCTACTTTTATTCTCTTTCTTATGAATAGTTTTTATTTTTTTTTTAAATCTGTTTTATTCTTTTACTTCTGTCTTTAATTATGTATTTGAATTTTTTTATGCATTTTTAATTATTTATTTTAATTTTATGTTGAATTGTTTCATGTAAGGCGCCTTGAGACGGCTTTTGCTGTGATTTGGCGCATTATAAGCTAATTAAATTGAAATTGAATTGAATTATTTATTTTTTTTTAGAAAAAAGTGCTATGAAAGGCATTTTAAAAATTAATATTGCAGCTGACAGCTATTTTCTAAATATTTCCTAGCTTACAGCCCCTTCACACATAGTGCAAAGTTTGGTTGACGTCTGGTCGATTAAGGCGAAACAGTGGATAACAGCTTGAAATTAGCGCACGATGAAACATCGCACTGACAAGCAGGCATGCACGAACCTGGTGCGAGAGTTCATGCACATGCCAGTGTCCATCAAGCAGGAGCAGTGCCAGGTGCAGCACATGGTGCCACTTATGTGGAAGAAATAAAAGCCAGCTGGTATGTGTGGAACCACGTCACACTGCTTATGTGGAATAAATAAAAAAATAAAAACCAGCCGGTACCTGTGGGACCACAGCTTGTGTGGAATAATTAAAAAAAAGAAAAAGAAGAAAAAACAACACACCACCTGGGACATGAACCTTTCAAAAGCACTAATCCCCAGTGAGAGACCTTACCACTGAGCTAAGGAGCTATTACTTGAAAGCTGTGGGAAGCCGCCTCATATCAGGAAGGACATGGAAGTATTACAAAAAAAAAAAAAATTAAATTCCACACCATATAAAAACACCACATTTATCAAGCGAGCAATACAAATATGATCCGTCTGTTCCTCTGGTGATGACCCATGGTCACAGATATACAGTCATGACATGAATGACTTGAATGAGAAGCAGTGTGCTCTGATTATGTCCACATCTACTGGTCAGGTGCGTCCAGTCAGCCGACATGTGTGTCTTGTGGACGGCGCGCCGCAGCACAGACACCGTGTCATGTGGAACAGAACTCACGTGGGTGATGTGACGGTCAGATCGCCAGCTGCGTGTTCTGACCTGACGGTCAATTTCAACCTGGGGGGGGTGTTAGTGTCTGCTTCATGCACGCTTGCTTGCTGCAGCTTGTCGCCACCACAGCGATACATGTTTTTATTTATGTCCACATAAATACAACAATCAGACACACGCACATCACAGTGGACACACACACACGGTTACCACTCTACTTTAAAAATAGTGGGAGGGAAAATAGTATGCAGAGTGAAAGATGCTACACCACCTTAACTGAAGGGATAAAGAAATAACTCCTATTTAAGCCGTGAGGCCTTCTGGTGCCGGTGCTTATCTATGGATTCTAAAGGTGTCACAGATCACAAAACCCAAGATTAAGATAATATGGTTTTTAAACCATGGATCAGATCATTTTCGGATCAGAAAACAAAACAAAAACAAATTTCACTTTGCTTTCCATTTAAAAACAACAACAACAACAAAAAATAACTTAATGAGCAATGAAAACAAGGAGCTTCTGCCCGTGGTCCTAAATGAAAATAAACAAAGTGACCAATGCTTTTCATATATTAAAATAAAATACTTGTTTGTTGTATTAAATTACCATATGAATATCATCAGTGAATTTAAATTATCCTTTGTTAAAATCATGAAAAGAAAAAAGTAATGGCGCAAAGCTGATCGAAGTGTATAGCTTCAAATTCTTTTTCAAAATGATGAGAATGTTTTCATTGTCTAGTGAGAGAGTAAAAATAATCATTTCATTTACAACCATTTCGGGATAAATCCATTAGTCCGTCCACTCTGATCCGAATTCATGTATTTCATCATAAGTTCAAGTGAACTAAAGCTCTTCAAAAGTATGCGATATACAGTAGTGTTCACAATAATAGTAGTGCTATGTGACTAAAAAGATTACTCCAGGTTTGAGTATATTTCTTATTGTTACATGGGAAACAAGGTACCAGTAGATTCAGTAGATTCTCACAAATCCAACAAGACCAAGCATTCATGATATGCACACTCTTAAGGCTATGAAATTGGGCTATTAGTAAAAAAAAAGTAGAAAAGGGGGTGTTCACAATAATAGTAGCATCTGCTGTTGATGCTACAAACTCAAAACTATTATGTATAAACTGCTGTTTTAGCAATCCTGTGAATCACTAAACTAGTATTTAGTTGTATAACCACAGTTTTTCATGATTTCTTCACATCTGCGAGGCATTAATTTTGTGTGCTTGGGGTCATTGTCTTGTTGAAACACCCATTTCAAGGGCATGTTTTCTTCAGCATAAGGCAACATGACCTCTTCAAGTATTTTGACATATCCAAACTGATCCATGATACCTGGTATGCGATATATAGGCCCAACACCATAGTAGGAGAAACATGCCCATAACATGATGCTTGCACCACATGCTTCACTATCTTCACTGTGAACTGTGGCTTGAATTCAGAGTTTGGGGGTCGTCTCACAAACTGTCTGCGGCCCTTGGACCCAAAAAGAACAATTTTACTCTCATCAGTCCACAAAATGTTCCTCCATTTCTCTTTAGGCCAGTTGATGTGTTCTTTGGCAAATTGTAACCTCTTCTGCACATGTCTTTTATTTAACAGAGGGACTTTGCGGGGGATTCTTGCAAATAAATTAGCTTCACACAGGCGTCTTCTAACTGTCACAGCATTTACAGGTAACTCCAGACTGTCTTTGATCATCCTGGAGCTGATCAATGGGTGAGCCTTTGCCCTTCTGGTTATTCTTCTATTCATTTTGATGGTTGTTTTCCATTTTCTTCCATGCGTCTCTGGTTTTTTGTCCATTTTAAAGCATTGGAGATCATTGTAGATAAACAGCCTATAATTTTTTGCACCTGCGTATAGGTTTTCCCATCTCCAATCAACTTTTTAATCAAACTACGCTGTTCTTCTGAACAATGTCTTGAACGTCGCATTTTCCTCAGGCTTTCTAAGAGAAAAGCATGTTCAACAGGTGCTGGCTTCATCCTTAAATAGGGGACACCTGATTCACACCTGTTTGTTCCACAAAATTGACGAACTCACTGACTGAATGCCACACTACTATTATTCTGAACACTACTGTATTATGGATAAATCCATGTGCCATGTGGGGTGACCCGCACACACCCTGTCCATGTGTGTGTGTGTGTGTGTGTGCGTGCACGCACGCATTTGAGACCCTCTCATTGCAGTCTAGCGAGGTAACATCTTTGTTGCTGGTAACATCTTGTCCTCCCTCTCGTATGCATTGTCTCAGGACCAGCTGTGTGGATGTGCTTGTTGTTAGTCCATGCGTGTCCAAACTCAGTAGGTGTTGTGTAGCTGGAATGTCCAGAATGACAATCACCGCAGCCGCTTCTGTCGGAAGCTGCTCCTCCCGTGAGTGGAGCGCACACCCACGTGTCAGTGTGTGTGTGTTTGCAAAGTCACACTCGTGGGGAACTTAGAAAAATTTCACAGCGGTGTGCCAAGAGTGCAACTGGCCACAAATTTTCTAAGTGCCATGGGGCCCTTAATGACATCCTATGCAGAGAAGGAAACAACACTCCCTCTGTGTTCTGAGCTTTTCTGGCTACTGTTTAAATTCTTGGTCTGGCTATGCATGGGATAAAAAAGCTTTTTAACCTACCAGCCCTAGTTCTCAAGACCAGGCACCTAAGTGGCTCTACTCTACTCTTTTCTACTCTCCTATTTTACTCTTCCTTTTTAGATATTTAGATATACCTTTATATACTAGCATAGTTCCACCTTAGAATTGGAATATAATATATAAGATATACCTTACTGAATTTTCATGCATTAAGGTGCCTTCTCTCTTGCATTCTTTTAACTCCCGCACTGCCACGCAATTTGTCGTGACAGTGCCACCCGCTGTATTTCCAGCTGGATGCTGTGCTTTGTGCCACTGGATGCTGTGTATATAAAGTAATTATTTCGGAAGGGATTAATCAATTTGTCTCAGAGTTTGGCTGATGAAAACACCTCTCATCACTTCCATGAATTGGGGAGGTGATGGTCTAGGGTTAAGCGCTGGGCTTGAGACCAGAGGGTCCTTGGTTCAAATCCCAGCCTGACCTGAAAATCACTAAGGGCCCTTGGGCAGAGTCCTTAATCCCCTAGTTGTGTAGTGAGCGCCTTGTATGACAGCACCCTGACATCGGGGTGAATGTGAGGCATTATTAGAAAGCACTTTGAGCATCTGATACAGATGGTAAAGCACTATATAAATGCAGTCCATTTACAATGTGTGCACATTTAGTGCAAGTGAGTCCCACCCTGTAAAACTGTTATCCATACATGCATTTCTAAAGAGACAGCAGTACTTAGCCCTCAAGGCATAGCTGTTGAATTTTTTTCAAGATGGCAACCAGCAGCAGTATTCTAGAAATACAGCCAAAAATCACATTTAGAGGAGAAAGATTCCTCTGTCCAACAACATGATTCTACTAGAAACCACGTGTCATGCTTTTCCCATACAGAGTGTAGTGGCCGAAGCCAGTGAGAGATGACAATGTGACAAGTTGAAGATGTTTATTGATGATATGCAATAACAGTGTTACTTGATCAAAGGTTCTCAAGGAGAGTTGAATGTCCTGATATCACATAAATGATCCACAATAATCTGTAGGCAGGTTGACTTGAATAACTGCTTATAGTCCTACTTACAGTTTTGCAGTCCTTAAATCTTCTCTACAAATAAGTATCCTCAAGCATGTACAAAGAATAATGCCCCCTTACGGTCCTTGGGGTACAAAGTCTCTTGCTCCAAAGTGTTGTGAACTGGATGAGGTAATGAATAATCCCCCCAAGGCTGGAAGCTCTTTATATATCTACCCTCTGGGTGGTGTTCCTGCTAGAACATTCTAGTACAGAACATTCCAGAAAAGCCCAAAAAGGTGGTCCAGGTTTAGCCAGAAATATTGGCAGTAGCATGAATTTCTAGAACATCCTATCACATTCCAAGACCTTCTACAGGCTTCTAGATGTTTCTAACTAGTGTTAGGGAAATCTCAGTGAAAACATGTTTACCAATGTACAAGGACCTCTAAACTGTCTAATGAGTTCTGGATTATATTACTTTCTCTTTTATTCTAACACCTTACATTACACAGAGAGAAGTTAGATGTGTTAAATGGCTCCAAATGATATTCATTGTTCTCAATGTGGATGGGGTTGGGGGGGGGGGGGGGGGGGGGGGTTGAGGAGGAGTGGCTGAGGAGGAGTGGCTGA
Organism: Thalassophryne amazonica; assembly: GCF_902500255.1. Lineage (NCBI taxonomy): Eukaryota > Metazoa > Chordata > Actinopteri > Batrachoidiformes > Batrachoididae > Thalassophryne > Thalassophryne amazonica. Next base: position 84,964,552 of record NC_047108.1, read on the forward strand.
GGAGGGCGTCTTTGTTCACATGTTTGCACAAGTGTGACATCTAGTTTCAGAAAAATAATTCACAACATGTTTTCGGGCATTACACAGTGTTTTGAAGACCAATATTCTGGTTTGTTTGTTGGTTCAGTGCAGCAGATGAAGAGCATATGCTGGTGCTGTGCATCACAGCATACACCATGCCACAGAACTATCTTGGGTCCTGGAGGGCAACCAACCAGGCAGAAAACCTGTCTGTCTAACAGAGCACCTTTTAGAACTTCCAGGACTCTGCAGCCTGAGGCACAACACTTCGGCATCACTTACCGATCATCATATTATTCATTCCGCATCCTGTTTTTTAATTAATGTGATTTCCTAGATGAAAGAAGTGATTAAGCATCCGCGGGCCATGAGAGGAAGAGGAACAGCCACGGTCCAATTTAGATGAAGTGGTGCTAGCTGGTTTGCTTCCAGCACCTAGCAGCCACACGGCACCACACAACCACACACTGCAACAAATTTCACTTCATTTCCTGCAGGTCGGAATGGGTTGCTAATTGGCTTGGAACTGAGACATTCTGTTCTTTCCTATCTTCCCAGGGTTTGATGAATACTTTATTGCACTCACGCTTGAGAACAATCGCAGGAACGTGTGGTTTGCCGAGTTCTGGGAAGAAAACTTCGACTGCAGGCTCCTCAGCGCTTCAAAGAGGGAGGACACCAGTCGTAAGTGCACAGGTATGCATCTGCTGACTGCACATGTAAGTGTGTCACACCAGTCTATGATGTCTATTTTCACTCTCCTACATCAGGTTGTTGTAAAACTGACCTTTTATTACATTGATATTATTCATCCGTCTCCTCGAAGGCACAGCCAGAAAAAAATAACACCAGGTGTTTCCACCCAGCGGGCACAGGGGCACAGGAGGAGCAGGGTTTATTATTAGAACTGTAAGACAGCACGTGTCTTAGTCATAGTACAGTCACACACTCAGGAACAGTTTCAGGAAGCCAGTTTTCCTAAAGCGTTTGAGTTCATCAAACCTAAATAACCAGGCATTAAAAATTATATCAAGGACTGGAAATGGTGGAAAAATTTAACAAATGTCACCAGGAAATTTTGCAGAGTTAAACAGACTCTGCACTGAATACATGTGGTGTCACCCCCAATAATGTGAAATCAACTCTGTCATACTCTTATCACAGTAAAAATGAACTGTATTAGAGGTGATCAACTTGATTTAACAACATGATAGGGTTGATTTAATGCCGTTTAAGTGCAAAAGAAGAAGAAGAAGAACAAATAGTGAAATGCCAGGTGTATTTTCATAAGGAAACACAAGATGTCTGGGCCCATTTTATGAAGTTTGTAGCATGTCCTTTTCCAATTCTTTTATAATGTCTGTGGTCCAGTCGTCCAAAAACTATGCTCAAACACACAGTTTCTTCTTCTGCTGAAGTCACAATGTAATCTGACAGTGAACGGATAACGCTGCTATCTATGCCGTCTCCTATTTGCACTCTTAAAAAGTTGTGCTTTAGCACATGCGCCAAAAGCACATGGCACATGAACGGACACACCCTGGCGGTAATAGTAAGATGTTCCATCCTGTTGGATCATCCCATTCAACATTCCTTCAATAATCATAATATATAATCTTTCCAAATAACAATAATAAAAGCCTATTGGCTTATTTATCATCTTTTTCAACTTCAAATGGTCACTCAGCTTTCATTACAGCCAGGTGATGGTTGTTGTTCTGACCCAAACTTTTATCACGTTGGGACAAGGACCAATTTAAGATTTAGTCTCTTGCTTGCGGGTGCTGTGACATACAGGAGTAAGCAGCTATTGATCCAACGACCTTTTGGTTTATAGACAAACTGTTTTACAGTGTCACCATACTGTCTGTGCATTATTCTTGGATTACTAAAATGTTCCTTGAGCAAGACAGTAAAGCTCCCCTTTTTTCTTTATTGCAACCTGGTAAACACTGTGGAGAGTTACTAGCATGAAGACAAGGTTAAAACTTAGTGATAAATTTGGGTTTGTTTAATTCATTAAAGCCTTTGTGAAATATCTGCACTCACAGAAATATTTAACCCTAACTTTTAAGATTTATGTAATTTTATTACATGACAAATTCCCATTTACTTTTAGATAATTTGAATACAAACCTACCAAATAAACCTTACATGATGCATATTCATTACTGTAATAAATCCTATTCATTTGAAATGCATAATCCTCAGCTTTATATATTTAGTATTAATAAAATATAATTACTCTAAATCAATAATAATGACATTATTTAGTTAAAATACATAAAGTATGTTTGAATTGCATAATAATTATGTGGCATTGAAATGATCAAGCTATCACAGATTCTACATAGCAAACCAATCCAAAAAACTATACCAAATTTCATCAATGATACCCCCCCATTATTAGCTACTCATATACTAAATCTATAGCTGGTAAAGTTTTTAATTTCAAAGCTTAAAAAATTTAGACTTTGAATTAGGTACTACAAACCTTAGCTGTGATTGCGACTCCTAATTTCAAATATGAGCCAACAGGACATACTGTATAATAACCGATAATCTCAGAATAATTGAGAACAGGAAGCTTAGAAAATTACTTAGTAAAGGACCATCATTTAGACAACAAAATAATATTAACTGGGACACAAACCTCATAATAGTTAAAAAAGCCATTAAGGATTACAAAAAATGTTGGGCTAAAAAACAAAAAGTACATACTAGAACAATGGATGAATGGGAAGGTTGAGTATTAGAAACAGTTCAAATTAAGATAGATAGACTTAGGAAAAAAGGAAAAATCCATATAAAAAACATGTACTGTCAGACAAGGTTTGCCTAGAATATCTAAATAACTTTCAAAGACATTTTGTTTTAGTACCAGCAGATAAAGCCAGCAACAATATCCTAATAGTTTGCAAAAATATATTACTTAGATGTAGTTTTAAAGGAACTTATCACTAGTGATGGGACTAACCCACAAACATATATGTCTTATAATAGTCACACAGAAGATATTGTTACAAAACACCAAGAATTTATGACTAAATATAACATTAAAATTACTAACGATATGAAACAATTACCATCCTTCTACCGGCTTCCAAAAATGCATAAAAATCCAATAGGCAGTAGATTTATAGCGGCCTCTAATGCATGTACTACTAAACCATTATCCCAACTACTAACCTCTAACCTTAAATTAGTTACAAAACATTTCAAACAATACTGCGAAAGCATAGCTCGTAACACTGGAGTTAATTGCTTTTGGATTATCGATAATGCTACAGAGGTTTTAAATAAACTACAAAAGTTAAACAAAACTAAAGTAGCTACACATTTTGAGTTTTGATTTTTCCACCCTGTATACTAACATCCGACATCACCAACTTCTATATACAACCCCTGGCAATAATTATGGAATCACAGGCCTCGGAGGATGTTCATTCAGTTGTTTAATTTTGTAGAAAAAAAGCAGATCACAGACATGACACAAAACTAAAGTCATTTCAAATGGCAACTTTCTGGCTTTAAGAAACACTAAGAAATCAGGAAAAAAAATTGTGGCAGTCAGTAATGGTTACTTTTTTAGGGAAAAAAATATGGAATCACTCAATTCTGAGGAATAAATTATGGAATTACCCTGTAAATTTTCATCCCCCAAACTAACACCTGCATCAAATCAGATCTGCTCGTTAGTCTGCATCTAAAAAGGAGTGATCACACCTTGGAGAGCTGTTGCACCAAGTGGACTGACATGAATCATGGCTCCAACACGAGAGATGTCAATTGAAACAAAGGAGAGGATTATTAAACTCTTAAAAGATGGTAAATCATCACGCAATGTTGCAAAAGATGTTGGTTGTTCACAGTCAGCTGTGTCTAAACTCTGGACCAAATACAAACAACACGGGAAGGTTGTTAAAGGCAAACATACTGGTAGACCAAGGAAGACATCAAAGCGTCAAGACAGAAAACTTAAAGCAATATGTCTCATAAATCGAAAATGCACAACAAAACAAATGAGGAACGAATGGGAGGAAACTGGAGGCAACGTCTGTGACCGAACTGTAAGAAACCGCCTAAAGGAAATGGGATTTACATACAGAAAAGTTAAAGGAAAGCCATCATTAACACCTAAACAGAAAAAAACAAGGTTACAATGGGCTAAGGAAAAGCAATCGTGGACTGTGGATAACTGGATGAAAGTCATATTCAGTGATGAATCTCGAATCTGCATTGGGCAAGGTGATGATGCTGGAACTTTTGTTTGGTGCCGTTCCAATGAGATTTATAAAGATGACTGCCTGAAGAGAACATGTAAATTTCCACAGTCATTGATGATATGGGGCTGCATGTCAGGTAAAGGCACTGGGGAGATGGCTGTCATTACATCATCAATAAATGTACAAGTTTACGTTGATATTTTGGACACTTTTCTTATCCCATGAATTGAAAGGATGTTTGGGGATGATGAAATCATTTTTCAAGATGATAATGCATCTTGCCATAGAGCGAAAACTGTGAAAATATTCCTTGCAAAAAGACACACAGGGTCAATGTCATGACCTGCAAATAGTCCGGATCTTAATCCAATTGAAAATCTTTGGTGGAAGTTGAAGAAAATGGTCCATGACAAGGCTCCAACCTGCAAAGCTGATCTGGCAACAGCAATCAGAGAAAGTTGGAGCCAGACTGATGAAGAGTACTGTTTGTCACTCATTAAGTCCATGCCTCAGAGACTGCAAGCTGTTATAAAAGCCGGAGGTGGTGCAACAAAATACTAGTGATGTGTTGGAGCGTTCTTTTGTTTTTCATGATTCCATAATTTTTTCCTCAGAATTGAGTGATTCCATATTTTTTTCCCTCTGCTTGGTCTAAAAAAGTACCCGTTACTGACTTTTTTCCCTGATTTCTTATAGTGTTTCTTAAAGCCATAAAGTTGCCATTTGAAATGACTTTAGTTTTGTGTCATGTCTGTGATCTGCTTTTTTTCTACAAAATTAAACAGCTGAATGAACATCCTCCGAGGCCAGTGATTCCATAATTTTTGCCAGGGGTTGTAGTATCAGTGAACTAGTCAGGGAAGCTTTTAGAATTAGAGGTTCTAAATATATCGTTATTAGAAACATATTGGTCTAACACTACATCAACACGTTATCATAATATAACTGAGGAAAATATGATTGAGCATATAGAATTCCTTGTAGACTAACCATAACCTAACAAATAGGGTAAACCTTAGATAAAACCTACCATCCCTGGTTCTCAAGACCAGGCACCTAAGTGGCTCTACTCTATTCTTTTCTACTCTAATATTTTACTCTTCCTTTTTAGATATTTAGGTATACCTTTGTATACTGGCATAGTTCCACCTTAGAATTGGAATATAATATATAAGATATACATTACTGAATTTTCATGGAGGTGAAGAAAGAGAACAGGTCTGATTATGAGCCCAATACCATCAGCAGCTTTCATATTTGGGTGATACCATAAGTTTGCGTGTTTATATATATATAAAATAGCCATATAATAAACAAATTATTACCGTCGCTTGCTCGGTCTGTATGGGAAAATCAGACATCTGTGTTTTTCGCACGGACCGAGTGTTAAACGTGTCGCCCATGTGTACTATCAACACCTCGATCTGATATTTTCCCATACAGACCTATTGCTCAGTTAATAATCCTTTATTAATTTAACAGAAATGAACTAAATCAGTTTTACTTGTAATTTTGAAGCTTGAAGTGTTGAATTATCTAAAATTGAATGATTTCAGACAGTCAGGGTCTGAATACTGTTTGAGTTGAATACGTTTCACTCTTCGTTCAGAAAAGCTTCATCAGTTGTAGTTGGAGTGACATCAGTGACCTCACAGAGGATAAATATTTGATTCTCTCACGACTTCATCTACAACTGGCCCAACTTGCAGGGCGTGGTTCCAGCCAATGTGCACCACAGACCTCTAAAATCCCACTAAAATTACTGATGCATCCATTTTTCTTCTTCTTCTTCTTCTTCTGTTTTGAGTGGTTGTTTGAAACCAGTTTGTTTGCAGACCAAACCAAATGGCTGCCACTCACCTGTGTGCACAAATACACAGGCAGGCATCACCTGATACTGACATGACTGTTCAATTTAACAATTGCCACTAATATTATTAATACTATTTGTGTAATACAGTCTTCAGTTCATCCACCAACTTGAAAAGTGGGTCTGGTTTCACTCTGGAAATGTTTTACATGGTTTAATATGGCTTTATATGGGGAGATGGGTGACATCCTCAGTGTGCACACCTAGTTGCACCTCGTCTTAAAAAAGAGAAAAATCGAATCTGTGCAGTCTGTTTGATCTTTGCATCTCCAACATAATGATGATATAGAAATTACCTCAGATTACCTCAGGTTATATTAATCTTGTATGAACACAAACATTTGTGTAAAATTAGTTTTTTGCTGTTGAGCCGTGTGGCACATTTAAAAAATGTCTCTTTGTGCTCACAAAACTGTTCACAGTGCAGATAAAACTATCCAAATGCCTGTTTCTGTATGTATGAAAGGTGATCTTATCCTGCATGCAGTGTGATTGATAAATCCCTTATTGCATAATTTATTTTGGCAAGACATGGGGAGCTGATCGAGTTGTGCCTTTAACCTTTTCCTGAAGAAAAAAATATCCAGACATGTCAGTTTGATTTCCTCACTGAACTACATTGTTTTACCATGAACTTGATGCTGAAATAGGTCAGTGACTGTGTGGGAACTGTGCATCCACTGTCTGATCTCGGTTCATATCCAACTGACTCAGTGAAACTGCATTTGATGTGCAATTTTGTTTTAAAACCATTGAAAACTTGTCGCCAAACTCCGGACACAGCCACGATCATGATATGTGGGTTCACCCCTTAAGAATAATAACAACTCACGCCTGAATTCAAATGACCTCCATTGACTGATCTCAGTGGGCCTCATGTATCAAAGTTGTGCACTTGTGGCGTAAATTTACGGTGTAAACTTGAGCTACACCAAAGTTGCCGTGACATGTATCAAGCAGTGCGCACCTGCCCATTTCTGGCGTACGCCTGACATGACCTTGATAAATGCGGCGGGTGGAAACGATCGTAATTATAATAAACACGCCCATAAATATTCAGACTCCACTTCAGACACACCCTCATTTTACGACATGGAAGCCGGGAAGACGGCAAAGAAAAAGAACTCCACCAATCACGACGCGTGCCAGTAGAGCGTCAAAAGCGGCTGTCGCATCAATTGTTTTGTAATATGATCAATAAAGTGTTACAGTGTTCCCTCGTTTATCGCTGGAGTTACGTTCTAAAAAATAGCCCGTAATACGCGAAACCGCGACGTAGTCAGTGTCATTTTTTACAATTATTATAGACGTTTCAAAGCTGTAAAACCCCTGTAAACACACTTTATACACCTTCACAATCAGGCATGAACATTCTCTCACTTTTCTTTCGTGTGTAAACACTCTCAAAGTCCAAACCTTAGTAGGAAAAACTGTTTTCAGGCCCAAACATTTGTTTGAAAAACAAAAATAGAACGTATTCCTATAAATAATTATGATGGGATTTAGAACTAACTAATTTTAACGATCAACGAACGAGGTCGGACACATAAGAAATTATTAATAGTGACTCACCATTATGTCACAGATTGGGCCTCTTCGTCGAGCGGCGCCGCTGCGCCTTTTCCCACTCACATCTTGCTGCAGCAGGTGTGTGTTTCCGAGTGACATACACAGTTATGAGTAGTTGTTGGCGCTCTTTTCTCTTCTGGGCGAGATTTTTATAAACAGATACGCAGAACACAGAACACTGTAAAAAAAAAAAAGGCATGCAAAATTGGACTAAATACCCAGTGAGACTCCGAGGCCACGACAGGTGAACGGCGTTATAGCGAGGGACCACTGTATTCTCTTTTCACGTCAATAATTCTTGACATGTGGATATTTGCTCGCTCAATTAATAAGACATGCCTAATCTGTCAGATTTCTTTATTTTTAAAATTTACCTCTTTATTTATTGTATTGTGACAAACGAATAGAGGCGACAAAACCTGGTTGCAGCACGGGCGAAGGGAATGACAACACTACAGTTGTTTTTATCAATTTCATTGTCTAAAACGATCACACTACAAGAAGTTAAGCTCAGCGCTGCTCTGGCTCCAGGCTCGACATCTGGAGAAAAAGGCGAGCAGCGCTTTCTTTGCAGTCAGCGCTGTAGCCACAGATCGTGCTCCATAACAATCCTGCAAAGGCGGGATTTGTATTAATTATTATGTAGTATAATCAGGAAAGAGTTATTTATGTAACATATGCAGTGATTTGTATAATGGCACTGTTTATCATGTTGATCATCTTCATTTTTATGTGGATTCCAGCGCTGGTTCATTTTGGTGTATATTTACACCACCTCTCGACCTGGTGTATATTTTCAGCGCAGCGTACGCCAGCGACCACGTTGATAAATGCCAAGTAGCGCAGCCGTTTTGGCGTACACCCCATATACGCTCAAATATCGCCTTACACAACTTTGATACATGAGGCCCAATGACTTTTAATACCTCACTGTGACATCGGTGACCCCACAGAGGATGAATATTTGCGTCTCCGACTACTCCAGCTAGAACTGATAGAGCTTTTCTTGATGAAGTGCAAAACTTCTTCAAGGAACAAAATAATACTATAACATGGATGACTGAGTTTCTGTGTAGGCTCTCAGTTGTCCAGGTGGTTTCCATAGTAGAGAAGCTTGATTCTTCGACTGGACTGGGTTGCTTGACGTGAGGACATTTCGCTTCAAATCACAGAAGCTTCCTCAGCTAAAATTCTTGCTCTGGTAGTCTGACTTCTGTCTTGACTCTTGTAGAGAAGAATAAACCAGAAGCCAACAAAAGCTGGAGTTTTTAACCTAACCAGACCCCTCCTACCAAGAGGCCCACTGCTATAGGCTAGTGATTAAACAATAGCTCTAATTAGCACCTATTGTGCTCTAGTTAGCACTCTCCTAATGATGGGATGGAAGCCTCCCCTGATGGCTCCCTTGACGACTCTCCTGATGCCATGAATGACTCATTACCATGAACAAAAGACTGAAACTGCTTTGACCTGAGTACCCCATTGTAAACAGGGGACAAAGCGTGTCTGAGACCCGCCCCCCGGTTAAGGCTGGGTTTCAACTGTTTTACAAAGAATGCTTCCTTGACACCTCTCTCAAACCATTAGCCAGAGACATCTTAGCCAGAGAGAAGAAATGGTTTGAGAGAGGTGTCAAGGAAGCATTCTATCCTATAGCAGTCAGCCTCTCAGTAGGAGGGGTCTGGTTAGGTTAAAAACTCCAGCTTTTGTTGGCTTCTGGTTTATTCTTCTCTACAAGAGTCAAGACAGAAGTCAGACTACCAGAGCAAGAATTTTAGCTGAGGAAACGTCTGTGATTTGAAGCAAAACGTCCTCACGTCAAGCAACCCAGTCCAGTCGAAGATTCAAGCTTCTCTACTATGGATGACTGAGAATCTCCACAGATATCTGTTTGTGTTGAACTAAGGGTGGTCTCTCACTGGGCTGCAACTGTCGGAGAGCAGTTGGAGATATGAATTAGAGACCAAACATGCAAACGAGCAACAATTTTGCGGTTGGTATCTCACTGAAGTGACCACTCCCAGCTGAGACAATGACACGTTTGCACAAAAAGTGTTCGGCTCTTATTATCCTGCTATTATCAATGTGAATAGACTTTGGAAATTCCCTAGACTGTACCCGGTAAGGACAAGAAAAAATTAATTAAACAAGAAAATAATAATAAATAAAATAATAAATAAAATAAAATAAAAATAATTATAATAAAGCCTAGCACAGCTCACTGACTTGCAGAATAATTTCCCTGCTGGATCTACCGTTTTCAGTGGCCAGTACACAATTCTCTTCTTACATGATCCTTTTGTTCTTGGCTCCAAGATCCACACACTGCACCATCCTCTTCTCTGAGATGCAGCTATGTCCAGCAACGCATCTAGGATGGATGTCCTCTGATTTGATTTGATTTATCTGGCAATAACATTGAAAGTCCCTTTGGCTGGTCCATTGTTTTTTGGGGGTTTGTTTTGGTATTTTTTTGTCAATAGGGGTCTCCACTGAAAATCCAAGGTGGATCTGCATGTTAATCTGACACAGATTAGACGTGATGTCCTCGTCCTGTGATTTGGCTCTGACAAACAGATGATGACACATTTTCACAGCACAGCATTTAGCAGAAAATTTTTTTCTGTTTAAAGATACATATGTACACAGTGGAAGAGCTGGATTTAAGCAGAGTTTGCCGTTTAATAAAAGCATGCTATATTTCCTCACTGATCATGTGTCGTCCTCACATTCAGCACATCAAACAAGCCTGTCCCCAGAGAGAGAGAGAGAGAGAGAGAAAGAGATAGAGAGAAAGAGAGAGAGAGAGAGAGAGCTCCAGACAAAAAAAATTAACAATGACATAGTGCTGTGCGCTCCACTCCTGCAAAATTGTGCTTCTCAAAAAAAAAGAAAAAAAGAAAAAAAAAGCAAACTAAAAGAAAACATTTAATGCATAAGTCCAGGCTAGCAGCAGCTCAGCCACTTCCAAAAGCAGCTGTTCCTCTCTGATCATCTCCACTATTTTGGCGTGCTTCCCAGCAGCTTGTGCGTATGGTCCGGCCCTCCCACAGTTCTCACAGGAATCTTTCACATTAGGAGTCCCAACAAGTATATTCAGAGGGTCGCATAACACCAGCGACGGCTCTGGTTAGCATACTGAGAGAAGCCTTGTTGCTTCACCAACTTCGAACGTTCCAAATCCAGGCAGGACACTTGCAACACCTGGAAAGTGAAATGAGAGAAGAGCACCACCCAGCAAATGTCACGTGAAATCAAGTGATTTCCCTCGCAATTGTTGTTTGCACGCTGTGGCAACACAGTGAGACAGGGCTCTAACAAGTCAGCTTTCATGATGTGATAAATGTCGTGTAATTCTAAAATGATCCACTTCCTCCAGTCCTCCTTAGACTAGTCACCTTAAGACCTCAGCACACAGATATCACGGCCACTTTTTTTTTCCACCTTTATATTTCAAGGGCAAAATGAAAGCAAACTGACTTTCATGCTATTTATTCACTGTCTCTCTGGAAGCAGAAATGATAGCATCCTAACTAAAAGTGATACATGCTTAGATTAACAAAACTCTGCCTGCCAGTGTGACAGGAATTTCACCGCATTTATTATCTACATGGATCATTCCCGTGATGTGGGCTGCTGTATTAGTTGCGCATACGTGATGATGGCAGTGACAGTGCGACACAAATTATAGTTTGCTGAAGGATTTTTTCCCCTTTCTTATTTTCTGTTTGTTGTCTTTTATCATCCATCAAAGAGAGTAGTTGCTGTTCATGAGTCCTAACAAACCTTATTTTGTGTAAAATGCCAAAAAATATTTTATCTTTTCTGTCGAATCCCCTTGAGAACAGATTTTATTACTGTGAAGCTTTTCTCTGCCCATTTTAAAGCAAGCTGTCCTGATATATGTGAATTATAAATAATGTCAGGTGGCTACTGCATTCAAAAATTCTCTGGTAAGCAGAGCCCAAAGGCACCAAAAGGTAATAAGTGGGCTGGAACTCATGGGGAAATGGACTTATTATCAACATGAATTACTGTTGGTCTGCTTGACTTTATGCACATCTCCCTCATTCTTATTTTTGTCATTTTATCATCCACTGCTCCGCCACTCATGGGAACTACCACCTTCTACCACACTGATTAAAATGTGTTAGATTGAAAGTTCTTTTCCTCAGTTGTTCTTACTGCCTGTTTGATTTTTATATTAATTTTAATGATAATGATTTGGTTTTGTATACTTGTGATACACATCAAAATCCTCCAACAGCTCTATGGGGTGGAGCGTATTGACTCATGAGTTCACAGGACCGAGGTGTTTGATGATGCTCAAACTGTATGTTTGCAGAGGAATGAAGGTCCAGGTCTTTAAGGACCTGATGATTCTTATCTCACTCTATGCTTGTGAGACATGGACACAAACCAGTAACCTAAGGCGATGACTGGATGCCTTTGGTACTGGTGTCGCCGACCGAATGGTCCCCACTAAAAATCACTCTGCCCTGCCTTCACTGTGCATGCATCATTTCTGTGCATCATCAGCTGAGGTTCACGAATTATCACCTCGTTTCCACTTAAAACTGCACTCCAGTCATCATCTATTTCAGTGACAGATATCTGAAGCTTTTGCACAACAATCATTTCCACATAAATTCAGCATTATTTCATCATAAAAGACAGAGGAATGGTTAAACCCCCTGGGGTCTGAGGGTATTTTTTGGGCATTCACTCACCTGGCATAAATGTTTTATTATTGCTGTTAAAAGCTCACCCTGCATCCCACAATCAAGTAGTATGTCTCTTTTTTCAGGACAACCTGTACTTTCAGAATATATATGCTATAGTGGTGTTTTATAAGTGTAATAAAGGCTTGCAGTCAGAAAAAAGAAAGGAAAAAATAAAGCGGAAAATAATGTTCACACACATTTATTCAAAACACACAGCAAACTATAATAAACAACTATTTAACACTTTATAAAGGTAGTTTGGGACCTTGTACAAAAGAATGCACAAAATAAAGGTTCTAACAAAAAACACAAATGCACATTTTGAACAATAAATACAAAATGGTCTATGCGTTTTGTTGGTCTTCATGCCACATCTTACTCCCCTCCCCCTCCTTCCATTCGTATGCGTAAATGATGCTTTACACGTCAATTGTTGGAGCGAGAGAGGATTCAACAACATTCACAGACCAAGTAGTAAAGCATCTGTTCTACTGACACTCTTTGGTGCACCACGTGAGATTGTATGAGGCCCTCTTACTCTCATCACATCCATTCATATGCGTAAACGGCACTTTACACATTGGAGCGAAATAGGCTTATCCAAACAACATTCACGGGCCACGTAGTAAGCATCTCTTCTACTGACACTCTTTGGTGCACCACGTGAGATTGCTCTGCCCTACGAGCGGATATTGGAAAACCATGTGACGGTGAACAAATTCCTGATTGGACACTCACATTGTGCACGTCATCACACAGCTTCTATGAGGACTACAAGCATGGAGGGGAGCTCGTTCGAAAGTTCGCAGAGTGTACTTTTCTGCAAAAAAAAGTAAGTTTCTATCTAATATCATTAAACGGTAAATTAAAAGTTCATTGAAAAATTCATAAAAAGTGTCATTAAATAAAACTTGTATTCCGCAGTCGTACATGACGGGGACGACTCCAGAGGGTTCCCATTAATCTATTTGATAGCTTTGGGTGAAGAGACTCTGTCTTAGACGAGTGGCTGAGCTCTGAAATGACGCATGCGCAGTGGACGCAGGGCAGACCAATTTTTAGGGGCACGTCTGTGACACTGGGTCTCTTTGGGGGACCCTTGGGTACTACTGGGATGACTGTCTAAACAGAATAGTTACTCAGGGAGACTCAGATGAGGAATTTCATTTTCATTGTGAGGGAGCATCAGCTGGCCTAAGCAGAGGGTCCACCCCTGAGAGTCTGGTCTGCTTGAGATTTCTTCCTCAAAAAACACCAGAGGGAGATTTTCCTTATCACTATGTGCTTGCTCAGGGGGATTGGAAAAGGTTAGACCTTACCCATGTGAAGTGTCTTGGGTTGGCTTTGTTATGATTTGGTGCTATATAAATAAATAACATAAAATGAATTGAATTGAGCTGTGACATTTTAGTCAGATGTTGCATTTCTCTGAGAATGATCCAACATGCAGGTGCCTTGGTGTTGTTGCAACCAGTGGCTAGATGAGGTCAAGGGAACACCCACACTTTTCTGCAGCATATAAATAACTATTTTCAAGAGGTCAGTAAAGACATTTGCCTGCCTGTGTTGTTGCCATTCATGACCCTGTGGTTTGGTAGAGGCTGCGATGCAGGCCTGATGTGAAGTTGTGTTTATATTATTTTCACCATTTCTGAGATAAAATTACACTTTTGATGGTCATGCAATATTAGCTCTTCACTTGTTACTTTGTGACACTCGTGATGTTACTTTATGACATATGAAAGTATATTTTCAACACTAAAGAGATTAAATTATCTTAATACTTTTCAAAGATATAACTGCTTTGACAGGCAAAGGCGTTAGGTTGGGTTTGAACCCATAATGTTTCAGTTACAAAGTGACCACCTGTCACATCAGTCCTGGCTTCGTCAACTTGAAATTGGGATAGAAATTGTGGCCAAAAATCGGCAATGGGAGAGCACCCTTACTCTTTTAATTGTTACAGCATTTTGATCTTGTGATTATCCAACTTGCAATGCATTAAAAGAAAAGACAAGAAAAAACCTGACATTGAACACTTTCTGGAAAAAAAAAGCCACCCCAAACCCACTGTCTATTCCATGACCAGATAATGTGATCATCAGGATCACCTTGCACTTGTTAGAACTGATGTGCGTTCTTCAGCAGCATTCATCATCATTCAGTCTGAGCTAGCTGTTATAATCAAGAACACTTTCACACCTCAGATGGCTATTTTCCATTTTTGCACTTGGAAATAATTATGTCTCGTTATTTCCACTGTCACATTGTACCTCTAGGTGTTATCATTTCTAATCAAAACCAAAATAACAATGTAAAAGCAGAGACAGATGTAGCTGAGAGTGAATGCTGCTTGGAGAACTGAAGGTCTAACTGATGGTGTCTGACCCTTAATCCTCGGCTTTTCCTCCCTCAGGCCAGGAACGTATCGGAATCGACTCCAAATATGAACAGGAAGGGAAGGTGCAGTTTGTGATCGATGCTGTTTACGCCATGGCCCATGCACTTCATAACATGCACAAGGACTTATGTTCTGATCATCCTGGCGTTTGCCCGCAAATGGAGACTGCTGAAGGCAAGACACTTCTGAAGTACATACGCAACACCAGCTTCAATGGTGAGTGACGCACGACCACTGGCACATGACACGTGATGTCATGTGAATGTGTGGTGATTAACTGCATGATTACTCATAACACGTTATGGAGGTTATTATGACTATACTATGCACGTCAAAAATACATGACGAGCTTCTAATCAGCGTGCGTTGAATTATTCTATAAATATATTCAAGTTTTATTTGAACTGGAGGACTGGACTCTGAGCCGTCTGCCATAGTGCACCTCAAAGGGGTTTCAACTTCCATGCACTGGCCTCAGCCCCCCCGCCATGCCCCCTCTCTGCCACCTTCTGTGGAGTGAATTTTCTAATTCTTGTATTTCCCTGCTGTGGGACCAGTAAGTGAATATCCAACTCAAACACAAGGAAAAAACGCGATGACATCATAAACAGTGATTTATTATAATAGTTTGTGATATCGTCACAAACTGTTACATTTTCATAACAGTATCAAGAAAATATTTTGTGATGGTATCAAGAAATTTGGAGGGGGGGGGGGGTTATGGTTAGGATTAAAAATAGTAACTGAAAGTTGACCACGTGACGGTATCACAAAAAATAATAATAATAAAAAAAAAATAATGTGAGACTGCACTGGAATATCATATTTTAAACTAATTTACCCCATTTTGCCAGAGTGTATCACTGTCGTTTTCTACTCACAATAAAAAATCTCAAAAGTATTAATGCAACTTTTTCCACTTATATACGAGGTCTGTTAGAAAAGTATCCGACCTTATTATTTTTTTCAAAAACCATATGGATTTGAATCACGTGTGATTGCGTCAGACAAGCTTGAACCCTCGTGCGCATGCATGAGTTTTTTCATGCCTGTCGGTTGCGTCATTCGCCTGTGAGCAGGCTTGGAGTGAGGTGTGGTCCACCCCTCTCGTCTATTTTTTATTGCGAATAAATGTCTGAACGATTTGGAGCTTTGCTGCATCAATTTTTTTCCAGAAACTGTGAAGAGACCTCCAGGTGGACACCGTTCGAAAAATTAATATGGCTTTCAGGGACGATTTTATGGGGATTAAACAGATTACGGGGTGTTACTGCCCCTTTAAGGACGGCCCACAACTGCTGAGAGCGCGGCGCGCTGCCAGCCCCCATCGACAGGCTGACACCCCGCTGAAACAACCAGATCATTTCCAACGTGAAGGCTTTGTTGATCCGGGACCTCGTCTCACTTTCACAAAAAGGCAGAAGATGTGGACATCAGCACTTTATTGGCACAGTCCACCGTTACAGGAGTTTTTTTTCATGGAAAAAGAAGCGGAGGGACACGCCACCGTGCCGCTCATGGTGCGGCACAAAACCACCTCGGTGTTGGTCTCACAGGACGGCTTAAAGGTGGATTTCAGACGGCTGTCGGTTGCTTTTCAGTTGTGTGATTATCTGATTGTGATTGTGCATGAGCTGGACCTGCCCCAACATGTCCTGGAAGGCTTCATCACGGCGTTGCTTTGCGCCGAGCGGCTGCACCGCGACGCGCAGTGGAGCAGCTTCTCTTTCCATGACAAAAACTCCTGTAACAGTGAAATGTGCCATTCATTTTTAAACTGGACGCTGTCTTGATCCGGTATGTCATCTGACTAGCACAGGAATTGTGAAAAGACGTGGACATCAGCACTTTTCCGGCACATTAAGACAGACGTGTGGAAGAGTTCTGCGCGTCGCGGTGCAGCCGCTCGGCGCAAAGCAACGCCGTGATGAAGCCTTCCAGGACATATTGGGGCAGGTCCAGCTCATGCACAATCACAATCGGATAATCACACGACTGAAAAGCAACCAGAATCCATCTGAAATCCACCTTTAAGCCGTCCTGTGAGACCAACACTGAGGTGGTTTTGTGCCGCGCCATGAGCGGCACGGTGGCGCGTCCCTCTGCTTCTTTTTCCATGAAAAAAACTCCTGTAACGGTGAAATGTGCCGATAAAGTGCTGATGTCCACATCTTCTGCCTTTTTGTGAAAGTCAGACGAGGTCCTGGATCAACAAAGCTTTCACGTTGGAAATTATCTGGTTGTTCCAGCGGGGTGTCAGCCTGTCGATGGGGCTGGGAGCGCGCCGCGCTCTCAGCAGTTGTGGGCCGTCCTTAAAGGGGCAGTAACACCCCATAATCTGTTTAATCCCCATAAAATCGTCCCTGAAAGCCATATTAATTTTTCGAACGGTGTCCACCTGGAGGTCTCTCACAGTTTCTGGAAAAAAATTGATGCAGCAAAGATCCAAATTGTTCAGACATTTATTCGCAATAAAAAATAGACGAGAGGGGTGGACCACACCTCACTCCAAGCCTGCTCACAGGCGAATGATACAACCGACAGGCATGAAAAAAGTCACTCATGCGCACGAGGGTTCAAGCTTGTCTGACGCAATCACACGTGATTCAAATCCATATGGTTTTTTAAAAAAATAATAAGGTCGGATACTTTTCTAACAGACCTCGTATATATATATATATAAATCTGGGCACAAACAGGTTAATATAATGAAATATTCAACCAGTTAATGAAAACTTACACAAAACAATGAAACTACACACAACTGCTAGTACAGCTCTTTAGCACTCAAACATTTTAGCAGCATGTTTTTTTTAAGTGTACGAGGTCTGTTAGAAAAGTATCCGACCTTATTATTTTTTTCAAAAACCATATGGATTTGAATCACATGTGATTACATCAGACATGCTTGAACCCTTGTGGGCATGCGAGAGTTTTTTCACGCCTGTCGGTTACGTCATTCGCCTGTGGGCAGTCTTTGAGTGAGGAGTGGCCCACCCTCTCGTCGTTTTTTTCATTGTTTAGGAATGGCTCAGAGATTGCTGCTTTGATAAAATTTTTTCAAAAACTGTAAGGCACAACTGAGTGGACACCATTCGATAAATTCAGCTGGTTTTCGGTGAAAATTTTAACAGCTGATGAGAGATTTTGGTCTGTAAGTGTCGCTTTATGGACGGCCCACGGCGCCTGACGGCGATCTGCGCTCCGAGGCGGCGGCGTCTCGCTGTTTCAAGCTGAAAACCTCCACATTTCAGGCTCTGTTCACCCTGGTCGTCGTCAGAGAACAGAAAAGTTTCAGAAGAAGTCGGCATGAGGAGTTTATGCGGACATTCCACTGTTAGAGGAGATTTTGTAATAAAAGAACGTGCGGGCAGATTGTCATGTCGGTCCGGACCCGACCGCGGGGGGTCGCGACAGGAAAAACACCTCCATTGGAAACCTTAACGGACAAGTTGGAACATGCCCAGCTGTTAAACAATTTCTCAGATACTCACTTGTTGAAAGCCATCAAAAGCCGCCTGATTTTTACAAATGGTTTTCAACACGGAGGTGTTTTTCCTGTCGCGGCGCAGACGGATTTGCGGCATCGTCACGGAACCGACTCAGCGAATTTGCCCGCACGTTCTTTCATTATAAAATCTCCTTTAACAGTGGAATGTCCGCATAAACTCCTCATGCCGACTTCTTCTGAAACTTCTCTGTTCTCTGACGACGTCCTGGGTGAATAGAGCCTTAAATTAGCATGTCTTCAGCTCGAAACAGCCAGACGGACGCCACCTCCGACCGTGCCGCGCCGATCCACTTTGTGAGCTGTCCTTAAAGCGAAAGAAACTCCACAATCTCTCATCAGCCGTTAAACTTTTCACCGAAAACCAGCAGAATTTCTCGAATAGTGTCCACTCGGATATCCCTCACAGGTCCTGAAAAAATTTTGATAAAGCAACGCGCGCTGTCTCCAAGGAATTCCGATGAGGGGGGTGGACCAGTGCTCACTCAAAGCCTGCCCACAGGCGAATGACGTCACCAACATGCGTGAAAAAACTCACGCATGGGCACAAGGGTTTAAGCATGTCTGGTGTAATCGCACGTGATTCAAATCCATATATATATATATATATATATATATATATATATATATATATATATATATATATTTTATAAAACCGCCAGTAAGTTTTCTAATAGACCTCGTATAAGAAAATTGTTGAATGCAGGAAGTGCCATAAAATCACTCATCCACACCATTTACAGTCAAATCTCTTAGTTTGAGTGCTTCTGGCATGAGGCCCAGTGTCTTTTCTGATAATACATGCATTTTCCTGCTACAAGTTATATTTACATGTACTTTCATCAAGGCCACGGCATCACATTTGCAATAACTGTATAGAGCCTATACAATATGTTGCTATGGCTATGTACCATCTAACTTGAGCCATTTTGGAGAGTACTTAAATATACAATTTTAGCATTAGCAGCAACAGCAATACTACGTCTTCTACTACTACTACTTCTAATAATAATAATAATAATAACAAAAAGTTATGGATGGAAAAATTTCATGAATATAGTTAATTATGTAATCCACCTTGTGGTGCAACTTGGTCACATTGTCAGTGATGAACCCGGGACATCGGGTGTTTTGGGTCTGATCACCAGACACCCTCCCTCAGGTGACCCAACTGGGTGAATCAGGCCCGACTTGTGTCCAGGTAGCTCACTTTGCCACTCATCACCCTTAATCCACCAGCCTTCATCCTGAGCCAATGGGAAGCTTTTTCAACTGTTTCCAAGATGTTCTTGATGGCTCTTCATCCTTACAGTCCACAGACACTTAAAAGTCCCAGGACCCGGTGTAGAGAATGCCTGGCAAAGCCCTTGCAGCCCACTTCGATACCCTCAAAAACTGATGCATTGGATGAACTCAATTCAATTATGAGCAGGATTTCCATCTAATAAATAGATGTAGCCCCAACACAAATAAAACACATCCATGCAAGATAATTTAATTTAATTTAGTTGTGACTACATCTATTTATTGGATGGAAATCCTGCCCATAATTGAATTAAGTTTATCCAATGAGTCATTTGTTTGAGTGTTACACTAAAAAACAAAACAAAAAAAAAACGGATTAATTGTATTCCATCTAATAAGTATATGTAGCCCCAACTCAAATAAAACACATACATGCAACAAAGTGTAATTTAATTTTAGTTTAGTTGAGGCTACATATTTTTATTAGATGGAAATCTTGCACATAATTGAATTGATTTCATCCAAAGAGCCATTTTTTTGAGTGTAGGCTCGCAGGGAGCGTTCCACTCCACTTGCTTGGTTGCCTCAGACATCATGACCATGTCTACCCTGTGCAACTTGGTCACTGTGTAACTTGTAGCTGTGATGGTGTCCGGGAACTTCAGCTGCCTACCAAGATGAACCGAGCTGCCAAGCCCTTACTGTTGAGAGCAGCCTGCCCTGTGTTTTTGTTTGGGATTGTGACTTCGCTCTGGCACGAACAAAGGAGATGGAGCACACTGAAGCATGTTGCCACTTGCTGGAGGTAATGCCAGTGCAGATGGTATCTGCTACTGCCCTCAGAATCTGGTCATGTTGCTATTGGCTTTGGCCGATGGTATTGCCCCTCTCCCAAGGAAGGCCTTTGGGCAGCATCTTAGAATGTGCTCCAGTGACCCCCTCTTCTGCCAGAGTTGGCAAGCCGGTATTTCTGCCAGGTCCCAGGTGAACAGATTGGAAGGACATGGTAGGATGTCATATACCAACTAGACCAAGAACTTGAATCGGTGTGAGTTCATTCTCCAAATTTCTGATGAGGTGATCTTCTGGCCAGCCATATGCTCCCATTTGGTCCAGGATCCCTGCTTGGCCATGCTCACCATTCTGCTGAAGTTTATCTTCTCCATTTCTGCATACATCTCCTCCTGGATGAACTTTTGCCTCTCCTTTCCCCTAGCCATGCAATTGTAAGGTTTTGAGATACTCACAAGCCCAGCTCTGCCAGTTGCTACCATGCCCACCAGGATGTAGAGCTGCATCCTCTCATTTGACTAACTCCTGGGTGCACAACTTCCTTCCTGTTCTAACCTCCATGCCAGCTGAAGCCACCTTGGCATCATTGGAGTCTTGGTAGAGCAAGATCTCTCAGGCTCTGGTGACCTTGAACTCCTCCTCAAGACTGATAAATAGAAGCTGCAGCTTTGTACTGTGGCCTTAAAGAGCAATGCTGCTGAGACATCATGGCAGGCCCACCACCTGAGCAGGAAGTGGTTTATCTTCTTCTCGAAGCTCTCCACCATGGTAATTGGAATTTCATAGATGAGCAGTGGCCAGGGGAATCTGGGCAGGGTACCATGTTGATATATCCAGGCCTTGAATTTTCCAGGAAGATCTGACCTGTCCACAGTGGAAAGCCATGGGCTGAGATCATTGCTAGGTGCTTGACGTGCAACTGTATCCTTCAGGTTGCCAGTGAAAAGCTTGCTTCCTGAGAAAAAGGGACCTGGACTTTGCAGGCTTGAGGCTTATTCTGTCCCGCGTATTAAGCCATTCAAGTCATTGAAGGATCCACCTACACCCAAGCACTGATGTTGTGGTAACTGTCAGGTTGTCCATATATGCTTTGATCAGAGATTGTCATGTGCTACATTTGCACAAGGGGCCTCTGCACTCCACTTCTGCAGACTTCACAAGCATATTCATGCCTCATGTGAACAAGGACACAGAAATTGCAGAGCCAGTGATGATTCCCTCCTCAAGGCGATGCCATGCTGGTGTTGATGTCCCTGATGACATCCACAGACTAAAGTTATAGTAGTCCAGAATGAGGTTTCAGATCTTCTCCAGGACACAGTATTTGGTCGGCATCAATTCCACTAGCTTTGTGTGGGATCGAGCCATAAGAATGGGCAAGGTTCAGCCAAAGTACTGTCCGGTCTTGTTTGCTCATGGCTCTCTGATGAGTTGGGTTATCACGCCAGTGTGTTTTATGCATCCTGGTATGCCAGGGACCGCTCCCTTCTGCACAGGGTTATCTATAAAGTCGCTCTTCAATAGGTATCCAGTGAGCCGACTGGCAACGATCTCACAGAAGGTCTGGCATTACACGCTGAAGAGTGAGATGGTCCTGAATTGCTTGATGTTGCTTGTATTCTCCTCCTTAAGAATCCAAACACTGCATACCTCCACTGCTGTGGCACCTTCTCCTTCCCCTTCCTCGAGATCACCCTGAGGATCTTCCACAGCTACTCCAGAACCCTTGAGTACTTTTGAAGACACTGTTATTCCACTTGGATTTGGCGTTGAAGATGTTCTGGTCGACTTAATGACCTCCTTCATCTCTTTGAGTGACATTTCCTTGATGTTGAACAGGGTGTTGGGTTTGAGTGAGGAAATAAGAACTGCACAGTGGCCAAGATCTTGTTCCCTCCTGTTGTCATTGAAAGTTCCACTTATAAAATAGTTGACCTCTTCCTCAGGACAAGAGAGGTGACCGCTACGTTTCTGCCATAGCACCTTCCTTGTACCTCTGAATGGGTTTGAAATGAAAGCACTGCATTTGCGCACCTTCTCCTTACCCTTCTTCCTCAGGAGAAGAAATCAAAATAAGCATAAAATGGAATTGACATGAGATTAATCTGTTAATTTGTCATTACAAATATGCTGATGTTTTATTCACTGCTCACTATAGAGTCTCACTGATGCACATTAAAAGGTAAATGGACTGCATTTATATAGCGCATTTCCATTTGCATCAGAAGCTCAAAGCACTTTACAATGATGCCTCACAATTATGCCGCACACAACATTACATTTAAAATTGTTCAAGAAATGACACAACTATTCAAAATGTATTGTCCAAACCATGTTGTTGTCTTCACAGCAGACCCAATATACAGATCTGCATTGGGATTTAGTGCACGTTTTCTGCCAGATGCTTATAGATGACTCATTGCAATTTTCATAAAACAAAACTGATCTCATCTCAGAGTTGGTCACATGCTGTTCTAAACTGATATCTCTTTTATTTTCAAAATAACTGCAATGTATTAAATGCTCGATGTATGTGCATGTTGGTGTCACATTCATTATTTAAAAAGGAGAACACTTTGGGACTCAGAGATCAATCAATCAATCAATCAATTTTTTTATATAGCGCCAAATCACAACAAACAGTTGCCCCAAGGCGCTTTATATTGTAAGGCAAGGCCATACAATAATTATGTAAAACCCCAACGGTCAAAACGACCCCCTGTGAGCAAGCACTTGGCTACAGTGGGAAGGAAAAACTCCCTTTTAACAGGAAGAAACCTCCAGCAGAACCAGGCTCAGGGAGGGGCAGTCTTCTGCTGGGACTGGTTGGGGCTGAGGGAGAGAACCAGGAAAAAGACATGCTGTGGAGGGGAGCAGAGATCGATCACTAATGATTAAATGCAGAGTGGTGCATACAGAGCAAAAAGAGAAAGAAACAGTGCATCATGGGAACCCCCCAGCAGTCTACGTCTATAGCAGCATAACTAAGGGATGGTTCAGGGTCACCTGATCCAGCCCTAACTATAAGCTTTAGCAAAAAGGAAAGTTTTAAGCCTAATCTTAAAAGTAGAGAGGGTGTCTGTCTCCCTGATCTGAATTGGGAGCTGGTTCCACAGGAGAGGAGCCTGAAAGCTGAAGGCTCTGCCTCCCATTCTACTCTTACAAACCCTAGGAACTACAAGTAAGCCTGCAGTCTGAGAGCGAAGCGCTCTATTGGGGTGATATGGTACTACGAGGTCCCTAAGATAAGATGGGACCTGATTATTCAAAACCTTATAAATAAGAAGAAGAATTTTAAATTCTATTCTAGAATTAACAGGAAGCCAATGAAGAGAGGCCAATATGGGTGAGATATGCTCTCTCCTTCTAGTCCCCGTCAGTACTCTAGCTGCAGCATTTTGAATTAACTGAAGGCTTTTTAGGGAACTTTTAGGACAACCTGATAATAATGAATTACAATAGTCCAGCCTAGAGGAAATAAATGCATGAATTAGTTTTTCAGCATCACTCTGAGACAAGACCTTTCTGATTTTAGAGATATTGCGTAAATGCAAAAAAGCAGTCCTACATATTTGTTTAATATGCACTTTGAATGACATATCCTGATCAAAAATGACTCCAAGATTTCTCACAGTATTACTAGAGGTCAGGGTAATGCCATCCAGAGTAAGGATCTGGTTAGACACCATGTTTCTAAGATTTGTGGGGCCAAGTACAATAACTTCAGTTTTATCTGAGTTTAAAAGCAAGAAATTAGAGGTCATCCATGTCTTTATGTCTGTAAGACAATCCTGCAGTTTAGCTAATTGGTGTGTGTCCTCTGGCTTCATGGATAGATAAAGCTGGGTATCATCTGCGTAACAATGAAAATTTAAGCAATACCGTCTAATAATACTGCCTAAGGGAAGCATGTATAAAGTGAATAAAATTGGTCCTAGCACAGAACCTTGTGGAACTCCATAATTAACTTTAGTCTGTGAAGAAGATTCCCCATTTACATGAACAAATTGTAATCTATTAGACAAATATGATTCAAACCACCGCAGCGCAGTGCCTTTAATACCTATGGCATGCTCTAATCTCTGTAATAAAATTTTATGGTCAACAGTATCAAAAGCAGCACTGAGGTCTAACAGAACAAGCACAGAGATGAGTCCACTGTCCGAGGCCATAAGAAGATCATTTGTAACCTTCACTAATGCTGTTTCTGTACTATGATGAATTCTAAAACCTGACTGAAACTCTTCAAATAGACCATTCCTCTGCAGATGATCAGTTAGCTGTTTTACAACTACCCTTTCAAGAATTTTTGAGAGAAAAGGAAGGTTGGAGATTGGCCTATAATTAGCTAAGATAGCTGGGTCAAGTGATGGCTTTTTAAGTAATGGTTTAATTACTGCCACCTTAAAAGCCTGTGATACATAGCCAACTAACAAAGATAGATTGATCATATTTAAGATCGAAGCATTAAATAATGGTAGGGCTTCCTTGAGCAGCCTGGTAGGAATGGGGTCTAATAAACATGTTGATTGTTTGGATGAAGTAACTAATGAAAATAACTCAGACAGAACAATCGGAGAGAAAGAGTCTAACCAAATACCGGCATCACTGAAAGCAGCCAAAGATAACGATATGTCTTTGGGATGGTTATGAGTAATTTTTTCTCTAATAGTTAAAATTTTGTTAGCAAAGAAAGTCATGAAGTCATTACTAGTTAAAGTTAATGGAATACTCAGCTCAATAGAGCTCTGACTCTTTGTCAGCCTGGCTACAGTGCTGAAAAGAAACCTGGGGTTGTTCTTATTTTCTTCAATTAGTGATGAGTAGAAAGATGTCCTAGCTTTACGGAGGGCTTTTTTATAGAGCAACAGACTCTTTTTCCAGGCTAAGTGAAGATCTTCTAAATTAGTGAGACGCCATTTCCTCTCCAACTTACGGGTTATCTGCTTTAAGCTACGAGTTTGTGAGTTATACCACGGAGTCAGACACTTCTGATTTAAAGCTCTCTTTTTCAGAGGAGCTACAGCATCCAAAGTTGTCTTCAATGAGGATGTAAAACTATTGACGAGATACTCTATCTCCCTTACAGAGTTTAGGTAGCTACTCTGCACTGTGTTGATATATGGCATTAGAGAACATAAAGAAGGAATCATATCCTTAAACCTAGTTATAGCGCTTTCTGAAAGACTTCTAGTGTAATGAAACTTATTCCCCACTGCTGGGTAGTCCATCAGAGTAAATGTAAATGTTATTAAGAAATGATCAGACAGAAGGGAGTTTTCAGGGAATACTGTTAAGTCTTCTATTTCCATACCATAAGTCAGAACAAGATCTAAGATATGATTAAAGTGGTGGGTGGACTCATTTACTTTTTGAGCAAAGCCAATAGAGTCTAATAATAGATTAAATGCAGTGTTGAGGCTGTCATTCTCAGCATCTGTGTGGATGTTAAAATCGCCCACTATAATTATCTTATCTGAGCTAAGCACTAAATCAGACAAAAGGTCTGAAAATTCACAGAGAAACTCACAGTAACGACCAGGTGGACGATAGATAATAACAAATAAAACTGGTTTTTGGGACTTCCAATTTGGATGGACAAGACTAAGAGACAAGCTTTCAAATGAATTAAAGCTCTGTCTGGGTTTTTGATTAATTAATAAGCTGGAATGGAAGATTGCTGCTAATCCTCCGCCCCGGCCCGTGCTACGAGCATTCTGACAGTTAGTGTGACTCGGGGGTGTTGACTCATTTAAACTAACATATTCATCCTGCTGTAACCAGGTTTCTGTTAGGCAGAATAAATCAATATGTTGATCAATTATTATATCATTTACCAACAGGGACTTAGAAGAGAGAGACCTAATGTTTAATAGACCACATTTAACTGTTTTAGTCTGTGGTGCAGTTGAAGGTGCTATATTATTTTTTCTTTTTGAATTTTTATGCTTAAATAGATTTTTGCTGGTTATTGGTAGTCTGGGAGCAGGCACCGTCTCTACGGGGATGGGGTAATGAGAGGATGGCAGGGGGAGAGAAGCTGCAGAGAGGTGTGTAAGACTACAACTCTGCTTCCTGGTCCCAACCCTGGATAGTCACGGTTTGGAGGATTTAAGAAAATTTCTAGAAATTTCTAGATTTCTAGAAATGAGAGCTGCTCCATCCAAAGTGGGATGGATGCCGTCTCTCCTAACAAGACCAGGTTTTCCCCAGAAGCTTTGCCAATTATCTATGAAGCCCACCTCATTTTTTGGACACCACTCAGACAGCCAGCAATTCAAGGAGAACATGCGGCTAAACATGTCACTCCCGGTCCGATTGGGGAGGGGCCCAGAGAAAACTACAGAGTCCGACATTGTTTTTGCAAAGTTACACACCGATTTAATGTTAATTTTAGTGACCTCCGATTGGCGTAACCGGGTGTCATTACTGCCAATCTTACCAAATTTACGCTTAGCCTTAGCCAGCAGTTTCAAATTTCCTTCAATGTCGCCTGCTCTGGCCCCCGGAAGACAATTGACTATGGTTGCTGGTGTCGCTAACTTCACATTTCTCAAAACAGAGTCGCCAATAACCAGAGTTTGATCCTCGGCGGGTGTGTCGTCGAGTGGGGAAAAACGGTTAGAGATGTGAACGGGTTGGCGGTGTACACGGGGCTTCTGTTTAGGGCTATGCTTCCTCCTCACAGTCACCCAGTCGGCCTGCTTTCCCGGCTGCTCGGGATCTGCCAGGGGGGAACTAACGGCGGCTAAGCTACCTTGGTCCGCACCGACTACAGGGGCCTGGCTAGCTGTAGAATTTTCCACGGTGCGGAGCCGAGTCTCCAATTCGCCCAGCCTGGCCTCCAAAGCTACGAATAAGCTACACTTATTACAAGTACCGTTACTGCTAAAGGAGGCCGAGGAATAAGTAAACATTTCACACCCAGAGCAGAAAAGTGCGGGAGAGACAGGAGAAGCCGCCATGCTAAATCGGCTAAGAGCTAGTAGCTACGCTAAGCTAGCGGATTCCTAAAAACACGCAAAGTGAATAATGTGTAAATAATTTAGAGGTGATTCAGCAGAAGGAGTGCTTTAGTTAAGGCACGTAAAGATTACACTGGGAAACAAATCGTAATCTAGATAACTAGATCAATCTAACTGCGCAGATTAAACAGCTAACAGATACAGAAAAACACTGCTGTGCTCCGGAACAGGAAGCGATACAATACCGCAGTGAGAGCCAACCCATGTCTTCACAGCTACAGCTCATCATCCACAGGGTGGAATTACATTTGTAGATCCAATAAAATAAATTTTCTCCATGATCATTTCATTTTATCACCCTGAACAATATGGAAATTCTTCTAAAATGAGATTTATCCTTAAATATTTGCAATTTTGTGCACATTTCCAATGTTGTTGAAGATTTGCTCTCTCCGACGAATACAGTGATCATGCATGTGAAGGTGAATTATATTTTGCAGTGTGTATGCATTTTCTGAAATGCCTGAAAACAAACTTATGTGACTGAGTGTAAGACTTAAGGAGCTGCCTGCCTGCCTCCAGCACTGTCGCTATGGCAGCAGCGCACAGTTTCTGCAGTCTGAGACAGCCACAATATTCAGGCTTTAAGGAGGAACTGAGGACACAGTAGATGTGCAAATGCCAGCGTCATGGTGAAATTTCAAGAAGACCTTAACTAAGTGCAGTTTCATGCATGGGACTGTGAATCTGCTGTCAAATCTCAGTAACTGTCTGAGCTGGTGTTCCCTTTCCTGGCTTCCAGCTCCCTAAACAGCCCACCAGAGCCTTCAACTTATCTATCTCCTGTACTGGTGTTGCTATTATCTTTTTAAAACCTTTTCACTGGCACAGGAAAGTTGTTTTGTTGCAGCTCCGTCAGCCATATCTCACTTCTGCTTATTGCATTCAGGCTGAAAGCGTGCACATTATCCTGTGTATGTGCTGCTGTTAATGTGTGATTGTGAGTGAAAGAGTGTAGGCCTCCTTTGTTGATCTCTCGCTGTGGCAGAGTCACGGCGTTGATGAGTGAGAGGCATAAAAAAGGAGGGAATAATGATGCGAAAGGAACGCAGCAGTGGATCCCCAGTCCACCCACACTGCTCCGCGTTGCACAGCAGAGGTGCACTTTTGTCGTGTCTTAGTTCAGAGCCACATGCAAATGCATAAATCTTTCATCTTAGACAGCGCTCTGACTAAGATGTCTATACAGACCATTTTGTTCCCTTGGAAATATTGTGCAGAAGAAAATAAAAGAAAAAAAAAAGAATTTATAATGTAGTTTTTATCTACAGAGGCAAAATCAGCAGTTAATTCTTGCTCTGAAGATGAAAAGTGCGAAGTATCCAATTGCACTTCACTTTTTGAATGAGTTTGTATAAGTGGGTCCTGAATAGGATGACAAGTGAGAATATGACTGTCACACTCTCTGCGCACAGGATTCAATATCATGTCAGCATCTTTATGCTGTAAGTTTAATAGAGGGTTTTTTTCCACAAGCAAGTTTCAGTTAATTCAGTGTGTCCTTTCTGCTTCATTTTTTGATGTGATATGAGAATATATGAATTAATCATTTACATTAAAATAGAAAGACATACATAATTCATTCATTTTTAGACTCACAAATTGCTTCAACTCAGCTCCTAGGGGATACATAAAATAGTGCCTTCTGAGCACCAGACCCATGCCCAGACAACTGAGGTGAGTTTCATCAGAATTTAATCCAGTGTATATTGTGGCACATTGGTCAAGGCCCAGGTTACAAACAACCACCACGGGTGCTGTTCTCCAGCAGGTTAGAGACAGAAGCTGTTGGTACTATTATGCATAAGAAGAGAAGGAAAGAGGAAAGGTGTCTCTGGAGGCAGTGGGAGAGGAAGAAGGTTGGCCCAAGCAGAGGGTCACCCCTTTGAGTCTGGTCTGCTTGAGGTTTCTTCCTCAGAGGGAGTTTTTCCTTACCACTGTTGCTCTGGGGGTTGGTAAGGTTAGACCTTACCTGTGTGAAGGGCTTTGAGGCAACTCTGTTGTGATTTGGCACTATATAAATGAAAATAAATTGAAATTAAAATTGAAATAGAAAAGTGGTGGTGAGAGTTGCAACTTTGATTGATGGCGCTGTGATTGGTAAAGGGAGAGAAGTGGTTGATAAGACATCATGGAGAAAGCGAGACATACTGTGTATACAATACACTAAAATATGTGTTCATGAAGAGTATATTAAGCATGTATTGAGCTTAAGCTTGTGTCTGACAGAGTGATGAGTGTGTAACTAAAATTGAAGGGGTGAAGATGAATGGCATCAGCACATATGCCCTGCAAGTTGGGTGTGAGATGGATAAATAAATTGACTGCATTTATATAGCGCTTTTCCATCTGCATCAGATGCTCAAAGCGCTTTACAATTATGCCTCACATTCACCCCGATGTCAGGGTGCTGCCATACAAGCTCACTACACACCGGGAGCAATAGGGGATTAAAGGCCTTGCCCAAGGGCCCTTAGTGATTTTCCAGTCAGCCGGGGATTTGAACCCATGATCTTCTGGACTCAAGCCCAACACCTTAACCACAAGACCATCACCTCCCCTTTGGATGAGGAAAATTACTTCTGGAGTAAGTGAGATATACCCATAGAAGAAAGAGTGCACACTGGTGCAGTGTTAGAGAGTAGACAATGGGTTGAGACGCCAATGTAGAGAAAAGACAGCTTATCATAAGAAGTAGTTTTATTTGCCAGACCCAGGGACAGAATAGAGGTCGGTACATGGGAAAGCAATGAGCAACAATGTCCAATAATTCTCAGGAAGGCTCAAAAATACACAAGGGGAAAAATAGGTTCAGTAACAAGAAGTCAAGCACAAGGAAACACTAAAAATATCAAAGAGAAGAAAGCAACAAAGTACACACATTCAAGCAACCGACGAGACACACGGGTGTTTACAGGGGTTTAAATACATTGGGAGTAGATTGCAAACAGGAGGCAGGTGAGGGCAGTTAGGTAAATGACATGCAGCTGGTTGAAGAGACACAGGAAGAAAGCCACAAATATAATAGAAACAAGGGTCTCAAATAATACAGGACGTGGGCCAAAGACACTGGGAGTAATAAAATACATAAAGGCAAAGCAAACAATTTGAGTGGGCACAGGGGAAATAAGGCCTCATAAAAAAAAACAATCACGGGTTTATCATCCTTGACATCAGAAAATAGTAATGAGGGAGGACACTTTTTTTTCTTAGAAACACAGAACAAACAATACAGTAAAATTTTGAGGCTGGGAAATTAAACTTCCCCTTTAGTTCTTAGTCTAGTTGTGTGATTTTTAAATATTCAATTTTAATTTTATTGCATGAAATAAGTACTTGGTCACCTATCAACCAGCAAGGATTCTGGCTCTCACAGACCTGTTAGTTTTTTCTTTAAGAAGCCCTCCTCTTCTGCACTCTTTACCTGTATTAATTACACCTGTTTGAACTTGTTACCTGTATAAAAGACACCTGTCCACACACTCAATAAAACACACTCTAATTCAGGGGTGCCCAAGTTTGGTCCTCGAGATCTACCTTCCTGACACTCTTAGTTGTGTGTATGTGACTCATTAGCAGGCTTTTAATGAACCTTTAATTGGATTCAGCCCTCATTACCCCATCCCCGTAGAGACGGTGCCTGCTCCCAGACCACCAATAACCAGCAAAAATCTATTTAAGCATAAAAATTCAAAAAGAAAAAATAATATAGCACCTTCAACTGCACCACAGACTAAAACAGTTAAATGCGGTCTATTAAACATTAGGTCTCTCTCTTCTAAGTCCCTGTTGGTAAATGATATAATAATTGATCAACATATTGATTTATTCTGCCTTACAGAAACCTGGTTACAGCAGGATGAATATGTTAGTTTAAATGAGTCAACACCCCCGAGTCACACTAACTGTCAGAATGCTCGTAGCACGGGCCGGGGCGGAGGATTAGCAGCAATCTTCCATTCCAGCTTATTAATTAATCAAAAACCCAGACAGAGCTTTAATTCATTTGAAAGCTTGACTCTTAGTCTTGTCCATCCAAATTGGAAGTCCCAAAAACCAGTTTTATTTGTTATTATCTATCGTCCACCTGGTCGTTACTGTGAGTTTCTCTGTGAATTTTCAGACCTTTTGTCTGACTTAGTGCTTAGCTCAGATAAGATAATTATAGTGGGCGATTTTAACATCCACACAGATGCTGAGAATGACAGCCTCAACACTGCATTTAATCTATTATTAGACTCTATTGGCTTTGCTCAAAAAGTAAATGAGTCCACCCACCACTTTAATCATATCTTAGATCTTGTTCTGACTTATGGTATGGAAATAGAAGACTTAACAGTATTCCCTGAAAACTCCCTTCTGTCTGATCATTTCTTAATAACATTTACATTTACTCTGATGGACTACCCAGCAGTGGGGAATAAGTTTCATTACACTAGAAGTCTTTCAGAAAGCGCTGTAACTAGGTTTAAGGATATGATTCCTTCTTTATGTTCTCTAATGCCATATACCAACACAGTGCAGAGTAGCTACCTAAACTCTGTAAGTGAGATAGAGTATCTCGTCAGTAGTTTTACATCCTCATTGAAGACAACTTGGGATGCTGTAGCTCCTCTAAAAAAGAGAGCTTTAAATCAGAAGTGCCTGACTCCGTGGTATAACTCACAAACTCGTAGCTTAAAGCAGATAACCCGTAAGTTGGAGAGGAAATGGTGTCTCACTAATTTAGAAGATCTTCACTTAGCCTGGAAAAAGAGTCTGTTGCTCTATAAAAAAGCCCTCCATAAAGCTAGGACATCTTTCTACTCATCACTAATTGAAGAAAATAAGAACAACCCCAGGTTTCTTTTCAGCACTGTAGCCAGGCTGACAAAGAGTCAGAGCTCTATTGAGCTGAGTATTCCATTAACTTTAACTAGTAATGACTTCATGACTTTCTTTGCTAACAAAATTTTAACTATTAGAGAAAAAATTACTCATAACCATCCCAAAGACGTATCGTTATCTTTGGCTGCTTTCAGTGATGCCTGTATTTGGTTAGACTCTTTCTCTCCGATTGTTCTGTCTGAGTTATTTTCATTAGTTACTTCATCCAAACCATCAACATGTTTATTAGACCCCATTCCTACCAGGCTGCTCAAGGAAGCCCTACCATTATTTAATGCTTCGATCTTAAATATGATCAATCTATCTTTGTTAGTTGGCTATGTACCACAGGCTTTTAAGGTGGCAGTAATTAAACCATTACTTAAAAAGCCATCACTTGACCCAGCTATCTTAGCTAATTATAGGCCAATCTCCAACCTTCCTTTTCTCTCAAAAATTCTTGAAAGGGTAGTTGTAAAACAGCTAACTGATCATCTGCAGAGGAATGGTCTATTTGAAGAGTTTCAGTCAGGTTTTAGAATTCATCATAGTACAGAAACAGCATTAGTGAAGGTTACAAATGATCTTCTTATGGCCTCGGACAGTGGACTCATCTCTGTTAGACCTCAGTGCTGCTTTTGATACTGTTGACCATAAAATTTTATTACAGAGATTAGAGCATGCCATAGGTATTAAAGGCACTGCGCTGCGGTGGTTTGAATCATATTTGTCTAATAGATTACAATTTGTTCATGTAAATGGGGAATCTTCTTCACAGACTAAAGTTAATTATGGAGTTCCACAAGGTTCTGTGCTAGGACCAATTTTATTCACTTTATACATGCTTCCCTTGATCAGGATATGTCATTCAATGCGCATATTAAACAAATATGTAGGACTGCTTTTTTGCATTTACGCAATATCTCTAAAATCAGAAAGGTCTTGTCTCAGAGTGATGCTGAAAAACTAATTCATGCATTTATTTCCTCTAGGCTGGACTATTGTAATTCATTATTATCAGGTTGTCCTAAAAGTTCCCTAAAAAGCCTTCAGTTAATTCAAAATGCTGCAGCTAGAGTACTGACGGGGACTAGAAGGAGAGAGCATATCTCACCCATATTGGCCTCTCTTCATTGACTTCCTGTTAATTCTAGAATAGAATTTAAAATTCTTCTTCTTACTTATAAGGTTTTGAATAATCAGGTCCCATCTTATCTTAGGGACCTCGTAGTACCATATCACCCCAATAGAGCACTTCGCTCTCAGACTGCAGGCTTACTTGTAGTTCCTAGGGTTTGTAAGAGTAGAATGGGAGGCAGAGCCTTCAGCTTTCAGGCTCCTCTCCTGTGGAACCAGCTCCCAATTCAGATCAGGGAGACAGACACCCTCTCTACTTTTAAGATTAGGCTTAAAACTTTCCTTTTTGCTAAAGCTTATAGTTAGGGCTGGATCAGGTGACCCTGAACCATCCCTTAGTTATGCTGCTATAGACGTAGACTGCTGGGGGGTTCCCATGATGCACTGTTTCTTTCTCTTTTTGCTCTGTATGCACCACTCTGCATTTAATCATTAGTGATCGATCTCTGCTCCCCTCCACAGCATGTCTTTTTCCTGGTTCTCTCCCTCAGCCCCAACCAGTCCCAGCAGAAGACTGCCCCTCCCTGAGCCTGGTTCTGCTGGAGGTTTCTTCCTGTTAAAAGGGAGTTTTTCCTTCCCACTGTAGCCAAGTGCTTGCTCACAGGGGGTCGTTTTGACCGTTGGGGTTTTACATAATTATTGTATGACCTTGCCTTACAATATAAAGCGCCTTGGGGCAACTGTTTGTTGCGATTTGGCGCTATATAAAAAAATTGATTGATTGATTGATTGATTGATTCAGGTGTGTTGAAGCAGGGAGACAACTAAGAGTGTCAAGAAGATAGATCTCGAGGACCAAACTTGGGCACCCCTGCTCTAATCCATCCACGATGGTCAAGGTCAAAGAGCTGTCCAAGGACACCAGGGACAAAATTGTAGACCTGCACAAAGCTGGGATGGGCTCCAGGACAACAGGCAAGCATGTTGGTGAGAAGAAAAACAGCTGTTGGTGTAATTATTAACAAATGGAAGAAACACAAGATGACTGTAAATCTTCCTTGGTCTGGGGCTCCATGCAAGATCTCGCCTCATGGAATAAGGATGATTCTGAAAAAGGTCAGAACTACATGGGAGGACCTGGTCAATGACCTGAAGAGAGCTGAGACCATAGTCACAAAGATTACATTCGTAACACATGACGCCGTCATGGTTTAAAATCCTGCAGGGCGGCAAGGTCCCCCTGCTCACGCCAGCACATATCCAGGCCTGTTTGAAGTTCACCAGTGACCATCTGAATGATCCAGAGGAGGCATGGGAGATGGTCATGTGGTCAGATGAGACCACAATAGAGGTTCTTGGTATCAACTCCACTCGCAGTGTTTGGAGGATTAGAACAACCCCAAGAACACTGTCCCAACCGTGGAGCATTGGGGTGGAAACATCATTTTTGGAGGTGCTTTTCTGCAAAGGGGACAGGACGACTGCACCATATTGAAGGGAGGATGGATGGGGTCATGTATTGTGAGATTTTGGTAAACAACTTCCTTCCTCAGTAACAGCATTGAAGATGGGTCGTGGCTGGGTCTTCCAGCATGACAATGACCCCAAACACACAGTCAGTGCAACTAAGGAGTGGCTCTGTAAGAAGCATTTCAAGGTCCTGGAGTGGCCTAGTCAGTCTCCAGATGTGAACTCAGTAAAAACTCTTTAGAGGGTGCTGAAACTCGAAATCTGAAAGGTCTGGAGAAGATCTGTATGGAGGAGTGGACCAAAATCCTTGCAGCAGTGTGCAGTCTTGGTCAAGAACTACAGGAAACATCTGACCTCTGTAATTGCAAACAAAGGTTTGTATACCAAATATTAAGGTCTGTTTTTCTATTGTATCAAATTCTTATTTTATGCAATAAAATGCAAATTAATTATCATACAATGTGACCTCTCCATTCTTTGTAGGTGGGAAAACTTGCAAAATCAACAGTGGATCAAATACTTACTTGCATCACTGTATTTAGGAGAGATGACAGTGAAGTTTTTATCCAGACTGTTTACCAAATGCTTAGAAAGTGAGAGGATGCCTGAGGAGTGGTGATTTTATTTACTTTTAATAATAAATGTGATGTGCAGAGCTGTACTAATTACAGAAGTATAAAGTTGATCAGCCATGAAATAAACTTTCTAAGTATAAGTTAGACTGAGATGACAAATGACAATATGGGATCAGCAATATGGTTTCTTGCTGAGAAATAGCATTACAGATGTAATGTTCGCTTTGAGAATTTTTGATGGAGACATGTAGAGAAGGCCCGAGTTACACTGTGTGTAGGTGGATTTAGAGAAAGCTTGAGAGAGGGTGCCGAGTTTTGATATTGTATGAGGAAGGCAGTACTGACAGAGAAGTATTTGAGGGTGGTGCAGGTCATGTATGAGAGCAGTGTAACCACAGTGAGGTACAAGTGCATCTTAAAAAACTGAACTATTGCTAAGAAGCTCAATTTTTTTTTACGTCTGCCAAGGACATAATAAAATCTTTGGCTTTTATTTATTTGTCTGTCTGTTTGTCTCTTCGCAAGATTACGTCAAAACTACTTCATGGATTTTGATGGAATTTTCACCACAGATACATACGTATTTACGGAGCCCTAGAAGTGTCATCGCAAAATGTTTTGCATGTGGAGAGAATGTGCACACGTTTTATTATATTATGCGCACGTTTTATTAGATTGTGTGCTCATTTTATAATATTGTGCGCATGTTTTATTATATTGTGTGGACGTTTTAAGCATCGTTTGAGCGAAACAAGGGCACGATCTACTTAAACGTGGCCACAATTTGTAAAACGTGCACTCAATGACAAATAAATGTTGGCTATTAGCCAACAAACCAGGAGACAGTGTAATACATTTCCCCATTAGAAATGGATCTGGTCGGGGTATATCATCATGGTTTGGGTGCAGAAGGACATATAGAGAACTCCAGCTACCCAGCGTGGCATCATCTGGAGTGTAAGCACATTAAAAAGGGTGCTGAGGGTGAAGGGTCTCCTCCCCCTTATGAGTATGACAATTTAGGTCATATTATGGAGTTCATTTTGAACGAAAGGAAAATATGCGCATGTTTTATTAATTCGAGGGCTCAATTAAAGGAAAACGTGCACACAAATTATCACTGCCAGGAAAATGTGTGCACGTTTTATTAATTTGAGACCACATTTTATTAATTTCTGGGCTCAATTAAAGGAAAAGTTTTGCACAAATGATCATGGTCAGAAAGAAATATCATTTTAAGTGACCTCTCCCGGTTTCAAGTTCAAGTTCAAGTTTATTCGGTTCAAGGGAAAAAAAGTACTTAACAACAAAGTAAAAACAAAATAAGTAAAACAAAATAAATAAAACTGATTTCTAAGTCAGTCAACCCATGTAACTGAAAGGGTGTAGGTAGAAGCAAAGCTTATATACACCTACCCCTTTTACATCAGCAACTTATACTTATTGCAGCAAAACCACAAAACAAAGTGAGCAGAACAGCAAAACACAGATATCTCAAAAATAATCAGTAAACTCAAATTCCTCATCATAGGCACACATTGCATAATCTATCTATCTATCTATCTATCTATCTATATATATATATATATATATATATATATATTAGAGTTCGACCGATATGGATTTTTTGAGGCCAATGCCAATAACGATATTTGGATGAAAAAAAAATGCTGATAATCGATAAATCAGCTGATTTCACGATAGCCGATAAATCAGCCAATATTGTTATTATTATTTTAAATGAATAGAATGTTTTTTTTTTGGACCCCTAACAAAAAAGGTATGAGCTAAAAGCTGAAGCTTTGTCCTCATATTGATTAACTTTATAACAGAAGAATTTTCAAGTTCAAAAAATGCAAAAATGCAACTGGAGCAGTTAGGGGGCTATTCAAACGGTCCAACTAGTAAGATATCACTCCTGAAAATGATCTTTGCCATATCATGTGAGGTAAATCTGCCCTACGATTGGATTTTGGAAAACCATGTGACGGAGAACCAATTCTGATTGGACACCCGCATTGCGCACGTCATCACACATCTTCTATGAGGAGTACCAAGATGGCTGACGGTGGGTTGAAAGTCCGCGGACTTAACTTTTCAGCAAAACGTTAAAACGTTATTTACAATTTAGTAAAGCTTGGTCCCAGCCATTGTATATGACGGCGTGAGCCCCAGAGGGTTAACGGCGAATGGCAGTAATTCCCAGAACCCTTCCGGACAACCAGTGAATCTGAATGTTTCAACCTCTTAGCAATTTTTCATGCTAGAAATAAGGTCTACACAACGTGGGCTTAATAAAAAGCGTGACCGACGCAATGAAGCACATTTGACACATTACTACATAAACTGAGTTAATCAAACTGAGTTGAACTGAAACGGGAGAAATGTGGGCTGAATGTAATCACAGTTATTACAAACACCATCCTTATAAACTTACTTGTATGCTTTTGTCAGCCGATCAGTGCAGGGTGACGGCGAACTACGGGGGCCGGTGAAGAACACATTTGAGCAGGTGTGTAAGCAGCTCTCAGTTGAATGGAGTCAGAGCTCCATCTACTGGACAAACGGTGCAAGGACATTTTACATTGCCAACACAAACATTATTTCAGTAACTGTTCTGTTTATGAGAAATTATTGGCGTTCTGTCTGCAAAATTTCGGCCGATAGTGAGTACTTTGAAAAGGGCTTATATCGGCTGATAATATCGTCCGGGCTCTCTCTCTCTCTCTCTCTCTCTCTCTCTCTCTCTCTCTATATATATATATATATATATATACACACAC
Source organism: Thalassophryne amazonica (assembly GCF_902500255.1). NCBI lineage: Eukaryota > Metazoa > Chordata > Actinopteri > Batrachoidiformes > Batrachoididae > Thalassophryne > Thalassophryne amazonica. The sequence goes on from NC_047108.1 coordinate 85,002,704, forward strand.
ACAAAATCAATAACATAATTGTCCATACCTTAAGTAACAGCTATATAGTCCTTCAACATGAATTGTATTTTCAGAGAATTCAGACAATTTTCACATACGTATTCAGAAAACATCAGTTCCTTACACTGGTGTTTAAACTGATTGACATTTGGACATCACTTGAGTTTTTTCATCAGATTATTCCATATTTTTGGGCCACAAGCAGAAACACAGAAACCTTTCCTGACCGTCCGAGCACCAACAATTTTAAAATGATACAAGCCCCTTAAATTATATTTTCCCTCTCTTTCCTTGAAAAATTCTTGAATTCTGAGGGGCAGTTGCTTATTTTTCACTTTATACATTAATTGCACAGCCTTAAATGTAATCATATCGTGAAGTTTTAATATTTTAGATTTAATAAACAATGAATTGGTGTGATCTCGATAACCAACATTGTGAATTGTTCTTAATGCTCTTTTTTGGAGAATAAATAATGATTGCAGTGTAGTCTTATAATTATTACCCCAAACGTCAGCACAGTAAGCCAAGTAGGGAGCAACAAATGAACAATACAGAGTATGAAGTGCTTTGCAATCAAGAACATGCCTTACCTTATTTAGTACTGCAGTACGTTTTGACACTTTCCTTTGAATATGTTGAATATGAGCTTCCCAATTAATTATTTCATCAATAATTACATCTCAGAACTTATTCTTTATTGTAATTCCCAAATAACATTATTTTAGTTTTAGACAAATTTAGTGATATTTATTAATATCAAACCATCTCTTTATCATTCCAGTATGTAAATAGGACAATAATTTCTGCAAATTTTCAACAAACAGGGTTGTATCATCTGCAAACAGAACTGCCTTAAACAGATCTGAAACTTTACATAAGTCATTAATGTACAAACTAAATCATTTTGGTCCCAAAACAGAACCCCGAGGAAGTCCACAAGCAATGTCCAGATACGAAAAGCAGCAATCCCAGAGTTTAACAAACTGTTTCCGGTTTTGTAAGTAATTTTTAATCCAGTTCAAAGCCACTCCTCTGATCCCGTACAGTTCCATCTTTTGAAATAATATATTGTGATCAATTGTATCAAAAGCCTTTCTCAGGTCAATACATACACCTATTACTATTTCCTTTTGGTCCACATGACTACTGATCTCTTCTTCTGAATCGAGCAGTGCCAATGCAGTGGACCCCTGCTCTAAAACCATATTGACTTTCATCCAGCAAGTTATGTTGTTCTATAAATTTATCCAATCTACTATTGTAAAGCTTTTCCAATATCTTAGAAAATTGTGACAACAGAGACACAGGCCTGTAATTTGTAAAAAGATGTTTGCTGCCAGATTTAAATAAAGGTATCACTTTTGCCACTTTCATACTGTTTGGAACAATTCCAGTTTTAAATTATTTATTCAAATATATGTTAATGGTTTTGCAATTTCAGTAATTATTTGCTTTACTAAAGACATATGTACCTCATTATGATCCAATGACTTTTTACTTTTACATGTACTAACTACCTTAATAATTTCCCTTTCATCTACTGGACCAAGAAACGTTGTGTGTGGATTTCTGTCAATTAATTGTTGATTTTCCCATGGGCTGTGTAGAATTTCAGCTGCCAGAGCTGGCCCAACATTAGCAAAGAATTTATTGAAACTATCCACTACTTCACTCATGTCATATTCATTTTTGTTCTTATATGTGAAATATGTTGGATAGTTATTTGATTTGAATTTATTTGTTATAATAGTATTCAATATTTTCCATGTTTCCTTTATGTTGTTTTTATTGTTATTTTGTATTTTTCCAAAGTATGATTTTTTACAATTCCGCATGATAGTTGTTAATTTATTTTTATAGTCCTTATATTTAATCTCTGCCTCTCTTGATTTAGTTTTTATGAATTCTTTGTATAGCATTTTTTTTTCTTGCACACCTTTTGAAGACCTTTAGCTATCCATGGATGAGCTCTATATTTATTGTTATTCCATACATATTAGACCAAGGAAGACCCATTAAATTTTAGAGGTGATCTGGATCCGGATTCTGTATCAAGTTTCACATTGTATAGGCTTTGAAGGATTATGTCTTCACAGATTCTCACCAAATTTTGCACAACAGACACATATTAGGCCATGGAAGACAGCACTGAATTTTGGAGGTGATCCAGATCCGGATTGTGGCTCAGGATTTCACATTATATACGTAGCCTTTGGAGGATTACATCAAAACTACCTCACGGATTCTCACCAAATTTGCACCATAGATATATATATATATTATGCAATGGAAGACTCCATGAAACTTTGGAAGTGAACTGGATCCAGATTCTGGATCAAGTTTCATTTTATAGGCTTTTAAGGATTGCATCAAAACTACTTCTCAGCATATTTGTACCACAGATAGATATTAGGGCATGGAAGACTCTACTGAATTTGGAGGCGATTCGGATCCAGATTGGCTGATGTCAAAAATCTCTGATTGCTCTTGTCAGTTATTTTTACATAATCTACACTCATTACATATGAATGTTATAAGCATTTTTCTGTTTAAATCTTGATAGCCTACAGGTCCAACAATTTGAAAAACATGTATGTAAAAACTAGAACATTTCAGAAGACTAATTAAATAAATAAATAAAAAATTATCATACAGAAATGTCAAACTTCAGAAAAGGATGTTCTTTTATACACTCAGTACTTGGTTGAGGCTCCTATTCCATGAATTGCTGCATCAATGTGGTGCGGCATGGCAACCCAGTCTCACTGCAGTTCGAGTGGGTTACGAAATGTAGATTAATCTATGGGTTTGTGACGGGGGTATGAAAATGGAGTGTTTTTCATAACGGGTGCATAAATTCATTTTGTGACAGGGTGCACAAAATGTGGGGTGAAAGGGGGGTCTGGGGAGAGTCATGGTTAATGTTTGGGGAGGGTACACACTTATGTTATGGTTATGGTTAGAATTAGGAGAAGGGGAAGATTATGAATAGCAAAATGAAAAAAAAAACATGTCATGAAAAGCGGGCACTTTTCGTGATGAGGGCATGAAAAAAAAAACAAAAAAAAAAACGTGAGACGGGGGTGGGCATGGAGGCAATCATCCTGTGGCAACAGCTGAGGTGTTATGGAAGCCCAGGTTTGTTTGATTGCAGCTTTCAGCTTGTCTGTTTTGTTAGATCTGGTGTTTCTGATCTTCCTCTTGACAATACCTCAGGTTCTCTATGGGGTATTGTCTGTGTGCCGGTGAAGCACTGTAATGTCATAGCCAGCAAACCAGCTTGAGAATTTTTGGCAGTGTGAGCAGGTGGCAGGTCCTGCTGGAAAAGGAAATCAGCATCTCCATAAAGCTTGTCAACAGATGGAACCATGAAGTGCTCTAAAATCTCCTGGTAGATGGCTGTGTTGATTTTGGACTTGATAAAATACAGTGGACCAACAGCAGCAGATGACATGCATCCCAAATCATCACTGACTGTAAAAAGTTCACACTGGAATTCAAGCAACTTGGATTCCTTGCCACGTGCTCTTAGATTGGGTAGTGTTTATAAAATAGGTAGCTGACATTTTTTAAGGGTGGTAAAAAATTATGCAAAGTTTTGAAAATAAGTTGGAATGACGTGTAAATCGAAAATGTTTGTAGAACCTTAGACCTCAACACTTTTGAGAAGAAGAACTCAACCTTTTTATTTTTTGTTAATTATGTAATTTGTTAATGTTAATTTACTGGCTTAATGTATTTATAAATTGTTTAGGTTCTTGTTATCAAAAGAACACACTCATTCATTCATCTTTAACCGCTTACTCCAATTGGGGGTCGTGGGGGACTGGAGCCTATACCAGCAGTCAGAGTGTGAGGCGGGGTACACCCTGGACAGGACGCCAGTCTGTCGCAGGGCCACATATAGACGAACAAACACATTCACACCTCACGCACACCTACGAACAATTTAAAGTTTCAAATCCACCTAATCTGCGTGTTTGGATGTAGGAGGAAGCCGGAGCACCGGGAGGGAACCCATGCAAACACGAGAAGAACATGCAAACTCCACACAGAAAGGCCACAGGTGGGAATTGAACCCATGACCTTCTCGCTGTGAGGCAACAGTGCTAACCACAACGTGGTGCCAAGACACACTATTACAATTATTATTATTAGTTTGTTATTTGTCATTTGATTTTCAAATGGACCACAATGCAAATAAGTGTTTTCACTTTCTTGTGTCATCCATGTATTTTTTATGTATTTACAATTATTTTATGTACTTATATTGAACTTACTAAATAAAATCACACACGCATGCCACACACGTGCTTTTATGATTTACTGCCCCCTGCTGGAATGGCACGTGAGTCCAGAATGTATCAATGTCCATTGTTCAGTGTTGTTAACTAATATCCATAGCTTCTCCAACAAGATTTGTTCTATCAACATTCCATTTTGGCAGTGTTCATCCTTGACCCAAAATACATAAACATACCAAAGGGCAAATGCCAGCTCCCCCAGTTTGTCTGTGATCGAAGTTATATGCATGCCTTGCATGTCTTTTGTGCATTCTGCTGCAAGCAGATGCATCTATTTTTAAACACCCACAAACAGAGATGGTGGTGGAAGACATCAAACATGCTACAGATTTCACTCATGGTAATGGCAACATGACACTTAGCTAAACTGACTAAAACAATTGAACTACAAAAATAATAAATCAATAACAACACTGTTAAGCTAACATGAACCATAATAACAGCATATAAAACCCCCAAACTCCCATGGTGCTTTACCACACAATGGCCATTGTTCACTGTTGTTAGCTAATATTGCTAATTTCCCCAAAAATGTTAGTCTTATCAATTTTCTGCTTTTGCAGCATTCATCCTTGACACAAATACATAAGCATAGCAAACAGCAAATGTCAGCTCTCTGCAGTTTCTCTGTGATCGAAGCCATACATACGCATGCACGCACACACACACAGAGGCCACCTGGCTATTACAATAATAATAACATGACTTGGCTGAGGATAGGGAAGTGTCAGATGAGCTGCTTGCTCTGCTCTCACTGCAAACCGGACCGAGATAAGCTGTTGAAGATGAATGAATGAACATTAAAATAAGTATAGAATACATCACCATTATTCTCAGTAAATATATATAAATATATAGACAGACAGACAGACAGACAGACAGACAGATAATCAGCTCAGCCAATATTGGCTGAGTTTCGGCTATGCCAATTATCGGCATCGGTCGATTATCGGTCCAGCAGATTATCAGTCTATCCCTACAGAGCACCCAGAGAGATTATCGGTCTATCCCTAAAATATATGTAATATTTTGAGATATGTTTTTTCCTGTCTGTCATAATTAGCTAAATTAAAATATAAAAGCTTGAAATAGTCTAGAACATATAACATTTCATGAAATAAGTGACAATAAAACTTTTTCCACTATATTCTAAATATTTGAGATGCACTTGTACTTTCATATTTTTTTTAGAGTATATTGTATGTTTGTGAGAGATAATATATGAGGAATTAATTTTCTATATATTCATTTATTCAATCAGATTTATTTTTACAACACCAATTCATAGCATAAGTCCCTTCAAGGAGCTTCACAAAAGTAAAAAAAAGGAAAAAAGATTGACTTCCTTGACACTCCTAGAAAGACAGATGGGTCAAATTATCCCACTGGTGTCACTTCTAGTGTCAGTAAAGTACAATAAATCCACAAAAATAGGCTCAAGTTGACACTTGTCCCACAACAGATAATAGTAGGGAATTTGTGGGTCTGCATCAGCATAGAAATGACCATTTAAAGTCTTGCAAACTGAAACCTGCAATGCACAGTGGTGCCAAAAATTCAAAAAGGATTTTTTTTTTGGTGACTTACCCATGTTTTATTGTAATGTCCCCTATTATTGCCTGAAATGTTTTTTAATTCTGCCTCGGCCTTCTTGTTTTACAGTCTTTTGCCTTGAACTTTTATAGAATGTTCAATGACAAATGTCCTTGCAAAAAAAAGTGCAGGGAGATATAATTCACTTCTGGCTTGAAACGAAAAGGTGCAGTGGCCTTCCATCTACAACCCTGTTTTAGAAACTAAAGCCAACATGTTCCCCAAAGCATTTTAAAAATATACCTCAGGTTCTTTCCCTCTGCCGTTTCGATGGTCAGGCCTATTAAAATACTTAATTCCCATGCCTTTAAAGAATGTGCTTTCTTCATGCTTATGAATTAATGTGTGTGGTGCCAAGGTGAAAAGACTTGTACAATACAGCAGGTTTTTAAATTCTTTCTCAGTGCTGTGGTAAAAAATATGCGCCTCATGTATAAAATACAATACAACCGTTTTCCTCAGTAGAGCCCACGCCAAGTGACATCGACAGCGTGCTTATGCACTCTGCAGCTGTGGGTGACCTGCACAAAGGCACTGGGTGTACACACAATTGACGGGCTAAAGGGTCCTCACACATAAACATTTAAAACACTAATTCATGCATAGTGTTTCAGGTGTCCATCGTCCTCTCTGCTAATTAGTGACATCTTGAGGCTTGGCTGGAGGCAGCCTGCTGCACGCTGAGAGCAGATGGAGGCCGTATGATGCTTTGGCTGACCTGTTTATCCTCCCTGCTTCTCCTGCTCTTATCCACTGTGTGACTGAAATGCTTTTAGCCCGAGGAGGTTTGCATTCATTGTAAATAGAGGTGAAAATCTGATTCTGGAGCACAGATGTTAGCCCGAACAGAGGAGAGTCCACACGTCACTGTGCAGCCTTAATGTTACATAGGAAGCAGGTGAGGAAGCATTATGTTGGTCAGTGGGGAGCTTGCAGCCTGTCCATGATTATTTTGAATGTGCATGATATAGGCCAAGGTTTTTTGTTTGGTTTTTGTTTAGTTTTGTTTTGTTTTTTGTTTGTTTGTTTTTCTTTTTTTTTTTTGCAAATAAAGGGGCAGACACTCTCTGGTAGTTTGTGTGCATGTAGGTCACCAGCAGAAAATTGTTTGCTAGATCACATTTTGTTCATTCTAACATCTTTTTGATTGCGTGCATTTTGTCGCTGTCCCTGTTTACAGGCAGCGCCGGCACCTCTGTTATGTTTAACAAGAACGGTGACGCTCCAGGACGCTATGACCTGTTCCAGTTCCAGATGACCAACTCCTCCACCCCTGAGTATAAGGTGGTAGGACAGTGGGTGGAGACCCTCCAGCTCAGGGTACGATGATGTGCTGATTCTAAGTTGCTTTTAGATTCTGGAGTGTTGACATGAATGTTAAATGCATATATACAGTAGTGTTCAGAATAATAGTAGTGCTATGTGACTAAAAAGATTAATCCAGGTTTTGAGTATATTTCTTATTGTTACATGGGAAACAAGGTACCAGTAGATTCAGTAGATTCTCACAAATCCAACAAGACCAAGCATTCATGATATGCACACTCTTAAGGCTATGAAATTGGGCTATTAGTAAAAAAAAGTAGAAAAGGGGGTGTTCACAATAATAGCAGTGTGGCATTCAGTCAGTGAGTTCGTCAATTTTGTGGAACAAACAGGTGTGAATCAGGTGTCCCCTATTTAAGGATGAAGCCAGCGCCTGTTGAACATGCTTTTCTCTTTGAAAGCCTGAGGACAATGGGACGTTCAAGACATTGTTCAGAAGAACAGCATAGTTTGATTAAAAAGTTGATTGGAGAGGGGAAAACGTATACGCAGGTACAAAAAATTATAGGCAGTTCATCAACAATGATCTCCAATGCTTTAAATTGGACAAAAAAAAAAAAAAAAACAGAGACGCGTGGAAGAAAATGGAAAACAACCATCAAAATGGATAGAAGAATAACCAGAATGGCAAAGGCTCATCCATTGATCAGCTCCAGGATGATCAAAGACAGCCTGGAGTTACCTGTAAGTGCTGTGACAGTTAGAAGACGCCTGTGTGAAGCTAATTTATTTGCAAGAATCCCCCGCAAAGTCCCTCTGTTAAATAAAAGACATGTGCAGAAGAGGTTACAATTTGCCAAAGAACACATCAACTGGCCTAAAGAGAAATGGAGGAATATTTTGTGGACTGATGAGAGTAAAATTGTTCTTTTTGGATCCAAGGGCTGCAGACAGTTTGTGAGACGACCCCCAAACTCTGAATTCAAGCCACAGTTCACAGTGAAGACAGTGAAGCATGGTGGTGCAAGCATCATGATATGGGCATGTTTCTCCTACTATGGTGTTGGGCCTATATATCGCATACCAGGTATCATGGATCAGTTTGGATATGTCAAAATACTTGAAGAGGTCATGTTGCCTTATGCTGAAGAGGACATGCCCTTGAAATGGGTGTTTCAACAAGACAATGACCCCAAGCACACTAGTAAACAAGCAAAGTCTTGGTTCCAAACCAACAAAATTAATGCCTCGCAGATGTGAAGAAATCATGAAAAATTGTGGTTATAAAACTAAATACTAGTTTAGTGATTCACAGGATTGCTAAAAAAGCATTTTGAACATAATAGTTTTGAGTTTGTAGCGTCAACAGCAGATGTTACTATTACTGTGAACACCCCCTTTTCTACTTTTTTTTTTTACTAATAGCCCAATTTCATAGCCTTAAGAGTGTGCATATCATGAATGCTTGGTCTTGTTGGATTTATGAGAATCTACTGAATCTACTGGTACCTTGTTTCTCATGTAACAATAAGAAATATACTCAAAACCTGGATTAATCTTTTTAGTCACATAGCACTACTATTATTCTGAACACTGTATGTATATATATATATATATATATATATATATATATACGAGGTCTATTAGAAAAGAAACCGACCTTTTTATTTTTTCAAAAACTATATGGATTTGAATCACGTGTGATTGCGTCAGACAAGCTTGAACCCTCGTGCGCATGTGTGAGTTTTTTCACGTCTGTCAGTTGCGTCATTCGCCTGTGGGCAGGCTTTGAGTGAGCACTGGTCCACCCCCCTCGTCGGAATTCCTTTGTCTGACTTCTTCCTGAGAGACTGGCGCTTTGCTTGATCAAAATTTTTTTAGAAACTGTAAGGCACATCCAAGTGGACACCATTCGAGAAATTCAGACGGTTTTCGGTGAAAATTTTAATGGCTGATGAGAGATTAAGGAGTGTTACTATCACTTTAAGGACTGCCCACGGCGCCGGACGGCGCGCCGCGCCCCTCCCCACCGTCGTCAGCCTGTTTCGAGCTGAAAACTTCCAAATTTAAGCCTCTGTTGACCCAGGACGTCGTGAGAGAACAGAGAAGTTTCAGAAGAGGTTGGGATCAGCAGTTTATCCGGACATTCCACTGTTAAAGGAGATTTTGTAATAAAAGATGTGCGGACGGATTCACGCGTCGGCACCCAGCCGCTCATCGCGCAGCGCCACAGAAAAACACCTCCGTTGGAAGCATTACAGGATAAGTTTGCACATGCCCAGCTGTTAAACAATTTCTCGGATACTCACTCGACTGAAAGCCATCGAAAACCGCCTGAATCTTACGAATGGTTATCAACATGGAGGTGTTTTGCTGTGGCGCCGCGCCATGAGCGGCTGGGTGCAGACGCAAGAATCCGTCCGCACGTCTTTCATTACAAAATGAATTCCGACGAGGGGGGTGGACCAGTGCTCACTCAAAGCCTGCCCACAGGCGAATGACGCAACCGACAGACATGAAAAAACTGACGCATGCACATGATGGTTCAAGCTTGTCTGACGTAATCGCATATATATTATATATATATATATATATATATATATATATATATATATATATATATATATATATATATAGTAGTATTTCACTTTATTTTCTACATCAAAGGGTTAATATTATTTAATAGACACCCATGCAATAAAATTTCACTCATATACAACAACAATACTCAGAAACAAAGTAGACAAAGAAAAAAAGACAGTAAGAAAATATATTTTGTTTCTGTGACATTTGATGTTAACTAGCATGTAAAATATTTGTTATACCTATGCACAGCACTATATGCAGGGGTACTGTTCTGGTCCATCCTTCCATTCGTGAACAAAGAAAAGTGTTATCATCCAATTTTGACCAATCCTGGTGGAATGATTATTCAATGATGATTTTAGAGAATTATTTAAAAGTCAAAGGAATAGTCCAGGTTCAAAGTTCAATGCTGATGTATAGGGTATAATTAGAATGGCTATTCTGAGGAACTGGTTAAAGATACACCTGTGGTTACTATGCAATACTAATCTGAAGTCATATATAACACCTTTCTATTGCTCAAATGACCTTTAACCCTGTGTGACCTTGATCCCAGAAATTCAAATTCACAAGCGGCAACACTCAAGCCCATATTTGGACTTGGCTTAGCCGCCGTTAGTTACCCCCTGGCAGATCCTGAGCAGCCGGGAAAGCAGGCCGACTGGGTGACTGTGAGGAGGAAGCGTAGCCCTAAACAGAAGCCCCGTGTACACCGCCAACCCGTTCACATCTCTAATCGTTTTTCCCCACTCGACGACACACCCGCCGAGGATCAAACTCTGGTTATTGGCGACTCTGTTTTGCGAAATGTGAAGTTAGCGACACCAGCAACCATAGTCAATTGTCTTCCGGGGCCAGAGCAGGCGACACTGAAGGAAATTTGAAACTGCTGGCTAAGGCTAAGCGTAAATTTGGTAAGATTGTAATTCACGTCGGCAGTAAAAACACCCGGTTACGCCAATCGGAGGTCACTAAAATTAACATTAAATCGGTGTGTAGCTTTGCAAAAACAATGTCGGACTCTGTAGTTTTCTCTGGGCCCCTCCCCAATCGGACCGGGAGTGACATGTTTAGCCGCATGTTCTCCTTGAATTGCTGGCTGTCTGAGTGGTGTCCAAAAAATGAGGTGGGCTTCATAGATAATTGGCAAAGCTTCTGGGGAAAACCTGGTCTTGTTAGGAGAGACGGCATCCATCCCACTTTGGATGGAGCAGCTCTCATTTCTAGAAATCTGGCCAATTTTCTTAAATCCTCCAAACCGTGACTATCCAGGGTTGGGACCAGGAAGCAGAGTTGTAGTCTTACACACCTCTCTGCAGCTTCTCTCCCCCTGCCATCCCCTCATTACCCCATCCCCGTAGAGACGGTGCCTGCTCCCAGACCACCAATAACCAGCAAAAATCTATTTAAGCATAAAAATTCAAAAAGAAAAAATAATATAGCACCTTCAACTGCACCACAGACTAAAACAGTTAAATGTGGTCTATTAAACATTAGGTCTCTCTCTTCTAAGTCCCTGTTGGTAAATGATATAATAATTGATCAACATATTGATTTATTCTGCTTTACAGAAACCTGGTTACAGCAGGATGAATATGTTAGTTTAAATGAGTCAACACCCCCGAGTCACACTAACTGTCAGAATGCTCGTAGCACGGGCCGGGGCGGAGGATTAGCAGCAATCTTCCATTCCAGCTTATTAATTAATCAAAAACCCAGACAGAGCTTTAATTCATTTGAAAGCTTGACTCTTAGTCTTGTCCATCCAAATTGGAAGTCCCAAAAAACAGTTTTATTTGTTATTATCTATCGTCCACCTGGTCGTTACTGTGAGTTTCTCTGTGAATTTTCAGACCTTTTGTCTGACTTAGTGCTTAGCTCAGATAAGATCATTATAGTGGGCGATTTTAACATCCACACAGATGCTGAGAATGACAGCCTCAACACTGCATTTAATCTATTATTAGACTCTATTGGCTTTGCTCAAAAAGTAAATGAGTCCACCCACCACTTTAATCATATCTTAGATCTTGTTCTGACTTATGGTATGGAAATAGAAGACTTAACAGTATTCCCTGAAAACTCCCTTCTGTCTGATCATTTCTTAATAACATTTACATTTACTCTGATGGACTACCCAGCAGTGGGGAATAAGTTTCATTACACTAGAAGTCTTTCAGAAAGCGCTGTAACTAGGTTTAAGGATATGATTCCTTCTTTATGTTCTCTAATGCCATATACCAACACAGTGCAGAGTAGCTACCTAAACTCTGTAAGGGAGATAGAGTATCTCGTCAATAGTTTTACATCCTCATTGAAGACAACTTTGGATGCTGTAGCTCCTCTAAAAAAGAGAGCTTTAAATCAGAATTGCCTGACTCCGTGGTATAACTCACAAACTCGTAGCTTAAAGCAGATAACCCGTAAGTTGGAGAGGAAATGGCGTCTCACTAACTTAGAAGATCTTCACTTAGCCTGGAAAAAGAGTCTGTTGCTCTATAAAAAAGCCCTCCGTAAAGCTAGGACATCTTTCTACTCATCACTAATTGAAGAAAATAAGAACAACCCCAGGTTTCTTTTCAGCACTGTAGCCAGGCTGACAAAGAGTCAGAGCTCTATTGAGCTGAGTATTCCATTAACTTTAACTAGTAATGACTTCATGACTTTCTTTGCTAACAAAATTTTAACTATTAGAGAAAAAATTACTCATAACCATCCCAAAGATGTATCGTTATCTTTGGCTGCTTTCAGTGATGCCGGTATTTGGTTAGACTCTTTCTCTCCGATTGTTCTGTCTGAGTTATTTTCATTAGTTACTTCATCCAAACCATCAACATGTTTATTAGACCCCATTCCTACCAGGCTGCTCAAGGAAGCCCTACCATTATTTAATGCTTCGATCTTAAATATGATCAATCTATCTTTGTTAGTTGGCTATGTACCACAGGCTTTTAAGGTGGCAGTAATTAAACCATTACTTAAAAAGCCATCACTTGACCCAGCTATCTTAGCTAATTATAGGCCAATCTCCAACCTTCCTTTTCTCTCATAAATTCTTGAAAGGGTAGTTGTTAAACAGCTAACTGATCATCTGCAGAGGAATGGTCTATTTGAAGAGTTTCAGTCAGGTTTTAGAATTCATCATAGTACAGAAACAGCATTAGTGAAGGTTACAAATGATCTTCTTATGGCCTCGGACAGTGGACTCATCTCTGTGCTTGTTCTGTTAGACCTCAGTGCTGCTTTTGATACTGTTGACCATAAAATTTTATTACAGAGATTAGAGCATGCCATAGGTATTAAAGGCACTGCGCTGCGGTGGTTTGAATCATATTTGTCTAATAGATTACAATTTGTTCATGTAAATGGGGAATCTTCTTCACAGACTAAAGTTAATTATGGAGTTCCACAAGGTTCTGTGCTAGGACCAATTTTATTCACTTTATACATGCTTCCCTTAGGCAGTATTATTAGACGGTATTGCTTAAATTTTCATTGTTACGCAGATGATACCCAGCTTTATCTATCCATGAAGCCAGAGGACACACACCAATTAGCTAAACTGCAGGATTGTCTTACAGACATAAAGACATGGATGACCTCTAATTTCCTGCTTTTAAACTCAGATAAAACTGAAGTTATTGTACTTGGCCCCACAAATCTTAGAAACATGGTGTCTAACCAGATCCTTACTGTGGATGGCATTACCCTGACCTCTAGTAATACTGTGAGAAATCTTGGAGTCATTTTTGATCAGGATATGTCATTCAAAGCGCATTTTAAACAAATATGTAGGACTGCTTTTTTGCATTTACGCAATATCTCTAAAATCAGAAAGGTCTTGTCTCAGAGTGATGCTGAAAAACTAATTCATGCATTTATTTCCTCTAGGCTGGACTATTGTAATTCATTATTATCAGGTTGTCCTAAAAGTTCCCTAAAAAGCCTTCAGTTAATTCAAAATGCTGCAGCTAGAGTACTGACGGGGACTAGAAGGAGAGAGCATATCTCACCCATATTGGCCTCTCTTCATTGGCTTCCTGTTAATTCTAGAATAGAATTTAAAATTCTTCTTCTTACTTATAAGGTTTTGAATAATCAGGTCCCATCTTATCTTAGGGACCTCGTAGTACCATATCACCCCAATAGAGCACTTCGCTCTCAGACTGCAGGCTTACTTGTAGTTCCTAGGGTTTGTAAGAGTAGAATGGGAGGCAGAGCCTTCAGCTTTCAGGCTCCTCTCCTGTGGAACCAGCTCCCAATTCAGATCAGGGAGACAGACACCCTCTCTACTTTTAAGATTAGGCTTAAAACTTTCCTTTTTGCTAAAGCTTATAGTTAGGGCTGGATCAGGTGACCCTGAACCATCCCTTAGTTATGCTGCTATAGACGTAGACTGCTGGGGGGTTCCCATGATGCACTGTTTCTTTCTCTTTTTGCTCTGTATGCACCACTCTGCATTTAATCATTAGTGATCGATCTCTGCTCCCCTCCACAGCATGTCTTTTTCCTGGTTCTCTCCCTCAGCCCCAACCAGTCCCAGCAGAAGACTGCCCCTCCCTGAGCCTGGTTCTGCTGGAGGTTTCTTCCTGTTAAAAGGGAGTTTTTCCTTCCCACTGTAGCCAAGTGCTTGCTCACAGGGGGTCGTTTTTGACTGTTGGGGTTTTACATAATTATTGTATGGCCTTGCCTTACAATATAAAGTGCCTTGGGGCAACTGTTTGTTGTGATTTGGCGCTATATAAAAAAATTGATTGATTGATTGATTGACCCCAACTTGGAAGCGCAGCTCCTTGACTAGCCGCTTGAGGCTGGCTCCAAAACAGAGCACATTCCCATAGGACTCCATGTTAAAATGTTCAACTTTAGAGCAGAAATAAATATGTTAATGGCCTAAAAACAGTTTTGTTCTCTATAGATAGTTTCTGCCACCGTGAAAACTGGATAGGTGGTGAATTTTTTTCTAACTTCTTAGTTTAAGATGTTTTAATCAATCAATTCAACCAATTTTATTTATATAGCGCCAAATCACAACAAACAGTTGCCCCGCAGTGCTTTATATTGTAAGGCAAGGCCATACAATAATTACGTAAAAACCCCAACGGTCAAAACGACCCCCTGTGAGCAAGCACTTGGCGACAGTGGGAAGGAAAAACTCCCTTTTAACAGGAAGAAACCTCCAGCAGAACCAGGCTCAGGGAGGGGCAGTCTTCTGCTGGGACTGGTTGGGGCTGAGGGAGAGAACCAGGAAAAAGACATGCTGTGGAGGGGAGCAGAGATCAATCACTAATGATTAAATGCAGAGTGGTGCATACAGAGCAAAAAGAGAAAGAAATACTCAGTGCATCATGGGAACCCCCCAGCAGTCTAAGTCTATAGCAGCATAACTAAGGGATGGTTCATTTTATCCGGATATTCCACTGTTAAAGGAGATTTTTTTAATGAAAGACGTGCGGACGGACTGCAGCATCGGCTCGCAGCCGCTGCGACGCTCCGCCAGAGGAAAAACACCTCTGTTGGAAGCCTTAAGGACAAGTTGGAACATGTCCAGCTGTTAAACAATTTCTCATATACTCACTCCACTGAAAGCCATCAAAAGCCGCCTGGATTTTACAAATGGTTATCAACACGGAGGTGTTTTTCCTGTGCCGCCGCACCGCGCCGGCTGCGTCCCGTCCACACGTCTTTCATTAAAAAAGTCTCCTTTAACAGTGGAATATCCGGATAAAATGCTGAAACCGACTTCTTCTGAAACTTCTCTGTTCTCTCACGACGTCCTGGATCAATAGAGCCTGAAATGTGGAGGTTTTCAGCTTGAAACAGGCTGACAACGGCGCCTCGGAGTGCTGCACGACATCTCGCACCATGGGAAGTCCTTAAAGCGACAGTATCACCTCAAAATCTCTCATCAGCTGTTAAAATTTTCAATGAAAACCAGCTTAATTTTTTGAACCGTGTCCACTTCGATGTGCCTCACAGGTTTAGAAAAAATTTTGATCAAACAAAGCGCCAGTCTCTCAGCAACTTCTCAGACAAAGGAATTCCGACGAGGGGCTGGACGACTCCTCCCACAAGGAGTACTCACAGGCGAATGACGTCATCGACAGGCGTGGAAAAACTCACGCATGCGCACGAGGGTTCAAGCATGTCTGACGTAAAAACATATGAATGAAATCCATATAGTTTTTGAAAAAAATAAAAAGGACCTATACTTTATTGACAGCCCTCGTATATGGATTTGAATCACGTGCGATTACATCAGCCAACCTTGAACCCTCATGCGCATGCGTGAGTTTTTTCACGCCTGTCGGTTACGTCATTCGCCTGTGGGCAGGCTTTGAGTGAGGAGTGGTCCAACCCTCCCGTCGCAATCTCTTTGTCTGAGAACTTCCTGAAAGACTGGCGCTTTGCTTGATCAAATTTTTTTCAAAAACTGAGAGGCACATCCAAGTGGACACCATTCGAGAAATTCATCTGGTTTTTGGTGAAAATTTTAACGGCTGATGAGAGATTATGGAGTGATGCTGTCGCTTTAAGGACTGCCCACGGAGCCGGACGTCGTGATGTGCTCTGAGCCGCTGCTGTCTGCCTGTTTCGAGCTGAAAACTTCCAAATTTAAGCCTCTGTTGACTCAGGACGTCGTGACAGAACAGAGAACTTTCAGGAGAGGTCGGGATCAGCAGTTTATCCGGACATTCCACTGTTAAAGGAGATTTTGTAATGAAAGATGTGCGGACGGATTTGCGCATCGGCAACCAGCCGGCGCCACGCGGCGGCACAGGAAAAACACCTCCATGTTGATAACCATTTGTAAAAACCAGGCGGCTTATGATGGCTTTCAGTTGAGTGAGTATCTGAGAAATTGTTTAACAGCTGGACATGTTCCAACTTGTCCTTAAGGCTTCCAACGGAGGTGTTTTTTCTGTGGCGGGCGCGCCTCGCCGGCTGCGAGCTGACGCGCGGACCCGTCCGCACTTTCTTTCATTACAAAATCACCTTTAACAGTGGAATGTCCGGATAAACTGCTGATCCCAACCTCTCCTGAAAGTTCTCTGTTCTCTCACGACGTCCTGGGTCAACAGAGGCTTAAATTTGGAAGTTTTCAGCTTGAAACAGGCAGACAGCGGCGGCTCAGAGTGCGTCGCGACGTCCCGCTCCGTGGGCAGACCTTAAAGCGACAGCATCACGCCATAATTTCTTATCAGCCATTAAAATTTTCACCGAAAACCAGTTGAATTTCTCGAATGGTGTCCACTTCGATGTGCCTCACAGTTTTTGAAAAAAATTTGATCAAGCACAGCGCCAGTCTTTCAGGAAGTTCTCAGACAAAGAGATTGCGACGGGAGGGGTGGACCACTCCTCACTCAAAGCCAGCCCACAGGCGAATGACGTAACCGACAGGCGTGAAAAAACTCACGCATGCCCACGAGGGTTCAAGCTTGTCTGATGTAATCGCACGTGATTCAAATCCATATAGTTTTTGAAAAAAAATAAAAAGGTCCGATACTTTATTGACAGACCTCGTAAAACATCTTAAATCATACTAAAGTCAGTTTTAAGCAGAAACGAGTCGATAATCGGTGAGTCGCTACTGACGTTTTTGAAATGACGGAGGTGCAGTGAACGCAGCATCAGCAGCTCGTGCTGGTGTGCTCTGATGGCTTCCTCCATCTTTTATTATGAAATCATGCTGAATTTATGTGGAAATGACTGTTGTACAAACGCTTCAGATATCTGTTCCTGAGATAGATGATGACTGGAGAGCAGTTTGAAGCAGAAACAAAGTGGTAATCGGTGAACTGTGGCTGACGCACAGAAATGATGCATGTGCAATGAAGGCAGGGCGAACCGATTTTTAGGGGGGGCGTTCGGTCTGCGACACTGGCTCTTGGCATAGGCCATATGCCGATATGGTGTGCACTCTCAGGATATCATACAGTTACAGGTCCCGAGAGTCAGAACTGAACTGGGCAAAAGGCTTTTCCATTTTCTGCCCCATCTACCTGGAAAGATGTACAGAAGGACTTGAAATTGACACATTTTGTATCTCTGGGGAAATTTCAAATCAAATCAAATCAATTTTATTTATATAGCGCCAAATCACAACAAACAGTTGCCCCAAGGTGCTTTATATTGTAAGGCAAAAGCCATACAATAATTACAGAAAAACCCCAACGGTCAAAACGACCCCCTGTGAGCAAGCACTTGGCAACAGTGGGAAGGAAAAACTCCCTTTTAACAGGAAGAAACCTCCAGCAGAACCAGGCTCAGGGAGGGGCAGTCTTCTGCTGGGACTGGTTGGGGCTGAGGGGAGAGAATCAGGAAAAAGACATGCTGTGGAAGAGAGCAGAGATTTAAGACAAATACAAAAGATAGAGAGATAAACTCAATTGGATCTTGTGACTGCACTGTGTAATCCCTCTCTTGTTTTTCTGCAATGTGTTTTTTGTGTTTTGTGTGGTTGTTGTAATCTGTTTTTTTGGGTCCAAGGGCTGCAAAAAAAGTTTTATCTGGATAAATAAAGGACATTGATATAGGTGGTTGCCTAGGGCACCACCTACTGGACAGGTGCTGCTGCAAGCCCTAAAAAAAGCAAAACAAACAAACAAAAAAACACAGACACAATTAAATCAGTACAACCCTCAACATTAACGCTTGTCTGATTATATGGGAGAAGTCAAAAACGTGATCAGACAGCACAGATTCTTTATTAGTATGCTAGACTCAGACAAGTCCAATTTTTCTTTGGCAAGTTGTCAAATCATTTATTTGTTTATTTATTTATCGTGGTGTATAAAGTTTCTGAGCTTTCCTGCCAGCACATGCACATTGTGAACACAGCCTGTGAAAAACGGCCTCATGTGTGTGAAGCTTTTCAGCAAAAGCCGCCTTGTTAAATCCGTGCACCCTGTTGATGAACAGATGAAAGCTTGGATCAAATCCGATAAGAATCTGTCTGAAAAAAAGGTGTTTTTTGATAGTCAATTGATTCTCTTAAAAAAATGTACGTCCTTTCACTCCAGAGGGTTGACACACAGCACCGACCTTCTTAAAAAGAAGACCTGAAAGTTCAGCTACAATTTGCTAGAAGGTACATCTGAGATACAAGCTTACATTTGATGTTTTGGTGAAACAAAACCCTCCTCTGTGCCACTTCATCATGAAGCTGTATACCTGGGGAAACAAAATGCAAAACGTGCACTATATATTTCGAAGTTATATGACCTATGCACTATGTATTTCTTCAATCACAGCCACAGAAGCCTGTAACTTCTTCTGGGTTGTCTGGGTGTCTGTGTGTCCTTCCTCACTCTTCTTCTTCTTGCACAGTCACTCTGTTTTTGAGAACTGTCTACTCATGCAGATTTAACCCAGAGTGCCATACTGTTTGTATTTCTTTGTAATTAATGTAAATTAAGTCTAAGTCATATTCAGTGACTTGGAAATGTTCACGAATCCATCTTTTGACTTGTCTGAAGAAAACTGGCAATCAAACTGATTAGTTACAGGTATTATACCAAAGCCTCCCATAACTTATGCAACCCATCACCTTGGCTTTTACATTTTTAATTAATTTATATGAAGTTGTAGAGATTTGCTTTCAGTTCAGGTTTAAGGAAGATAATTTTAGAATTTTTTATTTATTTGTATTTTTTTATATATATATTTTTGTATTTGAAATAGCATAAACAAATTAAAATATGTGAAATACCAAGTGTTCCAATACTTTTGGAGGGCACCGTACAATTATTTTTTGTGACTTTGTCATGAAGTAATTTATATTTCATTAATTCATTTATTTTATTTATATAACGCCAAATCACAACAAAGTTGCCTCAAGGCGCTTCACACAAATAAGGTCTAACCTTACCAACCCCTAGAGCAAGCACACAGGCAACAGTGGAAAGGAAAAACTCCCTCTGATGATTTGAGGAAGAAACCTCAAGCAGACCAGACTCAAAGGGGTGACCCTCTTTTTTTGCCAGCTTGCACTCGACCGAGACGGACGCACTTTTCTCTTCTCCCTCCCTCCTTATCTTTCCTGCTTCTGTGGCGTGTTGTCTGTGAGGCTGCAGCTTTGATCTTCTAGAAACGACAAAAATGGATCTGTTAAAGTGGTCTCTGAACGCAATTGACACTATTTTTTCTACAAGACATTCGGGAGCGGAGGACCCGACCTGTCCTGCCGGGACGGATGTGATGGGTTACGTGATGGACCCGTGGAGGAGATGGCAGGTCATGTGCCTTTACATGCTTTCTGTGGAGGACGTCGAAGATGTGTACATATTCGGCTTGGTGGTGACCGGCTTTCTGATGTGTGGTGCGGGCACTCTGCTGGTTTACCGGAAAATCAAGAAAGTGGAAGCAGCTTTGATTGGTCCTTCCAGGCTGCCCTATATGATTGATTCGATTGGGAAGGCAGTGGCTGCGCAGTCGGCGGGTGTTAACCGCGCGTTGGAAAACATCTCGAGCAAGATTGCAGCCCTGGAAACCCGCTATGACCGTCTGTGAAGACCACATTCTACATTCAGATGCATTGAGAGCCACTCTGTTCTCAGAACTGTGGAATCTTTCAGGCGTCCGCTAATCTGGCTATTCATTTGGCTTCCCCAAATACAGCTGCACTTCAAGGTCGCTGTAATAAAAACCTCCTCAGAAGATCAACACTTAAGCCTCGCTCCCTGGTCTTCCCCCCTCCCCTCAGCTTCTCCAGCTCTGACGTTAACTGTGTTCGAACTGTCCAGGACTGCTCAGACTGCGCAGGGCTGCTCCCTCCCCCCTCCAGGATTGTCGGACAAGGCCGTTGACGGCGCCGAACAGGCTGCCTCCGGAGTGTTCTGATAAACTGGTCCTTTCAAATCTCGGTTGTCGTCCTGTGTCCTTGTTTTTGTCTCTGTGATTATTGTTTTCTGTGCTGATGGGGATTTTTTTTTCCTCATTGCCGCTGTGTAATGCAGCAGCTATGAGGGTTTTTTTTTCTTCTCCTTTTCCCTCGTGTTTTGCTTTCATATATATGTTTTATGTACCGGGCCGGCCTATGTGTTGTGTGTTGTGTGTGTGTTGTTTGTTATGGGTCGGTGTTGGTTTGCTCAGCCCTGCTGTTGACCAAGGCAGGGATGTACATCTGGAGCTGGTCACTGGGCGCCTAATGGCGACTTCTGCTCCTACTGGAAAATAGGATTGGGTTAAATGCAGTAGCCACATTTCATTGTGCAGGGAAGATGTTCTGTGCATATGACAATAAATTTCTTTGAATCTTGAATCTTTGAATCTCTGCTTGGGCCATGCGGCAGACACAATTGACAAAAACGAATGTACAGGAAGATTTGGGTGTCCATGCCGGTGCACAGGAAGGGAGGCTTGCAGAAAAATACACCACCCCTCTGGATGGAGCCGCACCTCAAACAGAGAGAGAGAGAAAAAAAAAAAAACAGAATCAGGCATCAGAAAAACAACAAATACTGTATAATTTATCAGCATTAAGCAACAAGAAAAACAGAAGAAATACTACGAGGTCTGTTAGAAAAGTATCCGACCTTTTTATTTTTTTCAAAAACCATATGGATTTGAATCACGTGTGATTGCATCAGACAAGCTTGAACCTTCGTGCGCATGCGTGAGTTTTTTCACGCCTGTCGGTTGCGTCATTCGCCTGTGAGCAGGCTTTGTGTGAGCAGTGGTCCACCCCTCTCGTCGTTTTTTTATTGCGAATAAATGTCTGAACGATTTGGAGCTTTGCTGCATCAATTTTTTTCCAGAAACTGTGAGAGACCTCCAGGAAAAAATGCTGATGTCCACGTCTTTTCACAATTCCTGTGCTAGTCAGACGACATACCGGATCAAGACAGCATCCAGTTTAGAAATGAACGGCACATTTCACTGTTACAGGAGTTTTTGTCATGGAAAGAGGAGTGGCTCCACCGCGCGTCGCGGTGGAGCTGCATGGCGCAAAGCAACGCCGTGATGAAGCCTTCCAGGACATGTTGGGGCAGGTCCAGCTCATGCACAATCACAATCGGATAATCACACGACTGAAAAGCAACCGACAGCCGTCTGAAATCCACCTTTAAGCCGTCCTGTGAGACCAACACGGAGGTGGTTTTGTCCCGCGTAACGAACGGCTCCGTGGCGCATCCCTCCACTTTTCTTTCCATGAAAAAAACTCCTGTAACAGTGGAATGTGCCGAAAAAGTGCTGATGTCCACGACTTCTGCCTTTTTGTGAAAGTCAGACGAGGTCCCGGATCAACAAAGCCTTCACGTTGGAAATTATCTGGTTGTTTCAGGGGGGTCTGAGTATGTCGATCGGCACTGGGAGCGCGCTGTGCTCTCAGCAGTTGTGGGCCGTCCTTAAAGCGGCAGTAACACTCCTTAATCTGTATAATCCCCATAAAATTGTCCCTGAAAGCCATATTAATTTTCCAAACGGTGTCCACCTGGAGGTCTCTCACAGTTTCTGGAAAAAAATTGATGCAGCAAAGCTCCAAATCGTTCAGACATTTAGTCGCAATAAAAAAACGATGAGAGGGTGGACCAGTGCTCACACAAAGCCTGCTCACAGGCGAATGACGCAACCGACAAGCGTGAAAAAACTCACGCATGCGCACGAAGGTTCAAGCTTGTCTGATGCAATCACACGTGATTCAAATCCATATGGTTTTTGAAAAAAATAAAAAGGTCGGATACTTTTCTAACAGACCTCGTAAAGTGATCGCCGGCCACTAGCCGGCTCCATACCACTCACTCATCTTCAACTGCTTACTCCAATTAAGGGTCACGGGGGGTTGAAGCCTATCCCAGGATTCACAGGGCATGAGGCAGGTTACACCCTGGACAGGACGCCAGTCTGTCGCAGGGCCACATATAGACAAACAAACACATTCACACCTGCACGCACAGCTACGGACAATTTGAAGTTTCCAGTCCACCTAACATTCATGTCTGTTAGATGTAGGAGGAAGCTGGAGCACCCGGAGGGAACCCACACAAACATGGGGAGAGCATGCAAACTCCACACAGAAAGGCCACAGGTGGGAATCAATCCCATGGCCTTCTTGCTGTGAGGCAACAGTGCTAACCACTATTCCACCGTGCTGCCATCACTTATAAATGGTAAATAAAATGGTAAATGGACTGCATTTATATTGCGCTTTTCCATCTGTATCAGACACTCAAAGCGCTTTACAGTGATGCCTCACATTCACCCATTCACACAGACACACTGCCACAGTGATGTCGGGTGCTGCCATGCAAGGCGCTCACTCCACACCGGGAGCAACTAGGGGATTAAGGACTAAGGGCCCTTAGTGATTTTCCGGTCAGGCTGGGATTTGAACCGAGGATCCTCTGGTCTGCAGCCCAACAATTAACCAATCGACCATCACCTCCCTGTCACTTATACTAATCAATCACAAATATTTTATTGATCAATAAGCGGTTTTGATCAAATCAGTAGCCACACTGGTCACAGAGTTATTATCTAGACATTTTTTGGGGGGAAAGGGCATGTTTAGTTTGACCTTGACCTTTGACCAATCTATTCCAAATTAAGGAAACTGAAGACATTAACCAAAGTACCATATTTTCTCACTAGAGTATAAGTCACACTTTTTTCTGTATTATCAGCTCAGTTTTGGTGAATTGTTGTAGTATTTGTTTTATTATTGGCCTTTACTCTTTCAATATTGGAGTTTATTTTGTTTAGCGCTATGATTCCTGGGAAAGTCCTATATAAGTTGTCATTCTAATATTATTAATAATGAATGTGTGATTTCACATTATATAAGTCACACTGGAGTATACATCGCAGGCACACCCCAAATTAGTAAAAAAAAAACCAAAAAAAAAAAACCTGTGACTTGTACATCGGAAATACAGAAATATTCCAACAGTTTCTTTATATGGTAGGAAAAAAAAAAATCAGAAAAGCTGACATGTTTAAAAGGAGTCGTTCGTGTTATGGACATAACAAAAGCAGTTTGACACATTTCAGTGAGTAAAACGATGTGGGATGGAATGAAATAACAAAACGGATGTTGTTGGTGATGACGTGCTTGCATCATTATCCCACATAAGCAGTTAGAGGATAAAGAGGAGGGTGGAGTTTTTAAAATGCAAACAAACACTGTCTTGTAACCAGTCAGGCAACGTTGGGTTTACCGCAGGTTTTATGTGACAGCTTCACATTATGACAGATGGAAGTTAATGTACATGTCAGACATGACAGATAAATCACATAATATAAGGATACAGGCAGAAATGTAGGACTTTTAATATGAAAATATGTGAATGCAATTCTGTGACATCTTTCTGACATATCCAGTTGACAGCTGTGCCATCTTATAATGACCTGGATAAGGTGCATGTCATATTTTTGAGACCTGTAAATAACTTGTAAAAATTACACACTGAGATTGGTGCAGGCTACACTGTGCCAGTTTGTGCACAGTGTAGCAGATCCCTACACAGTCAGCTTCGATGATTCATTGGGAGAATATGGACCAAACAAATTAGAATCCCCTCATTTCAAAATTCCACATCCAAACACAGGATGCTCAGTCTGAAATCTGGATTTAAGACCACGCTGCTGATTGTAAAAGTGTAATACATTTACATACTGATGAGGCAACATTTGCATAAACAGTGTGAACACAAAAATTAATCTCAAACAAATGGATTTTCAGGTGGAACAAAGTCTGTTGGTCTTTAAATTGTGTTTTATTTTGATTACCAACCAAATGCTGTAATTATGTAATTATATGGCAATGCAATGACGCCTATTTTGGCTCCACTGTTATAACTATGACTACTGCGCTGTACAGATGAAGCAGTTTAACTTAAAGGAAATCCTCGAATGAGCATCCTAATGAACATTTTGATGTCTGGCAATGAAATTTAATGTGAAGTTGATCCAGCTCATGTACGCTCAAATTGGCCAAAAAAAAAAAAAAAAAAAAAAAGATTAAAACAAAAATACAAACGAACACTACAGCGTCGTCCGTGAGTCCAAGGTGTCAACTCTTGCTTCAGGTCTCCATAGCAACAGAGCTGTTGTTCTCATTACTCTTTCCGCAGTGTGTGTAATTTGGAACTTTTCCAGAGAGAACCATTCATTGTCCAAATAACAAGTGGCACATTCATGCCCCCCAGATAAATGGCAGACGATAATCTACCCAGACACCACATTTATCACACAGGTACATGCAGACGTAGGCACACTGTAGGTGTAGCTCTCTTTCTGAAATTACTGGCAGTTGCCGCATTTGGAGGAAGTGCTGCTATTTGTATCCATAGATACACGGGTGCTGCAGATATTTGTGGTGGCATTTGTACCAGGTGGAGTTTTCATATGCTTCTGTTAATCATCATAATTCAGAGCAGCAGATTTTTTTTTTATTTATATTTATTTATTTATTTTTGCCAGAAAGAGAAATTTTCAAATCAAGTTTCTCTTACATAAGTGAAAAGCGACTAATTTTAGGGGCCCTATCTTGACAGTTTATGCTGCACAATCTACTGAGCATAGTCATGTTGTAATACACAAGATTGGGTTTGAGATTGATCTCAAAACCGGTTGTTAAAGGTTTTGTCTCAGTCTTGTCTTCATGTCAGACACAGAGGACTGGATTTTATTTCAACACCAGTCATGATCCCAACAGTGGGGATATCACTAAATAACCTACAGTTAGTGCACTTAACTGTTCGAATTAGGTCTCTTTTGTTGCTTTGAAAACATAAAAGAGTTGAGAGGGTCTCGCCCTGCCTTCGTCTTGGTCTTGAGTTGGCGTCAACTCCTCAAAGACTTGGTCTTGTCTCAGGCTTAATACACTCTGGCTTCATCTTGGTTCAACTGATTTTGAATACAAAACTGGTGCATAGTGAAAATCAATTTGGGGCATGTCCAACTCATTTGTGCTATTTACAGGGTGCATAATCTCAGTGCAAATTTGGGCGCTGGGCAAAAAACAGTCAGAATTATCCTCTTTGTTGGTCACTAGCATAGTTAGGCTTTTTTAAGTCAGAGTGCACAAAGTGCACAGTGCAATATTTTAAATAAAAGCTAAAGTAAGTAAGTAAGCTTGTTTATGTGTGGTTGCTTGTCCTGGTATGTTGTAGCGTTGGGGTTCCGCCTCTTCGGTGTCTCACATATTTCATCACCTCACAGTTATTACTGTCACCACTTGTCTTTCGTTCTTGTCTGTCTCCATGTTGTTTTGGTGGTCAGCCGTTCCTGATAGACATTATCTGTTAGCTAAAAAAAAAAAAAAAAGTTATAGGCACACCAGGTTCACTCGTACACTATATGCTATCTGTCTTGCAAGAACAAATTGCACATATGTATATACATAAATTGTTCTGCCAGTTTGGCATATACCATCACTATATATGCAGACAGGGTAAAAAAAAAAAAAAAAACTTAACTAAGAGGTTTTCTGGTGAATTAAGGGACCTTTGCTAACTTATCTGAGTGTGCAAATGCCCAGAAGCCACCAAATTTAGCTGATGTGAAACAGTGAAGGAGTTACGTGAAAATTTGGATTCTTTTATTTAATTTAATGGTTGTCTTCAGTTGAGTTTCATTGTGCATACAAGTAGTGTTTACATGCAATGTGAATTCACTCATGTAAGGCGTATCTGAGTGTTGCACCATTTAATTGCTCATTGCGCTCAACTTTAGTCCAGGTTTTTGCTGGACGGTGCTGCAGTTGTGTTTTGTACCACTGCACCATCACCGCTCTTGACCACACTTCATTGACTAGTGTTGTGTTGTTCCTGAACGATTGGATTCTTTTCAACAACCCGTTCTTATGAACAACGGGATCCGAGTCCAGCTGGGGAGCCGTTTGACCTATCTCTCTACTAAAATTTTACTGCTCATTTTAAACGATTCCACTCCCTTTGTGAGCAGAAGCGGCCGCTGTGTGAGAGGACACAGAACAGGAGGAGGGGACACAGAAATAGTTGGTGCACCTGAGTGCTGGAAGGCTTCCAGATCCACTCACTGTCCAAGATGACTGGTTTTAATCTGTGACGGACCCTCCGCAAATGTGCAAACAGGCTTTGCTGTATGTAGCTCAGCTCTGATCCTGTTCAAACAGAAAGACATGGCTTTTCCTTGCTTATTTGAACGAGGGAAAGAAATTAATAATGGGCTGTTCATTCAAACAGCGCAAAGAAGTGACCAGAATGACGTGATCCATTTCTTTTCAAAGACCTGGAATTCTCAATGATGTACATGCCTAACGCCATTTTATGATGCGCCATTTTATGAAAAGTACGTCCACATTTATCTTCACAAAAGGACCTAGTAAATCTGCAGTTTTACAATCCTACCAACAGAATGACTTTCTAAGTTAACGTTTCTTTATTTTACTTTCCGAATTATTTTGGTAATATATATTGCTGTAGATCTGCCTACACCATTTTGGTATTCCTTTAATCTTCTGCTGCTTCAAAACTACAGATCACTGCATTTTTTTTATAATTTATCAAAAAATGAGTATTATTAAATGGTCCTAAAAGAAAAAGATCATGTTTCTTTGTGATATTTTTAGGGCTGATTTGTGTGTGCTGAGACTAAATCATGAAGCACCGCAGGGCCTTTTGCTCTAGCGTTCCAAACAGCTCTTCGGTGAGCCTCTATACTAAACTTTTCATTTCTGTGACAGCATCATAAATAGAAATGGCTTTGCAAAGTCTAAAAATGACATTTTGCAATCCTAAATCCCATTCTCCTCCCTTCTTCTCCTCATATGTCATACCTCAGTGGCTCTTGTATTACAACATAATGTCTTTTGCATTTTACATTTCTTTATTTTTACTTCAGTGAACAAAGATGAGCCCTGTTGCCATGGTGATTTCAATTACTAAGTATTAGAAAAGGTAATCCCTCTTTGAAATTTTCAAGGGAGATATAGTACTGCATGAGGTTAATTCATTTTTAACTTAACTGCTTTAGCCACTTTGCAAAGAGAAGTTTTTTTTTTTTTTTTTCAGAAAGTGAGATTTTTCAAATATTAATTAGTGAGATGTGACAGCAGTTGTGTTGTTTCTTATCTTACATGGTATCTTTGGATAATTTGACATGTGCCGTCTCTCCCTCCCAGCTGGAGGAGCTTCAGTGGCCAGATGGGGAGCAGGAGGTGCCCATCTCTGTCTGCAGTCTGCCCTGCAAAACCGGCGAGAGAAAGAAGAGGGTAAAAGGGGTGCCATGCTGCTGGCACTGTGAGCTGTGCGATGGCTACCAGTATCAGTACGACGAGACGTCCTGCAGACTGTGCGCTTACAACATGAGGCCCAATCCAAACAGAACTGCCTGCCAGCCCATCCCCATTATCAAGCTGGAATGGCATTCTCCTTGGGCGATTATCCCCGTCTTCCTGGCCATGCTCGGCATCATCGCCACCGTCTTTGTCATGGCAACGTTTGTGCGCTACAATGACACGCCTATTGTCCGGGCGTCTGGCCGTGAGCTCAGCTACGTGTTGCTGACCGGTATCTTTCTGTGTTACATCATCACATTCATAATGATTGCCAAGCCCGACGTAGCCGTGTGTGCCTTCAGGAGGATCTTCCTGGGCTTGGGCATGTGCATCAGCTACGCCGCGCTGCTCACCAAGACCAATCGTATCTATCGGATCTTTGAACAGGGAAAGCAGACGGTCACTGCCCCTCGTTTTATCAGTCCCACATCCCAGATCGCCATTACTTCGAGTTTGATCTGCGTGCAGCTGCTGGGGGTTCTGGTGTGGTTTGCTGTCGACCCGCCAAACACCATCATTGATTACGACGAGCAAAAAACCACGAACCCCATGCTGTCCCGCGGTGTGCTGAAGTGTGACATCACAGACCTTCAGATCATCTGCTCTTTGGGCTACAGCATCTTGTTGATGGTGACCTGCACCATCTATGCCATTAAGACAAGGGACGTACCAGAAGACTTCAATGAAGCCAAGCCCATCGGCTTCACTATGTACACCACCTGCATCGTCTGGCTGGCCTTCATCCCAATATTCTTCGGCACAGCCCAGTCTGCAGAGAAGGTGAGTCATTTCTTCTGCTTTTTCTTCCTTCCACGTATTTCTTTTTCATTCCATCAATCCATGATCAAAATGCCCCATGATCAAAATGCCTTTTTGTTTTATCAGCCCTTTTTTTTTATCTTGTCAAAACACATACATACATATTTGAGCAGACACAAACATTCATAATGAAAGGCATCAGATGACTGGTGCATACCCTGAGAAGTCTACACACCACCAATATAAATGTACCATTAAATATACATGTGTCTGTAATGGTGTTTTGACTTTATCATGTGACTTCTATGTGACTTAATTTTGAAGTTATTCATATCATTCAATCACAGATATTTTGCTTATCCGTATATGCTTCAGATCTTTCAGACCAGGTTTTCCTTTACCTTTACTGTTGACCAAACTACAAAAAAAAAATCTAAATGCCTCTAGATATTTATCTAAGTAATAGTCCTCCCAAAGTTTATCCACCGAGGCTTTTTATACTGAACAAAAATATAAATGCAACACTTTTGTTTTTGCTCCCATTTTTCATGAATATTATCTATATACACAAAAGACATATTTCTCTCAAATATTGTTCACAAATCTGTATAAATCTGTGTTAGTGAGCACTTCTCCTTTACCAAAATAATCTATCATATTAATATTATATATATTAAGATGCTGATTACACAGCATGATTATTGCACAGGTGTGCCTTAGGCTGGCCACACAAAGGCCACACATTGGGTCAAAAAAGATAAGTCATGCTTTTATTAGCATTAATAAGCATAAGTTGGGACATCATAACCTGTGAAAAATGTCAAATTTTGTGACTCTCAGCATCCTGGCAAAGATGGCGTCTACATCAGTAACAGGATCTTGCAATGAGACGAGAGCATGCTGGTATATTTTTGACCTAATATTCTCTATTTTGAGTATTTGACCAGCATTGGTGGCCAAGTGGTTAAGTGCCATTGCTGCCAGTGCAGAAGGTTCCTGGTTCAAGACCATCCCTGCCATACACTCCATGTAATGTGAAGTTATGTCAGGAAGGGCATCCAGCATATAACTTGTGCCAAATCAACATGCAGATTCACCTCAAATCTGCTGTGGCGACCCCAAGTGAAACAAGGTAGAAGCCAAAGAGGCTTATTATCTTCTTTTTTCACCAATGGGCAAAGATAGATGTATAAAGGGATGGCGGTGCCAGCAGCTTCACACGCCATTATCTCAGCACTCATGCAGAGGACTTAACATATACAATTATGCCTATTTTTGGAGAGGGAGACAAGTGGGTTAAAGTGTAGAGGAAGAGGATGATGAAGAGCCAGAGGAGGAAGAAAGCAAGTCGAAATGAGTGGGTAAATAGAGGTTTGATTCAAGACATTCCATCTCTGAGCGATGCTCTCATCTCAACAATGCGTTTGACATTGGGTGCCGCTGGAGTTGATTGAGAATGTGACATTTTGACCTTCTGAGCTCGTCATTGCTTATCTTGCCGGCGCTGCACAGAATACAGATGTATTCCATCTGCTGCACGCTCCAGCGGCTGGCCCTGCCGCGTGCACATGATAGAGAATAAGGGAAGTTTTCCCACTGACAGAATATCGATGCTGACAGGAAAGTGTTACTGCTAACCTTTTGAGAGGCAGGCCGTTCGATATCTTCCTGCTAAGCTACTACATGAGATGGATCAGAAACTGATTTTCCTCATCTCAATTTGCTGCTGATTTCATAGATGAATTACACCCTCAGCAGCGATTAGGAGTTCATTATGTTACTCGCAGCGAATAGCGAGACGGTAATGTGTTTATCTTTCTCCTTTATGCAGTTAACGCTTTCTTTTTGCCAGCTCCTGCCTCGCTCACCTTTAGTCTCGCACCACAGCATGGTAATGCAGCGGACTTTGTGGGTCCATTTCTGCCGGCCTTCAAACCGATGATGATGAGAAGGGCCTGCACATATCTTGGCAACTTCTGTAGATGTTGCACTGTGGTTTAAGTAAAGAGACCCTCTTCAGTGTAATTGCTGCTTTACTGTAAGACACCTCCATAACTCCTTTAATAAAACATCGCTATAGGGTCATTATGTAATTATCCATATCCCAGCCAAATATCTGTAGGAACTCTTCACTGCAGGTCAGTTTGTATCACAGTGTTGCATACGAGGTGATGGACAGCAGGTTGGTGTTACAGGTTTTAAAGAGGTCATGCTGTGACAAATCACATTTTGTCTCATTTTTATGTTTAAACATGTTTCAGATCAAACATCATCAAATTCCCACATTTCTGTAACTGAAGGTGTAGAAGCTATTTTGCTACAAGCAAAATTCAGGTATGAAGTAGCTCGTTTTAGACTTCAGTGACATACGTTTCAGAACCATATCTAGAGTACTGCTTTATCTGTGAGATGTGCCCAGTGATACTGTCTGTTCCCTGTGCAACTGATGGCAAAAGTAGAAGAGGCGTGGCAAACAGTAACTACGGTTGCATTTTTTCTGCAGTCCATTGCATCTGTGAGACATGTACA
This sequence comes from Thalassophryne amazonica, assembly GCF_902500255.1. Lineage (NCBI taxonomy): Eukaryota > Metazoa > Chordata > Actinopteri > Batrachoidiformes > Batrachoididae > Thalassophryne > Thalassophryne amazonica. The sequence continues at coordinate 85,034,006 of NC_047108.1, forward strand.
GAGTTGACAGACACCACTTGAACACCAAAGTTTGACTGTGTATACCTTTTGGTACATATTGTAGAGAAATAACGTTAGCCATTTGAATTTTCAATAGGGGGCCAAGTAGGGGTCAATTGAAGAACTAGACAGGGGTCAAAAACATGTTCCAATCATATTGAAAGCTATACCACATTATGTGTCTGATCACAAAGATTCCAAAAAGGTATAGTTTGGACTATCTGTGACTGAATGTTCTGGAGTTATGGGGTAAAACCAGCAAGCATGGCGACAAAGGTCACTTTCAGTTTGTACAGGGGTCAAAAGTTAAAGTTGCTCCAATTATGGTAAAACATGATGCAAATTATTGGTTGAGTTAGTAGGATTTTAAAAAGGAATAGTTTGCACCATGTGTCATGCTTAGTTATCATGTTATGGGGTAATATGTCACATGTCATAGAATCCAATGGATGTTGACATTTACTTTGGAGACCAAACATTCAACACAGTCAGAACTATTCCATTTGTTAATCCTATTAGTTCAACCAATAATTTGCACCACCTTTTACCAAAATTGGAGCAACTTTAACTTTTGACCCCTGTACAAACTGGAACTGACCTTTGTCACCATTCTTATGCTTATGCTCAAATTCAAAGCAGTTCAAAGCAAAAGCTTGAGCATAAGCTTTGCAGATAACATAAAAAAATGCTGGGGCTGAAAACAACATAGGCTCAAATTGGTGGTTAAAAGTTGCTTCTTCATTTGAATGACAACGGTGCATTATTACACAGAAAACCATCCACACTGAAACCAAGTGCATTAACCACTTGGCCACCATCCCTGCATATCTACCACTCCCCAAATACACTGCAACAAACACGAGTGTATGATGGATGAAAAATATGACAAATAAGTGATGGATATTGTAGCGGATTTAAATAATCTGCAGTTGAAACTTTGGCCACACACGACGGCAACATAAGATGTAGCAAGTTTAAATATTTAATAATTATTAAGATCCAGAATTAGAAGGTGCCTCACCAGCGTGACACCAAATAATTAACTCTTTTAAGATCAAATAATTATTTAGATCAAAAATGTAATGAATTTGAATATTAAGATTTAATCATCTTTCATTTCTTTAAATGTCCTCCTTATCGGGACCAAGATAAGTCATGCCTAAAGACAATATTTAATTGGAATGATATTTAATTACCTTGAAGTTGTAAGGGGCACTGCCTATTTTAAGCATAGGTACTTTAACTTAAACATTAATAATTGCTCAGTAGATCATTAATCAATAATCAGTAATCAGTCTCAAATCTAAAAGTCGTAACTTCTACGATATGATTAATCAACACTGTTTCCACCTGAACACAATAAAACCACTGCAGGGATATTTACATATTTACAAATATACAATAGAATAGATGAACAGGTTACTGGCATTTTGAGGATATGAACAATGATTAAATAGTTATATTACGCACAGATTTTGTTACTCATGAGACTTTGAAAGTTAAAGCAGTGAAAGAAGTTTAAGAAATTAAGAGATTTAATCTGACTTGCAATTTAGTGATGAATTTTGGGTCGTAACTTATTATTAATTCGTATATGTCGCGGACATGAACGAGCGAAGCTCTTCCGCATCTCACCATGTCAGACTTTTTTTTCAGTAAATGCTTCTGGAGAGCATTAGCATAACTAAAACTCTTCAGCTACCCCCCCCCCCCCCCACCAACTATGGCCATCTGAACCCCACCCATTTTATGTATTTTCTTTATTTGCATCTCACATGCCTGTAAAAAGTCCTCATCATGTAATTTAGGTCCTTCAGATTTTTTTTCAGTAAATGCTTCTAGGGAGCATAAGCATGGCTAAAAACCTCAGCAAAGGCCCCCAGACCCCCCAACTATGCACCTCTTTTTTTATATACAGATGCAAATTCATATTCTAACTTTTCAGCTACTTCACAGTAGGACTGCACAATATGGCCAAATTAGCTGAACTTTCAGGTCTTCTTTTTAAGAAAAATCTCCTTTACACCACTCCATCAGGAAGCTGTATTTTAAATTTTTAATTAAATTTATACCAAGTTGAAGAGATTTGCTATCAGTTTGAGCTTAAGGAAGATAATTTTCTAAATTAGAAAATGGCTATTTACTCACCAATATAACTAGGAGTCCGTGGTTCAGAGGATGTGTTCAGATTCAAATCACAAACATTTTTCTTCTATTACTAAAGTGGATTAGAACTTTTTTAGGGAACACAGCGCCAACTGTTTGATTTTAGGGTTTAGAAATGTTTTTGACCACTCACTTAACCAGCAAAAAAAATGTTAGTGGACTGAAAGTTATCAGAACTAAATTGATCAGAAGATAATTGGTCCGCTGATGGTATTAAAAGTTATCTGAAAAGCTAGCAAAAACATTAGCTTCGATAATTACCAGTTATCGGATTAGCTGAACTGTGCCCACCACTGGAGCTGAGAAAGTTTATTTATTTAATTTAAATGATGATGTTACTGTCAACCGAGCTGTATTCTCATGCTTAATTACTTTATTTGCAATGCATTAGACACTAGATATCAACGTAAATGTTTTTGTGTTGCTTGTAGTTCCATTGTGTTGTGGAGCATTGCAGTGCATCTGGGATTTGCAACATGTGTGAAATTTATTTAAAAAATTGTATTAAAATTCTATTAGAAATAAAAATCTAAGATATCACTTTGTTGATGCACCTTTGGCAGCAATTACAGTCTTCTGGAATATGATGCCACAAGTTTGGTGCACCTATCTTTGGGCAGTTCTGCCCATGCTTCTTTGTAGCAACTCTCAAGGTCCATCTGGTTAGATCAATCAATCAATTTTATTTATATAGCGCCAAATCACAACAAACAGTTGCCCCAAGGCGCTTTATATTGTAAGGCATAATTACGTAAAACCCCCAACGGTCAAAACGACCCCCTGTGAGCAAGCACTTGGCGACAGTGGGAAGGAAAAACTCCCTTTTAAGAAACCTCCAGCAGAACCAGGCTCAGGGAGGGGCAGTCTTCTGCTGGGACTGGTTGGGGCTGAGGGAGAGAACCAGGAAAAAGACATGCTGTGGAGGGGAGCAGAGATCGATCACTAATGATTAAATGCAGAGTGGTGCATACAGAGCAAAAAGAGAAAGAAACACTCAGTGCATCATGGGAAATCCCCAGCAGTCTAAGTCTATAGCAGCATAACTAAGGGATGGTTCAGGGTCACCTGATCCAGCCCTAACTATAAGCTTTAGCAAAAAGGAAAGTTTTAAGCCTAATCTTAATGTAGAGAGGGTGTCTGTCTCCCTGATCTGAATTGGGGGCTGGTTCCACAGGAGAGGAGCCTGAAAGCTGAAGGCTCTGCCTCCCATTCTACTCTTACAAACCCTAGGAACTACAAATAAGCCTGCAGTCTGAGAGCGAAGCGCTCTATTGGGGTGATATGGTACTATGAGGTCCCTAAGATAAGATGGGACCTGATTATTCAAAACCTTATAAGTAAGAAGAAGAATTTTTAATTCTATTCTAGAATTAACAGGAAGCCAATGAAGAGAGGCCAATATGGGTGAGATATGCTCTCTCCTTCTAGTCCCCGTTAGTACTCTAGCTGCAGCATTTTGAATTAACTGAAGGCTTTTCAGGGAACTTTTAGGACAACCTGATAATAATGAATTACAATAGTCCAGCCTAGAGGAAATAAATGCATGAATTAGTTTTTCAGCATCACTCTGAGACAAGACCTTTCTAATTTTAGAGATATTGCGTAAATGCAAAAAAGCAGTCCTACATATTTGTTTAATATGCGCTTTGAATGACATATCCTGATCAAAAATGACTCCAAGATTTCTCACAGTATTACTAGAGGTCAGGGTAATGCCATCCAGAGTAAGGATCTGGTTAGACACCATGTTTCTAAGATTTGTGGGGCCAAGTACAATAACTTCAGTTTTATCTGAGTTTAAAAGCAGGAAATTGGAGGTCATCCATGTCTTTATGTCTGTAAGACAATCCTGCAGTTTAGCTAATTGGTGTGTGTCCTCTGGCTTCATGGATAGATAAAGCTGGGTATCATCTGCGTAACAATGAAAATTTAAGCAATGCCGTCTAATAATACTGCCTAAGGGAAGCATGTATAAAGTGAATAAAATTGGTCCTAGCACAGAACCTTGTGGAACTCCATAATTAACCTTTGTCTGTGAAGAAGATTCCCCATTTACATGAACAAATTGTAATCTATTAGATAAATATGATTCAAACCACCGCAGCGCAGTGCCTTTAATACCTATGGCATGCTCTAATCTCTGTAATAAAATTTTATGGTCAACAGTATCAAAAGCAGCACTGAGGTCTAACAGAACAAGCACAGAGATGAGTCCTCTGTCTGAGGCCATAAGAAGATCATTTGTAACCTTCACTAATGCTGTTTCTGTACTATGATGAATTCTAAAACCTGACTGAAACTCTTCAAATAGACCATTCCTCTGCAGATGATCAGTTAGCTGTTTTACAACTACCCTTTCAAGAATTTTTGAGAGAAAAGGAAGGTTTGAGATTGGCCTATAATTAGCTAAGATAGCTGGGTCAAGTGATGGCTTTTTAAGTAATGGTTTAATTACTGCCACCTTAAAAGCCTGTGGTACATAGCCAACTAAAAAAGATAGATTGATCATATTTAAGATCGAAGCATTAAATAATGATAGGGCTTCCTTGAGCAGCCTGGTAGGAATGGGGTCTAATAGACATGTTGATGGTTTGGATGAAGTAACTAATGAACATAACTCAGACAGAACAATCTGAGAGAAAGAGTCTAACCAAATACCGGCATCACTGAAAGCAGCCAAAGATAACGATACCTCTTTGGGATGGTTATGAGTAATTTTTTCTCTAATAGTTAAAATTTTATTAGCAAAGAAAGTCATGAAGTCATTACTAGTTAAAGTTAAAGGAATACTCGGCTCAATAGAGCTCTGACTCTTTGTCAGCCTGGCTACAGTGCTGAAAAGAAACCTGGGGTTGTTCTTATTTTCTTCAATTAGTGATGAGTAGTAAGATGTCCTAGCTTTACGGAGGGCTTTTTTATAGAGCAACAGACTCTTTTTCCAGGCTAAGTGAAAATCTTCTAAATTAGTGAGACGCCATTTCCTCTCCAACTTACGGGTTATCTGCTTTAAGCTGCAAGTTTGTGAGTTATACCACGTAGTCAGGCACTTCTGATTTAAAGCTCTCTTTTTCAGAGGAGCTACAGCATCCAAAGTTGTCTTCAATGAGGATGTAAAACTATTGACGAGATACTCTATCTCACTTACAGAGTTTAGGTAGCTACTCTGCACTGTGTTGGTATATGGCATTAGAGAACATAAAGAAGGAATCATATCCTTAAACCTAGTTACAGCACTTTCTGAAAGACTTCTAGTGTAATGAAACTTATTCCCCACTGCTGGGTAGTCCATCAGAGTAAATGTAAATGTTATTATGAAATGATCAGACAGAAGGAGTTTTCAGGGAATACTGTTAAGTCTTCAATTTCCATACCATAAGTCAGAACAAGATCTAAGATATGATTAAAGTGGTGGGTGGACTCATTTACATTTTGAGCAAAGCCAATTGAGTCTAATAATAGATTAAATGCAGTGTTGAGGCTGTCATTCTCAGCATCTGTGTGGATGTTAAAATCACCCACTTTAATTATCTTATCTGAGCTAAGAACTAAGTCAGACAAAAGGTCTGAAAATTCACAGAGAAACTCACAGTAACAACCAGGTGGACAATAGATAATAACAAATAAAACTGGTTTCTGGGACTTCCAATTTGGATGGACAAAACTAAGAGTCAAGCTTTCAAATGAATTAAAGCTCTGTCTGGGTTTTTGATTAATTAATAAGCTGGAATGGAAGATTGCTGCTAATCCTACGCCTCGGCGCGTGCTACGAGCATTCTGGCAGTTAGTGTGACTCGGGGGTGTTGACTCCCAATGACTTGGAGTGTCAGTGCACAGCCATCTTCAGATCTGTCCAGAGATGTTCACTCAGGTCTGGGGTCCAGTTGGGCCACTCAAGGACATTCACAGTGTTGTCCTGAAGCCACTTCTTTGATATCTTGGCTGTGTGCTGATGGTCATTGTCCCACTGAAAGATGAACCTTTGCCCCAGTCTGAGGTCAAGAGCGCTCTGGAGCAGGTTTTCATCCAGGATGTCTCCGTACATTACTGTATTCATCATTCCTTCAATCCTGACTAGTCTCCCAGTTCCTGCTGCTGAAAAAAATCCCCATAGCATGATGGTGCCACCACCATACTTCACTGTAGGGATGGTGCCTGGTTTCCTCCAAACATGATGTCTGGCATTCACACCAAAGACGTTAATCTTTGTCTCATCACACCAGAGAATTTTGTTTGTTATGGTCTGAGAGTCCTTCAGGTGCCTTTTTGCAAATTCCAGGCAGGCTGCCATGTGCCTTTTACTAAGGAGTGGCTTCCGTCTGGCCACTATGCCATACAGGCCTGAATGGTGGATATATGGAGAGATGGTTGTCCTTCTGGAAGGTTCTCCTCTTTCCACAGAGGAATGCTGGAGCTCTGACAGAGTGACCACCGGGTCACCTCCCTGACTAAGGCCCTTCTCCCCTGGTTGCTCAGTTTAGACGTATGGCCAACTCCAGGAAGAGTCCTGGTGGATCTGAACTTCTTCCATTTCATGGATGATGGAGGCCACTGTGCTCATTGGGACCTTTAAAGCAGCAGAAATGTTTCTGTACCCTTCACTAGATGTGTGCCTCGAGGCAGCTCTGTCTCAGAGGTCTACAGACAATTCCTTTGACTTCATGCTTGGTTTGTGCTCTGATATGCAATGTCAACTGTGGGACCTTATGTGTAGACAGTTGTGTGCGTTTCCAAATCATGTTCAATCAACTAAATTTACCTCAGGTGGACTCCAGTTAAGCTATAGACACATCTCATGGATGATCAGTGGACACAGGTTGCACCTGAACCCAGTTTTGAGCTTCATGCCAAAGGCTGTGAATACTTATGTACATGTGATTTCTTAATTTTTCACGTTGCCATTATGGGATATTGTGTGTAGAATTTTGAGGAAAAACATGAATTGAAAACAGAGGGGCACATCATAGGCCTGACACTTCTAGGGTGTGTCACTCCTCCTGTTGTCCACTTGTAGGCCGCGTTGGCACCTCAGTCTGCCTTTGGTGGCTTTTTGGCCACCATCTGTGGCTGTGACAATGGGCACAGGAATGTGATACTCTGTCTTGTTCTTGGCAGCGACACCAATGACATGCATATCAGAAGACCAAAAAACCTGTACAAATCTTCCATCTCAATGTTAGTCCAGTTGTAATTTTTCCCTAATTCCTTGTTTTTTGCAACATTTTTGTAGGTGTTACTACACATTGTCCTGACTGCGTCAGTGGCAAAAAAAAAACAACAACAAAAAAAACAATATATAAAGGTCTTTTGGACTGTGGGGAGAAAATGTCTCTACCTGGACTCCTGGGGCTTCATGTACAAAGATGTGTGGATTTCCTACTGAAACATGCCATACACTAAAATCCAAAAACTGTTGTACGCACAAAAATAGACAGATGTATCAAAGTGTGTGTACGCATGGATTCAAGCACGTTCCTTTTGTACATCCCAATCAATGTGAAATTGAGCACACATACAGAAGTACCAAACTCCTCCGTGTGCCCCCTTTAAATATGCAAATTTATTTAAATAGGCCCTGAGACCTGGGATTCCCCTCTCTGTCTGATCATTCCACATGAACAAAGCAAAAAAAAAAAAAAAAAAAAAAATTACAGAGTGTGAGCTACAGAAACGAGTAAGTAAAGGGGGGACACGCAGAGATATTTTATTTGGTACCCTGTCAACCGGAATAAATATGCCAGCTGCTGACATCCACCCAACTGGCTATGTCCTCACCCAAGCTGTGCTGGAATCACAAGAGGAAATTCTGGCCTGTATGGCTTCCAGGGGTGGGTTTAAGTTGACAGGTCCGGTATCCGGTTCCTCTGGTGGGCAGGATGTTCTGCTCTGGCAATGGTATGCTGTGGTGGTGTGCCATGTTGTGGAGGATGCCACAGACCAACACAATGCGACACACCTTCTCAGGTCGGTACAGCAGCACCCCCGACCTGTCCAGGCAGCGCCACTGTCCCATCAGCAGTCTGATTGCCCTCTCCACTACAATCTGAGTGCGTGAATGTAGCTCATTGTACCACCTCACTTGGTTGGTGTTGGGGTTCATTAGAGGGATCATCAGCTGCATTCTTAACGGGTAGCCACAGTCTCCTGGGGTCAGATGAAGGCAGAACACAATATACCATTTAAATGAACCACACTGTTAATGAACACAGAAGTGTGCTGCTGCTGATAGTGTGTGATAGTCACAACTTTACGCATGCATTTATTGATAAATACTGAACACACTGATACAATTGGGAGTTTGTCAGCGAAACACAAAACAAAAAAGAATATTAAAAAATATATTTGAATGCATACGTGCCCAAATGTGCACTGCGCTGGTTTTCATTATGGACAATTAAATAAACTATTTACTCACTGATGAGCACATCACTCTGATGACTTCTTTTCACATTATTAACAGTTTCCCAGCCTCACCTGTAAGTGTTACCAAAGGAATAATAGCTGTAGAAACATGCGTATGCCAGCCATGAAGTTGGTGTGGGGCACCACACATTTTCACAGTCATTTCACTTTTGATACATCTGGATGTTAGCATGGAGAAGGAAGTATGCCACGTTTTTGTGAGTATGCAACCTTTGTACGTGAGGCCCCTGGTGTTCTCCGTGGCTGGAACCTGCTTATTACTGCTGGCGCAGTGTCAGCATCCTCCTCTGTCTTCCAGGGTCGTGGCTCTGCTGCATGTGGACCTGGAAACACAGGCACGCCATCTCATCCTCTGTACATACCTCCGTGTAGCACTCCATGTGCACATCGGCTGCTCCTCATCTTCTTGCTCCTCTTCCAAAACAAAAGAGGAATCATCCACTTCATCATCAGAATCCTGACTCTCTGGCTCCACATTTCTCTCTGGCTTTGTGTTTCTCTCTGGCTCTGCATTTTCCTAGTCCACATTCATAAGTCACCTCATTGTTTGGATGCACAAAACAAAAAACAACAACACCAACTATACACTCCAAACACACTAAATATCACAAATCTCTGTCAAAACTTCATAATCATCATCCTTCTCTTTTTCTGCACAGTCACTCGCACGATCTTCTCCTCAGCAACCAAATACATGGGTTGGTGATCATTTTTCATTGGTTAGGTCATGCATTTTTCCACCAATGATAAAGAGGAAGTTGCATTTTTTTTTCCTTGCAATTGCTCCGGTGAGAGAGGAGAGAAAAAGGAACAGAAACTCCCATTTAGTGTGTGTTTCTGCATGAAACATGCACCAAACATGACTATAATATTCAGGAACAAACATGGTGTAAATTATTAATTGTGATTCAAGTTTTACTAGGCCTATCAACACAATTTACAAACAGGTATATAGTTTGAAGTCTGCACTTTCAACACACATTCATACAGAGACTCAGACTGTGGTATATTAGATGGTATGCTCTTTTAATTTGGTCATGTGACTTTGACACGTCCCTGCATCAGTCAACTCCAGAAGGTTAGCATTGTCCGTAGGGGTGCATGTGGATGTAAATATGTTTGTTTGTCTATATGTGGCCCTGCGACAGACTGGAGTCCTGTCCAGGGGGTACACCATCTCACGCTCTATGACTGCTGGGATAGGCTCCAGCCCCATGTGGCCTTTAATTTGAGAAAGCACTTGAAGGTGAGTGAGTGAGTGAATGAATGAGTGAGTGAGGAATTGATAGGGTTCAAAGTCTTAGAAAGGTCACGTTCTACCCTGACTACTTGTGGGATATTGAACATTCACCCCCTTAGCGACATTTTATGCACCTTTGTGTATTATTTTGTGTAGAATGTGATTCCAAATTCTGCCAGCTAAGCAAAACAGCTGTTGGGGCTGTTTTTGTCGTTCTACAGTGGCCATGAACAGAGTCATGACTTCTGATGTGAATAAACTTTCTCGCCTCAGATCACCCGTTATCAAGACATTTATGAAAACGATGATGACGTAATGATAAACATATCGACCTTTAAACTTTGGTGGTCATTCAAACACAGTCTGCCTTATTGTGTCTCACTGTAGTAGAAATTGATTTTATTTAATTTTAAACTAGTTGGATGCCCATATTTTCTGCAACAGTGCCTTTGTACTCATTCAAACTCCTGTTGAGGGAAATCATGCGAAAAAACAAACACATTCAAGGAGCATCCCCTGCTGCCTCCTGTGCACATGCATATGCTTAGTCAACTAGTCAAAACTCAGCTTAATGACTGTGAGAGTCAAGAGCATTCTCTTGTCAGCTGTGACCATTTTGACACAAACTCCAGGCTGATTTAAGAGAGAGTTCTGATAATCAGACGCACGAATATGCAGAAATGTCAGCAATCATCAGTGGTTCTTTTTTTTTGGGGGGGGGGGGGGGGGGGGCATGTCTTATGCCTATAACATACAACCCCAATTCCAATGAAGTTGGGAAGTTGTGTAAAATGTAAATAAAAACAGAATACAATGATTTACAAATCCCCTTCAGCCTATATTCAATTGAATACACCACAAAGACAAAGTATTTAATGTTCAAACTGATAAATGTTATTGTTTTTGTGCAAATATTTGCTCATTTTGAAATGGATACCTGCAACACATTTCAAAAAAGCTGGGACAGTGGTATGTTTACCACTGTGTTACATCACCTTTCCTTCTAACAACACTCAATAAGTGTTTGGGAACTGAGGACACTAACTGTGAGTGTCATGACTGAGTATAAAAGGAGCATCCCCAAAAGTCTCAGCCGTTTACAAGCAAAGATGTGGTGAGGATCACCACTTTGTGAACAACTGTGTGAAAAAATAGTCCAGCAGTTTAAGAACAATGTTTCTCAATGTTCAATTGCAAGGAATTTAGGGATTCCATCATCTACAGTCCATAATTGATAATTGATCCATAAAGGGCAATTCATTTCACACCCAATTACCTCAGACAAATATACAGCAATTAATCCACAATTATTACTAGTTGAACGTACATAATAATGGCCCACATCAGAATTAAAACAACCACACATATACATTTGATTGTTTATGTACGCTAAACTTTGAAACAGTTTGTCATCTGAATTGAGGAAATGTGAGTGTGGGGGGGGCCGCAGCAACACGTGGTCGTGCAGCCAGGGGCTTGGGGCTATTCTCCTTTATTCTTTCTCAAATATAGCCTTTTGTCCTGCTGTTTCAGTTTCACCAGGTTCTGGTCCCCAACTGGAATTGTTTGACAAAGGAAACTACCAATTTTTTAAAAAATTATGGCATCATATCATTGCAAACAGTGATTAGCAGGGCAGGCATAGCATTAATGAAGAAGACAGCAAGTCAGCGGGTTCACAAAATTTCTGTGAGCAACTCTGTAAAAACTCAAACATTTTTGGGTTTTGATGGTTACATTTGAGGACCAGTGAAGCACTCATTTTAAGTCAAGTTGCTTGTTGTTAACTGCAGGATCTTGGTGGCCACTAAGGCCACTATTGATTGTAAATAAAGACCTGTCCTTATGTGAATTTTGATTTTGATTTTCATTTGATCATTTATTTAGTCCCCATGGGGGCAATTCAGGTACAGTCAGCAGTAAAAATTACATTACATTCATAAAACCACATCATACAAATTCATAAAAACATAAAAACACAGCAGAATAAATATACAAAACAAGAGCCCAGAAATAAGGTGCGAGTCAGTGCAACAGTGAGTCCTTAGGTGTTATTTAGGAGAGCAATGGCTGTGGGAATAAAAGAGTTTTTTAGTCTGTTGGTTCTGCATCTGGGCATTACCAGGCATCTGCCCGAGGGCAGAAACTTAAATTGTGGGTGCAGAGGGTGTGCAGAATCAGCCATAATTTTCCTGGCTTTTGACACAACCCTTGTTTTAAAAAGGTCCATAATGTCCGTGCACTGAGTTCCCATAATTTTACCACATTCCTTGACAATATTACAAAGATGGTTGCGATTCTTACGGTTCAATAGGTTAAGCCAACACAGGCTGAATGGCATGAAAGTCAACATCTATGTTGGGAGTCGTGAAATTATTGGGTGGGGGGATACAGACCCATCAAGCCCACATTGGCTTTTCAACAGTAAAGGCAACTCACAGTAATATATTTGAACAAATGTCCATAAAATTAACCATTTTGTATGTACCTGGCAATGGTAGCTGTGGGCATGAAGACAGCAAGCAGCACAGAAATCTCACATTTGACCCCACTTACCTTGACCTTCACTCAAATGATTGACCACTGGTCTTGCCAGAAAAATTCTGTAATCCATCCATGTGCTACATTTGGTCCAAATTGAGTTGAAAATCAAATACCTTGATCTTGACCTTTGACAAAATAAAACCCTTTAACCCTCTGAAGTTGATGGATGCACCACACATCTAACTCTGTTTTTAGTCCTGTTTCTATTAATAATCAGCAACAAAGACTTCATTTGACTGTTACATGAAACTGCAGAGTGTCACCTCTATTTGGAATTGTTTTACAAGGAAACTGCCCATATTTTTAAATGATGACAGCATATCAATATAAATAGTGATTAGCAGGGCAGGCATAGGATTAATGAAGAAGCCAGTGAGTCAGTGGGTCCATAGGCTCATTAAGAGCGCACCATCGCTCTGTTTAGGAGTCACACTCACACACATTCACACTGGCACTAAAGTCTCATAAATGCTAAAAACGTTAAATGCTTTCACTTAAAATGCTTTAACTTTTGATACTCTGTGTGCTTCTTACCCTGTGTGCTGCTATACAATGCTGCTGTAGCCTCAATTTCTCAAAACAAAACAAAAACAGTTCTGTCAACCTGAAAACACATTTTACTTTTCATTTAGTTCTCCAGGACAACACAACACGTGTTCATAATAAATAAATAAATAAAATCATAATTTTGACTTTTGACCCCAATGAGCTTGAGTTTTGCTGGAAAAAAAAAAACCCTTTTAAGGGCACCTAGTTTGACTGTCAGGCACAGTTTGTAGGAAATCTGCTAAATAACCTGGCAGAAGTAGGACAGACAGACATATTTAGGCCTTTGATCATAAAGACCTTGATCTTTGGCAAAACAAACCCCTTAAGGGGAATTCTGAGGTCAGTCTACAAGCACACAGCAAATTTGGTTGAAACTGGCCTAAATACTTCGGTGGTGTAGTGGTACACACAAACAAACAAACGTTTCTCAAATTATAGCATGATTACCATGGGGCCAGAAATCTGACATTGACCTCTGACCTTAATTATTGACTGATCCTAATCAAAATTAAATAATGTGGGGTTATTTTTTTCTTTCATAAGCCCAAGTTTCATAAAATAAAGCATTCTTAAAATATCTTGTGTACTCATTGTATACAGAAATATAGTTACATAGAGATCAAGAGCATGCTCCTCCAGTGACAGTACTAAAAATTTGTTCTTAAAGTAAATCCAAGTGTCACTATTTTTTTAATTGAACCAGCATGCAAGCGGAATAGATGTTGTCACTAAACATGAGAAACCATTTAGTAATAGCTGGGCACAAAAAGAAACACTCAGGTATGATATTTAAAACATTTTCCTTTCAGGCACAGAAACTTTCCAGTAATAAACGCACTCCAGCCATTCTGTCGTGAAACCACTTAGCATCATGTAAGACGGCTTATGCACCCGGATGAACGTCTCAAAAACAGACCACTCTGTCAAGTTACGTTTGCAATCACCACAGCATTCCCATCCCAGTTTTCAGCAGGAAAAAGGAAAATTGCAACTCTGAGTCTTGCAGTCTCTCCGCAAACATCGGCACTTGATGGGAGCTTGATCTCACACTCATTGTGGAGATGTGCAGTCTTTTGAAAATGACGTGAAATTGTGCTGCCTCACATTTGTTTGAAGCTGACTGCACTGGAGGCAGACTGCAGGCAAACACTAAAACTGGTCAGATTTGCAGAGACACATATGCTTCTACAACCCCTGGCAAAAATTATGGAATCACCGGCCTCGGAGGATGTTCATTCAGTTGTTTAATTTTGTAGAAAAAAAGCAGATCACAGACATGACACAAAACTAAAGTCATTTCAAATGGCAACTTTCTGGCTTTAAGAAACACTATAAGAAATCAGGAAAATAATTGTGGCAGTTAGTAACGGTTACTTTTTTAGACCAAGCAGAGGGAAAAAGATATGGACTCACTCAATTCTGAGGAAAAAATTATGTAATCACCCTGTAAATTTTCATCCCCAAAACTAACACCTGCATCAAATCAGATCTGCTTGTTAGTCTGCATCTAAAAAGGAGTAATCACACCTTGGAGAGCTGTTGCACCAAGTGGACTGACATGAATCATGGCTCCAACACGAGAGATGTCAATTGAAACAAAGGAGAGGATTATCAAACTCTTAAAAGAGGGTAAATCATCACGCAATGTTGCAAAAGATGTTGGTTGTTCACAGTCAGCTGTGTCTAAACTCTGGATCAAATACAAACAACATGGGAAGGTTGTTAAAGGCAAACATACTGGTAGACCAAGGAAGACATCAAAGCGTCAAGACAGAAAACTTAAAGCAATATGTCTCAAAAATTGAAAATGCACAACAAAACAAATGAGGAACGAATGGGAGGAAACTGGAGTCAACGTCTGTGACCCAACTGTAAGAAACCACCTAAAGGCAATGGGATTTACATACAGAAAAGCTAAACGAAAGCCATCATTAACACCTAAACAGAAAAAAACAAGGTTACAATGGGCTAAGGAAAAGCAATCGTGGACTGTGGATGACTGGATGAAAGTCATATTCAGTGATGAATCTCGAATCTGCATTGGGCAAGGTGATGATGCTGGAACTTTTGTTTGGTGCCGTTCCAATGAGATTTATAAAGATGACTGCCTGAAGAGAACATGTAAATTTCCACAGTCATTGATGATATGGGGCTGCATGTCAGGTAAAGGCACTGGGGAGATGGCTGTCATTACATCATCAATAAATGCACAAGTTTACGTTGATATTTTGGACACTTTTCTTATCCCATCAATTGAAAGGATGTTTGGGGATGATGAAATAATTTCTCAAGATGATAATGCATCTTGCCATAGAGCAAAAACTGTGAAAACATTCCTTATAAAAAGACACATAGGGTCAATGCCATGGCCTGCAAATAGTCCGGATCTTAATCCAATTGAAAATCTTTGGTGGAAGTTGAAGAAAATGGTCCATGACAAGGCTCCAACCTGCAAAGCTGATCTGGCAACAGCAGTCAGAGAATGTTGGAGCCAGATTGATGAAGAGTACTGTTTGTCACTCATTAAGTCCATGCCTCAGAGACTGCAAGCTGTTATAAAAGCCAGAGGTGGTGCAACAAAATACTAGTGATGTGTTGGAGCGTTCTTTTGTTTTTCATGATTCCATAATTTTTTCCTCAGAATTGAGTGATTCCATATTTTTTTGCCTCTGCTTGGTCTAAAAAAGTAACCGTTACTGACTGCCACAATTTTTTTCCTGATTTCTTATAGTGTTTCTTAAAGCCAGAAAGTTGCCATTTGAAATGACTTTAGTTTTGTGTCATGTCTGTGATCTGCTTTTTTTCTACAAAATTAAACAACTGAATGAACATCCTCTGAGGCCGGTGATTCCATAATTTTTGCCAGGGGTTGTATTTGCACAATAAAACAAGAGCAATCCAAGATTTCTGGTGCTCGCCAATCCAGATCTGGATCACCTCCAGAATTCTATGCTCTAATAGCTATCTGTGGTGCAAGTTTGGTGAGAATCCATGAAATAATTTTGAAGTAATCCTTCAAAGCCTGTATAAAGTGAAGTCTTGATGCAGAATCTGGATCCAGGTCACCTCCAAAATTCAGCGGAGTCTTCCATGGCCTAATATCTATCTGTGGTGAAAATTTCATCAAAATCCGTGCAGTCGTTTTGACATAATCCTGCTAACAGACAGACAGACAAATAAATAAATAAATAAATGCCAATGATTTTATTACGTCATTGACAAACATAAAAATGGATGTGCAATTTAGATAAAGACAACATGAACTTATATCAAAAAATCACATGTAAATGCTGTAGAAATAATCAAATGTTAGCCATGATGATTATCTTATTCAGACAGATGGTCCTTCTCAGTTCCTCAAGTTGAGGTCACGAGTATTTCCTGCGCTGCCAAAAGTGTGGGACTTGGGCAGCAAAAGTGCAGATGAATAGGTAAGTAAGTGACTTTGTCGTTCCCAAATACCTTGTTTATATGATAAACAGCATATGTAACCAGAATAAAAAGAAAGTGCAAGCAGACATGTACTGATTAGTTTGTAGTGAAACTTTGTTTTGCCTATATACTACAGACATGTCATGTCATTTAAGATAGCAACTGTTGGGACAAACATGATATCCAATAATGGCCAAATTCATGACAAACTATACAACATACGAGGTCTGTCCGTAAAGTATAGGTCCTTTTTATTTTTTTCAAAAACTATATGGATTTCATTCATATGTTTTTACGTCAGACATGCTTGAACCCTCGTGCGCATGCGTGAGTTTTTCCACGCCTGTCGGTGACGTCATTCGCCTGTGAGCACTACTTGTGGGAGGAGTCGTCCAGCCCCTCATCGGAATTCCTTTGTCTGAGAAGTTGCTGAGAGACTGGCGCTTTGTTTGATCAAAATTTTTTCTAAACCTGTGAGACACATCGAAGTGGACACGGTTCGAAAAATTAAGCTGGTTTTCAGTGAAAATTTTAACAGCTGGTGAGAGATTTTGAGGTGATTGTGTCGCTTTAAGGACTTTTCACAGTGCAAGACGTCGCTCAGCGCTCTCAGGCAGCGTCATCAGCCTGTTTCAAGCTTAAAACCTCCACATTTCAGGCTCTATTGATCCAGGACGTCGTGAGAGAACAGAGAAGTTTCAGAAGAAGTCGGTTTCAGCATTTTATCCAGATATTCCACTGTTAAAGGAGATTTTTTTAATGAAAGACGTGCGGGCGGATTGCAGCGTCGGCTTGCAGCCGCCGCGACGCTCCGTCACAGGAAAAACACCTCTGTTGGAAGCCTTGAGGACAAGTTGGAACATCTCCAGCTGATAAACAATTTCTCATATACTCACTCCACTGAAAGCCATCAAAAGCCAACTGGATTTTAACAAATGGTTATCAACACGGAGGTGTTTTTCCTGTGCCGCCGCACCGCGTCGGCTGCGTCCCGACGCGCGGACCCGTCCGCACGTCTTTCATTAAAAAAATCTCCTTTAACAGTGGAATATCCGGATAAAATGCTGAAACCGACTTCTTCTGAAACGTCTCTGTTCTCTCACGACGTCCTGGATCAATAGAGCCTGAAATGTGGAGGTTTTAAGCTTGAAACAGGCTGATGACGCTGCCTGAGAGCGCTGCGCGACGTCTCGCACTGTGAAAAGTCCTTAAAGCAACAGCATCACCTCAAAATCTCTCACCAGCTGTTAAAATTTTCACTGAAAACCAGCTTAATTTTTCGAACCATGTCCACTTCGATGTGTCTCACAGGTTTAGAAAAAATTTTGATCAAACAAAGCGCCAGTCTCTCAGCAACTTCTCAGACAAAGGAATTCCGACGAGGGGCTGAACGACTCCTCCCACAAGGAGTGCTCACAGGCGAATGACGTCACCGACAGGCGTGGAAAAACTCACGCATGCGCACGAGGGTTCAAGCATGTCTGACGTAAAAACATATGAATGAAATCCATATAGTTTTTGAAAAAAATAAAAAGGACCTATACTTTACGGACAGCCCTCGTAATACCTAAGTAAAAGTGGAATTATGGCCAACTTAAACCACTGCTTTGAAGCATTTTGAAATATTTGAAACACATGTCTTTCAAACATTATTCTGGATTCTACATGAAAAGGAAGACATCACCATACAAACTGAAATACATAACACAACGGAGAAGTAATACCAGAATAAAAGAATCAATAGAATGTGTACTCTAAAAAAGAACCGCTGTCTCAATGAGGAAAAAATGATGTAACAATTTGCATAGATTTTTGAAAGTTATTTCAACTTAGCTATTACTAAGTTAATGCCTCAAGACCTAGTTAAATTGAAATACAGTGGGGAAAATAAGTATTTGATCCACTGTCGATTTTGCAAGTCAAAATCAAATCAATTTTATTTATATAGCGCCAAATCACAACAAACAGTTGCCCCAAGGCGCTTTATATTGTAAGGCAAGGCCATACAATAATTACAGAAAAACCCCAACGGTCAAAACGACCCCCTATGAGCAAGCACTTGGCGACAGTGGGAAGGAAAAACTCCCTTTTAACAGGAAGAAACCTCCAGCAGAACCAGGCTCAGGGAGGAGCAGTCCTCCGCTGGGACTGGTTGGGGCTGAGGGGAGAGAATCAGGAAAAAGACATGCTGTGGAAGAGAGCAGAGATCAATCACTAATGATTAAATGCAGAGTGGTGCATACAGAGCAAAAAGAGGTGAATAAAAAGAAACACTCAGTGCATCATGGGAACCCCCCAGCAGTCTAAGTCTATAGCAGCATAACTAAGGGATGGTTCAGGGTCACCTGATCCAGCCCTAACTATAAGCTTTAGCAAAAAGGAAAGTTTTAAGCTTAATCTTATAAGTAGAGAGGGTGTCTGTCACCCTAATCCGAATTCAGAGCTGGTTCCACAGGAGAGGAGCCTGAAAGCTGAAGGATCTGCCTCCCATTCTACTCTTACAAACCCTAGGAACTACAAGTAAGCCTGCAGTCTGAGAGCGAAGCGCTCTGTTGGGGTGATATGGTACTAAGAGGTCCCTAAGATAAGATGGGACCTGATTATTCAAAACCTTCTAAGTAAGAAGAAGAATTTAAAATTCTATTCTGGAATTAACAGGGAGCCAATGAAGAGAAGCCAATATGGGTGAAATATGCTCTCTCCTTCTAGTCCCTGTCAGTACTCTAGCCGCAGCATTTTGAATGCTGCATGCAAGTTTTCCCACCTACAAAGTATGCAGAGGTCTGTATTTTTTATCGTAGGTACACTTCAACTGTGAGAGAGAGAAACTAAAAAGAAAATCCAATAATTTGCATTTTATTACATGAAATAAGTATTTGGTAACCTACCAATCAGCAACAATTCTGGCTCTCATAGACCTGTTAGTTTTTCTTTAAGAAGTCCTCCTATTCTGCACTCTTTACCTGTATTAATGGCACCTGTTCACACACTCAACCAATCACACTCCAACCTGTCCACCATGGCCAAGACCAAAGAGCTGTCTAAGGACACCAGGGACAAAACTGTAGACCTGCACAAGGCTGGGATGGACTACAGGACAACAGGCAAGCAGCTTGGTAGAAGACAACTATTATGATTATTTATTAGAAAGTGGAAGAAACACAATTTGACTGTCAATCTCCCTCAGTCTGGGATTCCATGCAAGATCTCACTTTGTGGGGTAAGGATGATTCTGAGAAAGCTCAGAACTACACAGGAGGACCTGGTCAATGACCTGAAGAGAGCCTGGACCACAGTCACAAAGATTACATTAGCAACACATGATGCCGTCATGGTTTAAAATCCTGCAGGGCAGCAAGGTCCCCCTGCTCAAGCCAGCACATGTCCAGGCCCATTTGAAGTTCACCAGTGACCAACTGGATGATCCAGAGGAGGCATGGGAAAAGGTCATGTGGTCGGATGAGACCAAAATAGAGCTTTTTGGCATCAACTCCATTCGCAGAGTTTGGAGGATGAGAACAACCCCAAGAAAACCATCCCAACCGTGAAGCATGGGGGTGGAAACATCATACTCTGTGGGTGATCTTCTGCAAAGGGGACGGACAATGTATCAGGGCAGGAGTCATGTATCGCAAGATTTTGGCAGACAACCTCCTTCCCTCAGTAAGAGCATTGAAGATGGGTCATGGTTCAGTCTTCCAGCATGACAATGACCCCAAAAACACAGCCAGGGCAACTAAGGAGTAGCTCCGTAAGAAGCATGTCAAGGTCTTGAAGTGGCCAAGCCAGTCTGCAGACCTGAACTCAATAGAAAATCTTTTGAGGGAGCTGAAACTTGAAACTTGAAAGATTTGGAGAAGATCTGTATGGAGGAGTGGACCAAAATCCCTGCTGCAGTGTGTGAAAACTTGGTCAAGAACTGCAGGAAACATCTGACCTCTGTAATGGCAGACAAATGTTTCTGTACCAAATGTTAAGTTCTGTTTTTCTATTGTATCAAATACTTATTTCATGCAATAAACTGCAAATTAATTATTTAAAAATCATACAACGTGATTTTGTTGATTTTGTTTTTAGATTCTGTCTCTCACAGTTGAAGTGTACGTACTAGGGATGTGAATCGTACAACAACTCACGATTCAATTCGATTCCGATTCTTGGGGTGACGATTCGATTCAGAATCGATTTTCGATTCAAAGAGCTCTGAGAAATAGTTATATTACTTAAAAATGTTTATTTTTAAGAAAATGCAGCTTTACAAGGTTAATCAAGTGATTCTAGATGTAAATTTACTCATCTGCTTTGCTCGTTCAGAGTTGGCTGGCAGTTTAGCAAAGCGCTGGTCAGTAGTCGGGAGATACCGCTGCTCTACTACTTTTACCTCCGGGTGATGACGTAGCATGTGGGCTTGTGGATTTGAAGTGTTTCCGAATTACTTGACTTTCATTTTGCAGATTTTGCACACTGCATAAGTCATGTCAAGCTCCTTCTTATGCAGCAAATAATAAAATCCAAAATGTGCTCAAACATTTGCCTTCAGCAAAGACGGTGCTGGCTGAACTAGCGTGTCATCCACCATGCTAAGCTACAGCTCACGAATGTTTGAAGCACACCGGACCCTCCCCTCGCGGGGATGCTGTAGTACGGAAGCCGTTGCCTGACAAACAGTACACGCAGCAAGTAAGCAAGAAAATGTTTTTAAAAATGCTTTTTAAAAATCAATTCTTGGACAGTTTGGATCGATTCAGAATCGTAATAAATAAGAATCACGATTTGGACGTGAATCGATTTTTTTCCGGCACCCCTAATACCTACAATAAGAATTACAGACCTCTCCGTTCTTTGTAGGTGCGAAAACTTGCAAAATTGACATTGGATCAAATATTTATTTTCCCCACTGTAACTTCAAAAAAAGCTATGCAAATTTTACATCTGTTTTTCTTGTTGAGACAGTGGTTCTTTGTGGATTATCTTTTCGTTGTTACTGCAGATTACAAAAACACTGCTTCAAAACATTTTGAAACCTATAATACACTTGTGTTTTGAACATTGTCCTGGAGTCCACAAGAAAAATAAGACATCAGAAGACAAGCCAAAACACACACAACAGAATGAGAAAGTAAATCTGGAATTACAGAATAGATGAAAAATGTGGTTGGGGAAGGCGCCAAAAACGTTTTGTCACTACTTAGCAATGGTTAATTTAAAACACTACTTTGAAACTTTTAGAATGACTTGAAACAGCCATGTTTTGAAGACTGTTCTGGAGTCTGCAAAGGAAGACATCGCATGCTGTGTGGCCACTTGGTAAATCCTGGCACCTGCTGGATGTCTCAGGAATATGCATCCATTTTAAAATATACATTTCATAAGGCTACATTCATTGCAGAGTCTGCATGTATGGACTGTATTTATGCAGCACTTTTCCACCTGAATCAGAAGCTCAACGCTTTACAGCTTTATTCTTAGCTTTACACCTTACAATGATGCCTCACATTCATCCATTCACTCACATACTGATATTAGCTTTAACCTCGAGACCAGGCCTCTCCAACCCTGCTCTTGGAGAGCACCTGTCCTGCATGCTTTCCATGTCTATCTGCTATAGTCTCACCTGGTCATTTAACACTGGTATTTCCCAGCTCAGAGTTAATTAGCTTTGGGTGGATTAGAGAGTTCTAAAATGTTCCAGGCAGGTGCCATCCAGGAGCAGGTTTGGAGAGGCCTGCTCTAGACCGTCACCTCCCCACTATGTTTCTTCCCATATTTTGTCTAAATTCCACCAAACTTTGTATGTAGATGAAGATTAACCCTGGAATTAACCTTAAAGTATTTGTTTCAGCAGGTCAAGGACATCTGGCCCAAAGGTCAAAATCTTGAGTTTTATTCCAATTTGCACTGAACTTTCAATACATATGGAGATGGGTTCTGGAATTGCCCAGCAAGGTCAGATTTGCTAAAGGTCAGTCATTGGGGCCAAACTCATTCCTCCCAGGTCATTTTTATGATTTCTACCAAACTCGGGATATCAGTGAAGGTTGGCCCCAAAATTGCCCTTAAATGATTCATTTTAGCAGGTCAAAGTCAGGCAGTTTGTTTTTCAACCTGATTTGGCACATATTTAGGTGGATTTGAGAATTGCCCTGGCTAGGTCAGCCAGAGGTGAATCATTTGGATGAAGCTCAAGAT
This sequence comes from Thalassophryne amazonica, assembly GCF_902500255.1. Taxonomy (NCBI): domain Eukaryota; kingdom Metazoa; phylum Chordata; class Actinopteri; order Batrachoidiformes; family Batrachoididae; genus Thalassophryne; species Thalassophryne amazonica. The sequence continues at coordinate 85,056,546 of NC_047108.1, forward strand.
CACTGCAATCAAATGTCAGACTGTCGTAGCCCTTAATGTCTTTATGCCCACGGCTACTGTCACCTATTAAAGAGAAACAATTCACACTCTCCAACACTGAGCACAGCTCTGCAAGCACACCTGATTCATATCAGAGTAATTCCCAACATGGACCAGACTCTAAAGTAGGCCACCGAAAACAAGTGGAAACATCAGGTAGTTGAGAAGGACTGCCAAGCCCCTGGATTCATTATGGAGAGCGTTCTCTAATGGAGCACAGAGTACTCTAATCATCGCTTTTTCAATAAAATCCTTATCGCTGCATGCATTTATAGTCCTACTCTACACCTAATTAAGTTGCCTTTTCGGCGTATTTGTCCTCTGTGGCTGTGATTATCAGAATTATCCTCAATATCTTTTTGTTGCAGCGGAAGCTGCAAGGTGTGCTGTGCCGTTTCACTTGTCAATGAGATATCAAATTCAAAGGTGCTTGATTCCTGATGAGTACATTAAAAAATCAAAGCCACAGCTAAAAATAGAGAGTTGCCAAGTGTTCATGAAAATTACTTCATGTATTTATTTATGTTAAGGAAACAGGAATTAATTATTCATGTTTTGCGACGTGCTAAACATTCCTGCCATGACTGAAAAGGCTGCGGATTTAGGTTGAGCTCATACAGAAGCTCAATGAAAAGAACCCCCTGTGTTTAGAGACGGTAAGGAAATGGATTTGGTTTTGGGGTGTGTGTGTGTGTGTGTGTTAGACAACCTGCACACCTGCCCTTGCGGCAGCGTGTGAGAAAGCACTTGCCGCTTATTGTGCGCCGCGCCAGAATCAACTCTCCTGCACGGTCAATAAATCAGTTCTGATAGGGTCAGCACTGCAGCGTCGAAGGTATCACAATCTCATTAAAAGCTTTTCCCGCTCCTGTTTGGTTTCTTGCACCAAACTCTGTAGTGTTGCTATGGATACCATGGATACCAGGCAGTTAGTACCAACTGCCAAACGCAGAAACACAGCAGAGGGTGGAAATTCTCTGGTGATTATATGTGAAGCTTTGTGTACTTCTGCACACTTTGATCAGTTGCCCCAATAACTGGCAGTAAATACATGGGAAGAAAGAAACCATCTCACTGCTCCAAAGTGTTTCCATTTCCCCCAACTGAGAGTGACACAGAACATCGCACAAAAACATGCATTGTGATACTCATACAGTTACTAATGTGTGACATGCTGCTCCACAAAGAAGCATGAGGGGATGGAGGGATGAAGAAAGTATAGAGGTGTGGGAGAAAGGCAGGGGATTGTATTGGTATGTTGATAATATCAGGTGCTGGAATGACTGATGGAGATCAGAAGACAAAGGCGTGACTGGCATTCAAGTGCATTAATCATGAATGAAAGAAATTACCATTAGTCTTGCTACTGTATTTACCAAGAAAAATTAGATGCAAATGGTGACATTTCTTCCTGTCGGCGACTGAGTGAGCATTTTGGCGCTCTGCAGAGGCACAGTGGTAGCTAATACGTTTACAATTGCATTCTCCACCTCATCTACGTTAAAGCCGGCTGACATGTATCATGTAAGTGACACTGGATGTGTTCAAGAACAATAGGTGATTGAGGAGGATTTGCCAAGCTGCTCACTGAAACAATAATGTCATCTTTGCGGGTGAATTTTTTTTTTCTAGTGAAAGACTATTTAAATCAAACAAGAGGCTTTTACTGTACGTGTGCTGAAACAGTGAGTCCTATCTCTTCTTCAAATCAGTACCGTTTAGTAAAATCACTCTAGAAAAATGTACATTAAACTAAAGTGTGCAGCAGTCAGCGTGCGATAAGCTGCCAAGCGTAGTTTAACAATGTTAAAAGGTCTTATGTAACATTTGATGAGGAATGTGGAGGAGAAATTATTTAACAGGCAGCACATGCATAAATTTCATAAGGATGCAAGCTGATGGATGGTTACACTATGCATGTTGCATAAATTTCAGTCCACCGCACAGTAGGGTTGTCAAGAAAATGGATACTCAGACACTAATCAATACTAAAAATTTGTATTACATTAGTTACTCATTTACAACAGTATCAATGCCAGCAGTGCTGTTTTACTTCTATTCCTCCACTTGAAGATGTGTGTTAACTGGAGAAATTGACATGCAGGCACACAGACCCTCTTCAGCAACATGGATGCACGCAATAACTTACTCAAGCTTTGTTGTCTTTAAACAGAAGACATAAAGAAGTTATTCTGGGGGATTTTTTCATACAAACGCAGACAACCCATTAAAATGTTGTGGTTTTTTTTGTACTACCTATATAAAAAAAAAAGTTAGCTTCAACAAACCATTAATCAGATAACTGAAAAGTTATCTTTCATGAGGATAAACCGATAAGCTGCTAAAAAATTTACCTTTATTACAGATAACCGATAACTATTAGTACTGATTCGGACGCGGCCACATCAGATTACACTGTTGGCTTATGATAAACCAGTTTCACTTTAAGCGGCGCAGGGACTGCTGGGTAAATTCAAAGATCACAAACACAAAGAACACATGAAAAATGAATAAATTAAAAAATAAAACCCCAAACACTGTCATCATCTTTCAAAAGCAGTAAACCACAGTATTAGAAGTCACAGTTTATCTCAGTATTAGATACACCGTCCTTTACGAATTAAAAGCTGCCTCTTTTTTCACATGCTTTGAACCTTGTGGCTTAAACAACCGAAATACATCCATTAATGTATTGATTGGCAGAGTAAAATACAGGTAGTAAATATAAATTCTTACCTGTTAGTTTCAGTGGGATTCATCTGAATAAATAATCCACATAAAGCATCCTTTTCTTAAAATCCAAAACAGTGTCTAAACGTGAAGAAAAGTCCCTCCTTCTGTACACACAGCTGCGCCATGAGAGCTCCTCTCCCCCACCTAGTCTTGGGGATTAAATTACAGCCATAAAGAAATAAAATTTAAAAAAATGTTAAAATTAGTCTGTTTTGTTTTTGTGTCGAGTGGATGAGTCAGTGTAACGTCCAAAGTGAACCTGAACTACACTACCCACAATGCTCCCTGCGTCGACTGGCCAATTACATTTTGCGCTTAATGATGATGTCATCAGCAAGCAACAGGCGGCCAGTCTGCTACAAACGGACTAAAATGTTTGATTTTAGGGTTTACAAACTTTTTGACCGTTAAATTTTACCAGTAAAAAAATGTTATCAGACTGAAAGTTATCGGAACTAAATTTATCGGAAAAGCTAATCCGATAGCAAAAACATTAGCGGCGATAATTATCTGCTATTGGATTACCTGAACTGTGCCCACCACTGTGTGTGTGTATATATATATATATATATATATATATATATATATATATATATATATATATATATATATACAGTGAGGAAAATGAGTATTTGAAGACCCTGCAGTTTTGCAAGTTCTCCCACTTAGAAATCATGGAGGGGTCTGAAATTTTCATCTTAGGTGCATGTCCATCAGTGGTGGGCACACGTCCGATAATCCGATAACAGATAATTATCGAAGATAATGTTTTCATTAAAGGATTTTCTTTTTAGATAAATTTAAAAACCATCATTGGACTAATTATCTTCCAATGAATTACCGTCCGATAACTTTTAGACCAATAACGTATTAAACTAAGCTGAACAGTGAAAAACATTTTTAAAACTGTTAAAGCTGTTGAGACCTATCTGTTAAAAGTTTCCTAATAGGCATGTTGTTCTACCCTCTGCAATCAGAAACCACTTTATCGTCTGTAAGCAAAGGAGAACTGGTGACCAAAAAAAAAAAAATAAAAATTTTCTTTAACACCATACTAATATAATCGCAATGTCACCAAGTCATCCAGAGGCATACATTTTTAACTTATGGTTCAAATTTTAACCACTCATTTTAGACAAGGTATTTAAAATTATTGTCATGTCTGAAGTTTATAAAGTGAAAATATCAGATATATGTTTTCGTTTAAAGTAATGTGCTAATTTTTAAGGTTTTGTGAGCACATGCTGTGCCAGGCAGCAATGCATTATGGGTAGCATAAGATAATCTCAGACGTTCACGACAGGACAAATGCATTTCAGACACTCTGTTCAGGGTCCACAGATAACAGCATTAAACTCTAGTGCCTAAAACTCTCGTGAATATATTCTCTGGGTTTATAGACCTTAGTGTATTTGCGTTTGTTAAATTCCACACATCTTAAATGTAGCAGACACGGATTATCTGGAATTTTGTTTGACATTTTTTCAAGGCCGCTACTGCCATCTACTGGCCAGGAGTGTTCATGGCAGTATTAAACGTCTGGGTACATGGCTGCTCTCAAAGTGTTGGTATTGTCCATTGTCCAGGCGCTTTTTGTGTGCATATATGTTAACTTTGTATTCTAAAACTACAGTTAGAAGTAATTCCGACTCCTTATCGGTCCACACGAACGAGGTTGGCGCCATGTTTTTAGCTTTTGTAGAAGTGACGACAAGAGAATAAGGCTCATGATTGGAAAGAATTTTAATCAGTACCGCCACCCAAAGGTTTGGCAGACTAATTACAACACATTTATACAGTTCGATGTGGATGGATTTTTTTTTTAAATGACGTAGTGTGGATGAAGTTTTTTCCCCAAACTGAAAGGGTAAGATATTCGGTTTTACAAATACCCGACAACGTGTGTACATGGCATTATGTCTGTGAAAGGCACTATATAAATAACTTTACTTACTTACTTACTAATATTGAGTGCACGTTTTACAACATCATAAAAGTTTTAAAATATGCAATTGCGATGACACTTCCAGGGCTCCGTAAAAATGCCTGTTTTACAAATGAAAATGAAATATTTTACAAAAGCACATTTATCTTTAAACCAACACATGACACACGTCACATTAACGTGTTGGTTTACATAATGGATTACTGAACCAATCACTGTTTAGCACTTTTACCCAGAATGCTTTGCGGTCTGTGTTTGTTACAAAACCTCAGAATTAGTGCCTTATTCAACATTAAAAGATATATGTTATATTTTAACTTTGTACAAATGACAGAATTGACATTAATGGAGTTATTCTATCAGTATTTTCAAAAAACCATAAGTTAGTATGACTTTATTTTTCAAGACCTCCGCCTGACCGGAGTGTTGAAACTGATAGAGAACTGGCATTATGGCTGCTCTTGGTGTTCCTGTGTAGTGGGAGCGCTGTTGTAAACAAGAGCTTCCAGCAGGGGGAGAACGTTGGAAGAAAAATGATTATGATTAGTAAAGAATTGATTTTGTGAGTGCTCTCAGGATTCATCTGTGCTGCTTTCTGCAGGGGGCAGCATAGTTAAACATTCTTGCTTATTCTTTAGGTCTTTTACCGCTTTTGATGCTTTTAAAAGCGATCGTGTTAAAAATCAATTTCAGCTCTTTAGTAACTGCAAATGTCCCATAGACAACACCGGAATTTATCGGTTATCGATTATCTGTAACTTCTGATACATTTTTGGGTGGTTTATCGGTTTATCTTTATCAAAGATAACTTTTCAGTTATCTTATTATCTGTTATCGAAGTTAATTTTTTGGTTATCTGTGCCCACCACTGATGTCCATTGTGAGAGACATAACCTAAAAAAAAAACGGAAATCACAATTTATGATTTTTTAATAATTTATTTGTATGTTACTGCTGCAAATAAGCATTTGAACCCCTACCAACCAGCAAGAATTCTGGCTCACACAGACCTGTTAATTTTTTTTTAAGAAGCCCTCTTATTCTGCACTCTTTACCTGTATTATTTGCACCTGTTTGAACTTGTTACCTGTATAAAAGACACCTGTTCACACACTCAATCAATCACACTCCAACCTGTCCACCACAGCCAAGACCAAAGAGCTGTCTAAGGACACCAGGGACAAAACTGTAGATCTGCACAAGGCTGGGATGGACTACAGGACAACAGGCAAGCAGCTTGGTAGAAGACAACAACTGTTATGATTATTTATTAGAAAGTGGAAGAAACACAAGATGACTGTCAATCTCCCTTGGTCTGGGATTCCGTGAAAGATCTCACTTTGTGGGGTAAGGATGATTCTGAGAAAGCTCAGAACTACACAGGAGGACCTGGTCAATGACCTGAAGAGAGCTGGGGCCACAGTCACAAAGATTACATTAGTAACACATGATGCTGTCATGGTTTAAAATCCTGCAGGGCAGCAAGGTCCCCCTGCTCAAGCCAGCACATGTCCAGGCCCATTTGAAGTTCACCAGTGACCATCTGGATGATCCAGAGGAGGCATGGGAGAAGGTCATGTGGTCAGATGAGATCAGAATAGAGCTTTTTGGAATCAACTCCACTTACCATGTTTAGAGGATGAGAACAACCCCAAGAAAACCATCTCAACCGTGAAGCATGGGGGTGGAAACATCATACTCTGGGGGTGCTCTTCTGCAAAGGGGACAGGCAAACAACCTCCTTCCCTCAGTAAGAGCATGACAATGACCAGCATGACAATGACCCCAAACACACAGCCAGGGCAACTAAGGAGGGGCTCCGTAAGAAGCATTTCAAGGTCCTGGAGTGGCCTGGCCAGTCTCCAGACCTGAACTCAATAGAAAATATTTGGAGGGAACTGAAACTCCAAACCTGAAAGATCTAGAGAAGATCTGTATGGAGGAGTGGGCCAAAATCCATGCTGCAGTCTGTGCAAACCTGGTGAAAAACTACAGGAAACATTTGACCTAATTGCAAACAAAGGCTACTGTACCAAATATATATATATATATATATATATATATATATATATATATATATATATATATATATATATATATACACACACACACTCAACAAAAATATAAATGCAGCACTTTTGGTTTTGCTCCCATTTTGTATGAGATGAACTCAAAGATCTAAACCTTTTTCCACATACACAATATCACCATTTCCCTCAAATATTGTTCACAAACCAGTCTAAATCTGTGATAGTGAGCACTTCTCCTTTGCTGAGATAATCCATCCCACCTCACAGGTGTGCCATACCAAGATGCCGATTAGACACCATGATTAGTGCACAGGTGTGCCTTAAGACTGTCCACAATAAAAGGCCACTCTGAAAGGTGCAGTTTTGTTTTATTGGGGGGGGATACCAGTCAGTATCTGGTGTGACCACCATTTGACTCATGCAGTGCAACACATCTCCTTCTGATAGAGTTGATCAGGTTGTCAATTGTGGCCTGTGGAATGTTGGTCCACTCCTCTTCAATGGCTGGGCGAAGTTGCTGGATATTGGCAGGAACTGGTACATACTGTCGTATACGCTGGTCCAGAGCATCCCAAACATGCTCAATGGGTGACATGTCCGGTGAGTATGCCGGCTATGCAAGAACTGGGACATTTTCAGCTTCCAAGAATTGTGTACAGATCCTTGCAACATGGGGCCGTGCATTATCCTGCTGCAACATGAGGTGATGTTCTTGGATGTATGGCACAACAATGGGCCTCAGGATCTCGTCACGGTATCTCTGTGCATTCAAAATGCCATCAATAAAATGCACCTGTGTTCTTCATCCATAACAGACGCCTGCCCATACCATAACCCCACCGCCACCATGGGCCACTCGATCCACAACATTGACATCAGAAAACCGCTCACCCACACGACGCCACACACGCTGTCTGCCATCTGCCCTGAACAGTGTGAACCGGGATTCATCTGTGAAGAGAACACCTCTCCAACGTGCCAAATGCCAGCGAATGTGAGCATTTGCCCACTCAAGTCGGTTACGACGACAAACTGGAGTCAGGTCGAGACCCCGATGAGGACGACGAGCATGCAGATAAGCTTCCCTGAGACGGTTTCTGACAGTTTGTGCAGAAATTCTTTGGTTATGCAAACCGATTGTTTCAGCAGCTGTCCGAGTGGCTGGTCTCAGACGATCTTGGAGGTGAACATGCTGGATGTGGAGGTCCTGGGCTGGTGTGGTTACACGTGGTCTGCGGTTGTAAGGCTGGTTGGATGTACTGCCAAATTCTCTGAAACACCTTTGGAGACGGCCTATGGTAGAGAAATGAACATTCAATACACGAGCAACAGCTCTGGTTGACATTCCTGCTGTCAGCATGCCAACTGCTGCTCCCTCAAATCTTGCGACATCTATGGCATTGTGCTGTGTGATAAAACTACACCTTTCAGAGTGGCCTTTTATTGTGGTCTAAGGCACACCTGTGCACTAATCATGGTGTCTAATCAGCATCTTGGTATGGCACACCTGTGAGGTGGGATGGATTATCTCAGCAAAGGAGAAGTGCTCACTATCACAGATTTAGACTGGTTTGTGAACAATATTTGAGGGAAATGGTGATATTGTGTATGTGGAAAAAGTTTTAGATCTTTCAGTTCATCTCATACAAAATAGGAGCAAAACCAAAAGTGTTGCGTTTATATTTTTGTTGAGTGTGTATATATATATATACGAGGTCTATTAGAAAAGTATCCGACCTTATTATTTTTTTCAAAAACCATATGGATTTGAATCACGTGTGATTACATCAGACATGCTTGAACCCTCGTGGGCATGCGAGAGTTTTTTCACGCCTGTCCGTTACGTCATTCGCCTGTGGGCAGTCTTTGAGTGAGGAGTCGTCCACCCGCTCATCGATTTTTTCATTGTTTAGGAATGGCTCAGAGACTGTTGCTTTGTTTGATAAAAATTTTTTCAAAACTGTAAGGCACAACTGAGTGGACACCATTCAATAAATTCAGCTGGTTTTCGGTAAAAATTTTAACGGCTGATGAGAGATTTTGGTCTGGTAGTGTCGCTTTAAGGATGGTCCACGGCGCCTGACGGCGGTCTGCGCTTCGAGGTCGCAGCGTCTCGCCGTTTCAAGTTGAAAACTTCCACATTTCAGGCTCTGTTGACGCAGTAAGTCGTCAGAGAACAGAGAACTTTCAGAAGAAGTCGGCATGAGGAGTTTATTCGGACATTCCATTGTTAACGGTCATTTTGTAATGAAAGAACGTGCGGGCAGAGTCGCATGTCGGGCTGGACCCGACCGCGGGGGGTCGCGGCAGGAAAAACACCTCCGTTGGAAATCTTAACGGGCAAGTTGGAACATGCCCAAGCTGTTAAACAATTTCTCAGTTACTCACTTGTTGAAAGCCATTAAAAGCCGCCTGAATTCTACAAATGGTTTTCAACACGGAGGTGTTTTTCCTGTCGCGGCGTACACAGATTTGCCGAGTCGTCACGGAAACGACTCGGCGAATTTGCGCGTACGTCTTTCATTAAAAAAATGTCCTTAAACAGTGGAATGTCCGCATAAATTCCTCATGCCGGCCTCTTCTGAATCTTCTCTGTTCTCTCACGATGTCCTGGGTGAATTAAGCCTTAAATTAGGATATTTTCAGCTCGAAACAGGCCGACGACAGCGCCTGGAAGCGCTGCAGGACGTCCCGCTCCGTGGGAAGTCCTTACACTGACAGAAACACCCCATAATCTCTCATCAGCCGTTAAACTTTTCACAGAAAAGCAGCTTAATTTCTCGAATAGTGTCCACTCGGATATTCCTCACAGGTCCAGAAAAATTTTTGATAAAGCAACGCGCGCCGTCTCGAGCAGCGTGTGAAACAAAGGAATTCAGCCGAGAGGGCGGGACCACATCTCACTCAAGGCCTGCCCACAGGGAAATGACGTCACCGACACGCGTGAAAAAACTCACGCATGCGCACGAGGGTTCAAGCATGATTGGTGTAATCGCATGTCATTCAAATCCATATAGTTAAAAAAAAAAATAAAAGGGTCGGTTTATTATCTAAGAGACCTCGTATATATATGTTGTAGTGCTGCACTGACGTTTCTGGTTCCTGAGTCACAGGGAAAGCAAAATAATTATCAAAGAAAAGGTAATTGAACTGTATTAAACAAGTACAAACCCTGTCACACCTTGACGATTTAGCCAGCATATGCCAACCGTATTAAAAAAGGCTGGCATAAATCCAATAAATTAAGGGTACTTTTAACTTTTAAGTTTACAGCAAGTTCAAGCAAGTTGAAGCACATTGAAACACTCTGAAGTTCACTGATGTACGTCCTGATAAGATGAGCGCCTCAAAACATTTTGGGCATGCTGAAAATTTTCAACAAGTGCCAGCGTGTGACTCACACGCCCCGCACATACTGGACATAAGTTGTAGCTAAGTTATGTGATTGTTTGCAGACATTTCTTGAAATTTACTCATATGAGCGAAGCATCGCGCAGCAGTGTGAAGCTCACTCATGGTACAGGGCATGGAATCTAGTGGGAACTCAGTGGCAAGCTCACACTCAAACAGGAAGTGCCAACTTTTCAGTCACAGTAAAACAGGAAATGTTGACCTCTTCCTGGCATGGGTGGAGCTAGAGCGGAGGCCGGAATTTCACTGGACTCCACTGAAATCTGATTGGACACAGATGATTGACATGCCACTGCACCCCACGTCTGGTTGAAAGACCTGCATTTTGAAATTAGTGAGTCACATTGACTGCTGGGTTCTTCCTGTCCAGTAGTTAGTGCTGTGTACCCCCAAAACGTCTAATCCACCTTAGTAGAAGAAGAAAAATGTTTGCTTCAGATTTGAAAAGAACACATCGTTTGAACTATGGACTTATAATCACACCAAACTTATATTGGTGAGTAAATGACCGTATTTCATACCAGAAATGAGGTCCAGGTTGTTAAAAGCAGCATTTCTCCTTTAGTTCATGTTGAAGCTAACAGACAGCAGCTGGTTCATGGTCTGTTGGCTTATTAGTACAGCAGATAACTGAAACAATTCTTTAAATAGTGATACAAATTCAGCACAAATACAGCTGGAGCAAAATTAATGGAGCAACTTTAACTTTTGACCCCCGTACAAACTGAAACTGACCTTTGTCACCATTCTTGCTGCTTTTACCTCATAACTCCATAACATTCAGTCACAAATTGTCCAAACTATACATTTTTTGGAGTCTTTATGATCAGGCAAATAATGTGGTGTAGTTTTCTATATGATCGGAACATCTTTTAATTTTGACCCCTGTGTAATTCTTCAATTGACCCCTACCTGGCTGCCTATTGCAAATTCAAGTGGCCAATCAGTTTTTTCAAAAGAGTTCATGTCTATGGGTTATTTGTGCCAAATTTGATTGTATCACCATTTGCAGGATTCCACTGCAAATATTCTCTTATCTGCTGCACTATACATGAGATGTAAGATGCTGCTTCTCCGTGTTTCTCAGTTGCCCTCAAAAGTATTGGAACACTTGGTATTTCACATATTTTAATTTGTTTATTCCATTTCAAATACATTTTTTAATTTATCTTCCTTAACTCAAACTGAAAGCAAATCTCTACAGCTTGATATAAATTAATTAAAAATATAAAATCCAGCTTCCTGATGAAGTGGTGTAGAGGAAGATTTTCTTAAAAAGAATACCTGAAAGTTCAGCTACAATTTGACAGAAAGTACATTTGAGATGAAAGCCTGGATTTGATGTTTTGGTGAAACAAACTTTTGTATTTCTTCATAATTGATGTAAATAAAGTCCAAGACATATTGTTCATGTTTCCATCCCCTGACTTGTCTAAAGAAAACTGACATTAAAACTGATTATTATTTACAGGTTGTATCAAGTTTTAGAGATTTGCTTTCAGTTTGAGTTTGAGGAAGATAATTTTAGAAATTTTTATTCTTTATGTTTTTGTATTTCTTGTATTTAAAATGGCATAAACAAAATTTCTTTTAGTTATTTTGGCATGTAATTGTGTAGGTAGTTATTGGAGTACTCGTATTAATATACCTGTTTTCTCTGTGTTTTTAATGTAACACGTTGTGTGCACTGAGCCGTCATTTGCAGCTGTCAGTGAGTCTCTCTCCAGCAATCAGCTGACAGGCACCTCACTGTCCTGTGTGCACTCTGGCTGGCCGCTCCCCATCTGTACATACATATGAGAATTTCATGCAAGTGTGCCTACCCCCCCCCCGCACACCACATGTGCTGCAGGGGAGAGTGAGGGGCGTGCGAAACACACGCACGCCACATGTGTTCTGTGGGGGGGTGCAACACACGTGAGATACACATGCAGCCATATATTTTGAGGGGGGAGCCGACACTCTGGCATGCCACATGTGTGTTGCTTGGCGACGCCACAGTCGTGGTAGCATTTAGACATATTCCACAGCCAGCTTGAAAGTGGTGCTCCTTGAGTGGTATTGGATGTTCATTTGTGGTACCTGGAATTTGGCCAACACCTGCCAAGAGAGGGATTGAACGACCTCTCACAGGGCACTCTCTGTCTTTCGGCTGCTTGTGTGCGCGAATGGTTGTAGCGATAGGTGTACGAGGCATTAGAGGTGGCTCCGATTTTTCACGAATGGCATGCAATTCCTCCTTTGTGCGCTAGTCGGCTTCAATCGTACTATGTGTGAAGGGGCCTTTAACATGGTTCACCTGTATATTGTGTTGTCATTGATGTTATTGTTTGAATCTTCATTTTTTTTATGACCTTTTTATTTTTTTAACAGCATAGCATGTGTGGTGCCATTATTATATTTTACATGCTTTAACATTTCGCTAAAAACACATATTTACAGTCCACAGGACAAACATGTAAACACACTCTTGCAAACTGACATTGATGCTTGTAGAATTTCCGTCTGCAGACCATGGACAATCCTGCAGCCTCTGTTTTAAACATCCTCAACACGTGTTCAGTGGATGCATGTCAAACCCCAATCTCCTGCATCACAGAGGTATGAGTCAATGCTTAGGCAGTTTTCAGAACAACAGGCCTGACTACAGGAATAGAAATACCCAGCAGTAATAGCTCAGACTCGGTAGATTGGTTTGATGAATGCTTGAGTGGTTTGATCAAATGTCCAATATGAAAGGAAAAGAAGGGTTTCTTTAACATATCACGGACAGCTCTCACACAAAATCATTCTAGTCCAGGAGAAAAGAGAATCTGTGGGGTTATTTTGATACAGCCATGGTGATGCATCTGCTGTTGCTGTTAATACCTGGACCATTTTTAACTCAACTGTGCAGCTGCGGGCAAGTGTTAATAAATGCGCAACACCACATGAATGACTTCTTTGCTGACAGGCATTACAAATTGTGACTACAATTTAGGTGCATTTATTTCTGTCTTCCTTTCTTTTTTCTTTCCTGTAATATGTCTATCTGTCTATAATGTCCCCATAATGTTTGCACAACACCAAATGTTATGTGTGTGTGTAATATATATATATATATATATATATATATATATATATATATATACACACACATACATACACACTCTGCAAAAGTTTTAGGCATCCCAGAGTTATATTAAAGTTAATGTTTCATGACCCTCCCCCATCCCTTTTTATTGCCATGTCAAGACATAATCATTTCCAACAAAAGTGAATATGTGACCTATGTATTTTTATATTTGTATTCTGTAATAATAATAATAATAATAATTTCTTTGAAAAAAAATCACATGTAAATAGAACCAAGTTTTCATATGGATTGTCATTAAAGTTGAAATTCCTCACACATTTAATTTATTTATGAATATTTATCTGGTTTTCATCATGTGCCTAAAACATTTGCACAGTACCATATATATATAAATAAATTGTGGAAATGTTGCTTAATTTATTACTCAAGAAGCTTGAGTACAGGCTGATGTGGTACCAACCTGTTCTTTATATTAGTAGATACTATTTGATGATGATGATGATGATGACGACGATTACGTGCTAGTAGAAATAGGACATTCCCCAGTTCTTGGTTCAATCCTGTGGCATCTCTAACCCCCCAAGATTTCCCTGTATCCCATAAACAGATTTAACAAAAGAGAAGAACAAGTAGCTCAGTGCAATAGAGTTGGACTACCAATAAATACACCTGGGTTTGAATCTTGGTTGTGCTACCTGTCTGTGTCCATGAAGAAGACACTTCAGCTACATTGTTCCAGTCTACCAAACTATAAAGGTGTACCTGCCTTGGTGTGGATAGTATCCAGCAATGGTCTGGTGCCCTATACAGGGGGAATCATAGACTGTCATCTGTTTCATGGTACAGAATCTAGGAATAATTACCTGCGCCAATGGACCTCAGGGCCTAATTCTTCTGTGGTGTGTGTGTGTGCGTGTGTGTGTGTGTGCCTAAGAAATCCACTGATTCCTGTTGTTCAGAATTTTTTTTTTTTTTTTTGACACTGCAGCATTGTAAAGCAGACAATAATCCAATACTGGATGCTCATATTTTCTTGGGAGACTGAGGCTAGTTATTATTATTAGGTTTCCCCACATCAATGGCTCCACAACATCATTAAACTGGCCACAGCTGTTTCGCCGTCACTTCTCTTTCTCCTGATTTGTCTTGATAAGAGTTTAAATGTTGCTCTTCATTTATTTGTCCTCTTCTCTGTTCCGTAAATCAAAGCTCATGCCTCATACAAAAGGTCCAGCCTGTCTTTGTTGCTGCTGTAAACAGTGTTTGCCTGTCTGTGTTCTCTTCCAGCTGTACATTCAGACAACGACCCTGATCATCTCCATGAACCTCAGTGCCTCTGTCGCACTGGGCATGCTCTACATGCCCAAGGTGTACATCATTATCTTCCACCCTGAGCTTAATGTACAGAAGAGGAAACGTAGCTTCAAGGCTGTGGTTACAGCTGCTACAATGCATTCACGTCTGTGCCACAAGCCCAGCGAGAGGCCCAACGGAGAGGCTAAGACTGAGCTGTGCGAGAACCCCACCGCTGACCCCATGAGTAAGTTACCCATTGAGAGACTCACTCACCAAGCCTCAGGGCCACACGTGTGCCACAAACCGATATCATCTAAATTTATACATGTCCTATTCAACCTTAGATGTATTTTTCAATACATTATTGGTCTAAATAAATGATTCAACATTACATAATGTACTGAAGAGGACAATTAAGATTTTACTTTCTGAACACTTCCAGGTGCATTTTTCTGGATTTATATTTTCTTATCATGCACCCGTTTGAAGATTGAACCTAACTGTGACATCCCATCATGTCTTGACAGCTTGACATTTCTCACAATGCACTCGGTATAGGCATTGCGCAAATGTGGCCTCAGACATGCCTTGGTATACTTACTCAGGTTAGATGCTGTCAGACAGACAACAATATGCAAAAAAAGAATGTTTATAATTTCAATAGTACGAATATTTAATTAGCTGAAAAATGATACGTTCCATCTTTCACCAAATTAAATATTAGTTCCATTGAAAGAATGAAAAAAACAAAACATTATTTGTTTTATATAATGGTGAAAACAGAACCTTGTCATTTGATATTTTGGTAATTTATAAACAACAGAAAAGGGACTTACATTTTGGTGTTTTTCACTGGTACTTTGACATCAGCAGTCCAACACGATCTTTAAATAGGGGTCCAAAATGGTTCTCAGTCAACTTGCAAAAAAACAATTCTGATGATGTAGTCTGTGACGCCGTGCGCTGATGTCTGTGTCCAGACTGCTGTCTGCTTTCCTCACTCCAGCAAAAAAATCACGTCAGAAATTTGTCCAACAACTCTTCATGCCTCCAGACGGATTACGGCGTAGTGGGGTTTTTTTGTTGTTGTTGTTGTTTGTTTGTTAGAATGATTAGCACCGTCAATTAGCTCATTCATATCATCATAGGCCAGCAAAACAAACTCCGCCATGTTTAGCTAAACGCAGCCCCGGTAGTGTGAGCATGCACAATGGTTTGGGCGTGCAATAACCCATTTCATATAGTACCAAAATTGCACTCTAAAAAGAACTATTGCACGGTCAATGAAACACAATGGCAAATGGTTCAAATAATCCATGTCACATGGCATACAGTGAGGAAAATAAGTATTTGAACACCCTGTGATTTTGCAAGTACTCCCACTTAGAAATCATGGAGGGGTCTGAAATTTTCATCTTAGGTGCTTGTCCACTGTGAGAGACATAATTAAAAAAAAATTGGGAAATTACAATGTATGATTTTTTAAATAATTTATTTGTATGTTACTGCTGCAAATAAGTATTTCAACAACTGTGAAAATCAATGTTAATATTTGGTACAGTGGCCTTTGTTTGCAATTAAGGGTCAAATGTTTCCTGTAGTTTAGCAGCAGGGATTTTGGTCCACTCCTCTATACAGATCTTCTCTAGATCTTTCAGGTTTGGAGTTTCAGCTCCCTCCAAAGATTTTCTATTGAGTTCAGTTCTGAAGACTGGCCAGGCCACTCCAGGACCTTGAAATGCTTCTTATGGAGCCCCTCCTTAGTTGCCCTGGCTGTGTGTTTGGGGTCATTGTCATGCTGGAGGACCCAGCCATGACCCATCTTCAATGCTCTTACTGAGGGAAGGAGGTTGTTTGCCAAAATCTCACAGTACATGACCCCATCCATCCTCCCTTCAATACGGTGCAGTCATCCTCTCCCCTTTGCAGAAGAGCACCCCCAGAGTATGATGTTTCCATCCCCATGCTTCACGGTTGGGATGGTTTTCTTGGGGTTGTTCTCATCCTCTAAACATGGTAAGTGGAGTTGATTCCAAAAAGCTCTATTCTGGTCTCATCTGACCACATGACCTTCTCCCATGCCTCCTCTGGATCATCCAGATGGTCACTGGTGAGCTTCAAATGGGCCTGGACATGTGCTGGCTTGAGCAGGGGGACCTTGCTGCCCTGCAGGATTTTAAACCATGAAAGCATCATGTGTTACTAATGTAATCTTTGTGACTGTGGCCCCAGCTCTCTTCAGGTCATTGACCAGGTCCTCCTGTGTAGTTCTGAGCTTTCTCAGAATCATCCTTACCCCACAAAGTGAGATCTTGCATGGAATCCCAGACCGAGGGAGATTGACAGTCATCTTGTGTTTCTTCCACTTTCTAATAAATAATCACAACAGTTGTTGTCTTCTACCAAGCTGCTTGCCTGTTGTCCTGTAGTCCATCCCAGCCTTGTGCAGGTCTACAGTTTTGTCCCTGGTGTCCTTAGACAGCTCTTTGGTCTTGGCTATGGTGGACAGGTTGGAGTGTGATTGACTGAGTGTGTGAACAGGTGTCTTTTATACAGGTAACAAGTTCAAACAGGTGCATTTAATACAGGTAAAGAGTACAGAATAAGAGGGCTTCTTAAAGAAAAATTAACAGGTCTGTGTGAGCCAGAATTCTTGCTGGTTGGTAGGTGATCAAATACTTATTTGCAGCAGTAACATACAAATAAATTATTAAAAAATCATACATTGTGATTTCCGGATTTTTTTTTTTTTTTTTTTTTTTTTAGATTATGTCTCTCACAGTGGACATGCACCTAAGATGAAAATTTCAGACCCCTCCATGATTTCTAAGTGGGAGAACTTGCAAAATTGCAGGGTGTTCAAATACTTATTTTCCTCACTGTACAAGCCACAAATCAAATGACAAGGATCCACTGAGCCGTTCTATAAAAGCTGCTTCCATTTACAGATGCTTTTTGGAGTATAATTAACATCCAGATATGGTTTATTCAGTCCAACTGACACAATGTGTCAGTATCATTATCTGATTAAGCATGCAATTCAATTAAACACATTTATTTTAACTATCAGAAACCCACTGATAAGAATGCATAGTGCAAAAGATTTAAAAATATAAATGCAGTGTCTGTATTATATTAGTCACAGAATCGTGTCATAACAATGGTTATGATCCTCATCTTTGAACATACTGTTGCAGTACTCCGCTCAATCAAGTTGAAGCAATGAATGAACTTAATTCAAAATACAAGTAAGATCAAAGCCAATGGTAAAATTGAACTATGTCTTCATGGACTTTCAATCATTATCATCATCATGTTCATTATCACATCCACATGCAACAAAGCCCATTTATCCTAACAAGTTAGGGGTGTGGCTGTTTTGAATGACAGCTCATGTGTTGAAGCTGCAGTAGGCCAGAGGATGGCTCCGTGATGTTGTGTTTTTATCATAGTGTTTCTATCATAGGTTTTCAAAGTGTGGGAGAGTGAGCTCCCCCCTCAGAGAACAAATAAATAGCTGTGCCACCCCCCCCCAACCGACACACGTACACACAATTTCAACATCTCAGTGTGTTGCTTTTTATTCTTTTACACATCTTAAACACATTTTAAAAGTATTTGTGTGTTTTAAGGAACACACAAATGCATTTATGCATTTACACACTTGACAAACTTTGTAAACATTTTAAACATATTTTTTAAAGAACTTTCAATTATTTCACATATTTTACACCATTTTCAAACATTTTAAATGTGTTTTTAAAGAACTTTCTATTCTTCTATTTTTACCTTTTGTCCTATTTTAAATGCTTTTAAAAAACATTTAAACATCTCTGTGTGTTTTTACATAATTATTGTATGGCCTTGCCTTACAATATAAAGCGCCTTGGGGCAACTGTTTGTTGTGATTTGGCACTATATAAAAAAATTGACTGATTGATTGATTGTTTTAAAATGTCTTTGGCATAACTAACACATTTTAACACAAATAATAATTATTTTTTAAAACTTTTATACATATTTAGTCTTAGGGATGGGTATTGATAACATTTTATCGATACTGATGCCATTATCGATTCCGCTTATCAATACCTCCTGTGAATTTTCTGTGCACCAAAACAGGCTATACAAGTTTTCTATGTCAATAACATTTTATTGAGTCTTAAAGTAAAAAAAAAATGAAATTGGTTACTGGGTCCTTGATCTCTGGACATAAATAAACAAAATCTTTCTCAAAAGCACTTCCCTTCAGACATTAATGGCACAAATCTAACTCTGAGGTGAGCTTTTGCTCTGCGCTGCAACACAACATCAGTGCAGGACGTCTCATTTTGGGAGGAAAATTAGTTTTATTCTGTTGTTTGTTGTCTGTATTACAACGTTTGGAAACAGGTGTCTGATTTAAAACAGTGATTCACTTTGAAGTTATTAATTCTGACCGGACTCTAACTTGACTCAGCACAGAGAGCGGTGCAGCGTTTGGAGCTGTGTGAACGTAACGGAGGACGATTCTCATTTCTTGCCTGCAACAAGACAAGAGTCCCAGTTAGTGACTTTAATCAACGCAAAAGTGACTCACGATTGATATATTTTAATGGCTTTGCGAGGGGTTAAGAAGCAGATTTGCCGCTTCTGAAAAGCAGAGAATCAAAGAACCAACGAAGCAGCAGATCGGAGCACTGCTTCGTTTGGTTCAAGCTTCAAAGCGGAGCCGTTACAGAAATTCGTTGCAGGGTCTGCAGTCAACATAAAGAAATGATCATTTTCCCGACAAACACCCTCAAAAACAACGGCCGCTATGAAGGACAGATAAGGGAATCGTTAAGCAAAAAGGCTGCTGATGTCAGAGAGAATTAGAATCAGAATCAGAATGCCTTTTATTGTCATTATACATTGGTACAACAAGATTAGGGCCATCCAGTTGCAGTGCAATAAAATAGAATAAAAATAAAAATAGTGCAAAAAAAAAAGAGATAAAAGTAGTGCAAGAGTATGTATCAAAGACAAGATATAAAGAAAAATTCAACAATGTAAGGAAAAATATATATACAATTGACACTAGTGCAAGGTGCGGCTAGGATATAAATATATTGCACAGAAATGTATATTGTCCATGGGTGATTGGGTTATTGCACATGGTTAGGATTGCACGAGGAGGATCAGTGCATGCTAGAGTTCAATGTGGTTATGGCTTTGGGGAAGAAACTGTTTTTCAGTCTGTTTGTTTTTATCCTTGTGAGCCTGTAGCGCCTCTCTGGGGGCATCAGGTCAAACAGGGCAGAGCCAGGGTGAAAGCAGTCTTTGGAGATCGCTTTGGCTCTGCTGAGGCAGCGGGAGGTGTGAATGTCCAACAGGGAGGGGAGAGGGCGGCCGATGATCTTCTGTGCTGCCTTAACAACCCTCTGCATTCTCTCCCTGTCAGCAATGGTGGAGCTGCCAAACCATACTGTGATGCAGTACGAGGGTAGGCTGAAAAGTTCTAAGGCTCACTATAATGCAGTTAATGCATTACTCCTTCATGGCGACCCTTAGAACTTTTCAGCCTACCCTCGTACGTCAGCAGGCTCTCAATGGATGAGCGGTAGAAGGCCAGCAGCAGGTCGGTGTTGAGGTTGTACTTCCTGAGGACTCTCAAGAAGTGTAGCCGCTGCTGAGCCTTCTTGAGGATAGAGGAGATGTTGTTGGACCAGGAGATGCAGTCTGAGATGAGAACGCCAAGATACCTGAAGGTGTGGACCCTTTCCACACACTCGCCATTGATGAGAAGGGGGACAGGGTCGGTGCAGTGTTTCCTGAAGTCAATGATGATCTCTCTGGTCTTCCTAGTGTTCAGAGCGAGGTTGTTCTCTGAGCACCAGGCTGCCAGCTGCCGGATCTCATCTCTCTAGGCAGCCTCATCACCTCCGGAGATGAAACCGACCACTGTGGTATCGTCTGCAAACTTGACAATAAGGGGTTCTTGTGGGCCGGTCTGCAATCGTAGGTGGAGAGGCAGTAGAGTAGGAGGCTCAGCACGCAGCCCTGTGGAGAGCCGATGCTCAGCGTGCGGGTGGAGGAGAGGTGGGGGCCGAGTCTCACAGTCTGGGGACAGTTGAAAGAAAGTCTTTAATCCAGGCACATGTGAGAGGGTGGAAGCCGAGAGTGTCCAGTTTTGTGGTGAGTCTGTCCAGGATTATTTTGTTGAAGGCAGAACTATAATCCACAAAGAGTATTTGGACGTAGCTCTGCGGCTGCTCCAGGTGGTTTAGAGCAGAATGGAGAGCTACAGCGATGGCATCCTCTGTGGATCTGTTTGCCCTGTATGCAAACTGGTGAGGGTCGAGGGTCGAGTCTCTCAAAGCACTTCATGATTACCGGAGTGAGGGCCACCAGGCGGTAATCATTCAGGCTGGTGATGGGAGACTTCTTCGGCACCGGGATTATGGTGGAGGTTTTCAGGCAGGACGGGATGACTGCTTGGTCCAGGGAGAGGTTGAAGATCTTGGTGAAGGTGGGGGCGAGCTGGTTGGCACAAGCTCTGAGCACCTTTCCAGTTACTCCACCTGGGCCAGCAGCTTTCCTGGGGTTCACTGCGAGGAGCACTCACCTGACATCATGCTCTTTTACAGTAAGTGGAGTGGTGCGGGGATCAGGTGGGGACTGGGGCTGAGTGCGGCTGGGAAGATCCAAACCGAGCAAAGAAGCCGTTTAGCTCCTCTGCCAGTGGTGCAATCAGATCCACTGTTGGAGCATCACAACCCCAGAAGTTTGTGATGTCATGTATTCCCTGCCACACCCTCCGTGCGTTGTTGCTAGACAGATGGGACTCTATCTGCATCCTGAGGTCCGCCTTTGCTCTTTTTACTCCTCTCTTCAGGTCAGCTCTGGCAGCACTATACAGAGCTCTGTCACCTGACCTGAAGGCAGCGTCACGGGCCCTGAGGAGTGAGCGGACCTGGCTGGTCATCCAGGGTTTCTGATTTGGATAAGCCCAGAGGGTTTTTGTCACAGTCACATTCCCGATGCAGAACTGAATGTAGTCCAGAACCCTTCTCGTGTGTGTCTCCAGCTCATGATGTTCAAATAGGTCCCAGTCTGTCTGTTGGAAGCAGTCTTGGAGTATGGGGAGTGCGTTGTCAGGCCAGATTGTAACAGTCTTTGTTGTGGGCTCAAGCCTGCGTCTAAGGGGGGTGTAGGCTGGCGTGAGCAGGAGGGAAAGATGGTCTGACTGTCCGAGGTGGGGGAGGGGTACAGCTCTGTATGCAAGTTTGATGTTGGAGTAAACATGATCCAGTGTGTTCTCCCCTCTTGTAGCACATTTCATGTGCTGGTAGAAGTGAGGCAGTACAGTCTTTAAGTTGGCCTTGTTAAAATCCCCTGCTAAGATGTGTACTCCATCTGGGTGAGCCCGCTGCTATTCGTTCACGGTGCTTAGCAGGAGAGAGAGCGCTGTGTTTACACTGGCGTCGGGTGGAATATACACAGCAGTGATGATAACAACAGTTAGCTCTCTCAGGAGGAAAAAAGGCTGGCACTTTACAGACATGTACTCGACATCTGGGGAGCAGTGACTGTCTGTGATTGTCCTGTTGTTGCACCAGTTATCATACACATAAATACAGAGCCCCCCACCTCTCCTCTTCCCAGAATCCTTTGTCCTGTCTCCGCGTAGCAGCGTGCGGCCAGCTAGCTGCACGCTAGCGTCGGGTATGTCCAGGTGTAGCCAGGTTTTGGTGATAATAAGCACACAGCAGTCACAAACATAGCGATTTCCAGCGAGTTGTAAAACCAGGTCGTCCGTTTTATGCACCAGGGATCTGGCATTGGAGAGAAACAGGTTCGGGAGGGGTGGCTTGTGTGGTTGTTTGCGTAGCCTTAGCATAACACCAGACCTGCGGCCTCGCTTCTGCTTCCTCTCCCTCCTCCGTCTTTGTCGCCTCCCAGATCCGGTAACAATCCACAGAGAGCCTGGCGGTCTCGTTATGTCGTCTGGGATGTTGTATGTGTGGTGAAAGTCGCTCGAAACAGATATCTGATGTAAATGTCCGATATCCAACAGCGACTGGCGGGTGTACTGCAAGCTCGCAGCGCAGATAGTGTCCAAAAATAAATAAAACTGTAGGAAAATAAAAAGAAACGAGCACTGAATGGAGAGCCGGAAAGCCGCTGCACCACCTAGGCGCGCCGCCATCATCAAGTGTCAGTGGATTGAATCATTTGAATCAATGTCAGTGGCTTGAATCATTTCTTAACGACTCTCAAAAAGAACTGGTTCTCGAACCCCCCCCCCGAAGAACTCTCACAGTTTGAAACCACTGTCATAGACTGTATATATATTGGAAAAAGTGTGTGTGAGACGTCCCCCACTGGTTTCCTTCAGAGACCCGGAAGAACTGATATGAAGCCCAGATATGGCCTTCATATCGGTTGGCCCATGTTGGCAGCGTACTAACCAGCTAAGCTAACATGCTAAACTTGGTTTGGGTGTTTATTAAATCATATTTTGGGGGACTGCACAGTGGTTCTCATAACGATTTGCTTTGGTGTAGACATTAAAAATCACAACCCACTGAATTTCTCAGTAATTGTGCTTTAACAGGCCCTATTCGATGAGGCTACCAATAATTGAGCCATGCCATGAGCATACTACATTAAATAAGAACAGAATATTACTCAGCTGGAATACTGCAGCAGGGACATTTTAGATGATCCTTCAGGATATTTCCCCACACAACATATTATTCCTGGTGTTTGTAATTAAATGCTTACAATGACAGACACAGCCCTCCACAACAGCGAGCAGCTGCTGTTAGGAGACAATGAGTTACAGACATTATGAGAGATGGAATCAGCTCAGCAGCTGTCATTCAAAGCAACCCTGCCCCTAATTATGCATAGCTTTATGGCTTAAAATGTCTTAAACTATGACGTTAGAATTTTTTTTTTTTTTTTTTTACTCCCCTTACAGTTGTCATGGAGGGGGAATTTTATTACAAACATCTGTATTAATATGGCTTATTGTGTGGTTAATTCTCTGAACAAATCATCAAAGACGTGTGCACTGATACTTACGTTAAGTGAAAATATTATGTGATGTAATTTTAGATGCTAACAGTGTTAGCATTTTAGCAGCTATCTGTAGCTTGATTAGGTCCAGTAAATCCATGATGAGTTGAAAAAATAAGCAGGTCATAATTTATAATGCCCACACCAAAGCAAAGCCATTATGAGAACTTGCTGCTCAGCACACAAAAACATGATTTAATAAACACTCAAATTGAGGCTAGAAGTGTTAGCCGAGCTTGTCGGTAATTCTTAAAATGCTTTATCCTGCCTTGGTGAAACACACCTCACCCACGCGCTACCTCTTTACCCATGTATGGGTTGGCCCTGTCGGCACACACATACAGTACATACACTCAGAGTAACAGAGGCACAAGATGTAATATATATCAGATGTTAATCCAAACTCCAACATGACACAGCAAAGTGGAAATAATTCCTTGTTTTCTAATCTTGGTTTTTAATTTCTTTTCCTGGAAGTAGACGTTTTGAAAATATTTTGTTTTTCTCGTGTTACCAGGACTAATTTGTGAAGAAAGTATACGACTAATGTTCAATGTTGTGTCACATAAAGTGAATCTGATCTGGACAATGATTAGTCTGGTTGGCTGGAATGCAGATTTTACCTCAGATTTTAACAACATTACTGAAGAAAGCACCAAAAGCCAACAACACACACTTATGTTTTGACTTATACCCCCGTCACACATAGCCGAAATCCTGCAAAGTGGCTTCGGACTTATGAATCTGCGCACATCCGAAAAGTGACGGATTTCAGTTCCAAAATGTTCTGACAGGCATCTGCGGAAGTCCACACAGTTGGTCAAAATCGGCCCCGAGTGTGACACACGTGTTCAAAACGTTCCGGACGCGGGTGAGATGGGACAGTCCATGTGTTATCTGAGGACCATCTGACTGCAATTTACATCTTCCGATGGTGGCAAAACAGGATTCGAAATGAATTGAGTGCATACGAGGGAACCTCAAGATGGATTTGCCACCGCAAAGCCTGCCGGTATGACCCATGTAATGTCCAACCCCCCACCCAGAGTGCAAAGGAACTGTTGAAATGTATGTGAACAGCGGCTAGCAAACCAAAAGCTGCGTGCACTACTGTACGCATGCCACCACAAATCTGAACAGGCTGTTATATCCACAACAGACCTTACAGCCCATTCCTTCCTATGGATGGCGTAAATAATGTGAACTATTGTCTCCATCATAACACAGGCAGCTGCCTCTAATAAGTGTCTCACGTGTGTGAGGAGCGCACATGAGGAACACAGCGCTGCGGTCTGTGTTTGCCATCCAGACATTTGGAGATCGGGCAGTCTGCAGCGCCTTTTATGGCCGTCTGACAGCAGTCTGTGCCGTCTACATACGCTCTGGATGCAATCTGACAGGTGTGGATGAGGCAGTCTGTCTGCGCTGCGACACTGCTGGCCACGCCTCTTTAACTCCCGACTGTGTTGGGTTATGGCAATATTTGCTGTGTCGGGCATGCTTCCAGCAAATTCTTGCTATGTATGACGAGGCATTAAACTGTGGTACACCCAGGACAATGCGTTTCAGCTGTAATAAAACCCACCTGTTAATTCCATCTTACAACATCAATGGAACATAGCAAAATAAGAACACATTTTTTATATTTGTGTACTCAGAGTTTTTGAGTATTCACCTTCCCAATACGGTCCCGAATTGGGACTTTCCTGCTGTGAGGCAACAGTGCTAACCACTAAGCCACCATGCCACCTTACATGTATGAATTCGATTAATAAAATTAATTCCCATGTGTATCTTTATGTCCTAACATTTTTTATTCATCTAATACGTTCTGTGTTGGGAACATACTGTCTGTTGAATGGAAACTTTAATTGTATTTGTTCATTTAGTTATTTATGGCCATCTTGAGCATCATCTGATCTTGTCTGTTTTGCAAAATTTTACAGACCAAAAATTAAAAAAAAATAAATAAATGAAAAGAGAGAGCCAAAGCCAAATAATAAAACTTAACAATTAATGGTAATTTCAGCTGAATGTTTTAGCAGTTTAGCATTATCACAGTGAACATTTCAGTTGTTTAATTGGAGGCTATCGAAGCTAACTTTTAGGTTAGCTATGCCCACCACTGGATAAATGACATATTTCTTCTTCTTCTCTGTTGTTGCTCATATTTCCACTTTTACATGAAAGTCCCATTCAGGATTTAATTGCTAGATTAAAATCAAGGCATAACAAGTCCCTGAATTTATGTGTTACTCACACCAGCATTTATATATCAACAGTAACATGATCCTGTTAGCAAAGATAATAGTGGGTGTTACTGATGTCTGTGCTTCCACATGTAGTTGACATGTTTTTTTTTTTTGTGGAGGAAAAGCACTATCATTAGAAGAATTTCAGTGAGAGAGAGTGACAACTATAATGACTGAATTTTAGCTCAGTGTTCCCATGGAAGCTCTTTTTGGTTCTCTTTTCAGCAAAGATGATTGACAGCTCATGCAAATTGTACATCACGGGCTCCAAAGGCCTCTTCTCCCACAACGCTTCTAATCATATGAAGTGATCGTGGCACCCACAGGTGCATCAGCCTCTCAACCCTCCTCTGAACCCTCCAATAAAGTGACATTTTTTTTTAGGAACTCTCCAAACACCTGATAAGTGTCACACCCACCTGTCAAGAGCTGAATGGGTTCATGTGAGTCTGTGTGCGTACATAATTGTGTGGTTTTCACTGTGGGTGTGTGTAGTGGGTGAAAGAAAGTGCAAGTGAGGCTTAAAAGACAGTTTTCACTACTGCGCTGCTGCACATCAGCATTGCATTTCGCCATTTCAAAGCAAAGAATTATGAGCATTGTGGTGACAAAGGGGAGGTGAGGGGCAGGGGGGGCGTATGTGCACCCCAGCTATAAGTGTCTGTCATCTCGCTGCACGGCAGGAGTAAACAAGGAAAAAAAGCAGAGGAAAATGTTGCTGATGTTTACATCGAGCATTTTAAAAAGTAGATGAATTGCAGCACACGGAAAAAAGATGCTATATTATGCTATGCTAGGCTAATGGGGTTATTCTATAGAGCGCCATTACTTCCCATTTAATCCCGAATAGCAAATTGGGGCCCATTTTGAGCATCATAGTAACTTCAAGATCAATCTTTGTCAATCTTGAACAAACTTGGTATACGTACAGCGATCATCAGCACCAGATTTGAAATCGGGATCCACTTTTTGAAATGTTCAAACATTGATCCCAACTGATTATACTGATAGTATGTAGCAGAGGTGGGATGAAGTCACTGTCAAGTCATTCTCAAGTCATCAATCTGCAAGTCTCAGGTCAACTCTCAAGACAGCTTGCAAACAACTGGTGGACATTATGACTTGAGACTTGAGACAGCAGATGCATCACTTGAGACTTGACTTGAGACTTGCAGATTCATGACTTGAGAGTGACTTGCTGGTGACTTCATCCCACCTCTGGTATGTAGTAACTTCCCAGTATTTATAGTCTTAATGCCTCCTTTTAACACACTTGTCCCAAGCAGACTGATGTTCAAACTGCGCAGTCTGGGCATTGGTGAGTACACCTGCAGATGGATCAGAGACTTTCTCACCGACCGTCTGCAGTCAGTCAGGATGGGGTCCCACCACTCCTCAGTGCTGACAGTGAGCACTGGGGCTCCTCAGGACTGTGTGCTCAGCCCCATGCTGTACACTTTGTACATCCATGACTGTGCACCAACCCACAGCAGCAACATCTTTGTCAAATTTGCGGGTGACACTACTGTGGTTGGGCTGATTCATAACAACGATGAGATGGCCTACAAGAGGTCCTGACCCTCACTACTTGGTGCTCCCTAAATAACCTGGCACTTAACTCCTCAAAGACAAAGGAGTTGGTGCTAGATTTTAGGTCACTGAGGAAGGTCAACCTGTCCCAGGAACTGCTGCTGTCCTTCTGTGTTCTGTAGAGAGCATCCTCACCAACAACATCTTGGTGTGATACAGGAGCTGCTCTCAGGCTGACAAGAAGGCTCTGGAGAGAGTCAGGAAGTCAGCACAGAACATCATAGGAGCGCAGCTGTCGTCTCTGTCAGACATCTATAACACCAGATGTCTGCGCAGGGCCAGAAGCATCAGCTTTGATGGTTCACACCCCGGGCACAGCCTGTTCTCACTGCTGCCCTCAGGAAAGAGGTACTGGTCCATCAAGGCCCGCACATCCAGACTCAACAACATGTTCTACCCAAGTGCAATACGGGTATTGAATGCATATTAGCCTACAGTGGTCTGCACTGTTCATTGCATGAACAGTGCAGACCTCTATTTATATACACCTACTGGCTCCCTTGTAAATACATGTATACGAGGGCTGTCAATAAAGTAACGGTCCTTTTTATTTTTTTCAAAAACTATATGGATTTCATTCATATGTTTTTACGTCAGACATGCTTGAACCCTCGTGCGCATGCGTGAGTTTTTCCACGCCTGTTGGTGACGTCATTCGCCTGTGAGCACTCCTTGTGGGAGGAGTCGTCCAGCCCCTCGTCGGAATTCCTTTGTCTGAGAAGTTGCTGAGAGACTGGCGCGTTGTTTGATCAAAATTTTTTCTAAACCTGTGAGACACATCGAAGTGGATACGGTTCGAAAAATTAAGCTGGTTTTCAGTGAAAATTTTAACAGCTGATGAGAGATTTTGAGGTGATTCTGTCGCTTTAAGGACTTTTCACGGTGCGAGACGTCGCGCTGCGCTCTCAGGCAGCGTCATCAGCCTGTTCAAGCTGAAAACCTCCACATTTCAGGCTCTATTGATCCAGGACGTCGTGAGAGAACAGAGAAGTTTCAGAAGAAGTCGGTTTCAGCATTTTATCCGGATATTCCACTGTTAAAGGAGATTTTTTAATGAAAGACGTGCGGACGGATCCGCGCGTCGGGACGCAGCCGACGCGGTGCGGCGGCACAGGAAAAACACCTCCGTGTTGATAACCATTTGTAAAATCCAGGCGGCTTTTGATGGCTTTCAGTGGAGTGAGTATATGAGAAATTGTTTAACAGGCAGGATATGTTCCAACTTGTCCTTAAGGCTTTCAACAGAGGTGTTTTTCCTGTGCCGCCGCACCGCGTCGGCTGCGTCCCGACGCGCGGACCCGTCCGCACGTCTTTCATTAAAAAAATCTCCTTTAACAGTGGAATATCCGGATAAAATGCTGAAACCGACTTCTTCTGAAACTTCTCTGTTCTCTCACGACGTCCTGGATCAATAGAGCCTGAAATGTGGAGGTTTTAAGCTTGAAACAGGCTGATGACGCCGCCTGAGAGCGCTGAGCGACGTCTTGCACCGTGAAAAGTCCTTAAAGCGACAGAATCACCTCAAAATCTCTCATCAGCCGTTAAAATTTTCACTGAAAACCAGCTTAATTTTTCGAACCGTGTCCACTTCGATGTGTCTCACAGGTTTAGAAAAAATTTTGATCAAACAACGCGCCAGTCTCTCAGCAACTTCTCAGACAAAGGAATTCCGACGAGGGGCTGGACGACTCCTCCCACAAGGAGTGCTCACAGGCGAATGACGTCACCGACAGGCGTGGAAAAACTCACGCATGCGCACGAGGGTTCAAGCATGTCTGACGTAAAAACATATGAATGAAATCCATATAGTTTTTGAAAAAAATAAAAAGGACCGTAACTTTATTGACAGCCCTCGTATATTCTTATTTGTCTTTTTATATTTACTTTTACACCTTTACACTACGGGAGTTGTCTTTTAATTTCGTTGTATCTTGTGTATAATGACAATAAAAAGCATTCAATTCTATTCATGTTGGAACCAAATTTTTTTATTTATTATTTATTTATTTATTTTAATTTTTATGTTAAAATGTTCTGTGTGAAGTGCCTTGAGACGGCTTTTGTTGTGATTTGGTGCTTTATAAGCTGATTAAATTGAATTGAATTGAATCGGAACTTCTTTAAATGGGGTATTTTTAGTGACTAAGGCTTGAAACTTGTTTGATCGTGCTCCATTGGGGTAAAATTTGAAACCGAAGCGGCGTTTGTTGCGGTTTTTGTTCAAAGTTGAACATTCTTGATCATGTCTGGCTGAGGGTGCAGCTCCGTTCTTTCATTTGGTGGCCTCTTTATTGGTGTCTATGCTTTGCTATCTTTAACGTTGACCCTGAGCGGGTGGCTAGGTCTGCACTTTATAAGACAGCCTGATTCCCCAGACCAGTTGACATGTCTCTGACCATGGTCAAGTTACCAGGTCTGCACTTGATAATCTATTACTTAAGGTTTCAAAAAACCTTTCTTGTTCGCTTCCAATTTTGTGATCAAAACTTTTATTTCGATGTCCGATAAATCTTCTCTCCTTTGATTAAATCCTTTGACAGGTTTTTGCCACCATAAAGGGAAGGTTTGTGACCATAAACAATTAATTTTGGCATTCGCTAATCCACCACACTATGAAACTGCATGGGTTAGCAGATCAAGGCCAGAGTACTTACTGGGATCTGGGCATTTAATAAATCTTATTTATGTATGCCAACATTCTAAAATTTCTTCACATGAACAAATTTTAAAGTTTTTCTATGAATATTGAAAATTGAGGCTCCTAGCCTCTTCTAGGTTTCTTTGGGGCAGAATTTTCTGTCAGTGCCAGCAGTGGTAAAGTGCAGGTAAACAAACACACACACGTTGGTTAAGACGGCATTGACGTGCAGCGATACACCACTTAAAACAGGCATTAATCCAGGGGGCTGTGTAAATGTATCTGGGGGTTGGAAATGTATCTTTGCCAGTTCACACGTGTGGCTCATCAAGCAAATGCACTGTGCACAGAGGGTGAAACTTTTAGCATCTGTCACAGCAGCACATGAAAAATCCCCGAGCAGGGTATGCAGTCTCTTGGACGCCCTCCCTACATGCACCATATCAGCTGCTCTGTGACTCTCTCACCTTCTGTCACTCCTACATGAACATCTCATCACCCACTCCCTGAGCCTCTCCTCCTCTTAACCTTTTTTTCCCAGCAGCAGTGAAAGTGACATTTATTAATGTCGAATTTATGTGCATGACCGCCCTAAAACCTGAACTGTGGCTCCACTGTCCCTGGAGACTGTCCATCAATTCCTGTAACCATCAGAGCGACAAATACCTCCCTTTCAGGCCTCATCAGTGCTGTATTGAGATGACTCAAAGTGATTTATACAATTAAGAGCATTAACAGCACTACAGATTTACAACGGTATCGATGTTTTGGTGATTACATCTCTCAGAGATGGGATTTAGACAGTTATACAGAGGCATTGAAAAGCTTCACTGCGCTATCATTCAAATAAATGTATATAAACACACACACACACACATACACAGATGACTGACATAAAAACAAGTTCACAAATACAGGCAAGAAAAAAGTCCATACCTCCAATCTACCAAAAAGACTTCAAATTTATATATATATTTATATATATATATATATATATATATATATATATATATATATATATATATATATATATATAGCATTGTAAACAAACATGTAAATGATCAGGTGCAAATTTCTTCAGTAATATACATAAGTACTTATGTATATTACTGAAGAAATTCGCACTTATTAAACCTCTCAATCTCAACCTTGGACATCTGTCCAGAACGAGGTGGAGAGTCCAGCCGGCGCGGTCTTGGTGGGGGAACAAAGGGGAGAAGTCAGTACTCATACGTGCTGCACGTCCACAACAGGGAGGGGAACAGGTGAAAGCGTGCCCATACTTAAGAGACGAGCAACTCCAGGCGACCTTGTTGACCCTCAGCGGGATACCTGGCCATGTGAACAGATGCGTAATCTTGTGTGTAATCCAGTACGTAAAGTCTCCACAATTAATTCTTATGAGGAAAAGAACAGGGTTGCAGGTGTGTCCTCGCACATACAGGAGCAGGAGTCAGATTTAGTCCCCACGGGGCAGGGTCAGGGCGGCGCTGTTGGACATGTGCTTGCTGCACTGGCTGATGGAGGAAACTGCGAGCTGGAGATGGGGGCTCTGCGGGCATAACGTATGGCAGTGTGTGTCATGACTGTGCACCCCACGCTGGCTCCCGTGGGTGACACAGACTAACTGTGTCTGACAGCCGCACTAATTTTCCGGACTTCCCCACGATCCTCAGCCGCTGGTTAACACCTGGCTGCTGCGGTTCTCCATGTGTCCTCCCCACATAATACCAGCCAAAACACAGCACGATGACATCACCTCCAAAATGTCTGAAGGGGGGAAAAAATGCAATCCAATCTTCTTATTTTTTTAAAACGTTGAAAGTTTAAGCATTTTCCCTTAACGCGGGGAAATACTCTCTCTCCTTGTGCAAAAAGAGAGAGAGGGAAAGTCCAAGGTAGAAGAGGTGTTGGGGAAAGTGAGGAACACGGACCCACAACAGGGGGCGCAAATGAACGGACAATGAAGAAAGTCAAATAACAAGGCTTTACTGTTGTGAACACGCACAACAAACACAACAGATCACAATTGTGGAAATAAACCAATTCCAATGGTGTCGTGTGGGCAGGCTCGACGATAGGAGACGTCTGTCCGAGTCGAACCGGAACCACCCGATTTCCTCTGCCACCGAACCCCGGGAATACTGGAGCCGCCAAGTCCCGAACTCCCAGGTGGCCACTGCCTCCGCTCGTCGGATCCGGTACTGCTGGCGAGGAACAGAAACAGTCAGATGTGGGTGCGGCTGCACCCAGCAACACGTAGGGTGGAAACACCACCTCCACCTCTAATCAAAAACAACACTGCAGTGTAGGAATATGGGTACTTATCCGATATATGTCCAATACAGTCTTCAGCTGTCTTAGGCACAAGTAATAAAGTGTTATTCCTCTGAAATGAAGCGACTGGCTGAGTACGTTACCTCCTTAGTAGAGCGATATCTCAGCAATGAGGTGGAGATGCCGTCCAGCTGATATACCCCTCCGCTGATGGATGTCAGCTGTCTCAGTTGATAGGTGACGGCTGTCACCTTGGCTGCTCCTGTGAGGCAGCAGCGCCCTCTGGTGCCTGGAGCCCGCACTCCAGGCGGGGCGCCCTCTGGTGGTGGTGGGCCAGCAGTACCTCCTCTTCAGCGGCCCACACAACAAGAGGCCCAAAGATCACCACTTTGTGAAGAATGAAAGTTAACCAGGTGCACTGGAAAGCATGTTTACCCCCAAATCACACTGACAGATTGAGTCCAGATTAAAAAAAAAATAAATCTCTGATGCTTCTCTGTTTCATTCACAGGAGAGGACGAAGACAGCCCTGCGTTTTTGGCATGTTTATCCACTGATTTTTTTTTTTTTTTTTTGGTGCCCCCCAGGGACTTGGTGCCCTACACACTGCGTGATGAGCATGCATGATGAGCGTGCATGATGAGTGTGCGTGGAACGGCGGCACTGCCACCACTGCCGCTTCCATTCGGTGTCATCGCAATAGATCAGAGGAGCCATTCACCCAAGCTAATATGGGTTGGCGCAGACTAGAGTCCCTTAATTCAGAGAGTAGTGACATGACGAGTCAAAAAAAAAAAAAAAAAAAACGGTCACGTGACTCGTGGTGCCATCTTGGGGCCAAAATCGTATTCGCTGTCCATCTGTCTGTATGTAAATACAGCTATTTTATTTATTTATTTGCTGAAAATGCAGGTTGTTGTGCATTTGGAGGCACAAATAGACACAACTAGGGCTTCAAGATGTACAGATTCCCTTCAGATCCAAACAGAAGAAAAAAATTTGGAAAATAAAGTCACTCGTGTGAGATGGATGCCAACATCATCATCAAAGCTTTGCGAGGTAAATTTATTGTTCAATCCCATGTACAGTAAAACTCATCTAAACCGGCATTGTGTTCGCGGTCACCAGACAAAAAAGTCTCAATGTTTTTGTATTGTTTTCCATGTAATAAACACCGTATATATCAGATTTTGTATAATGGATTTTTCGCTCACATTGGGTAAAATGTCTCGTCTGATCACAGTGTATTTACATTAAAAACCCCTCACATGTGGGACCGGAGACATTTCTGTGATTAAAAACCAGCCATTTATTTTTTTCACACCGGGCTGAGACTTGGACCTGCAGCCTGACATGCACCTGTTAAATCAGACACAGCAAAAAGGCTCTGATTTGACACTTTTCTGCTTTCACTCCTTCATCTCCCGTCATATTTTAATAGTTTTTGCAGTGCGCACGCTGATTACATTTTGGGATCACATGGCAGAAAACTCCGCACATTTACAACACGGAGTCGGAACAAGATGAAATTGAACAACTTACTTTTGAATTGGAGGTGATGATTGTAGAAAGAAAAACTTGTTGAGGGTCAAATTAATCCATAATAAAGCATAATCCAGCGATGGAGAACTTTAAAACTGCCATGTACTTCAATGTCATGACACGGAGTTACAAAAGCATAACTCAGACTTTAAATTCATTAAATAAATCATCATAAACTGTAAATTTATGTAAATTTGATAGCTTAACTATTTTTAGACTTATTTTGATAGTACCTGTACCTGTGTTGCTGTAAGTGGTTAACTGATAAAAAATCAGCAATTAAGATGCAAAATTACATCTATCCATCCATCCATTGTCTTCCACTTTATCCGGAATCGGGTTTTGGGGACAGCAGCTCAAGCAAAGCCGCCCAGACCTCCTGATCCACACACATCTCCCCCAGCTCCCCCGGGGGAACCCCGAGGCGTTCCCAAGCCAGTCGAGAGACGTAGTTCCTCCAGTGTGTCCTGGGTCTTCCCCGGGGCCTCCTCCCGATGGGACGTGCCCGGAACACCTCACCAGCGAGGCATCCATGGGGCATCCGGAAAAGATGCCCGAGCCACCTCAACTGGCTCCTTTCGATGTGGAGGAGCAGCGGCTCGACTCCGAGCTCCTCCCAAGTGACTGAGCGCCTCACCCTATCTCTAAGGGAGCGCCCAGCCCACCCTACGGAGGAAACTCATCTCAGCCGCTTGTACTCCCGATGTCGTTCTTTCGGTCATGAGCATAGGTGAGGGTCGGAACGTAGATCAATCGGTAAATCGAGAGCTTTGCCCCCCTGCTCAGCTCTCACTTCACCACAACGGTCTGATACAGTGACATCCGTCCCTCGCTCGTGAACAAGACCCCAAGATACTTAAACTCCTCCACTTGAGGCAAGGACACTCCACCGACCTGAAGAGGGCAAGGCACCTTTTTCTGGTCGAGAACCATGGCCTCGGATTTGGAGGTGCTGATTTTCATCCCAGACGCTTCACACTCGGTTGCAAACCGCCCCAGTGCACGCTGAAGGTCCTGATTTGACAAAGCCAACAGAACCACATCGTCCGCAAACAGCAGAGACGAGATTCTGTGGTTCCTAAACCAGACCCCCTCTACACCCTGGCTGCGCCTAGAAATTCTGTCCATAAAGATAATTAACAGAACCGGTGACAAAGTTACATATGTTTAGTAAAAGTAAGTCAACTTTATTTATATTGCAACTTTTACAGATAGAGTCAAAAAACACTTTAGAGGTGTTGTCTCTATTTTGGCTGCCCCCATTTTATTGTTCAAGGTCACCACAGTGGAGCCAGTACAGGTCTGCATTGGGATTTGGCACAAGTTTTACACTGGATGCCCTTCCTGATGCAACTCCAGTTTTTACCTGGAGAAACACACACAGCCCCTGGTCTTCCTATGAGGTCTCCCATCCAAGTACTGATCAAGATGTACTCTACTGAGCTTCTGACATCTGACGGAATCAGGCAACCACAGAGCAGAATGGGTGAAGTGCTTTCCAGTACAAAATACAAAATTAATACATTTCATGCAAGAAAAACACCAGAAAAAAAAATTCCATAAATCATCCACAAAACATACAACAAAGAAAAAAGATACAAAGGCTACAATTTAAATGAATAAATAAGTAAACAAAAGCCTGCCTGAACAAAAACATCTGGCATAATGATGTATACATACAATATAACAATGTATAATGATGATGTGATGATAGTGAAGAAATTTTGGTCAAATAAAATCTGTTCTTTTCCTGAGGACTTGCTTCACCGCAAAATTCTCTCCTACATTTTATCCATCTTGCCAACACTACAAATGCAACAGGAAAGAAATAGTGGAATTTAATTGCATAACCCAGCTGGTCACCACAGCAACACTAAAGCAGTCAAATCAGCATTTAAGTGATGGCTGCAAATACAAAAAAGCACATTAACCCTCTCCATGAAACCAAAAGGACAACAGAGACACACAAATCTTTGGGCTTGCTGTGCGTCTTCAGGCACACAGACTCATTTTTAAGGGCCCTGTCCCACTGGCGTTTAGGAGGATTTGCGCATGAAATGAGACAAAAGCTGAGCGTCCGCAACAAAGGTGGGCGGAAATGATAAATGTCCCGGGTGGATCAGCGAATACATGAGGAAGAAAAGCGGATATAACAGGGAATAGAAGTGAAGGGGACCGCGGAGGCGCCCCCATGAGGGGCACAGCGACCGTGATGCACTTGTTTCATCCGTGCCCACTCTGTCTGCATGCGTGACATACCATTTGCGACCGTGATGTGGCCGTGCTGGGCACGCGTCATATCTGTTTCGCACGCTGTCCCGGTCCACCACCAAGCCGTGCCAACCCGTCGGTTGCGGATATCAGCGGATGACAGAGGATATGCGGCGCGTTGGTTGTGTATGTCCTGCGTATGTCTTCAGTATGTGTTCAGGCAGTGATGCGGATCTCATCCGCAAATCCTCCTAAACTCTGGCCCTAACACCGGCGCTGAAAATCGACCACCAACCATCCTCATATCCGAAACCAAACCTCATCCTGAACTTCAGCGTGACTTCACAACTAAGTGGTTCAGCTCACACTGAACATATCACATTCAAACCATACAGCAAGAATCACAAATGCACACATGGATTCCACACTCTGACACTCTGCAGCATTTCCAAATGTTTCCATGGTAATCCAGCCTGCCACCACAGTGCAAGATGCCCCAGTTTGTGTGCAGTGCCCACTTGTGTAATGTTTGTGTTTTTATCACGAGCTAACATCTGAAAATAGAAGCTGGGGTTGAAACAATACGCTTTCGGTTACAAAATATTGCTGCTTGATTACACACAGGAAGAACGCCCAACAAGCAGCGCGGGATGAAGCATTTGTTTCTCTACGGTTGTGAATAAAACATGATTTATTGTGTGTGCATGTTTCGTTTTGAGCTGTGATAAAAGTAAATCTTAATCTTGTCTCTGTTCTCAGGTCAAGCAACCAAGAAAACATATGTGAGTTACAACAACCTCAGGATCTGATCTGCTTGAAATGAATGCTGTTTGTCCTTTATCTGTGTTGGCAAAGGGAAGGGAGCGTTAGAGGAACAGAAAAAGACAGAGAGAGACAGGAGAGAGCGCAGACATCCCAGCACCACCTGCAGTACCTATGCACTCCAGGACTGTGGATAGCATCCAACCTCCCATCCCGACATGATAGATGAGTCCTGACAGAGACTAACACAGCTGTAGGCCGGGTCAGCCCACAAAACCGGACTGTAGGCGTTTACGTAGTGTTGTGCCCCACCACCCCCAAACCTCCCACCGTCTCTCTGACAAAGAACAGGTTACCTGCAAAGGGGGTCACTGTGAAGGAGGATGTGTGTGAAAGGGACAGCGGACCTGTTTTCTTTTAAGATGTCATCAAAGCCATATTCTCCTGGGATTCCCCTGATCTGATTTCTGTTTTGTATCATAAGTGATTTTTTTTCTGTTTCTCTCTCTCTCTCTCTCTCTCTCTCTCTCTCTCTCTCTCTCTCTCTCTCTCTCTCTCTCTCTCTCCCTCCCTCCCTCTCTCCTTTTTCTTCAAGTCAATTTAATTACCTTGCACAGCTCTACCGCCGAACATTTTACTTTTACTGAAACAGACACAAAACGGTCCCAGATGATTTACGTGGTGGGCATTGTACGTATATATATTTTTTGTAAATATTCAAGAGTATTTTCATGTTTGGAGTATGAAAAATAGATATCCCGTTTTTGTTCTGGTGGGTTTGGATAGTAACGAAATGCACCACAAAGTGTTGACTTTGCATGTGCTGATGTATGTCTGTTCTATTTGATGTAAACAAACAAAAAAAAGGAATAAATTCTGAAACAATGATAAAAGAGCTCGAGCATCTTTCTGCAGTTTCTTTAAGACTGAACATTATAGACAATATGGCTTTAATCCATTGACCCCCCCCCCCCCCCCCCCACTGCATCTGAAAGCATGT
The DNA here is from genome assembly GCF_902500255.1 of Thalassophryne amazonica. Taxonomy (NCBI): domain Eukaryota; kingdom Metazoa; phylum Chordata; class Actinopteri; order Batrachoidiformes; family Batrachoididae; genus Thalassophryne; species Thalassophryne amazonica. The sequence continues at coordinate 85,094,393 of NC_047108.1, forward strand.
TTGTTTTATATAATTTGATATGTCAAAATATGGTGTGAGAAATCTCATTGCCAGAACAAAATGTTGTGATGTCTGTTAAATTGTGAATATATAATAAAATAATTTGTTATCTTTCATACAATTAAACAACATTGTACATCATAGTTGTTTATGTACATGCACGGGTGTTTGTGTGATGGTTTTATGATGTGAGCGTACATGTTTAAAGGGGGCATTATGTGCACAGTATATTTAGTTAAATATAGTTGAGGTTTCATGCTAAATGTTCTCAAGGTTTCATAGCTGTGTCTGTGCATTTGGAAACGCTCCCGCGATAAGCAAAATCTACTTCCGAATGGCTGGTTGGCGATTCTGTAACATACAGTAGTGTACAGAATAATAGTAGTGCTATGTGACTAAAAAGATTAATCCAGGTTTTGAGTATATTTCTTATTGTTACATGGGAAACAAGGTACCAGTAGATTCAGTAGATTCTCACAAATCCAACAAGACCAAGCATTCATGATTTGCACACTCTTAAGGCTATGAAATTGGGCTATTAGTAAAAAATTTAAAAAAAAGTAGAAAAGGGGGTGTTCACAATAATAGTAGCATCTGCTGTTGACGCTACAAACTCAAAACTATTATGTTCAAACTGCTTTTTTAGCAATCCTGTGACTCACTAAACTAGTATTTAGTTGTATAACCACAGCTTGTCATGATTTCTTCACATCTGCGAGGCATTAATTTTGTTGGTTTGGAACCAAGATTTTGCTTGTTTACTAGTGTGCTTGGGGTCATTGTCTTGATGAAACACCTACTTCAAGGGCATGTCCTCTTCAGCATAAGGCAACATGACCTCTTCAAGTATTTTGACATATCCAAACTGATCCATGATACCTGGTATGCGATATATAGGCCCAACACCATAGTAGGAGAAACATGCCCATATCATGATGCTTGCACCACCATGCTTCACTGTGAACTGTGGCTTGAATTCAGAGTTTGGGGGCCGTCTCACAAACTGTCTGCGGCCCTTGGACCCAAAAAGAACAATTTTACTCTCATCAGTCCACAAAATATTCCTCCATTTCTCTTTAGGCCAGTTGATGTGTTCTTTGGCAAATTGTAACCTCTTCTGCACATCTTTTATTTAACAGAGGGACTTTGCGGGAGATTCTTGCAAATAAATTAGCTTCACACAGGTGTCTTCTAACTGTCACAGCACTTACAGGTAACTCCAGACTGTCTTTGATCATCCTGGAACTGATCAATGGGTGAGCCTTTGCCATTCTGGTTATTCTTCTATCCATTTTGATGGTTGTTTTCCATTTTCTTCCACATGTCTGTTGTTTTTTTTTTGTAGATTTTAAAGCATTGGAGATCATTGTAGATGAACAGCCTATAATTTTTTGCACCTGCGTATAAGTATTCCCCTCTCCAATCAACTTTTTAATCAAACTATGCTCTTCTTCTGAACAATGTCTTGAACGTCCCATTTTCCTCAGGCTTTCAAAGAGAAAAGCATGTTCAACAGGTGCTGGCTTCATCCTTAAATAGGGGACACCTGATTCACACCTGTTTGTTCCACAAAATTGACGAACTCACTGACTGAATGCCACACTACTATTATTGTGAACACCCCCTTTTCTACTATTTTTTTTACTAATAGCCCAATTTCATAGCCTTAAGAGTGTGCATATCATGAATACTTGGTCTTGTTGGATTTGTGAGAATCTACTGAATCTACTGGTACCTTGTTTCCCATGTAACAATAAGAAATATACTCAAAACCTGGATTAATCTTTTTAGTCACATAGCACTACTATTATTCTGAACACTGCTGTATATGGTGGAAGCACAGAACTGGATTCCTGCTTGCTCTGTGAGACCCGCCCACTGAGCTGGTTTGCCCTGTATGACATGCCACACAGCCTGTGGGACAGAGAACCGGAGTTGCCGACACCTCGGTCCACCCTGCCTTCACTGCACATGCATCATTTTAGAGCACCAGCAGTAATTCACTGATTATCACCTCATTTCTGCTTAAAACTGTGCTCCAGTTATCATCATTTCCACATAAATTCAGCATTATTTCATAATAAAAGACAGGAGAGCGTGACAACTGCGCATATGTCATTTCGGAGCATCAGCAGGGATTCAGCGAGTATCGCCTTGTTTCTGCTAAAACAAGGCAATTCAGCGAGTATCGCATTGTTTCTGCTAAAACTGACTTTTGAATGATTTTGAGGTTTTACTTTTACTATCTGATGGTTAGTAATCACATTATTCCCTTTGATTGCTTTGGGTGTAGAGAGTCAGACTCAGACATGCTGCTGTCGCACTCTGATCTCTCCCCTGTCTTTTATGATGAAATAATGCTGAATTTAAGTGGAAATGATTGTTGTACAAAAGCTTCAGATATCTATCACTGAGATAGATAACTAGAGTGCAGTTTGAGGCAGACACTAGGTGATAATTGGTGAATTGCTGCTGACGCTCTGAAATGACGCATGTACAGTGAAGGCCGGGGGACCAATTTTTAGTTGGGACTATTCAGTCAGCAACACCGGCCCATCCCCAGGTAGAGTCCCTACCACAAATATGACATTTTCAGTCATGTGACTGCCAAAGGCGCTGGAAAACATAGTGTAAACATGGCTGTCAGAATTCCCGTATCCACAGGGACGAGTATAAACATTACCAATATGTATAATGGTGTTCTTCTGGATATACGTTTATCTCACTTCTATTTTCTTTCAAGATATACTACTGTCTTATAATGTTACTCAATAGATGGTGCTCCAAAGTGTAATTTCTGAGGAAATCAGAGGAGGACTGAAAATAAGTTGGAGTTACAATGTTACGGGTTCAGATCCCACCTGAACAATACAGTTTTGCATTTTTTACAGCAATTGTATGCCGTAATCCCAAGATATTTTACTGCTGTTCAACCAATAGATAAACAATTATCGCAACATTTTTGTGGCACACGAGAGAAGCATTACAGAACTGAAAAATGGATTGTTTTTAGTATGCATATTTTTGGAGTATATGGAGAATTTTGACTGCAGACTTTAACATCTGTTTTTAAAACACCTGGGCCCATATGCATAAAACACTGTCGTGATCCACAGTTAAAAGTATACAAAAGCAGAAATGTGCAGCCACATTCCTTTCTGCAGAGTTAATAAGCTGTGCATATGCATCATCCTCTTTTCTACAAGCAACAGCTGCCTTAATGGCCACTGGGACCCTGGGTTTAACAAGGATTGTTAAATTACATGCTAATCAAAGGCCTATTTTATGTGCCTGCCTGAACCAACCTAAACATGTCCCACTCTGCCATCATTCCTATTTAATCTAATATGGAAAAGCATAACTAAATTATGTTAAAAGATTTCCACATGGCCCAAAAAGAGCTGCCTTAGGTCCTGGATGGCAGACATTCAGACAGACAACTTTTACCCCATTGAACCAGTGTCTCCAAGCCAAGTCTGAGAGCATGTGCTGGTGTTGCATTTTGTGGCATCCACAACACCAGAGAACCACCTTGGGTCCTAGATGGTAACCACCCAGGCAGACAACTGGTCCATTCCCATATCTTTAAAATGACCATCTCTGCCACAGCCACATGAAATGTGGGCAACCCCTTGGCCTTCTCCTCCTACTGGGATCCTCAACACTCAGGTACCTGCGTACTGGATCATGCACAGAGAAATGTGCCACATGGCCAAAATCTCATAGCTGACACCCTCATAATGCAGATGATACTCCTCATCTTAATCTCTCTTAGTAATAGATCCTTCAAAGACACCTAGTACCAAAGACATCTGGTTGTTTCCTTAGGTCACTGGTTAGTGTGCAAGTCTCACAACCATACAACAAGACAGGCAGCACTAAAAACTTGAACCATTGCTCACCTGCAAAGATATTGCCATCGCCACATACCTCTGTCCAGCGACTTCATGACTCTATAAGGTTTTCTCAATGGTCAACTGGAAGAACTTATGCCTCAAGTTGTGCCACAATTTCAAAAATGAGGAAATCAGCTCCAATTTATTAAAACAGCAGGTAAAATTTTTGTTTCCTACTATTATTTTTGAATACACCTGAGAACGGTCGAGTCCCATTACACCAGTGGTGGGCACAGTTCCACAAACCACTAATTAGTGAAGCTAACTTTTTTGTTAGTGGATTAGCTTTTCAGTTAACTTCGAAAATCATCAGCAGAGCAATTAGCTTCCGCTAAATTTAGTTCTGCTAACTTTGAATCTGCAAACATTTTTTTTTTTTTTTTTGTGCTGGCATAGTCAGTAAAGCTAAATGGTCAAAAACGTTTGTAAACCCTAAAATCATACATGTTAGTTACTGTCTGTTAGGTGCTTTGCACCAGTCAGGCAGCTGTGAGGAGCTGAACTCACCTATCCCAGCAGAAGATCCCTGGCTGCCAGTCTGCTACAAAAAATAAGTAATTTACATTCAACATACAGTGCCCCAGACATGTGGCAGAAGACATCAAAAGCAAGGCAGTTTTCACTTGTGGTTTGATTTACGAGGTCTATTAGAAAAGAAACCGACCTTTTTATTTTTTTATAAAAATATTTGGATTTGAATCACGTGCGATTACATCAGCCAACCTTGAACCCTCGTGCGCGTGCCTGAGTTTTTTCACGCCTGTCGGTTACGTCATTCGCCTGTGGGCAGGCTTTGAGTGAGGAGTGGTCGACCCCTCCCGTCGGAATTCCTTTGTCTGACTTCTTCCTGAGAGACTGGCGCTTTGCTTGATCAAAATTTTTTCAGAACCTGTGAGGCACATCGAAGTGGACACCATTCGAGAAATTCAGCTGGTTTTTGGTGAAAATTTTAATGGCTGATGAGAGATTATGGAGTGTTACTGTTGCCTTAAGGACTTCCCACGGAGCGGGACATCACGCCACGCTCGGAGGCGCCGTCGTCAACCTGTTTTGAGCTGAAAACCTCCAAATTTAAGCCTCTGTTGACCCAGGACGTCGTGAGAGAACAGAGAACTTTCAGAAGAGGTCGGGATCAGCAGTTTATCCGGACATTCCACTGTTAAAGGAGATTTTGTAATGAAAGACGTGCGGATGGATTTGCGCGTCGGCACCAAGCCGGCGCCACGCGCCGCCACAGGAAAAACACCTCAGTTGGAAGCCTGAAGGACAAGTGGGAACATGTCCAGCTGTTAAACAGTTTCTCAGATACTCACTCAACTGAAAGCCATCAAAAGCCGCCTGGTGTTTACAAATGGTTATCAACACGGAGATGTTTTTCCTGTGGCACACCTGAATCCAATGAAAGGCTCATTAAAAGTCTGCTAACGAGTCTTTCATTGGATTCAGGTGTGTTGGAGCAGGGAGACAACTAAGAGTGTCAGGAATGTGGCTCTCGAGGACCAAACTTGGCCACCCCTGTCCTAGGAACTACAAGTAAGCCTGCAGTCTGAGAGCGAAGCGCTCTATTGGGGTGATATGGTACTATGAGGTCCCTAAGATGGGACCTGATTATTCAAAACCTTATAAGTAAGAAGAAGAATTTTAAATTCTATTCTGGAATTAACAGGGAGCCAATGAATAGAAGCCAATATGGGTGAAATATGCTCTCTCCTTCTAGTCCCTGTCAGTACTCTAGCTGCAGCATTTTGAATTAACTGAAGGCTTTTCAGGGAACTTTTAGGACAACCTGATAATAATGAATTACAATAGTCCAGCCTAGAAGAAATAAATGCATGAATTAGCTTTTCAGCATCACTCTGAGACAAGACCTTTCTCATTTTAGAGATATTGCACAAATGCAAAAAGTAGTCCTACATATTTGCTTAATATGTGCATTGAAGGACATATCCTGATCAAAAATGACTCCAAGATTTCTCACAGTATTACTGGAGGTCAGGGTAATGCCATCCAGAGTAAGGATCTGGTTAGACACCATGTTTCTAAGATTTGTGGGGCCAAGTACAATAACTTCAGTTTTATCTGAATTTAAAAGCAGGAAATTAGAGGTCATCCATGTCTTTATGTCTGTAAGACATTCCTGCAGTTTAACTAACTGGTGTGTGTCCTCTGGCTTCATGGATAGATAAAGCTGGGTATCATCTGCGTAACAACAATGAAAATTTAAGCAATGCTTTCTAATAATACTGCCGAAGGGAAGCATGTATAAAGTGAATAAAATCGGTCCTAGCACAGAACCTTGTAGAACTCCATAATTAACCTTAGTCCGTGAACAAGACTCCCCATTTACATGAACAAATGTAATCTATTAGATAAATATGATTCAAACCACTGCAGCGCAGTGCCTTTAATACCTATGGCATGCTCTAATCTCTGTAATAAAATTTTGTGGTCAACAGTATCAAAAGCTGCACTGAGGTCTAACAGGACGAGCACAGAGATGAGTCCTCTGTCTGAGGCCATAAGAAGATCATTTGTAACCTTCACTAATGCTGTTTCTGTACTATGATGAATTCTGAAACCTGACTGAAACTCTTCAAATAGACCATTCCTCTGCAGATGATCAGTTAGCTGTTTTACAACTACCCTTTCAAGAATTTTTGAGAGAAAAGGAAGGTTGGAGATCGGCCTATAATTAGCTAAGATAGCTGGGTCAAGTGATGGCTTTTTAAGTAATGGTTTAATTACTGCCACCTTAAAAGCCTGTGGTACATAGCCAACTAATAAAGATAGATTGATCATATTTAAGATCGAAGCATTAATTAATGGTAGGGCTTCCTTGAGCACCCTGGTAGGAATGGGGTCTAATAGACATGTTGATGGTTTGGAGGAAGTGACTAATGAAAATAACTCAGACAGAACAATCGGAGAGAAAGAGTCTAACCAAATACCAGCATTACTGAAAGCAGCCGAACATAAAGATATGTCTATATATCTATATTTAAGAAATTATGTCTGTCCAAGTACATATGATTTCTGTGTTAAAAAAGAGAGAGAAATAACATTTTAATAATAATAAATGCAAGCTCCATGACACTGGCTGATTTTTTTTTTTTTTTTACATTAAATTCCGTTTCATTTCAGTTTTCATGTCCACTTCACCATATGAGGCAAACCTGTGTATAAGGGTGAATCTTAGACTACGGGCACTTATTATGTCCTTTGATCATATTGTATGAAAAACAGAAAAAAGGGGAAATTTCAGACTTTTATAGTTATCTTTACAATGAAAGTGTGTTAAGAAATTTGTTCTAGTAGTCTGTGATGGCTTTTTCACCTTTTTTCAGCATCATTATATGCAAATATTGCTGTTTTGTGCTTGTCCCACACCCAGACTTTAGATCTTCAATGATAAAAATGAATGGTAAAGAAACATTTTTTCTAATGTTTTAAAATATCTCTGAATAAAATATCAGTAAAATAATCAAAACATAATTGGGGTATTCAATGTCATACAACTGTTGTGATTTTTTTTAAACAAAATGTAGTTGTCCCACACTATTGCCGTAATATCCACCACAACACTGTAATGTCCCTTTAAACAGTTTGTATGAAAGATTGTTTGGGTAGTTCCTATGGAGATAAACAGTGACATCAGAGCACATGTAGCGCCAAATCACAACAAACAGTTGCCCCAAGGCGCTTTATATTGTAAGGCAATGGTGTGGTGGAAATTACATTTACAAGGCCAATAGTGCCCGTAAGTTAAAGAATCACCCATAAATGATCTGGAGTCACCGTGAGGTATCTCACCATATATATCCTCCTTTTATTAACTGAAATTGTGTGGGAAAAGGCATACACATCATTTATGCGTGTGACTTCTGGTGACCTCTGTTAGCTGCCTGAAAAGCCTTATAACGCCTGTAAACCAGTGGGTGAATATGTTGTGTTACGGGTTTGTATAGACAGAAATGTCATGTGATGTTAGAAATGTCATGTGATGTTTTTCTGGCTCAGTGTGCAGCCCTCTGCTCTTTCTACCTCATCCGTTCTTGCTCTCTTCCTCTCAGTGGCTTGCCGCCGATCCCCTACATGAATAATAGAACGTGTCAGGTCAGTTCGTCCTGCTGATGACCAAACCTCAAGAGCTTGCCATGTCTGCCTCCAAGAAAATTGTTCCTACTTTCAATATTGATATAAAAACATGAAAAGGCCACACACGAGAGATTCTGCTTCTTTATCCAGCGAGTCTTCCCCTCTAGGTTGTTCCGCCGCCGAATGATATACGAGCAAGCCATGCTGGTTCCTCTTTTCTATTTGTGCTTCTGTCTCTGAGAGAAAGGGAGGGAATGAGATCCAGACTCCGTGTAGGTTTGCTGTTGTTTTTCTTTGCATTTATCTGGCAACTCTCTCAGCTCCTGTGGGGCCAGATGGTCTTTACTTCTCATACACAGTCTGTCATTTTCTGTTCCGCACAGCCAAGAAAAATTCCACTTACACCCAATTAAGACGAGCCTCTCCCCCACTAAATTAATTGCCTGTGTCAGTGTCTGTGTGTGTGTGTGTAATCAGTAGGGGCTGAACGGAGTGTAGATTTGCAGCTCAGCAAAAAAGGAAAAATGCTAAATAGCTCAAGCGATAATATTCTGGATGTTTGCTTTGCAAAAATTAATTTTTGGATTACTGAAAATTTGGCCATGTCAGGGAGCATGCATTGGTGCTGTGCATCACCACATTCACCATACTAAGACGCCACCTTGGGTATTGGATCGCAATCACCCAGACAGACAACTGGTCCATTACCACCTCTAGAAAGTAACTACCTACCCACTGCAGTCAGGTGAAAGGTGTGAATCCCCTTGCCCTTCTCCAGCCATTGGTGTCCATGCTGGATCATGCCCAAAGAAACACACAACACAGCCAAACTATCCTAACTGATGTTCCGTCACAACGTGAGTGATACTTACTACTCATCAGGAAACAGTTGATGAAACAGACCTCATACTAAAGACATCTAATCTGTCACTACTTAGCACCCAAATCTCGAAACCATACAGGAAGACAGGAAAAACCAGATCCTGAAAGACTTGCATCTTCATTTTCCTGCAAAAATATCAACATCACTAAAAACAAACAAAAAAACACTTCAAGTCAAGTCAGATCTGCCATGGGTGCCATGGGTCACCACATCCACGACACCACAGGTCCTTGGTGGCAACTGCTTCAGCAGAAAACTGGTCTATCTCCACTTCTTGAAAGTACTCATATTTATGCCATGGTCAGGTGAAAGATGGGCATCCCCTTGGCCTTAATTCTCGAGTTGTTGGGGTCATCTGTGTGCTAGATTGTGTACAGAGAAATGGCCAAAATGTCATAGCTAATGTATTGCACAGTTAGCTTCTCCCAAGTAAGTCATGTTTCCCACGCGGCAGATGCTACGTTTAAAAGAGAGATGATCATTTTGGTATTTTCTCTAAATTTATCAGTGGTATAGTGCTCGTAGCAGTACATCGTGTCAATTAGTGCACCTGAATCACGCGCGCTTCATGTGCAAACAGCCATAATGTTGTTAAAGCACATTTTAAAGCTATACACAATACCATGAAACCGCAGTATTTTTTTCCCACGGTTATCATATCGTTCAAATCTCATACCGGCGCATGCCTAGTCTTTATTATATATACGAGGGCTGTCAATAAAGTAACGGTCCTTTTTATTTTTTTCAAAAACTATATGGATTTCATTCATATGTTTTTACGTCAGACATGCTTGAACCCTCGTGCGCATGCATGAGTTTTTCCACGCCTGTCGGTGATGTCATTCGCCTGTGAGCACGCCTTGTGGGAGGAGTCGTCCAGCCCCTCGTCGGAATTCCTTTGTCTGAGAAGTTGCTGAGAGACTGGCGCGTTGTTTGATCAAAATTTTTTCTAAACCTGTGAGACACATCGAAGTGGACACGGTTCGAAAAATTAAGCTGGTTTTCAGTGAAAATTTTAACGGCTGATGAGAGATTTTGAGGTGAGACTGTCGCTTTAAGGACTTTTCACGGTGCGAGACGTCGTGCAGCGCTCTCAGGCGGCGTCATCAGCCTGTTCAAGCTGAAAACCTCCACATTTCAGGCTCTATTGATCCAGGACGTCGTGAGAGAACAGAGAAGTTTCAGAAGAAGTGGGTTTCAGCATTTTATCCGGATATTCCACTGTTAAAGGAGATTTTTTTAATGAAAGACGTGCGGACGGATCCGCGCGTCGGGACGCAGCCGCCGCGATGCTCCGCCACAGGAAAAACACCTCTGTTGAAAGCCTTAAGGACAAGTTGGAACATGTCCTGCCTGTTAAACAATTTCTCATATACTCACTCCACTGAAAGCCATCAAAAGCCGCCTGGATTTTACAAATGGTTATCAACACAGAGGTGTTTTTCCTGTGCCACCGCACCGCGTCGGCTGCGTCCCGACGCGCGGATCCGTCCGCACGTCTTTCATTAAAAAAAATCTCCTTTAACAGTGGAATATCCGGATAAAATGCTGAAACCCACTTCTTCTGAAACTTCTCTGTTCTCTCACGACGTCCTGGATCAATAGAGCCTGAAATGTGGAGGTTTTCAGCTTGAACAGGCTGATGACGGCGCCTGAGAGCGCTGAGCGACGTCTCGCTCCGTGAAAAGTCCTTAAAGTGACAGTATCACCTCAAAATCTCTCATCAGCCGTTAAAATTTTCACTGAAAACCAGCTTAATTTTTCGAACCGTGTCCACTTCGATGTGTCTCACAGGTTTAGAAAAAATTTTGATCAAACAACGCGCCAGTCTCTCAGCAACTTCTCAGACAAAGGAATTCCGACGAGGGGCTGGACGACTCCTCCCACAAGGAGTGCTCACAGGCGAATGACGTCACCGACAGGCGTGGAAAAACTCACGCATGCGCACGAGGGTTCAAGCATGTCTGACGTAAAAACATATGAATGAAATCCATATAGTTTTTGAAAAAAATAAAAAGGACCGTTACTTTATTGACAGCCCTCGTATATACACACACACAAAACCCCAATTCCAATGAAGTTGGGACATTGTGTGAAATGTAAAACAAAACAGAATACAATGATTTGCAATCCTTTTCACTTCAACCTATATTCAATTGAATACACCACAAAGACAAGATATTTAATGTTCAAACTGATAAACTTTATTGTTTTTGTGCAAATATGTGTTCATTTTGAAATGGATGACTACAACACGTTTCAAAAAAGCTGTGACAGTGGTATGTTTATCACTGTGTTACACCACCTTTCCTTCTGACAACACTCAATAAGCGTTTGGGAACTGAGGACACTAATGGTTGAAGAGTAAAAAAAAAAAAATAAACAAACAAAACAAAACACAGTAAGAACAGCAATAAGCTTGGTTAAAAGCCAGAGAGAAGAGGTGAATCTTTAAAGAAGATTTAAAAACCTCAATAGATCCCACAGAATGGATATGCCAGGGCAGGTTGTTCCAAAGCCGTGGGGCCTGTTTGAAAAGCCCTATATAATTAGTTACAATAATAATTATTAAAAATAAAAGTGTGATTTTTTTTTTCTCTCTCTCTTTGGATATATGGTGGACTTCCCAAAGTAGCAACAAGAAAAAAATGCAACTTTTCCCCCAGAAAATACAGTAGTTACAAAACCCAAAAAGTAGTCTTCTGGAATGTTTTGTGCAGTATCTTAAAATATGATCCAGATCTCTCCAGGCTCACATGTGATTGCCCACCTGCTTGGTTTGCACCTGCTCTGTGGGATGCACTTTGCTTGAGGAAGCAAGTAATGGAACATCAAAGGGAGGTAACTAATTATATTGGATTGAGAGCAAGCCGTATGCCACCAGGAGAACATAAACATTTCAGACTCCACCATCAGTGTGACATTCTTCTGTGTGGAACATTTGAAGTGGAGCTACAGAATATATAGACTCTTAAAATGTGTGCGGTGCACGCCTAGCAATACTTCTGATACTTAAGAGCTGTCTAGACAAGTTTATAAAGATGTCAGAACTGTCGTAACCGTGTGACTGTTACAAATCTGTGTGACCCAATTTGGATGACAAGGTGACACCACTGTTTTACAAAATGTACATTTCAGTGCTTCATGTGACAGACACTCCAGCACCAAAGGCTCACACTTCCTTCTATCTTCATTTACTTGTCATTTTGGGCAGCTCTGCGTTCGAGGAAAGCTTCTCTTATCTTGTCAGAACTCCTGATGCGCTCTTTCGCAGACAATTTGCCGATTGCTGAGTCCAGATTAGCTCTGTTTCATGGCTGTGCAGCCCTGGAGTCTGCTATCTCTCTGTAAAAGCCCAATTATCCATCTCCACAGTGAAACCTTATCCGCCTCCCGTCAGTGACCAGCTAAGGCCAGATATAATACAGGTTGGATAAAGACAATCTTCTCTCTTCTTATTTTTTGGATTCTGACATATTTTGATGTCTTCTGGTGCCTGTCTTCAAAAGATTTAAGAAAAAGTACAAGTATGGGTATCTAGAGGGCAACTTCAGTTGACTTGTCAATGAAATCAAAACCACATTTTTCTCAACCTTAAGTTGTTTACTGTAGTTTTTGTTGTTTCTTTTGTTGTTGTTCTGTTTTTTGTATTCATGCAATATATGGTCACTTATAAAATACAGTTGTATGCAAAGGTTTGGGCACCCCTGATGATTTCCATGATTTTCCTTTATAAATCATTGGTTGTTTGGATCAGCAATTTCATTTAAATATATCATACAGCAGACAAACACACTGATATTTAAGAAGTGAAATGAAGTTTCTAGTATTTACAGAAAGTGTACAATAATTATTGAAACAAAATTGGGCAGGTGTATAAATTTGGACACCCTTGTCATTTTATTGATTTGAATACATTTAGCACTAATTATTGGAACACAAAATTGGTTTGATAAGCTCTGACCCTTGATCTCTTTACACAGGTGAATCCAATCATGAGAAAGGATATTTAAGGTGGCCATTTACAAATGTTTCTTTTTGCCTCTTTTTTCTCCATAAGCTCCGAAAACTTCAGGTTCACCAGTCCAATCTTATCATTTTTTCTAAATGTTTTTAGAAATGTTTTATTGAATCCATCTTCACATTCAACATCACTGCCTGGTTTGGCTCACTTACTCTCAGTCACCACAACACAATTTTGATAATAAAATTATCAAAATTAGCAGCAAAATCATTGGTCAGGAACAGCAGTCACTCACCCCCATCTACAACACCAGAGTCCTGAGGAAAGGCAACCAGATCTCCACTGACCCCTCTCACACCCTGCACCCTCACTATACTCTGCTGCCCTCAGGGCACAGGTATAGGTCATTCCCACTGAGGACAAAGATGGCCACCTCCAGCTTTCTCCCCACCTCCATTCACCTGTTAAACAACTGACTGGTACACTAAAATGTAGCTGAGGACTAGTATGATGGACCTTGGTTTTGAATCTATTTAATGTTTTTAATGTATTTATTATGGAACTCATGAACTTCGTATTGTAATCTGTGAATGGACGTGCTATGTTCTATTTGTTTCTGCTCTGGCGCTTTCTCTGCAAATGAAGTTGCTAATGGATGAATAAAGTTGATTGGATTTGATTTGATTTAATTTCCCCTCTTTGCATCTCTTCTAGTGAGTGGCAACATGGGAGCCTCTAAACACCTCTCAAATGACCTGAAAACAAAGATTGTTCAACATCATGGTTTAGGGGAAGGATACAAAAAGCTACCTTAGAGATTTCAGCTGTCAGTTTCCACTGTGAGGAACATAGTGATGAAATGGAACACTGCAGGCACAGTACTAGTTAAGGTTCGAAGTAGCAGACCAAGAAAAATCTCAGATAAGCTGAAGTGAAGGATGGTGAGAACAGTCATAATCAACCCACAGATATGCGATATGCATGGCTGAAAAAGAACACAGTATTCCAAGAAAAACGCTTGCTACCTACAGTAAAATTTGGAGGTGGTTCCACCAAGCTGTGTGGCCGTGTGGCCAGTGCAGGTACTGGGAATCTTGTTACAATTGAGGGTCACATGGATTCCAGTCAATATTAGCAGATTCTTGAGAACAATGTTCATGAATCAGTGACAAAGTTGAAATTGTGCCGGGGCTGGATCTTTCTAAAAGATAACGACCCTAAACATGCAGATGAACAAGTACAATGTTCTGGAATGGTCATCTCAGTCCCCAGACCTGAATATTATTGAAAATCTGTTGTGTGATTTTAAGCCGGCTGTCCATGCTCGGAAACCAACAAACCTGAGATATTTTGTAAAGAAGAATGGGCCAAAATACCTTCAGCCAGAATCCAGACTCTCATTGGAATCTATAGGAAGCATTTAGAGACTGTTATTTCTGCAAAAGGAGGATCTACTAAATATTGATGTATTTTTTTTTTTCTGTTGGGGTGCCCAAATTTATGCGCCTTCCTAATTTTGTTTAAAGAATTATTGTACACTTTCTGTAAATCCTATAAACTTTATTTCACTTCTCAAATATCATTGTGTTTATCTGCTATATATTTAACTGAAATTGCTGATCAAAACAACCAATGATTTATAAAGGAAAATCATAGAAATCACCAGGAGTGCCCAAACTTGTACATACAACTGTATATTGCTGGTGATACTAAATTTCTATCTTTACTATTTACTGTGTGTGACATCTGCAGAAAAACTGAGCCAAGTTAACATCTAATAGTGAAACAGGGTAAACATAAACCAGTATATTGGGCAAGCGTGGGCAATGCACGAACCCTGTGCCTGTCCAAACCACATTTTAAGACCAACATCCCCTTGGGAATACAGATGTGCACCAGTACACTTGCTATTGGAACAATGTGATAACCTTTTGTGAAAAAGACCACAATGCATTGGTCAGAAAATTGCAATACTTGCGCTGTGCCACTAGGACACTAAATGATACAAATCTACATTTGTTTATGTAGAAACCATTCTGCTATTAGCAAAATTTAGACTTGTCATAATTAATCTTACTGTATAGATGCCTTTACAGTATCAAATCTCACGTGTAATCACGTTCTCACTGGGGAGGCTGAGATTTTGTTCTCAGTGTAAACAAGTGTTTGCAGGTGGTGGAGTGGACAAGCAACAAGCAACTTGTATGCAACATTGCGTCGTTATGGAGGTGAGTTCAACCAAGATATGTATTTAGGTGTTTAATAGCAATGCCATAAAGCTTTAGTTTATCCTATGAGTCCAAATGCCATATGGCGTTGGGGCCTCTGCAGGTGTACTGCTGACGTCGGAGACGCCGTGCCCACCATAGCTCCACTCCTTCTGGATCCAAAATCTTGATTATCAGTCTGACTGTTTCTTCAGAAACCACAAAACCCCTTTGAATCGCCCGCTGATTCATCCAGCGATAACCCTGCAGGTTGCCATTCCAGTCATTTCTTCCTCCACGAAAGAGGCAATTTCCTCCAAGTCCGTGTGGTTCCTCCTCCAGAATAGACACATTGTGATGCAGATGTGCCAAAAGATTAAGTATTTCCTTATTTGTAAAACCTATACTGAAGTACAACTTCACAAATCACTCCACAGATCTCATTTTGAGATGCAGTTTTTCCTCTCATAAAATTATGACTTTATTTTGTGACAAAGTGACAAGTGACAAAGTTTTTTTATTCGGCACACAAAATATTCAAATAGAAAAAAATGAACAATTCCACAAACAAACACAGACAAAACTAGTGAGTCCGAAAGGGTGTGGGCTGAAGCAAAGCTTATTAGCGCCCACCCCTGCTAGTACAAGTCCAACAATTCTAATCAGTCATATTTACATAAATACAAATTCACTACTACATGTCGACACACAGACATACACATCAATATACTATTCACTTATAATTATATTTATATAGTACCAGATCACAAGAAAATCAAATCAAGGCACTTTACGCCAGTAAGGACTAACCTTACCAACCCCCAGAGCAAGCACTAGGCAACTGTGGTGAGGAAAAACTCCCTATAAGGAAGAAACCTCAAGCAGACCAGGGTCTTGGGGGTGACCCTCTGCTTGGGCTGTGCCATATATACCTATATACATACGTATATACTTTACAAACATAAATATATACATACATATACACAGTCACTTATATACATATACACCTACCCATATCTATATATCTACATACGCATATACATACCCACACATTCAAATATACAATAAGTCCCACTTATAAATTGAACATTCCATATAAATCAAATTATATTTGCTTCTTTATGATACTTAGACATAATGTTCTTTTTGAGTAGTTTCTTAAATCTTACTAAGGTACTACTCATTCTAACCTCTGTTGAACATTTGTTCCATTTCCTCACCCCAACCACAGACACACAAAAACCCTTTACATTTGTTCTTACTGGTGGTTTCATAAAAATTGCACAACCTCTTAAACTATATCTGGATTCCCTCAATCGGAACAGACTCTGGACATGTCTCGGTAAGGCTTGGTTTTTCGCTCGAAATAAAGTTTGAATTGTAATCGACCAAATCTATGAATTTTAATAAATTTAAAGACACAAATAGAGAATGAGTTGGTTCACGATATTGTTTATTGCAGATGATTCGTATGGCTCGTTTTTGCAAAAGGAATATTGGATTGGTATTTGATTTGTGTTTCCCCATGACTCAACACAATATATCATATATGGTACCATCAGAGAATGATAGAAAGTAAGTAACCCTTCTTGCGGCAGTAGGTCTTTGGCTTTATACAAAATGGCTATAGTTTTTGACAATTTTGATTTCACATAATTTATATGTGGTTTCCAGCTAAGTTTATTATCAATTATAACACCTAAAAATGTATTCTCTGTTACTAACTCAATTTCCTTATTGTTTATAGTTACATTTTTACATTTTGGTGCCTGTTTATTTCCAAATATAATACATTTAGTTTTCCCAAGGTTGAGTGACAACTTATTAGCATCAAACCAAACCTTAAATTTTTCCAGTTCTTTCTCCACTATGTCCAAAAGCTGCTCAAGATTTTCACCGCTACAGAACACAGTTGTATCATCCGCAAAAAGGACACATCTCAGTGAACTCGACATCCAACTTATATCATTTATATAGATTATATCCATTCATATGCCAGACCTCTGATTCCATATTTCTGCAGTTTAATTAATAGTATTCCATGGTTAATTGTGTCAAACGCTTTCTGTAAATCAAAAAAACACCTATTGTGTATTGTTTATTGTCAATTGCAGTTGCTATACTTTCCACAAAGTCCATCAAAGCATGTGATGTAGTTCGAGACCTTCTGAATCCATATTGTTCTTCACAAATGATGTTATGCTTCAGTAAATAATCACTTAATCTTTTAGCAAATATTTTTTCCAAAATTTTGGAAAATTGTGGCAGGAGTGATATAGGTCTATAATTAGAAAATGTGTGTTTGTCACCAGTTTTAAATAGAGGAATTACTTTGGCTATTTTCATTTGAGAAGGAAATTTACCAGTACTTAGTGACATATTGCAAATATAATTGAACGGTTTTACTATACAATCAATAACTTATTTTAATAAAGCCATATCCAAATTATTAAAATCAGTCGATTTCTTACTTTTTGAACCATGAACCAGATCAAGTATTTCCCTTTCATGAGTACCACCAATGAACATTGAAACAGATTTGTTAAACGTTGAATTATTTACCCAGAAGTTATTAGTTGATGAGTCAATTTTACTGGCAAGATTTTTACCCACATTAACGAAGTATTCATTAAAGTGTTCAGCAACAGACTCGTCGTTATCAATCGTGATGTAGTTGTTACTCTGAAAAAATGAAGGATAATCTCTAGTTACTCTATTCTTTTTTACTATTTCATTTAATATGTTCCATGTGTTTTTGATATTATTTCTATTTTTGACAAGTAACTCATTATATTTTTTTACTGAGTCTCATGATATTGATTAACTTATTCTTATATGTTTTATACTTACTTTCAGCTTCCTTAGTTCGTAGTTTTATGAATTGTTTATATAGTACGTTTTTCTTTTTACATGCCCTCTGAAGCCCCTTAGTTATCCATGGTTTGTTGCTATATTGATTTCTATATATTTTGTCAACAAATGGACAGTGTTTATTATACAAACTGGAAAAAATGGAAATGAAAGCATCATATGACCTGTCAACATCATCAACAAAAACATCTGACCAATTCTGACTTGATAAATCCTCCCTTAAATTATCAATTGTTTCAGGTGTTACTTTTCTACTCATGAATTTGATATTGCTTCGATACATACAACAATCCTCCAATGCAAAGACTGAGAAAACTGGCAAGTGATCACTGATATCACTGACCAGTAGTCCCCCACTAAGATTACCGGATATAACGTTAGTTAAAATATTGTCAATGAGAGTTGTTGTATCCATAGTTATTCTGCTAGGATGAATGATGGTTGGAAACAGTCCTAAATGTTGTGTGGGCCGCTGAAGAGGAGGTACTGCTGGCCCACTACCACCAGAGGGCGCCCTGCTTGGAGTGCGGGCTCCAAGCACGAGAGGGCGCCAGACCAAGAGGAAGTGACAGCTGTCACTCATCACTCCAGCTGTCACTCATCTACACCACTATATAAGCCGGACTGCAACTCCACCTCCCCGCCGAGAAATCGACTACCAGTACCAAGGTAATTTCTCTGCTGACTGACACATTGTGTAACAATCTGAACTTCTGTTGCAGCCGTTTTCCTGAAGTGTTGCCTTGTCTGGAGGATTGGCGTTTGGTGTGACAGTGACGGCTTCACCTCACACCCCATCCCAGATAAGTGGTTGACCAGGAGCTGCACGAGTGTGTGTGATTTGGAGGTGGAGGTGCTCCCTCCTGTGTTTGGACTGTGAATTACTGAGTGTGCGGACTCACACTCACACATCATATTTCTGCTTTCTGCCAGCAGTACCAGGGTCGACAGCCGAAGACAGAGGCCACCTGGGGACTCGGGACTTGGCGGCTCCGGTGTTCTTCAGACCGTTGGTGGTGGAAGCCGTGTGGGACGCGGCTTCTCTCTCGTCGGGCGTCTTCTATCTTCGAGCCTGCCCACACGTCACCTGGTGTTTATTGACTGTGAAAATTATGACACATTTCGTTGTGTATTATCACAACATTAAATTGTTACCTTTTGGCTTACTCATTGTCCGTTCATTTGCGCCCCCTGTTGTGGGTCCGTGCTACGACACCTTCCCAACACTAAACAGTACAAGGTGTTTATAAATGAGGTAATTTGTGGATGATTGTGAGGGTTTAAAAAATCTATATTGAAATCTCCACAGACAAATAAATGCTTATTTCTGTTGATTTTGTTGTACATTCCTAAGATGATGTCTTCAAAGGTGTCAATATTTGTCCCAGGAGCTCTGTAAATGCAACTAATAACTATGTTTTTGGAGTTTATAGATGTAATTTCTATGGTAACACATTCCATGATGTTGTCCACTGTAAATGACGTTGTTAATGAGTTTACAGTTATAATCTGACCTTATAAACAATGCAACGCCTCCGCCCCTTCTCGTCTGCCTATTAACCAGGAACAATTCATAACCATCAAGATATATCAGATCTTTATTATCCTCATTTAACCATGTTTCTGAAATTGCAATAACTGAAAAACGTTTTTTTTTTGGATGTTTTCAAACAATCATTAATAGTGGACAGATTACGAGAAAGACTTCTGCTGTTGAAATGTATAATTGAAAAATCTTCATCATTGATTTTATAATTTTTGAATTGTTCTGTAAAATATTTGCACTGTCTCACAATATTCTCACTGAAAAAGGTATCAGGATCATTTTCAGATTCGAAGGGGTGGTTAGCAGAGTTATTATAATTAAATGTATCTAGACAGAGCTCCTGGGCAGAAATAAACGGATCATTATCCTTAGTCATTATGTCTCTCTTGTCTCCGGGTGTAGATGATGTGGATAAGTGGGTTGCTCCAGTCTGCATCATGGTGCTGTGATGTGTTTGAGTCCTCATACCTATTGCTCATATTTGTCCAGCTCCTCGATGTTCCTTATTGTCATAACCTTTGCTTGTTCTGGTGATACGTTCAGTTTGATGAATATTTTACAGTTTGAAGTCCATGTGTGCTGGATTTTTCCCTGTTTCTTTAAGAAGCGTGCTTTCCTGGCGATGTCTGCATTCCGTTTGGTGAGATGTTCATTGATGAATACGTTTGTCCCTTTCAGTTTTCTTCCTTGTTTTAACATTCTATATATATATATAGAATATTCTCATAATATTACAAGTTTTTTCTTGTAAAATTATGACTTTATTCTCGTAATATTACGACTTTGTTCTTGAAGTCTAAAAAAAAAAAAAATTCAATGTGGCCCTAAAATGCTGCTGTACATATTCTCTCTTTCTCTCTCTCTCTTTTTTTTTTTTTGCAGAGTTTTGGTCATCTAAATGAATTTAACTGAAGCATGTTGCTATTTGGTGTCAATGTACAACTGATTCTAGTGTCTTTTTAATATTCAATGTGCATAATTCACACGAGTCAGACAGGTGTTGCACTGGTTCAGACTGTATTCTCACTATAAGTGAGAAGATGTTTTTTTTTGTTGGTTTTTTTTACAGACACCTAGAGACCAACAGTACATTAGCTACTTGGAAAAAGTCCATAATATGACAAATGGCCTGATTCTCTGTGGTGCTGCTCCATTATGCACACACTTCAAGTGCTTTACAATAATTCCTCAGATTTACCATCCGATGCTAATGTGCTGCCGTATATGGTGCTGAATTGTACACGAGGAGCAACTTTGGATTTAAGAGCAAATCGACAACATGGCTATCTGACAAGTAATTTCATAGATTCCCACAAAATAGTCACAAGACTGCCTCTCTAACCTCCAGGCTGCCACCTCTGCATGGCACCTTTAATAATACTAGAGAGACTTCAAAATAAATTTACCCAAATTAAAATTTTTTTCAGAAGAAGCATGATAAAAGACACATTTTCCATATTTTTTTTTAACCTCAGCATAATTTTCTGGTTATACTACCTGTCTGTCTACTTGGGCAAGGCACTTAATTGGCAATGCCACAGTCCAGTCAGCTGTAAATGTCCTTGGCCATCCTGGCATCCCGTCCAAGGGGAGTCTTACACGCTCATCTGACTCAGGATTCACGATTGCTTCACGCTTCACATGGAATCCAGGGATAAATACTGGCACCAATGAGTGTCAGGGCCTGTATAGGACTTACTTTACTTGTAGTAGCATCTGCTTGGATAATTGTCTTCCACAGTTTTTGTGATGGACTGGCTTCCCAGCTGGGGGAGTCATTGAATCTCATTCATTTTACACTACAGAAGGTGGAGATAAACACTGAAACTATTGAACCTCAGGACCTACATAGAACTTGTTTCTTCTTCTGAAAGAAAGAAAATAATGCTTTAAGCTGTGTTTGAACACATATTTGTCTGTTAGCAGTACAAATCAAAATGTCAAACTGATTTCAATTAAATACAGATAGGTATTGTGACCTGGAACATATTCTGGAACTGAGATCCAGAAGTATGTTTGGCACATAGCAACAATGAACTCAAATCTTTGTGCAAGGGCACATTTGTACACTTGCACAACTTTGTGTGTTGATGAAGATGAGGGATTTTATTTGGAATTTGATCTGGACGATATTTTGGATCCAGGATCCAGAAGAACTTTTAAGCACTATGCTGCCTTGGCAGAAGTTTGTGCTGTCTCGCTACCTTCAACTTTTGGGTTGTGATTACTTGTCTGTGCTCATGACAAACTCAAATGCCAGGTATGTGCAAAAAAAAAAAAAAAAAAAAAAAAAAAAAAAAAAGAAAAGCTGCTTCTGTCAGGATGGAGACAAATAAAACAGAAAGCAGTGCACATAATGTTAGGTTCTGTCCCGTCTCTCCCTCTGTTTTCCCTGTCTGTGTTCAGTGTCTGTGTGCTGTGCTAGGCTGAGCGTGGTTCACCTTGTTTCCACTCTGCTTCCACCTACTCAGGCTCACCTGCTCCTGATCTGCACTGATTGCCTCCATCTCAAGCTGCAGCATTTAAACCTGGTCTCTCCACTCATTGCCAGTTCGTTGTTGTAACCACCGTGTTAACTACTTGGCCAGTCATAACTACGAGGTATCTTATAAAACTAACTGGCAGTTTTATAAAAAAAAAAAAAAAAAACTATATGGATTTGAATGACATGCGATTACACCAATCATGCTTGAACCCTCGTGCGCATGCGTGAGTTTTTTCACGCATGTCGGTGACATCATTTCCCTGTGGGCAGGCTTTGAGTGAGCCCTGGTCCAGCCCTCTCGGCTGAATTTCTTTGTTTGAGACGCTGCTCGAGACGGCGTGCGTTGCTTTATCAAACTTTTTTCAGGACCTGTGAGGGATATCCAAGTGGACACTATTCGAGAAATTCAGCTGGTTTTCGGTGAAAAGTTTAACGGCTGATGAGAGATTATGGGGTGTTTCTGTCACTTTAAGGACTTCCCACGGAGCGGGACGTCGTGCAGCGCTCCCAGGCGATGTCGTCTGGCTGTTTCGACCTGAAAACATCCTAATTTAAGGCTCTGTTCACCCAGTAAGTCGTCAGAGAACAGAGAACTTTCAGAAGAAGTCGGCATGAGGAGTTTATTCGGACATTCCACTGTTAAAGGTAATTTTGTCATGAAAGAATGTGTGGGCAGAGTCGCATGTCGGGCCGGACCCGACCGCGGGGGGTCGCGACAAGAAAAACACCTCCGTTGGAAAACTTAACGGGCAAGTTGGAACATGCCCAACTGTTAAACAATTTCTCAGTTACTCACTTGTTGAAAGCCATCAAAAGCCGCCTGAATTTTACAAATGGTTTTCAACACGGAGGTGTTTTTCCTGTCGCGGTGCACACAGATTTGCGGCGTCGTCACGGAAACAACTCTGTGAATTTGCCGACTTCTGAAATGTGGAAGTTTTCAACTTGAAACAGCGAGATGACGCTGCCTCAGAGCGCAGATCGCCGTCAGGCACCGTGGGCCGTCCTTAAAGCGACACTACCAGACCAAAATCTCTCATCAGCCATTAAAATTTTCAACGAAAACCAGCTGAATTTATCGAATGGTGTCCACTCAGTTGTGCCTTACAGTTTTTAAAAAATTTTTATCAAACAAAGCAGCAGTCTCTGAGCCATTCCTAAACAATGAAAAAATGACGAGAGGGTGGGCGACTCCTCACTCAAAGCTTGCCCACAGGCGAATGACGTAACCGACAGGCGTGAAAAAACTCTTGCATGCCCACGAGGGTTCAAGCATGTCTGATGTAATCACACTGATTCAAATCCATATGGTTTTTGAAAAAAAAATAATAAGGTCGGATACTTTTCTAATAGACCTCGTATTATTGCTTGATTGGATTCTATGATTTTGTTGCTCCTTGTGTTTTTATGTTTTCCCCTCTAGCTCAGCCACACTCACCAGCCTTGCTCAGCCCAGTGTTCCACTGTGTGGACCACCTGTAGATTTTGCAATAAACCACTTGTCAAATTTTTCTGTCAAATATTTTGAGATTTGGGAGGCAATCGATTGTAGTTTTGCAGTTGTTGTGGCTTCTTTCTTGGTAAATCTGCTTCTTTTATCCTGATGTTGTCATTAGGAAGCATTTAGAGACTGTTATTTCTGCAAAAGGAGGATCTAATAAATATTGATGTATTTTTTTCTGTTGGGGTGCCCAAATTTATGGAACATTGATCCTGTATGAATATTTAGGTTTTAGAAGCTAACTCCTATAATATTATGTAGTAACTATATTTGTTGTATATGTTGTTTATTACCCTGATTGTGTAAATGTCACTTATATACATACTGTCCTTTTCTTGAGCCGCTTAGGTGGGTAGAGAGAGTTCCCATGGGATAAAAAAGCTTTTCAACCTACCATCCCTGGTTCTCAAGACCAGGCACCAAAGTGGCTCTACTCTTCTATTCTACTCTTCTTTTTTAAGATATACCTTAGTATACACTAGTAGAGTTCTACTTTAAAAAAGGAATGTATTATAGAAGACATATCTCACTGAATTTTCATTAATCACCCTCACTTATCAACTGAATGCATGTCAGCGTTTTATCTGTTTGGAGTCTGTGCTTAACACATATGGTGCATCCAGAAAGTATTCTTCACTTCACTTCACTTTTCCACATTCTGTTATGTTACAGCCTTCTAAAATGGATGAAATTATTTTTTTCCTCAAAATTCCCATAACAATAATGTGAAAATTTGTTTTTTGTTTGTTTGGTTGTTTTTTTTTTTTTTTTTTTTTTTTAGATTTTTGTCTCTACAACTTAATGGAGTTCACCTGGGGTAAATTCAGTTGATTGGACATGATGGGGAAAAACACACACCTGTCTACATATAAGGTACCACAGTTGACAGTGCATGAACACAAGTCAAAGGAATTGTCTGTAGACTTCCAAGACAGGATTGTCTCGAGGCACAAATCTGGGGAAGGATACAAAACATTTCTGCTGCTCTGAAAGTTCCAATGAGAACAATGGCCTCCATCATCCGTAAATGGAAGAAGTTCGGATCCACCAGGACTCTTCTTGCAGCTGGCCGCCCACCTAAACTGAGCAATTAGTGGAGAAGGGCCTAAAGCCTGGTTCACACGGCAAGATAATTAGGTCAATATTGGACCTGTTCTTCCCCTTCCAGCAATCTTGAGGACGCCCCTACAATTGTGATGTCACTAAAGATAATCTTATCAGATATTCCTGCCTTGTGTGGTGTGTTAAGGGTGCTCTGATCTGCTCAGACGGACGTCAGGGGCGCTCGGATCGCAAATCGGGGATATTCAACATGTTGGACTGTCTTGGCCCCATATTGCAGCGTGTGTTGTGTCCCCCGACCACAAAGGAGCATGCAGCCCGCTGAATGTGACGTGCAGCCCATCAGAAAGTGAGGTGTCGGACGCATGGAGCAGAAAATAAAATCAAAACTGCTGTTCTGACTTAGCAGAAGTTCGGTGGTCATGCTGTCTCCACTCCTTTAAAGAACGCCTTCTTTTTTTCTTTTTGTATTGTTTTTTTCCCCTCTGTTTTAAATAGTCCACAAAGTATCTCCGTTTGTTTACTCTGAAGTCACATTTAATGTTGAAAGATTTTGCAAGATTTCCTGTCTGACCTGGGAATGTTTGTGTGACAAATCTGTTCATGTGTGGTGTGGTGACTTCACCGTGTGGCTGAACACCACACACTGTACGACCAAACCTGTTAGATCTATTATTTTTTTATCTCCACGTGTGTGGTCTCTCAGGTATTGGAAACCTACAGATAATTTTAAAACCCTGCCATGTGAGCCAGGCATTAGTCAGGGAGGTGACCAAGAACTTGCTGGTCACTCTGTCAGAGCTCCCGTATTCCTCTGTGGAGAGAGGAGAACCTTCCAGACAGACAACCATCTCTGCAGAAATCCATCAATCAGGCCTATATGGTAGAGTGGCCAGACAGAAGCCACTCCTTAGAAAAAAGGCACATGGCAGCCCACCTAGAGTTTACCAAAAGGTACCTGAGGGACTTTCAGACCATGAGAAACAAAATTCTCTGGTCTGATTGAATTCTTTGGTGTGAATGCCAGGCGTGACATTTGGAGGAAACCAGGGACCATCCCTACAGTGAAGCATGGTGGTGGCAGCATCATGCTGTGGGGATATCTTTCAGCAGTAGGAACTGGGAGACTAGTCAGGATTGAGGGAAAGATGAATGCAGCAATTCTTGATGAAAACCTGCCCCAGAGCGCTCTTGACCTCAGACTGGGGCAATGGTTCATCTTTCAGCAGGACAGTGACCCTCAGCACACAAAATATCAAAGACGTGGCCTCAGGACGACTCTGTGAATGTCCTTGAGTGGTCCGGGCAGAGCCCAGACCTGAATCTGATTGAACATCTCTGGAGAGATCTGAAAATGGCTGTGCACTGACGCTCCCCATCCAACCTGATGGAGCTTCAGAGGTGCTGCAAAGATAGGTGTGCCAAGCTTGTGGCATCATATACTTGAAGCTGTCAGTGCTGCCAAAGGTGCATCAAAACGTATTGTGCAAAGGGTGTGAATACTTATGATCATGTGATTTCTTAGTTTTATTTTATTTTTTAATAAATTTTCAATAAAACTTTTTTCATGTTGTCATTATGGGGTGTTGTGAGTAGAATTTTGAGGGATCAATGAATTTACTCCATTTTGAAATAAGTCTGTAACCTAACAAAAAGTGGAAAAAGTGAAGCGTTGTACTTTCTGGATGCACTCTATGTCACAGTGAAAATGAAACATCTGGAGATATAAATTTTTGAACAGAGTGCATTTTTAAGTTTACATGGACTCCGCCTCTCCAGTTTCATAATCTGTGATCTACTGGATGGTCATGCTCTAGAAGTGCTTTCTTTTTTTTAGCAACCTGAGAACAATTACATTTTCTCAGTCTGTAAATTTGTTAGGGTCACAGGGTGCCATCTCCTATCTGCGGATCTGCAGACTGGATACTGCATGTGTGTTTGTCACAGCATTATTGAATTTTTAATCAGCGGAAGACACCAGGCATCATTCTCATCACATTAGTGTCTCCTGGTATTTGTTTCTCTTTTTCACCGTCTTGCCACATTTACTGCTAGGAGTAGCTGTGTGGGTGGGGAGAAGGCATCTGAAATTTGCTCATTTGACAGTCATTAGAGATATGGATTGTGACAGTCCACAATTAGCTCAGTCACCTCCTTTATCTTCACTCATCTTTGGCTGGGGGGATTTAGTACTTGTTGCCTCTGCTCTAATGACTATTATACCTTACTTGCTCGCTCGCGCACTCTCTCACCCTCTGCATATCTCAATATCCAGAGTTCTAATTCCTCCTTTCGTCCATTAACGATTATTTGAAAATTACATATCTGACTTCACAAGTTTAATTGACTATGTTATTAAGACCACTGAGTGAGACCAATCCTCTTTGGAATTTGCAGGTGAGTAGTTGTGCTATTCTGCTATTTTCGCCCAATTTCTCTTGCCACAGAAAATCAAACAAACAAATAAAAAGAAGAATATACTGCATATTCATCATGCTTTAGCTGAAGAGCCGCTGCGACCCGCTGGCA